>NW_026844347.1:19376855-20029355 GCF_029955315.1 Cylas formicarius
CTTAGTCAGAATCTGCTTTTTCGCCTCTTATTGTACCCAAATCTACCTTAGAAATGCAGATATATACTTAAAACACCTTCTTTTGGGACAAATAATTGGTTTTCGCCCTTGATTTACGGAAGATTATAGCCAAAACATGCATTTTCATAACTTAGCGAACTGAAATCTACATTAAAACTGCAGACAACTACTTAAAAATTCACTTCCTTGAATTGATAATAGGTTTTTCTTTGTTATTTTAAACAGATTCCAGTCAAAATCGGCTTCTTCGACTCACATCGTACCTAAAACCGCATCAAAACTGCAAATATCAGTTTAAACTATCATTTTTTGATACAAACAGTTATATATTCATGTCAATATCTTTCAAATTCTAGTCAAAATCGGCGTCTTTGGGCATTTTAGTAACGAAAACCTTAATAAACTATTAGATTTCGACGTAAGGCAACCTTTCTGAGTCAAATAGTTGCCGATTTCGATAAAATCTTAGTCAGAATCTGCTTTTTCACCTCTTATTGTACCCAAATCTACCTTAGAAATGCAGATATATACTTAAAACACCTTCTTTTGGGACAAATAATTGGTTTTCGCCCTTGATTTACGGAAGATTATAGCCAAAACATGCATTTTCATAACTTAGCGAACTGAAATCTACATTAAAACTGCAGATAACTACTTAAAAATTCACTTCCTTGAATTGATAATAGGTTTTTCTTTGTCATTTTAAACAGATTCCAGTCAAAATCGGCTTCTTAGATTCATATCGTATCTAAAACCGCATCAAAACTGCAAATATCAGTTTAAACTATCATTTTTTGATACAAACAGTTATATATTCATGTCAATATCTTTCAAATTCTAGTCAAAATCGGCGTCTTTGGGCATTTTAGTAACGAAAACCTTAATAAACTATTAGATATCGACGTAAGGCAACCTTTCTGAGTCAAATAGTTGCCGATTTCGATAAAATCTTAGTCAGAATCTGCTTTTTCGCCTCTTATTGTACCCAAATCTACCTTAGAAATGCAGATATATACTTAAAACACCTTCTTTTGGGACAAATAATTGGTTTTCGCCCTTGATTTACGGAAGATTATAGCCAAAACATGCATTTTCATAACTTAGCGAACTGAAATCTACATTAAAACTGCAGATAACTACTTAAAAATTCACTTCCTTGAATTGATAATAGGTTTTTCTTTGTCATTTTAAACAGATTCCAGTCAAAATCGGCTTCTTCAAATCATATCGTATCTAAAACCGCATCAAAACTGCAAATATCAGTTTAAACTATCATTTTTTGATACAAACAGTTATATATTCATGTCAATATCTTTCAAATTCTAGTCAAAATCGGCGTCTTTGGGCATTTTAGTAACGAAAACCTTAATAAACTATTAGATTTCAACGTAAGGCAACCTTTCTGAGTCAAATGGTTGCCGATTTCGATAAAATCTTAGTCAGAATCTGCTTTTTCGCCTCTTATTGTACCCAAATCTACCTTAGAAATGCAGATATATACTTAAAACACCTTCTTTTGGGACAAATAATTGGTTTTCGCCCTTGATTTACGGAAGATTATAGCCAAAACATGCATTTTCATAACTTAGCGAACTGAAATCTACATTAAAACTGCAGATAACTACTTAAAAATTCACTTCCTTGAATTGATAATACAATAAGAGGCGAAAAAGCAGATTCTGACTAAGATTTTATCGAAATCGGCAACTATTTGACTCAGAAAGGTTGCCTTACGTCGAAATCTAATAGTTTACTAAGGTTTTCGTTACTAAAATGCCCAAAGACGCCGATTTTGACTAGAATTTGAAAGATATTGACATGAATATATAACTGTTTGTATCAAAAAATGATAGTTTAAACTGATATTTGCAGTTTTGATGCGGTTTTAGGTACGATATGAGTCGAAGAAGCCGATTTTGACTGGAATCTGTTTAAAATGATAAGGAAAAACCTACTATCAATCCAAGAAAGTGAATTTTGTGTGAAGTTGGTGAAGTTACCTGTAGTTTTAATGTAAATTTCATTCCGCTAAGTTATGGCCACGTGGAGACGTCGGGCCAGTTCTTACCTATATGCGCAGCAGGTCTCCAAGGTGAAGAGCCTCTAGTCGATAGAATAATGTCGGTAAGGGAAGTCGGCAGGAGAAATCCCCTGGGAAGCAATACGACGCGCACGAAGTTGTTTGGCGGTTAACCCCTGTGCTGTTGCGACATTCTACTGCAATAGTGAAGGGCTGGGGCGCATATTAGGTTTAGAAATGCTCCAAGATAGTGTAGATGAGGGGGTTGTCACTGTCTCCACAATCTGTCCCGAAATGCCCGAAACGCCCATCGGGAAAGCCACAGAACGCACACAACACGTTAAGACGACACACGCGACTATCCCGGATTCGATGGCGCAAGGACGATGGCGAAAAGCCCCGATTTACGAGCAGCCGCGAAACGCATGTCCACACTCGACGACCTCTCTCAAGAGAGGCATAGTTAAGTTACTCCCGCCGTTTACCCGCGCTGGATTGAATTTTTTCACTTTGACATTCAGAGCACTGGGCACAAATCACATTGCGTCAACATCACGTTAAGACCATCGCAATGCCGAAGTTACGAATCCAATTTGCCGACTTCCCTTACCGACATTATTCTATCGACTAGAGGCTCTTCACCTTGGAGACCTGCTGCGGATATAGGTACGAACTGGCCCGACGTCTCCACGTGGCCATAACTTAGCGGAATGAAATTTACATTAAAACTACAGGTAACTTCATCAACTTCACACAAAATTCACTTTCTTGGATTGATAGTAGGTTTTTCCATATCATTTTAAACAGATTCCAGTCAAAATCGGCTTCTTCGACTCATATCGTACCTAAAACCGCATCAAAAGTGCAAATGTCAGTTTAAACTATCATTTTTTGATACAAACAGTTATATATTCATGTCAATATCTTTCAAATTCTAGTCAAAATCGGCGTCTTTGGGCATTTTAGTAACGAAAACCTTAATAAACTATTAGATTTCGACGTAAGGCAAACTTTCTGAGTCAAATAGTTGCCGATTTCGATAAAATCTTAATCAGAATCTGCTTTTTCGCCTCTTATTGTACCCAAATCTACCTTAGAAATGCAGATATATACTTAAAACACCTTCTTTTGGGACAAATAATTGGTTTTCGCCCTTGATTTACGGAAGATTATAGCCAAAACATGCATTTTCATAACTTAGCGAACTGAAATCTACATTAAAACTGCAGATAACTACTTAAAAATTCACTTCCTTGAATTGATAATAGGTTTTTCTTTGTCATTTTAAACAGATTCCAGTCAAAATCGGCTTCTTCGATTCATATCGTATCTAAAACCGCATCAAAACTGCAAATATCAGCTTAGACTATCATGGGTGTAAAACCCCTTTCTAAATCAAACAGTTGCCGATTTCGATAAAATCCCTGTCAGAATCTGCTTCTTCGCCTCTTAATGCACCCAAATCTACATTAGAAGAGCAGATATGATCTTAAAACCCCTCTTTTTGGGACAAATTTGGGTTTTTTTCGCTCTTGATTTCGAGTAGATTATAGTCAAAACCTGCATTTCCATAACTTGGCACACTGAAATATACATTGAAACTGCAGATGACTTCTACGGATTTTCAAGGTCCCAGGGGAAGATGCGGTCACCGCTGCAACTGCGGTGCTCTTCGCGTTGCAAACCATATCTCCCTGATGGAAGTTTCCACGGAACATTAAGTGTGTTCTGTGAAAACACGGCAATTCTAGATGTGGTCCATTCATGGAGTATGTGATGACGGCGTACAGCAAGGCTTCCACGGTAATATCAGTGGGCGGTCAAGTTTCTGAGAAGTGGCGGTTCGGTGGAAGTCCGTCAAGGCGATCCATTGTCACCGCTACTGTTTAAGGACAGATCCGTTATGATGCAGTTTGCCGTGCCTTGGCGGGTGGACTACGGAATAACGGCTGCCACGTCGAGCGGGAGCGGATCTTTTGAAAGCCCGACATCATCGCTAGCAAGGCTAGCCTCGCTGTCATAGTAGACGGCCAGGTGGTCTCACCGCCGCAGGAGCATCAAGCAACGGTTGCGAAATACGCTGGCAACAGTGCACTCATCACAGGTGTGTCCCAAAAACCTACACGTCTCGGAAGAGAAAACCTCCACCACCGTAGCGACCATTTCATGGAACAAGGTGTGGTGTCGAAAGTCTATAAACACACTTAATGTTCCGTGGAAACTTCCATCAGGGAGATATGGTTTGCAACGCGAAGAGCACCGCAGTTGCAGCGGTGACCGCATCTTCCCCTGGGACCTTGAAAATCCGTAGAAGTCATCTGCAGTTTCAATGTATATTTCAGTCTGCCAAGTTATGGAAATGCAGGTTTTGACTATAATCTACTCGAAATCAAGAGCGAAAAAAACCCAAATTTGTCCCAAAAAGAGGGGTTTTAAGATCATATCTGCTCTTCTAATGTAGATTTGGGTGCATTAAGAGGCGAAGAAGCAGATTCTGACAGGGATTTTATCGAAATCGGCAACTATTTGATTTAGAAAGGGGTTTTACACCCATGATAGTCTAAGCTGATATTTGCAGTTTTGATGCGGTTTTAGATACGATATGAATCGAAGAAGCCGATTTTGACTGGAATCTGTTTAAAATGACAAAGAAAAACCTATTATCAATTCAAGGAAGTGAATTTTTAAGTAGTTATCTGCAGTTTTAATTTAGATTTCAGTTCGCTAAGTTATGAAAATGCATGTTTTGGCTATAATCTTCCGTAAATCAAGGGCGAAAACCAATTATTTGTCCGAAAAGAAGGTGTTTTAAGTATATATCTGCATTTCTAAGGTAGATTTGGGTACAATAAGAGGCGAAAAAGCAGATTCTGACTAAGATTTTATCGAAATCGGCAACTATTTGACTCAGAAAGGTTGCCTTACGTCGAAATCTTATAGTTTATTAAGGTTTTCGTTACTAAAATGCCCAAAGACTCCGATTTTGACTAGAATTTGAAAGATATTGACATGAATATATAACTGTTTGTATCAAAAAATGATAGTTTAAACTGATATTTGCAGTTTTGATGCGGTTTTAGATACGATATGAATCGAAGAAGCTGATTTTGACTGGAATCTGTTTAAAATGACAAAGAAAAACCTATTATCAATTCATGGAAGTGAATTTTTAAGTAGTTATCTGCAGTTTTAATGTAGATTTCAGTTCGCTAAGTTATGAAAATGCATGTTTTGGCTATAATCTTCCGTAAATCAAGGGCGAAAACCAATTATTTGTCCCAAAAGAAGGTGTTTTAAGTATATATCTGCATTTCTAAGGTAGATTTGGGTACAATAAGAGGCGAAAAAGCAGATTCTGACTAAGATTTTATCGAAATCGGCAACTATTTGACTCAGAATGGTTGCCTTACGTCGAAATCTAATAGTTTATTAAGGTTTTCGTTACTAAAATGCCCAAAGACGCCGATTTTGACTAGAATTTGAAAGATATTGACATGAATATATAACCGTTTGTATCAAAAAATGATAGTTTAAACTGATATTTGCAGTTTTGATGCGGTTTTAGGTACGATGTGAGTCGAAGAAGCCGATTTTGACTGGAATCTGTTCAAAATGACAAAGAAAAACCTATTATCAATTCAAGGAAGTGAATTTTTAAGTAGTTATCTGCAGTTTTAATGTAGATTTCAGTTCGCTGACTAAGATTTTATCGAAATCGGCAACTATTTCACTCAGAAAGGTTGCCTTTTTGATGCGGCTTTAGATACGATATGAGTCGAAGAAGCCGATTTTGACTGGAATCTGTTTAAAATGACAAAGAAAAACCTATTATCAATTCAAGGAAGTGAATTTTTAAGTAGTTATCTGCAGTTTTAATGTAGATTTCAGTTCGCTAAGTTATGAAAATGCATGTTTTGGCTATAATCTTCCGTAAATCAAGGGCAAAAACCAATTATTTGTCCCAAAAGAAGGTGTTTTAAGTATATATCTGCATTTCTAAGGTAGATTTGGGTACAATAAGAGGCGAAAAAGCAGATTCTGATTAAGATTTTATCGAAATCGGCAACTATTTCACTCAGAAAGGTTGCCTTTTTGATGCGGTTTTAGATACGATATGAGTCGAAGAAGCCGATTTTGACTGGAATCTGTTTAAAATGACAAAGAAAAACCTATTATCAATTCAAGGAAGTGAATTTTTAAGTAGTTATCTGCAGTTTTAATGTAGATTTCAGTTCGCTAAGTTATGAAAATGCATGTTTTGGCTATAATCTTCCGTAAATCAAGGGCAAAAACCAATTATTTGTCCCAAAAGAAGGTGTTTTAAGTATATATCTGCATTTCTAAGGTAGATTTGGGTACAATAAGAGGCGAAAAAGCAGATTCTGACTAAGATTTTATCGAAATCGGCAACTATTTCACTCAGAAAGGTTGCCTTTTTGATGCGGTTTTAGATACGATATGAGTCGAAGAAGCCGATTTTGGCTGGAATCTGTTTAAAATGATAAAGAAAAAGCTATTATCAATTCAAGGAAGTGAATTTTTAAGTAGTTATCTGCAGTTTTAATGTAGATTTCAGTTCGCTAAGTTATGAAAATGCATGTTTTGGCTATAATCTTCCGTAAATCAAGGGCGAAAACCAATTATTTGCCCCAAAAGAAGGTGTTTTAAGTATATATCTGCATTTCTAAGGTAGATTTGGGTACAATAAGAGGCGAAAAAGCAGATTCTGACTAAGATTTTATCGAAATCGGCAACTATTTGACTCAGAAAGGTTGCCTTACGTCGAAATCTAATAGTTTATTAAGGTTTTCGTTACTAAAATGCCCAAAGACGCCGAATTTGACTAGAATTTGAAAGATATTGACATGAATATATAACTGTTTGTATCAAAAAATGATAGTTTAAACTGATATTTGCAGTTTTGATGCTGTTTTAGATACGATATGAATCGAAGAAGCCGATTTTGACTGGAATCTGTTTAAAATGACAAAGAAAAACCTATTATCAATTCAAGGAAGTGAATTTTTAAGTTGTTATCTGCAGTTTTAATGTAGATTTCAGTTCGCTAAGTTATGAAAATGCATGTTTTGGCTATAATCTTCCGTAAATCAAGGGCGAAAACCAATTAGTTGCCCCAAAAGAAGGTGTTTTAAGTATACATCTGCATTTCTAAGGTAGATTTGGGTACAATATGAGGCGAAAAAGCAGATTCTGACTAAGATTTTATCGAAATCGGCAACTATTTGACTCAGAAAGGTTGCCTTACGTCGAAATCTTATAGTTTATTAAGGTTTTCGTTACTAAAATGCCCAAAGACGCCGATTTTGACTAGAATTTGAAAGATAATGACATGAATATATAACTGTTTGTATCAAAAAATGATAGTTTAAACTGATATTTGCAGTTTTGATGCGGTTTTAGATACGATATGAATCGAAGAAGCCGATTTTGACTGGAATCTGTTTAAAATGACAAAGAAAAACCTATTATCAATTCATGGAAGTGAATTTTTAAGTAGTTATCTGCAGTTTTAATGTAGATTTCAGTTCGCTAAGTTATGAAAATGCATGTTTTGGCTATAATCTTCCGTAAATCAAGGGCGAAAACCAATTATTTGTCCCAAAAGAAGGTGTTTTAAGTATATATCTGCATTTCTAAGGTGGATTTGGGTACAATAAGAGGCGAAAAAGCAGATTCTGACTAAGATTTTATCGAAATCGGCAACTATTTGACTCAGAATGGTTGCCTTACGTCGAAATCTAATAGTTTATTAAGGTTTTCGTTACTAAAATGCCCAAAGACGCCGATTTTGACTAGAATTTGAAAGATATTGACATGAATATATAACTGTTTGTATCAAAAAATGATAGTTTAAACTGATATTTGCAGTTTTGATGCGGTTTTAGGTACGATGTGAGTCGAAGAAGCCGATTTTGACTGGAATCTGTTTAAAATGACAAAGAAAAACCTATTATCAATTCAAGGAAGTGAATTTTTAAGTAGTTATCTGCAGTTTTAATGTAGATTTCAGTTCGCGTTTTAAGTATATATCTGCATTTCTAAGGTAGATTTGGGTACAATAAGAGGCGAAAAAGCAGATTCTGACTAAGATTTTATCGAAATCGGCAACTATTTGACTCAGAATGGTTGCCTTACGTCGAAATCTAATAGTTTATTAAGGTTTTCGTTACTAAAATGCCCAAAGACGCCGATTTTGACTAGAATTTGAAAGATATTGACATGAATATATAACCGTTTGTATCAAAAAATGATAGTTTAAACTGATATTTGCAGTTTTGATGCGGTGTTAGGTACGATATGAGTCGAAGAAGCCGATTTTGACTGGAATCTGTTTAAAATGACAAGGAAAAACCTATTATCAATTCAAGGAAGTGAATTTTTAGGTAGTTATCTGCAGTTTTAATGTAGATTTCAGTTCGCTAAGTTATGAAAATGCATGTTTTGGCTATAATCTTCCGTAAATCAAGGGCGAAAACCAATTATTTGTCCCAAAAGAAGGTGTTTTAAGAATATTTCTGCATTTCTAAGGTAGATTTGGGTACAATAAGAGGCGAAAAAGCAGACTCTGACTAAGATTTTATCGAAATCGGAAACTATTTCACTCAGAAAGGTTGCCTTACGTCGAAATCTAATAGTTTATCAAAATCGGCTTCTTCGACTCATATCGTATCTAAAACCGCATCAAAACTGCAAATATCAGTTTAAACTATCATTTTTTGATACAAACAGTTATATATTCATGTCAATATCTTTCAAATTCTAGTCAAAATCGGCGTCTTTGGGCATTTTAGTAACGAAAACCTTAATAAACTATTAGATTTCGACGTAAGGCAACCTTTCTGAGTCAAATAGTTGCCGATTTCGATAAAATCTTAGTCAGAATCTGCTTTTTCGCCTCTTATTGTATTATCAATTCAAGGAAGTGAATATTTAAGTAGTTATCTGCAGTTTTAATGTAGATTTCAGTTCGCTTAGTTATGAAAATGCATGTTTTGGCTATAATCTTCCGTAAATCAAGGGCGAAAACCAATTCACAAAAGCACATTCTGACTAAGACTTTATCGAAATCGTCAACTATTTGACTCAGAAAGGTTGCCTTACGTCGAAATCTAATAGTTTATTAAGGTTTTCGTTATATATTCATGTCAATATCTTTCAAATTCTAGTCAAAATCGGCGTCTTTGGGCATTTTAGTAACGAAAATCTTAATAAACTATTAGATTTCGACGTAAGGCAAGCTTTCTGAGTCAAATAGTTGCCGATTTCGATAAAATCTTAGTCAGAATCTGCTTTTTCGCCTCTTGTTGTACCCAAATCTACCTTAGAAATGCAGATATATACTTAAAACACCTTCTTTTGGGACAAATAATTGGTTTTCGCCCTTGATTTACGGAAGATTATAGCCAAAACATGCATTTTCATAACTTAGCGAACTGAAATCTACATTAAAACTGCAGATAACTACTTAAAAATTCACTTCCTTTAATTGATAATAGGTTTTTCTTTGTCATTTTAAACAGATTCCAGTCAAAATCGGCTTCTTCGACTCATATCGTACCTAAAACCGCATCAAAACTGCAAATATCAGTTTAAACTATCATTTTTTGATACAAACAGTTATATATTCATGTCAATATCTTTCAAATTCTAGTCAAAATCGGAGTCTTTGGGCATTTTAGTAACGAAAACCTTAATAAACTATAAGATTTCGACGTAAGGCAACCTTTCTGAGTCAAATAGTTGCCGATTTCGATAAAATCTTAGTCAGAATCTGCTTTTTCGCCTCTTATTGTACCCAAATCTACCTTAGAAATGCGGATATATACTTAAAACACCTTCTTTTGGGACAAATAATTGGTTTTTGCCCTTGATTTACGGAAGATCATAGCCAAAACATGCATTTTCATAACTTAGCGAACTGAAATCTACATTAAAACTGCAGATAACTACTTAAAAATTCACTTCCTTGAATTGATAATAGGTTTTTCTTTGTCATTTTAAACAGATTCCAGTCAAAATCGGCTTCTTCGATTCATATCGTTTCTAAAACCGCATCAAAACTGCAAATATCAGTTTAAACTATCATTTTTTGATACAAACAGTTATATATTCATGTCAATATCTTTCAAATTCTAGTCAAAATCGGAGTCTTTGGGCATTTTAGTAACGAAAACCTTAATAAACTATAAGATTTCGACGTAAGGCAACCTTTCTGAGTCAAATAGTTGCCGATTTCGATAAAATCTTAGTCAGAATCTGCTTTTTCGCCTCTTATTGTACCCAAATCTACCTTAGAAATGCGGATATATACTTAAAACACCTTCTTTTGGGACAAATAATTGGTTTTTGCCCTTGATTTACGGAAGATTATAGCCAAAACATGCATTTTCATAACTTAGCGAACTGAAATCTACATTAAAACTGCAGATAACTACTTAAAAATTCACTTCCTTGAATTGATAATAGGTTTTTCTTTGTCATTTTAAACAGATTCCAGTCAAAATCGGCTTCTTCGACTCATATCGTATCTAAAGCCGCATCAAAAAGGCAACCTTTCTGAGTGAAATAGTTGCCGATTTCGATAAAATCTTAGTCAGCGAACTGAAATCTACATTAAAACTGCAGATAACTACTTAAAAATTCACTTCCTTGAATTGATAATAGGTTTTTCTTTGTCATTTTGAACAGATTCCAGTCAAAATCGGCTTCTTCGACTCACATCGTACCTAAAACCGCATCAAAACTGCAAATATCAGTTTAAACTATCATTTTTTGATACAAACGGTTATATATTCATGTCAATATCTTTCAAATTCTAGTCAAAATCGGCGTCTTTGGGCATTTTAGTAACGAAAACCTTAATAAACTATTAGATTTCGACGTAAGGCAACCATTCTGAGTCAAATAGTTGCCGATTTCGATAAAATCTTAGTCAGAATCTGCTTTTTCGCCTCTTATTGTACCCAAATCTACCTTAGAAATGCAGATATATACTTAAAACACCTTCTTTTGGGACAAATAATTGGTTTTCGCCCTTGATTTACGGAAGATTATAGCCAAAACATGCATTTTCATAACTTAGCGAACTGAAATCTACATTAAAACTGCAGATAACTACTTAAAAATTCACTTCCATGAATTGATAATAGGTTTTTCTTTGTCATTTTAAACAGATTCCAGTCAAAATCAGCTTCTTCGATTCATATCGTATCTAAAACCGCATCAAAACTGCAAATATCAGTTTAAACTATCATTTTTTGATACAAACAGTTATATATTCATGTCAATATCTTTCAAATTCTAGTCAAAATCGGAGTCTTTGGGCATTTTAGTAACGAAAACCTTAATAAACTATAAGATTTCGACGTAAGGCAACCTTTCTGAGTCAAATAGTTGCCGATTTCGATAAAATCTTAGTCAGAATCTGCTTTTTCGCCTCTTATTGTACCCAAATCTACCTTAGAAATGCGGATATATACTTAAAACACCTTCTTTTGGGACAAATAATTGGTTTTTGCCCTTGATTTACGGAAGATCATAGCCAAAACATGCATTTTCATAACTTAGCGAACTGAAATCTACATTAAAACTGCAGATAACTACTTAAAAATTCACTTCCTTGAATTGATAATAGGTTTTTCTTTGTCATTTTAAACAGATTCCAGTCAAAATCGGCTTCTTCGATTCATATCGTTTCTAAAACCGCATCAAAACTGCAAATATCAGTTTAAACTATCATTTTTTGATACAAACAGTTATATATTCATGTCAATATCTTTCAAATTCTAGTCAAAATCGACGTCTTTGGGCATTTTAGTAACGAAAACCTTAATAAACTATAAGATTTCGACGTAAGGCAACCTTTCTGAGTCAATTAGTTGCCGATTTCGATAAAATCTTAGTCAGAATCTGCTTTTTCGCCTCTTATTGTACCCAAATCTACCTTAGAAATGCAGATATATACTTAAAACACCTTCTTTTGGGACAAATAATTGGTTTTTGCCCTTGATTTACGGAAGATTATAGCCAAAACATGCATTTTCATAACTTAGCGAACTGAAATCTACATTAAAACTGCAGATAACTACTTAAAAATTCACTTCCTTGAATTGATAATAGGTTTTTCTTTGTCATTTTAAACAGATTCCAGTCAAAATCGGCTTCTTCGACTCATATCGTATCTAAAGCCGCATCAAAAAGGCAACCTTTCTGAGTGAAATAGTTGCCGATTTCGATAAAATCTTAGTCAGCGAACTGAAATCTACATTAAAACTGCAGATAACTACTTAAAAATTCACTTCCTTGAATTGATAATAGGTTTTTCTTTGTCATTTTGAACAGATTCCAGTCAAAATCGGCTTCTTCGACTCACATCGTACCTAAAACCGCATCAAAACTGCAAATATCAGTTTAAACTATCATTTTTTGATACAAACGGTTATATATTCATGTCAATATCTTTCAAATTCTAGTCAAAATCGGCGTCTTTGGGCATTTTAGTAACGAAAACCTTAATAAACTATTAGATTTCGACGTAAGGCAACCATTCTGAGTCAAATAGTTGCCGATTTCGATAAAATCTTAGTCAGAATCTGCTTTTTCGCCTCTTATTGTACCCAAATCTACCTTAGAAATGCAGATATATACTTAAAACACCTTCTTTTGGGACAAATAATTGGTTTTCGCCCTTGATTTACGGAAGATTATAGCCAAAACATGCATTTTCATAACTTAGCGAACTGAAATCTACATTAAAACTGCAGATAACTACTTAAAAATTCACTTCCATGAATTGATAATAGGTTTTTCTTTGTCATTTTAAACAGATTCCAGTCAAAATCAGCTTCTTCGATTCATATCGTATCTAAAACCGCATCAAAACTGCAAATATCAGTTTAAACTATCATTTTTTGATACAAACAGTTATATATTCATGTCAATATCTTTCAAATTCTAGTCAAAATCGGAGTCTTTGGGCATTTTAGTAACGAAAACCTTAATAAACTATAAGATTTCGACGTAAGGCAACCTTTCTGAGTCAAATAGTTGCCGATTTCGATAAAATCTTAGTCAGAATCTGCTTTTTCGCCTCTTATTGTACCCAAATCTACCTTAGAAATGCAGATATATACTTAAAACACCTTCTTTTCGGACAAATAATTGGTTTTCGCCCTTGATTTACGGAAGATTATAGCCAAAACATGCATTTTCATAACTTAGCGAACTGAAATCTAAATTATAACTGCAGATAACTACTTAAAAATTCACTTCCTTGAATTGATAATAGGTTTTTCTTTGTCATTTTAAACAGATTCCAGTCAAAATCGGCTTCTTCGATTCATATCGTATCTAAAACCGCATCAAAACTGCAAATATCAGCTTAGACTATCATGGGTGTAAAACCCCTTTCTAAATCAAATAGTTGCCGATTTCGATAAAATCCCTGTCAGAATCTGCTTCTTCGCCTCTTAATGCACCCAAATCTACATTAGAAGAGCAGATATGATCTTAAAACCCCTCTTTTTGGGACAAATTTGGGTTTTTTTCGCTCTTGATTTCGAGTAGATTATAGTCAAAACCTGCATTTCCATAACTTGGCAGACTGAAATATACATTGAAACTGCAGATGACTTCTACGGATTTTCAAGGTCCCAGGGGAAGATGCGGTCACCGCTGCAACTGCGGTGCTCTTCGCGTTGCAAACCATATCTCCCTGATGGAAGTTTCCACGGAACATTAAGTGTGTTTATAGACTTTCGACACCACACCTTGTTCCATGAAATGGTCGCTACGGTGGTGGAGGTTTTCTCTTCCGAGACGTGTAGGTTTTTGGGACACACCTGTGATGAGTGCACTGTTGCCAGCGTATTTCGCAACCGTTGCTTGATGCTCCTGCGGCGGTGAGACCACCTGGCCGTCTACTATGACAGCGAGGCTAGCCTTGCTAGCGATGATGTCGGGCTTTCAAAAGATCCGCTCCCGCTCGACGTGGCAGCCGTTATTCCGTAGTCCACCCGCCAAGGCACGGCAAACTGCATCATAACGGATCTGTCCTTAAACAGTAGCGGTGACAATGGATCGCCTTGACGGACTTCCACCGAACCGCCACTTCTCAGAAACTTGACCGCCCACTGATATTACCGTGGAAGCCTTGCTGTACGCCGTCATCACATACTCCATGAATGGACCACATCTAGAATTGCCGTGTTTTCACAGAACACACTTAATGTTCCGTGGAAACTTCCATCAGGGAGATATGGTTTGCAACGCGAAGAGCACCGCAGTTGCAGCGGTGACCGCATCTTCCCCTGGGACCTTGAAAATCCGTAGAAGTCATCTGCAGTTTCAATGTATATTTCAGTGTGCCAAGTTATGGAAATGCAGGTTTTGACTATAATCTACTCGAAATCAAGAGCGAAAAAAACCCAAATTTGTCCCAAAAAGAGGGGTTTTAAGATCATATCTGCTCTTCTAATGTAGATTTGGGTGCATTAAGAGGCGAAGAAGCAGATTCTGACAGGGATTTTATCGAAATCGGCAACTATTTGATTTAGAAAGGGGTTTTACACCCATGATAGTCTAAGCTGATATTTGCAGTTTTGATGCGGTTTTAGATACGATATGAATCGAAGAAGCCGATTTTGACTGGAATCTGTTTAAAATGACAAAGAAAAACCTATTATCAATTCAAGGAAGTGAATTTTTAAGTAGTTATCTGCAGTTTTAATGTAGATTTCAGTTCGCTAAGTTATGAAAATGCATGTTTTGGCTATAATCTTCCGTAAATCAAGGGCGAAAACCAATTATTTGTCCCAAAAGAAGGTGTTTTAAGTATATATCTGCATTTCTAAGGTAGATTTGGGTACAATAAGAGGCGAAAAAGCAGATTCTGATTAAGATTTTATCGAAATCGGCAACTATTTGACTCAGAAAGTTTGCCTTACGTCGAAATCTAATAGTTTATTAAGGTTTTCGTTACTAAAATGCCCAAAGACGCCGATTTTGACTAGAATTTGAAAGATATTGACATGAATATATAACTGTTTGTATCAAAAAATGATAGTTTAAACTGACATTTGCACTTTTGATGCGGTTTTAGGTACGATATGAGTCGAAGAAGCCGATTTTGACTGGAATCTGTTTAAAATGATATGGAAAAACCTACTATCAATCCAAGAAAGTGAATTTTGTGTGAAGTTGATGAAGTTACCTGTAGTTTTAATGTAAATTTCATTCCGCTAAGTTATGGCCACGTGGAGACGTCGGGCCAGTTCGTACCTATATCCGCAGCAGGTCTCCAAGGTGAAGAGCCTCTAGTCGATAGAATAATGTCGGTAAGGGAAGTCGGCAAATTGGATTCGTAACTTCGGCATTGCGATGGTCTTAACGTGATGTTGACGCAATGTGATTTGTGCCCAGTGCTCTGAATGTCAAAGTGAAAAAATTCAATCCAGCGCGGGTAAACGGCGGGAGTAACTTAACTATGCCTCTCTTGAGAGAGGTCGTCGAGTGTGGACATGCGTTTCGCGGCTGCTCGTAAATCGGGGCTTTTCGCCATCGTCCTTGCGCCATCGAATCCGGGATAGTCGCGTGTGTCGTCTTAACGTGTTGTGTGCGTTCTGTGGCTTTCCCGATGGGCGTTTCGGGCATTTCGGGACAGATTGTGGAGACAGTGACAACCCCCTCATCTACACTATCTTGGAGCATTTCTAAACCTAATATGCGCCCCAGCCCTTCACTATTGCAGTAGAATGTCGCAACAGCACAGGGGTTAACCGCCAAACAACTTCGTGCGCGTCGTATTGCTTCCCAGGGGATTTCTCCTGCCGACTTCCCTTACCGACATTATTCTATCGACTAGAGGCTCTTCACCTTGGAGACCTGCTGCGCATATAGGTAAGAACTGGCCCGACGTCTCCACGTGGCCATAACTTAGCGGAATGAAATTTACATTAAAACTACAGGTAACTTCACCAACTTCACACAAAATTCACTTTCTTGGATTGATAGTAGGTTTTTCCTTATCATTTTAAACAGATTCCAGTCAAAATCGGCTTCTTCGACTCATATCGTACCTAAAACCGCATCAAAACTGCAAATATCAGTTTAAACTATCATTTTTTGATACAAACAGTTATATATTCATGTCAATATCTTTCAAATTCTAGTCAAAATCGGCGTCTTTGGGCATTTTAGTAACGAAAACCTTAGTAAACTATTAGATTTCGACGTAAGGCAACCTTTCTGAGTCAAATAGTTGCCGATTTCGATAAAATCTTAGTCAGAATCTGCTTTTTCGCCTCTTATTGTATTATCAATTCAAGGAAGTGAATTTTTAAGTAGTTATCTGCAGTTTTAATGTAGATTTCAGTTCGCTAAGTTATGAAAATGCATGTTTTGGCTATAATCTTCCGTAAATCAAGGGCGAAAACCAATTATTTGTCCCAAAAGAAGGTGTTTTAAGTATATATCTGCATTTCTAAGGTAGATTTGGGTACAATAAGAGGCGAAAAAGCAGATTCTGACTAAGATTTTATCGAAATCGGCAACCATTTGACTCAGAAAGGTTGCCTTACGTTGAAATCTAATAGTTTATTAAGGTTTTCGTTACTAAAATGCCCAAAGACGCCGATTTTGACTAGAATTTGAAAGATATTGACATGAATATATAACTGTTTGTATCAAAAAATGATAGTTTAAACTGATATTTGCAGTTTTGATGCGGTTTTAGATACGATATGATTTGAAGAAGCCGATTTTGACTGGAATCTGTTTAAAATGACAAAGAAAAACCTATTATCAATTCAAGGAAGTGAATTTTTAAGTAGTTATCTGCAGTTTTAATGCAGATTTCAGTTCGCTAAGTTATGAAAATGCATGTTTTGGCTATAATCTTCCGTAAATCAAGGGCGAAAACCAATTATTTGTCCCAAAAGAAGGTGTTTTAAGTATATATCTGCATTTCTAAGGTAGATTTGGGTACAATAAGAGGCGAAAAAGCAGATTCTGACTAAGATTTTATCGAAATCGGCAACTATTTGACTCAGAAAGGTTGCCTTACGTCGATATCTAATAGTTTATTAAGGTTTTCGTTACTAAAATGCCCAAAGACGCCGATTTTGACTAGAATTTGAAAGATATTGACATGAATATATAACTGTTTGTATCAAAAAATGATAGTTTAAACTGATATTTGCAGTTTTGATGCGGTTTTAGATACGATATGAATCTAAGAAGCCGATTTTGACTGGAATCTGTTTAAAATGACAAAGAAAAACCTATTATCAATTCAAGGAAGTGAATTTTTAAGTAGTTATCTGCAGTTTTAATGTAGATTTCAGTTCGCTAAGTTATGAAAATGCATGTTTTGGCTATAATCTTCCGTAAATCAAGGGCGAAAACCAATTATTTGCCCCAAAAGAAGGTGTTTTAAGTATATATCTGCATTTCTAAGGTAGATTTGGGTACAATAAGAGGCGAAAAAGCAGATTCTGACTAAGATTTTATCGAAATCGGCAACTATTTGACTCAGAAAGGTTGCCTTACGTCGAAATCTAATAGTTTATTAAGGTTTTCGTTACTAAAATGCCCAAAGACGCCGAATTTGACTAGAATTTGAAAGATATTGACATGAATATATAACTGTTTGTATCAAAAAATGATAGTTTAAACTGATATTTGCAGTTTTGATGCCGTTTTAGATACGATATGAATCGAAGAAGCCGATTTTGACTGGAATCTGTTTAAAATGACAAAGAAAAACCTATTATCAATTCAAGGAAGTGAATTTTTAAGTTGTTATCTGCAGTTTTAATGTAGATTTCAGTTCGCTAAGTTATGAAAATGCATGTTTTGGCTATAATCTTCCGTAAATCAAGGGCGAAAACCAATTATTTGTCCCAAAAGAAGGTGTTTTAAGTATATATCTGCATTTCTAAGGTGGATTTGGGTACAATAAGAGGCGAAAAAGCAGATTCTGACTAAGATTTTATCGAAATCGGCAACTATTTGACTCAGAATGGTTGCCTTACGTCGAAATCTAATAGTTTATTAAGGTTTTCGTTACTAAAATGCCCAAAGACGCCGATTTTGACTAGAATTTGAAAGATATTGACATGAATATATAACTGTTTGTATCAAAAAATGATAGTTTAAACTGATATTTGCAGTTTTGATGCGGTTTTAGGTACGATGTGAGTCGAAGAAGCCGATTTTGACTGGAATCTGTTTAAAATGACAAAGAAAAACCTATTATCAATTCAAGGAAGTGAATTTTTAAGTAGTTATCTGCAGTTTTAATGTAGATTTCAGTTCGCGTTTTAAGTATATATCTGCATTTCTAAAGTAGATTTGGGTACAATAAGAGGCGAAAAAGCAGATTCTGACTAAGATTTTATCGAAATCGGCAACTATTTGACTCAGAATGGTTGCCTTACGTCGAAATCTAATAGTTTATTAAGGTTTTCGTTACTAAAATGCCCAAAGACGCCGATTTTGACTAGAATTTGAAAGATATTGACATGAATATATAACCGTTTGTATCAAAAAATGATAGTTTAAACTGATATTTGCAGTTTTGATGCGGTGTTAGGTACGATATGAGTCGAAGAAGCCGATTTTGACTGGAATCTGTTTAAAATGACAAGGAAAAACCTATTATCAATTCAAGGAAGTGAATTTTTAGGTAGTTATCTGCAGTTTTAATGTAGATTTCAGTTCGCTAAGTTATGAAAATGCATGTTTTGGCTATAATCTTCCGTAAATCAAGGGCGAAAACCAATTATTTGTCCCAAAAGAAGGTGTTTTAAGAATATTTCTGCATTTCTAAGGTAGATTTGGGTACAATAAGAGGCGAAAAAGCAGATTCTGACTAAGATTTTATCGAAATCGGAAACTATTTCACTCAGAAAGGTTGCCTTACGTCGAAATCTAATAGTTTATCAAAATCGGCTTCTTCGACTCATATCGTATCTAAAACCGCATCAAAACTGCAAATATCAGTTTAAACTATCATTTTTTGATACAAACAGTTATATATTCATGTCAATATCTTTCAAATTCTAGTCAAAATCGGCGTCTTTGGGCATTTTAGTAACGAAAACCTTAATAAACTATTAGATTTCGACGTAAGGCAACCTTTCTGAGTCAAATAGTTGCCGATTTCGATAAAATCTTAGTCAGAATCTGCTTTTTCGCCTCTTATTGTATTATCAATTCAAGGAAGTGAATATTTAAGTAGTTATCTGCAGTTTTAATGTAGATTTCAGTTCGCTTAGTTATGAAAATGCATGTTTTGGCTATAATCTTCCGTAAATCAAGGGCGAAAACCAATTCACAAAAGCACATTCTGACTAAGACTTTATCGAAATCGTCAACTATTTGACTCAGAAAGGTTGCCTTACGTCGAAATCTAATAGTTTATTAAGGTTTTCGTTATATATTCATGTCAATATCTTTCAAATTCTAGTCAAAATCGGCGTCTTTGGGCATTTTAGTAACGAAAATCTTAATAAACTATTAGATTTCGACGTAAGGCAAGCTTTCTGAGTCAAATAGTTGCCGATTTCGATAAAATCTTAGTCAGAATCTGCTTTTTCGCCTCTTGTTGTACCCAAATCTACCTTAGAAATGCAGATATATACTTAAAACACCTTCTCTTGGGACAAATAATTGGTTTTCGCCCTTGATTTACGGAAGATTATAGCCAAAACATGCATTTTCATAACTTAGCGAACTGAAATCTACATTAAAACTGCAGATAACTACTTAAAAATTCACTTCCTTTAATTGATAATAGGTTTTTCTTTGTCATTTTAAACAGATTCCAGTCAAAATCGGCTTCTTCGACTCATATCGTACCTAAAACCGCATCAAAACTGCAAATATCAGTTTAAACTATCATTTTTTGATAGAAACAGTTATATATTCATGTCAATATCTTTCAAATTCTAGTCAAAATTTGCGTCTTTGGGCATTTTAGTAACGAAAACCTTAATAAACTATTAGATTTTGACGTAAGGCAACCATTCTGAGTCAAATAGTTGCCGATTTCGATAAAATCTTAGTCAGAATCTGCTTTTTCGCCTCTTATTGTACCCAAATCTACCTTAGAAATGCGGATATATACTTAAAACACCTTCTTTTGGGACAAATAATTGGTTTTTGCCCTTGATTTATGGAAGATCATAGCCAAAACATGCATTTTCATAACTTAGCGAACTGAAATCTACATTAAAACTGCAGATAACTACTTAAAAATTCACTTCCTTGAATTGATAATAGGTTTTTCTTTGTCATTTTAAACAGATTCCAGTCAAAATCGGCTTCTTCGATTCATATCGTTTCTAAAACCGCATCAAAACTGCAAATATCAGTTTAAACTATCATTTTTTGATACAAACAGTTATATATTCATGTCAATATCTTTCAAATTCTAGTCAAAATCGACGTCTTTGGGCATTTTAGTAACGAAAACCTTAATAAACTATAAGATTTCGACGTAAGGCAACCTTTCTGAGTCAATTAGTTGCCGATTTCGATAAAATCTTAGTCAGAATCTGCTTTTTCGCCTCTTATTGTACCCAAATCTACCTTAGAAATGCAGATATATACTTAAAACACCTTCTTTTGGGACAAATAATTGGTTTTCGCCCTTGATTTACGGAAGATTATAGCCAAAACATGCATTTTCATAACTTAGCGAACTGAGATCTACATTAAAACTGCAGATAACTACTTAAAAATTCACTTCCTTGAATTGATAATAGGTTTTTCTTTGTCATTTTAAACAGATTCCAGTCAAAATCGGCTTCTTCGATTCTTATCGTATCTAAAACCGCATCAAAACTGCAAATATCAGTTTAAACTATCATTTTTTGATACAAACAGTTATATATTCATGTCAATATCTTTCAAATTCTAGTCAAAATCGGCGTCTTTGGGCATTTTAGTAACGAAAACCTTAATAAACTATTAGATTTCGACGTAAGGCAACCTTTCTGAGTCAAATAGTTGCCGATTTCGATAAAATCTTAGTCAGAATCTGCTTTTTCGCCTCTTATTGTACCCAAATCTACCTTAGAAATGCAGATATATACTTAAAACACCTTCTTTTGGGACAAATAATTGGTTTTCGCCCTTGATTTACGGGAGATTATAGCCAAAACATGCATTTTCATAACTTAGCGAACTGAAATCTACATTAAAACTGCAGATAACTACTTAAAAATTCACTTCCATGAATTGATAATGCAATAAGAGGCGAAAAAGCAGATTCTGACTAAGATTTTATCGAAATCGGCAACTATTTGACTCAGAATGGTTGCCTTACGTCAAAATCTAATAGTTTATTAAGGTTTTCGTTACTAAAATGCCCAAAGACGCCGATTTTGACTAGAATTTGAAAGATATTGACATGAATACATAACTGTTTGTATCAAAAAATGATAGTTTAAACTGATATTTGCAGTTTTAGGTACGATATGAGTCGAAGAAGCCGATTTTGATAAACTATTAGATTTCGACGTAAGGCAACCTTTCTGAGTGAAATAGTTTTGGCTGGTTTGATAATAGGTTTTTCTTTGTCATTTTAAACAGATTCCAGTCAAAATCGGCTTCTTCGACTCATATCGTACCTAAAACCGCATCAAAACTGCAAATATCAGTTTAAACTATCATTTTTTGATACAAATAGTTATATATTCATGTCAATATCTTTCAAATTCTAGTCAAAATCGGCGTCTTTGGGCATTTTAGTAACGAAAACCTTAATAAACTATTAGATTTCGACGTAAGGCAACCATTCTGAGTCAAATAGTTGCCGATTTCGATAAAATCTTAGTCAGAATCTGCTTTCTCGCCTCTTATTGTACCCAAATCTACCTTAGAAATGCAGATATATACTTAAAACACCTTCTTTTGGGACAAATAATTGGTTTTCGCCCTTGATTTACGGAAGATTATAGCCAAAACATGCATTTTCATAACTTAGCGAACTGAGATCTACATTAAAACTGCAGATAACTACTTAAAAATTCACTTCCTTGAATTGATAATAGGTTTTTCTTTGTCATTTTAAACAAATTCCAGTCAAAATCGGCTTCTTCGATTCATATCGTATCTAAAACCGCATCAAAACTGCAAATGTCAGTTTAAACTATCATTTTTTGATACAAACAGTTATATATTCATGTCAATATCTTTCAAATTCTAGTCAAAATCGGCGTCTTTGGGCATTTTAGTAACGAAAACCTTAATAAACTATTAGATTTCGACGTAAGGCAACCTTTCTGAGTCAAATAGTTGCCGATTTCGATAATATCTTAGTCAGAATCTGCTTTTTCGCCTCTTATTGTACCCAAATCTACCTTAGAAATGCAGATATATACTTAAAACACCTTCTTTTGGGACAAATAATTGGTTTTCGCCCTTGATTTACGGAAGATTATAGCCAAAACATGCATTTTCATAACTTAGCGAACTGAAATCTACATTAAAACTGCAGATAACTACTTAAAAATTCACTTCCTTGAATTGATAATAGGTTTTTCTTTGTCATTTTAAACAGATTCCAGTCAAAATCGGCTTCTTCGATTCATATCGTATCTAAAACTGCATCAAAACTGCAAATATCAGTTTAAACTATCATTTTTTGATACAAACAGTTATATATTCATGTCAATATCTTTCAAATTCTAGTCAAAATCGGCGTCTTTGGGCATTTTAGTAACGAAAACCTTAATAAACTATTAGATTTCGACGTAAGGCAACCTTTCTGAGTCAAATAGTTGCCGATTTCGATAAAATCTTAGTCAGAATCTGCTTTTTCGCCTCTTATTGTACCCAAATCTACCTTAGAAATGCAGATATATACTTAAAACACCTTCTTTTGGGACAAATAATTGGTTTTCGCCCTTGATTTACGGAAGATTATAGCCAAAAACATGCATTTTCATAACTTAGCGAATTGAAATCTACATTAAAACTGCAGATAACTACTTAAAAATTCACTTCCTTGAATTGATAATAGGTTTTTCTTTGTCATTTTAAACAGATTCCAGTCAAAATCGGCTTCTTCGATTCCATCGTAGCTCGAGTACGATGGAACCGCGGTGAACAAACACCTAGCATATAGGTTCCACCGTACGGTTGACGCCATCAAAAACCTCCGTAGGCTCAAGAGTTACGGCGTATTACGAGCTCAGTTAGAAGCCGTGCAGAAGGAGGCGCCGGACCACCCGACACATTCTCCCGTCCGGTTCGACCGGCCTCCGCAGGCCCGCCCCGTCGCTGTATCCGCCGGCCGTGGATGGCGACTCCGTGTTTCGGGCCGGGCCGCCTACATCATCTGGTCATCATCATCGCCTTTCTGAGCCAAATAGTTGCCGATTTCGATAAAATCTTAGTCAGAATCTGCTTTTTCGCCTCTTATTGTACCCAAATCTACCTTAGAAATGCAGATATATACTTAAAACACCTTCTTTTGGGACAAATAATTGGTTTTCGCCCTTGATTTACGGAAGATTATAGCCAAAACATGCATTTTCATAACTTAGCGAACTGAAATCTACATTAAAACTGCAGATAACTACTTAAAAATTCACTTCCTTGAATTGATAATTGGTTTTTCTTTGTCATTTTAAACAGATTCCAGTCAAAATCGGCTTCTTCGATTCATATCGTATCTAAAACCGCATCAAAACTGCAAATATCAGTTTAAACTATCATTTTTTGATACAAACAGTTATATATTCATGTCAATATCTTTCAAATTCTAGTCAAAATCGGCGTCTTTGGGCATTTTAGTAACGAAAACCTTAATAAACTATTAGATTTCGACGTAAGGCAACCTTTCTGAGTCAAATAGTTGCCGATTTCGATAAAATCTTAGTCAGAATCTGCTTTTTCGCCTCTTATTGTACCCAAATCTACCTTAGAAATGCAGATATATACTTAAAACACCTTCTTTTGGGACAAATAATTGGTTTTCGCCCTTGATTTAGGGAAGATTATAGCCAAAACATGCATTTTCATAACTTAGCGAACTGAAATCTACATTAAAACTGCAGATAACTACTTAAAAATTCACTTCCTTGAATTGATAATAGGTTTTTCTTTGTCATTTTAAACAGATTCCAGTCAAAATCGGCTTCTTCGATTCATATCGTATCTAAAACCGCATCAAAACTGCAAATATCAGTTTAAACTATCATTTTTTGATACAAACAGTTATATATTCATGTCAATATCTTTCAAATTCTAGTCAAAATCGGCGTCTTTGGGCATTTTAGTAACGAAAACCTTAATAAACTATTAGATTTCGACGTAAGGCAACCTTTCTGAGTCAAATAGTTGCCGATTTCGATAAAATCTTAGTCAGAATCTGCTTTTTCGCCTCTTATTGTACCCAAATCTAATTTAGAAATGCAGATATATACTTAAAACACCTTCTTTTGGGACAAGTAATTGGTTTTCGCCCTTGATTTACGGAAGATTATAGCCAAAACATGCATTTTCATAACTTAGCGAACTGAAATCTACATTAAAACTGCAGATAACTACTTAAAAATTCACTTCCTTGAATTGATAATAGGTTTTTCTTTGTCATTTTAAACAGATTCCAGTCAAAATCGGCTTCTTCGATTCCATCGTAGCTCGAGTACGATGGAACCGCGGTGAACAAACACCTAGCATATAGGTTCCACCGTATGGTTGACGCCATCAAAAACCTCCGTAAGCTCAAGAGTTACGGCGTATTACGAGCTCAGTTAGAAGCCGTGCAGAAGGAGGCGCCGGACCACCCGACACATTCTCCCGTCCGGTTCGACCGGCCTCCGCAGGCCCGCCCCGTCGCTGTATCCGCCGGCCGAGGATGGCGACTCCGTGTTTCGGGCCGGGCCGCCTACATCATCTGGTCATCATCATCGCCTTTCTGAGCCAAATAGTTGCCGATTTCGATAAAATCTTAGTCAGAATCTGCTTTTTCGCCTCTTATTGTACCCAAATCTACCTTAGAAATGCAGATATATACTTAAAACACCTTCTTTTGGGACAAATAATTGGTTTTCGCCCTTGATTTACGGAAGATTATAGCCAAAACATGCATTTTCATAACTTAGCGAACTGAAATCTACATTAAAACTGCAGATAACTACTTAAAAATTCACTTCCTTGAATTGATAATGCAATAAGAGGCGAAAAAGCAGATTCTGACTAAGATTTTATCGAAATCGGCAACTATTTGACTCAGAATGGTTGCCTTACGTCAAAATCTAATAGTTTATTAAGGTTTTCGTTACTAAAATGCCCAAAGACGCCGATTTTGACTAGAATTTGAAAGATATTGACATGAATATATAACTGTTTGTATCAAAAAATGATAGTTTAAACTGATATTTGCAGTTTTAGGTACGATATGAGTCGAAGAAGCCGATTTTGATAAACTATTAGATTTCGACGTAAGGCAACCTTTCTGAGTGAAATAGTTGCCGATTTCGATAAAATCTTAGTCAGAATCTGCTTTTTCGCATCTTATTGTACCCAAATCTACCTTAGAAATGCAGATATATACTTAAAACACCTTCTTTTGGGACAAATAATTGGTTTTCGCCCTTGATTTACGGAAGATTATAGCCAAAACATGCATTTTCATAACTTAGCGAACTGAAATCTACATTAAAACTGCAGATAACTACTTAAAAATTCACTTCCTTGAATTGATAATAGGTTTTTCTTTGTCATTTTAAACAGATTCCAGTCAAAATCGGCTTCTTCGACTCATATCGTACCTAAAACCGCATCAAAACTGCAAATATCAGTTTAAACTATCATTTTTTGATACAAACAGTTATATATTCATGTCAATATCTTTCAAATTCTAGTCAAAATCGGCGTCTTTGGGCATTTTAGTAACGAAAACCTTAATAAACTATTAGATTTCGACGTAAGGCAACCATTCTGCCTTAGAAAAGCAGATATATACTTAAAACACCTTCTTTTGGGACAAATAATTGGTTTTCGCCCTTGATTTACGGAAGATTATAGCCAAAACATGCATTTTCATAACTTAGCGAACTGAAATCTACATTAAAACTGCAGATAACTACTTAAAAATTCACTTCCTTGAATTGATAATAGGTTTTTCTTTGTCATTTTAAACAGATTCCAGTCAAAATCGGCTTCTTCGACTCATATCGTACCTAAAACCGCATCAAAACTGCAAATATCAGTTTAAACTATCATTTTTTATACAAACAGTTATATATTCATTTCAATATCTTTCAAATTCTAGTCAAAATCGGCGTCTTTGGGCATTTTAGTAACGAAAACCTTAATAAACTATTAGATTTCGACGTAAGGCAACCATTCTGAGTCAAATAGTTGCCGATTTCGATAAAATCTTAGTCAGAATCTGCTTTTTCGCCTCTTATTGTACCCAAATCTACCTTAGAAATGCAGATATATACTTAAAACACCTTCTTTTGGGACAAATAATTGGTTTTCGCCCTTGATTTACGGAAGATTATAGCCAAAACATGCATTTTCATAACTTAGCGAACTGAAATCTACATTAAAACTGCAGATAACTACTTAAAAATTCACTTCCTTGAATTGATAATAGGTTTTTCTTTGTCATTTTAAACAGATTCCAGTCAAAATCGGCTTCTTCGATTCATATCGTATCTAAAACCGCATCAAAACTGCAAATATCAGTTTAAACTATCATTTTTTGATACAAACAGTTATATATTCATGTCAATATCTTTCAAATTCTAGTCAAAATCGGCGTCTTTGGGCATTTTAGTAACGAAAACCTTAATAAACTATAAGATTTCGACGTAAGGCAACCTTTCTGAGTCAAATAGTTGCCGATTTCGATAAAATCTTAGTCAGAATCTGCTTTTTCGCCTCTTATTGTACCCAAATCCACCTTAGAAATGCAGATATATACTTAAAACACCTTCTTTTGGGACAAATAATTGCTTTTCGCCCTTGATTTACGGAAGATTATAGCCAAAACATGCATTTTCATAACTTAGCGAACTGAAATCTACATTAAAACTGCAGATAACTACTTAAAAATTCACTTCCTTGAATTGATAATTGGTTTTTCTTTGTCATTTTAAACAGATTCCAGTCAAAATCGGCTTCTTCGACTCATATCGTATCTAAAACCGCATCAAAACTGCAAATATCAGTTTAAACTATCATTTTTTGATACAAACAGTTATATATTCATGTCAATATCTTTCAAATTCTAGTCAAAATCGGCGTCTTTGGGCATTTTAGTAACGAAAACCTTAATATACTATTAGATTTCGACGTAAGGCAACCTTTCTGAGTCAAATAGTTGCCGATTTCGATAAAATCTTAGTCAGAATCTGCTTTTTCGCCTCTTATTGTACCCAAATCTACCTTAGAAATGCAGATATATACTTAAAACACCTTCTTTTGGGACAAATAATTGGTTTTCGCCCTTGATTTACGGAAGATTATAGCCAAAACATGCATTTTCATAACTTAGCGAACTGAAATCTACATTAAAACTGCAGATAACTACTTAAAAATTCACTTCCTTGAATTGATAATAGGTTTTTCTTTGTCATTTTAAACAGATTCCAGTCAAAATCGGCTTCTTCGATTCCATCGTAGCTCGAGTACGATGGAACCGCGGTGAACAAACACCTAGCATATAGGTTCCACCGTATGGTTGACTCCATCAAAAACCTCCGTAAGCTCAAGAGTTACGGCGTATTACGAGCTCAGTTAGAAGCCGTGCAGAAGGAGGCGCCGGACCACCCGACACATTCTCCCGTCCGGTTCGACCGGCCTCCGCAGGCCCGCCCCGTCGCTGTATCCGCCGGCCGAGGATGGCGACTCCGTGTTTCGGGCCGGGCCGCCTACATCATCTGGTCATCATCATCGCCTTTCTGAGCCAAATAGTTGCCGATTTCGATAAAATCTTAGTCAGAATCTGCTTTTTCGCCTCTTATTGTACCCAAATCTACCTTAGAAATGCAGATATATACTTAAAACACCTTCTTTTGGGACAAATAATTGGTTTTCGCCCTTGATTTACGGAAGATTATAGCCAAAACATGCATTTTCATAACTTAGCGAACTGAAATCTACATTAAAACTGCAGATAATTACTTAAAAATTCACTTCCTTGAATTGATAATAGGTTTTTCTTTGTCATTTTAAACAGATTCCAGTCAAAATCGGCTTCTTCGATTCATATCGTATCTAAAACCGCATCAAAACTGCAAATATCAGCTTAGACTATCATGGCTGTAAAACCCCTTTCTAAATCAAATAGTTGCCGATTTCGATAAAATCCCTGTCAGAATCTGCTTCTTCGCCTCTTAATGCACCCAAATCTACATAAGAAGAGCAGATATGATCTTAAAACCCCTCTTTTTGGGACAAATTTGGGTTTTTGTCGCTCTTGATTTCGAGTAGATTATAGTCAAAACCTGCATTTCCATAACTTGGCAGACTGAAATATACATTGAAACTGCAGATGACTTCTACGGATTTTCAAGGTCCCAGGGGAAGATGCGGTCACCGCTGCAACTGCGGTGCTCTTCGCGTTGCAAACCATATCTCCCTGATGGAAGTTTCCACGGAACATTAAGTGTGTTTATGGACTTTCGACACCACACCGCGTTCCATGAAATGGTCGCTGCGGTGGTGGAGGTTTTCTCTTCCGAGACGTGTAGGTTTTTGGGGCACACCTGTGATGAGTGCACTGTTGCCACCGTATTTCGCAACCGTTGCTTGATGCTCCTGCGGCGGTGAGACCACCTGGCCGTCTACTATGCCGTGTTTTCAAAGAACCACACGGCAATTCTAGATGTGGTCCATTCATGGAATATGTGATGACGGCGTACAGCAAGGCTTCCACGGTAATATCAGTGGCCGGTCAAGTTTCTGAGAAGTGGCGGTTCGGTGGAAGTCCGTCAAGGCGATCCATTGTCACCGCTACTGTTTAAGGACAGATCCGTCATGATGCAGTTTGCCCTGCCTTGGCGGGTGGACTACGGAATAACGGCTGCCACGTCGAGCGGGAGCGGATCTTTTGAAAGCCCGACATCATCGCTAGCAAGGCTAGCCTCGCTGTCATAGTAGACGGCCAGGTGGTCTCACCGCCGCAGGAGCATCAAGCAACGGTTGCGAAATACGCTGGCAACAGTGCACTCATCACAGGTGTGTCCCAAAAACCTACACGTCTCGGAAGAGTAAACCTCCACCACCGCAGCGACCATTTCATGGAACGGGGTGTGGTGTCGAAAGTCCATAAACACACTTAATGTTCCGTGGAAACTTCCATCAGGGAGATATGGTTTGCAACGCGAAGAGCACCGCAGTTGCAGCGGTGACCGCATCTTCCCCTGGGACCTTGAAAATCCGTAGAAGTCATCTGCAGTTTCAATGTATATTTCAGTCTGCCAAGTTATGGAAATGCAGGTTTTGACTATAATCTACTCGAAATCAAGAGCGAAAAAAACCCAAATTTGTCCCAAAAAGAGGGGTTTTAAGATCATATCTGCTCTTCTAATGTAGATCTGGGTGCATTAAGAGGCGAAGAAGCAGATTCTTACAGGGATTTTATGGAAATCGGCAACTATTTGATTTAGAAAGGGGTTTTACACCCATGATAGTCTAAGCTGATATTTGCAGTTTTGATGCGGTTTTAGATACGATATGAATCGAAGAAGCCGATTTTGACTGGAATCTGTTTAAAATGACAAAGAAAAACCTATTATCAATTCAAGGAAGTGAATTTTTAAGTAGTTATCTGCAGTTTTAATGTAGATTTCAGTTCGCTAAGTTATGAAAATGCATGTTTTGGCTATAATCTTCCGTAAATCAAGGGCGAAAACCAATTATTTGTCCCAAAAGAAGGTGTTTTAAGTATATATCTGCATTTCTAAGGTAGATTTGGGTACAATAAGAGGCGAAAAAGCAGATTCTGACTAAGATTTTATCGAAATCGGCAACTATTTGACTCAGAAAGGTTGCCTTACGTCGAAATCTAATAGTTTATTAAGGTTTTCGTTACTAAAATGCCCAAAGACGCCGATTTTGACTAGAATTTGAAAGATATTGACATGAATATATAACTGTTTGTATCAAAAAATGAGAGTTTAAACTGATATTTGCAGTTTTGATGCGGTTTTAGGTACGATATGAGTCGAAGAAGCCGATTTTGACTGGAATCTGTTTAAAATGATAAGGAAAAACCTACTATCAATCCAAGAAAGTGAATTTTGTGTGAAGTTGGTGAAGTTACCTGTAGTTTTAATGTAAATTTCATTCCGCTAAGTTATGGCGACGTGGAGACGTCGGGCCAGTTCGTACCTATATCCGCAGCAGGTCTCCAAGGTGAAGAGCCTCTAGTCGATAGAATAATGTCGGTAAGGGAAGTCGGCAGGGGAAATCCCCTGGGAAGCAATACGACGCGCACGAAGTTGTTTGGCGGTTAACCCCTGTGCTGTTGCGACATTCTACTGCCACATTCGCTACGAAAGATGGTATACAAACAAAAACGATCTTAAGCGGCAGCCGCAACCGCAAGTCTTTTTTTACCTGACCGTTTTTGCAAATTTGACGCTTTCTCTCTGCTTCGCTGGCAGCCGTGATGTCCACGACAGGGCTTCATTATTTTACTAATTAAAAATAAACGATAGATCCGATTATAGTTTTTGAAAAAGTAGCTGATTCGTTGATCTTCAATGCATATGATTTATAAAAAGCATTTTTTTGATAAACCAAATAGTTTTCAATTTACAGCGAGGTAAACGATAACATAAAAATGAGTTTTCAGAACAAGCGTGTATTCGTTAAAGATATAAAAGCATTATGCGGTGTGTTTTTAAAATGAAAAAAAAAAAGATTTCTAATAAAAATATTGAAAAGCGGTTTTGTCAGTTTAATGGCTGTATGTTGTAGATAACAACTTAATATTTTTTTGTCATTTTTATTATAAAATTCACTCCCACCACCCCCTGCACCATACGATTTTTGTACGACCAGTTGGTTTTGTATTCTTAGGGACAGTGTAAAATTGCTACACATTTATGTTTTTAAAATAGGAAAATAATCACTCAGACCAGCCTGTAGAACTCCAGAGTTTTTGATTAAAGTTACATCAAAAACACAAATGTAATCGAGCCATTTTAATGAAGTTTTTGTAGTTCTTGTAATTTTTGTAAGGTATTTAATAATATACAGAGGGTTCAAATGAATTTTTTAGGGGTGGAACTATTATAAAATAATTTTTTAAAAATGTATCTGGATTGTTAGGCCTTTAAAATTTCTTAAACAGCAAATACCCCTTAGCCTATGAATTCACTATAAGAGGCAAAAATATATATAAAAACAATTTCAGTTTGAAATGTTTGTTTGCGTTTTGTTTACGTTGACGCAATCAAATGAATATTAATATTTTTGATCGCATTATTTAAAAGGAAGTTTGAATTGAGATTCTAAAATTTGTAAAATTTTTATCTTGACATCAATTTATAGAAGTTTATGCCTCTTTCAAAAAAAAAGTAATTTTTTTAAGATTAACTTTTTATTTCTACATACTTTCAGGTGTTATTATAGATATAATTTTAGTTTTTATTCTAGCTTCTATGTACACTTATGTATTATTAGTTTAATATGAAGTGTTGCCAATAAAATATAATACAAATAATTACTAATGTCAAATATAATAAAACGGCACCATTCCTATGTAACAAGTAATTAATCAAAAAATTCAACTATGAGAGAAATACGTGTATCATATTCCCTACGAAAGACAAAAACAAAACAAAAACGATCCTAAGCGCCCGCCGGAACCGCTAAGTCGTTTATTGTCTGACCGTTGCTTTTTGTAATCCTTGTAATTTATTTCCGTTTTAATATTTTGGCAAATCTTCGTCATTGCTGACGAAGCAAAGGATAAATAGTTGGACGTTTCCGTCTTTGTGTGATGCACTACTGCTTCAATAACTTGCTCCTTAGAAAACCGTTTCAAAAAATTTCTATGTTCTTCTAGGTATAAATTTCTTCTTGGAGAATTCACTAATTCAATCAACAAACTTGCCTTTAACTGTTTTAAACAAAAATCCCAATGTGCAATTTGCACATTCAATTAATTTTTGTTTGGATATTTGTTTTGACGTTACGAGCTTTCCGCCTTATTGACAAGTTACACATAATTGGAAGTTAAAAACTTTTCCTTTAGTGTTAGCAGCTTTTTTCGTTAAAGGCTTTAATTTCATTGTAGAATCAAGTTCGCAATTAGAACTTGTACTGATTTTAATATCCATTTGGATGAAAATTATAACTAATGCGTTATTATTTATCATTCTCACACAAAAATAAATATATTTTAGTCATATTATAAACTATTTCACTCCCTCAAAGAAAACTATTTTGAAACTTAAAACTCAGACATAAAAAATAAATAAAATCATCCACGCTGCGAAAGCGGGTGTACAAGCGCACTTCGGAACCGCAAAGTCGTTTATTGCCTGACCGTCCTCGCAAATCTGACCCTTCCTCACTGCTTCGCTGGCGGCCGTGATATTCACGACATGGTTTCACATTTTGCTAATGAAAAAAAAACTGTCCATCAGATTGGGGTTTTCAAAAAAATAACGGATTCGTTGACCTTCAATGCATATCTATTAGAGGAAACAATTTTTTGATAAGCCAAATAGTTTTCAAGTTACAGCGAGGTAAACGATAACATAAAAATGAGATTTCAGAGCAAGCTTTTATTCAGTAGAGACTCCCATATAAAAGCATTATGCGGTGTATTTAAAATGAAAAAATAAAGTAATTCTAATAAAAATATTGAAAAGCGGTTTTGTCAATTTAAGAGCAGTATGGTGTATACAACAAAATAATAATAATTTCTTGACAATTTTTAGAAAATTCACCCCCACCACCCCCTGCACCGCACGATTTTTATACGACCAATTGATGATGCATTCTTAGTGTACAAGAAAAGATAAAAAGTGATTATTACGTTTTAGCAAGAAAGTGCAAACGAAAATAAAGTTTAATAGAATTTTGAGAACTTATTAAATCTACTAAGGAAAAAGGCATTTCTACTACTACAAAAATATAAACGAAGTCGGGACATTTTTACATCTTGACTTTTCACAACCCAACTTGCATATCAAGGGTTCCATTCTTGAGAAACATTTAATTGTTAAATCCGCAAGGCGACATCTGCACTACCGAGATATAGAGCGTTTTTAAATTTTCGGCCCTTTAGAAAATTGCCCATAACATTTTTATTTATGAAAATTTTGGATCCAGATAAAAACATTATTATGGCATTTTAAGGCAAATGCACTAGCGTACTCAGATTTTTTTTACAGTTCTTCGTTTTCTCATTAATGAATTCAACTTCCTTATTTTATATGGCAATCATAGTCCTGAAATATAGGGCATTCTTTTTATGTATTAGTGTATTGTGTCGCTGTCAGTTAAGGGCATAAATTTTATGCTTTATTGAATTTTGTATCACATAATTTTAATGGAGAAACTGAACGCAGAGGCAGTTAATGAACTTTATTTCGATAAATATCCGGGACAGCAACAACTAGACAAGGAGGCAACGCAAAATCAAAGCGACTTAAATGAGGAAGAGAAAATCCGGAAATTGAATATGATTGCACAAGTTGCAAAATCCAAGCATTAACTCTTGAAAAGAGTATTAAATGAAGTGTTTGGATAGTGTTGGATTGGAAGTAGTGGATAGTGGTGTGTGATGCTAACTCCTCTAGTTTTTTTTATGGGGGATATTTACAGATCTTATATTAAAGAATTTTCTAAACCAAATCACAATTAGAGGAAGTCGCTCGCGAAGCGTTTACTCCCATCAATCTTATAGAGTTAGTGAATAGTTGCCATTCAGTAAGAAAACTGACGTTCGGTGTATAAGAAGTATTCAGGATATTTTGTATTCGAATACTTATTGCTTTCTGTTTATTAAAATAACTATAATTAATGAATAATAAATAAAATTCCAATAAAAGTATTAAATGGTTCTTAGTTTTCGTGTTTTTCACTTAAATTATTTTAAATTGTCCTTATCTTATCTTTATGTTAAGTTCCAGAGTTTATTAAGTAAAGTAAACAAACCAGACTCTTTTAAAAAACTCCACTAAACGTTTTGCCCACTCTGTCCAAAATCCTGAAAAAATTAATAAAGCAACAAATTCAGTCACATGTAAGAAAAAATTCTTGTGAGCTTTCAGTCGTCCTGACAAGTAAAATGCTGTGACGCAGTGTTTAAATCAAACTAACCTTTACAGAGCTCAGCAATTGCAGAACTATTGCCTAAGACTAAGATAAGGTATCCCAACATTTTACACGATATTTATAGTCTGCGACCTTATTTTTCATAATTATAAAAAACCATATTCCAAAGTATTTGCAGCAAAGACTGCATTTTAGCATAGATGTATATAATTCAAACCGTCGTTTTCGGGCTATGGTATAACACTATTTTGAACTATTCAAAAATAGTTCATAAATTTCCGGCTAAAATACTACAATCAAAAAATGAATTTATTTTAAAAAAAATTATTTAATTAAAAAAAAAGACCAGTAATATATTTAAACTCTAGCATAGATTAATAACTGAAAATGAACCAATACACATAAACAATGTCTGAAAATAACCTCTATCAGCATTTACCTATTTAATTGATCTCGCGAAATCTACGGTATTTCAGGCTTCTTACTTTTTATTTTATGTTTTCCTTTTAATTCATTTATTTTATTGAAGTTAATGTGCTTAAGCAGCTTTTGTGTCTAAATAAACTTGTCAAGGCGAACAAGCGGAAGAAAATTTTTCAAAATTATGTGTGTTTATTTTCTATAATAAAAGTCCTTTATTATTATTAAAGACAGAAAAATAATTAAACTGCCAATATTCAAATTCATATCTTCATCATATCTTTTTGAACATTTTCTTGTTTTTATCCAAAACCAGAGAAGGCATTAATTTAGTACTCCATTCATTTTTAAGGGAAGTCACAAAATTGGTCTGTCGGTTAAGGCGTCTGACTAGAAATCAGATTCTCTATGGCAGCGTAATTTCGAAACCTACCTAATGCAAACGGCCATTGTTTTGCTTAAAATACATATTTTTTAATAAACAGCTCAGCTCAGAAATTATTCTCAAATATGGGGTTGAGTGCATAAATTTATAAAAATATAATGGCCTTATATACCAGAAATAGTTCGACTTTCAAACTGATTTAGCCTTGGTCTGTCGATTAAGGCGTCTGACTAGAAATCAGATTCTCTATGGCAGCGTAGGTTCGAAACCTACCTGCTGCAAACCATCTTGTTTTGCTTGAAATATAATTTTTGTAATTAGCAGCTCAGTCCAGAAAATTTTGTCAATTATGGGGATTGAGTGCATACATTTAAAACAATATAATGCCCTTATATTTCAAATGGCACATCACCAGAAATAGTTCTACTTTCAAACAGATTTAGCCCTGGTCTGTCGGTCAAGGCGTCTGACTAGAAATCAGATTCTCCATGGCAGCGTAGGTGCGAAACCTACCTTCTGCAAACGACCATTGGGTTGCTTGAAATGTAATTTTTGTAATTAGCAGCTCAGCCCAGAAAATTTTGTCAATTATGGGGATTGAGTGCATAAATTCAAAACAATAAAATTCCCTTATATTTCAAATGGCACATCACATGATCTGTCAGTTAAGGCATGTGACTTGAATTCAGATTCTCTATGGCAGCGTATCTTCGAAACCTACCTATTGCAAACGGTCATTGTTTTGCTTGAAATATATATTTTTTAATTAACAGGTCAGCCCAGAAATTTCTCTCAAATATGGGGATTGACTACGTAAATTTAAAAAAATATAATGGCCTTATATTTCAACGCATGGCACATCACCAGAAATAGTTCGACTTTCAAACAGATTTAGCCTTGGTCTGTCGGTTAAGGCGTCTGAATTGGAATCAGATTCTCTATGGCAGCGTAGGTTCCAAACCTACCTACTGCAAACGGCCATTGTTTTGCTTGAAATATATAATTTTTAATTAACAGCTCAGCCCAGACATTTTTCTCAAATATGGGGATTGAGTACATAAATTTATAAAAATATAATTTACTTATATTTCAACGCATGGCACATCACCAGAAATAGTTCGACTTTCAAACAGACTTAGCCTTGGTCTGTCGGTTAAGGCATATGACTTGAAATCAGAATCTCTATGGCAGCGTAGGTTCGAAACCTTCCTACTGCAAACGGCCATTGTTTTGCTTGAAATATAAATTTTTTAATTAACAGCTCAGCCCAGAAATTTTTCTCAAATATGGGGATTGACTACATAAATTTAAAAAAATATAATGGCCTTATATAATAGAAATAGTTCGACTTTCAAACTGATTTAGCCTTGGTCTGTCGGTTAAGGCATCTGACTAGAAATCAGATTCTCTATCGCAGCGTAAGTTCGAAACCTACCTAATGCAAACGGCCATTGTTTTGCTTAAAATACATATTTTTTAATTAACAGCTCAGCTCAGAAATTATTCTCAAATATGGGGTTGAGTGCATAAATTTATAAAAATATAATGGCCTTATATACCAGAAATAGTTCGACTTTCAAACTGATTTAGCCTTGGTCTGTCGGTTAAGGCGTCTGACTAGAAATCAGATTCTCTATGGCAGCGTAGTTTCGAAACCTACCTTCTGCAAACGACCATTGTTTGTGTTGCTTGAAATGTAATTTTTGTAATTAGCAGCTCAGCCCAGAAAATTTTGTCAATTATGGGGATTGAGTGCATAAATTCAAAACAATAAAATTCCCTTATATTTCAAATGGCACATCACATGATCTGTCAGTTAAGGCATTTGACTTGAATTCAGATTCTCTATGGCAGCGTATTTTCGAAACCTACCTATTGCAAACGGTCATTGTTTTGCTTGAAATATATATTTTTTAATTAACAGGTCAGCCCAGAAAATTTTCTCAAATATGTGGATTGACTACGTAAATTTAAAAAAATATAATGGCCTTATATTTCAACGCATGGCACATCACCAGAAATAGTTCGACTTTCAAACAGATTTAGCCTTGGTCTGTCGGTTAAAGCGTCTGAATTGGAATCAGATTCTCTATGGCAGCGTAGGTTCGAAACCTACCTACTGCAAACGGCCATTGTTTCGCTTGAAATATATAATTTTTAATTAAAAGCTCAGCCCAGACATTTTTCTCAAATATGGGGATTGAGTACATAAATTTATAAAAATATAATTTACTTATATTTCAACGCATGGCACATCACCAGAAATAGTTCGACTTTCAAACAGACTTAGCCTTGGTCTGTCGGTTAAGGCATATGACTTGAAATCAGATTATCTATGGCAGCGTAGGTTCGAAACCTACCTACTGCAAACGGCCATTGTTTTGCTTGAAATATAAATTTTTTAATTAAAAGGTCAGCCCAGAAATTTTTCTCAAATATGGGGATTGACTACGTAAATTTAAAAAAATATAATGGCCTTATATTTCAACGCATGGCACATCACCTGAAATATTCTCTATGGCAGCGTAGGTTCGAAACCTACCTACTGCAAACGGCCATTGTTTTGCTTGAAATATATAATTTTTAATAAACAGCTCAGCCCAGACATTTTTCTCAAATATGGGGATTGAGTACATAAATTTATAAAAATATAATTTACTTATATTTCAACGCATGGCACATCGCCAGAAACAGTTCCACATTCAAACAGATTTAGCCCTGGTCTGTCGGTTAAGGCGTCTGACTAGAAATCAGATTCTCTATCAGCATAGGTTCGAAACCTACCTACAGCAAACGATTATTATTTTGCTTGAAATATAATTTTTGTAAATAGCAGCTTAGCCCAGAAAATTTTGTCAATTATATGGATTGACTTCTTAAATTTAAAACAATATAATGCCCTTATATTTCAAATGGCACATCATCAGAAACAGTTCCACTTTCAAACAGATTTAGTCCTGGTCTGTCGGTTAAGGCGTCTGACTAGAAATCAGATTTTCTATCAGCATAGGTTCGAAACCTACCTACAGCAAACGATCATTATTTTGCTTGAAATATAATTTTTGTAAATAGCAGCTTAGCCCAGAAAATTTTGTCAATTATATGGATTGACTTCTTAAATTTAAAACAATATAATGCCCTTATATTTCAAATGGCACATCACCAGAAATAGTTCTACTTTTAAACAGATTTAGCCCTGGTCTGTCGGTTAAGGCGTCTGACTGGAAATCACATTCTCTATGGCAGCGTGGTTCGAAACTTACCTACTGCAAACGGAAATTGTTTTGCTTGGAATATAAATTTTGTAATTAGCAGCTCAGCCAAGAAAATTTTGTCCATTATGTGGATAGAGTGCATAAATTTATAGCAATATAATGCCCCTATATTTCAAATGGCAAACAGATTTAGCCCTGGTCTGTCGGTCAAGGCGTCTGACTAGAAATCAGTTTCTCCATGGCAGCATAGGCGCGAAACCTACCTACTGCAAACGACCATTTGTTTTGCTTGAAATATAGTTTTTGTAATTAGCAGCTCGGTCCAGAAAATTTTGTCAATTATGGGGATTGAGTGCATACATTTAAAACAATATAATGCCCTTATATTTCAAATGGCACATCACCAGAAATAGTTCTACTTTCAAACAGATTTAGCGTTGGTGTGTCGGTTAAGGCGTCTGACTAGAAATCAGATTCTCCATTTCAACGTAGGTTCGAAACCTACCTACTGCAAACGGCCATTGTTTTGCTTGAAATACATATTTTTTAATTAACAGCTCAGCCCAGAAATTTTTCTCAAATATGGGGATTGAGTACATAAATTTATAAAAATATAATGGAATTATATTTCAACGCATGGCACAACACCAGAAATAGTTCGATTTTCAAACAGATTTAGCCTTGGTCTGTCGGTTAAGGCGTCTGTCTAGAAATCAGATTCTCCACGGCAGCGTAGGTTCGAAACCTACCTACTACAAACGATCATTTGTTTTGCTTGGAATATAATTTTTGTAATTAGTAGCTCGGTCCAGAAAATTTTGTCAACTATGGGGATTGAGTGCATACATTTAAAAGAATATAATGCCCTTATATTTCAAATGGTAGATCACCAGAAATAGTTCTACTTTCAAACAGATTTAGCCTTGGTGTGTCGGTTAAGGCGTCTGACTAGAAATCAGATTCTCCATTTCAGCGTAGGTTCGAAACCTGCCTACTGCAAACGGCCATTGTTTTGCTTGAAATATATATTTTTTAATTAACAGCTCAGCCCAGAAATTTTTCTCAAATATGGGGATTGAGTACATAAATTTATAAAAATATAATGGACTTATATTTCAACGCATGGCACATCACCAGAAATAGTTCGACTTTCAAACAGATTTAGCCCTGGTCTGTCGGTCAAGGCGTCTGACTAGAAATCAGATTCTCCATGGCAGCGTAGGTGCGAAACCTACCTTCTGCAAACGACCATTGGGTTGCTTGAAATGTAATTTTTGTAATTAGCAGCTCAGCCCAGAAAATTTTGTCAATTATGGGGATTGAGTGCATAAATTCAAAACAATAAAATTCCCTTATATTTCAAATGGCACATCACATGATCTGTCAGTTAAGGCATGTGACTTGAATTCAGATTCTCTATGGCAGCGTATCTTCGAAACCTACCTATTGCAAACGGTCATTGTTTTGCTTGAAATATATATTTTTTAATTAACAGGTCAGCCCAGAAATTTCTCTCAAATATGGGGATTGACTACGTAAATTTAAAAAAATATAATGGCCTTATATTTCAACGCATGGCACATCACCAGAAATAGTTCGACTTTCAAACAGATTTAGCCTTGGTCTGTCGGTTAAGGCGTCTGAATTGGAATCAGATTCTCTATGGCAGCGTAGGTTCCAAACCTACCTACTGCAAACGGCCATTGTTTTGCTTGAAATATATAATTTTTAATTAACAGCTCAGCCCAGACATTTTTCTCAAATATGGGGATTGAGTACATAAATTTATAAAAATATAATTTACTTATATTTCAACGCATGGCACATCACCAGAAATAGTTCGACTTTCAAACAGACTTAGCCTTGGTCTGTCGGTTAAGGCATATGACTTGAAATCAGAATCTCTATGGCAGCGTAGGTTCGAAACCTTCCTACTGCAAACGGCCATTGTTTTGCTTGAAATATAAATTTTTTAATTAACAGCTCAGCCCAGAAATTTTTCTCAAATATGGGGATTGACTACATAAATTTAAAAAAATATAATGGCCTTATATAATAGAAATAGTTCGACTTTCAAACTGATTTAGCCTTGGTCTGTCGGTTAAGGCATCTGACTAGAAATCAGATTCTCTATCGCAGCGTAAGTTCGAAACCTACCTAATGCAAACGGCCATTGTTTTGCTTAAAATACATATTTTTTAATTAACAGCTCAGCTCAGAAATTATTCTCAAATATGGGGTTGAGTGCATAAATTTATAAAAATATAATGGCCTTATATACCAGAAATAGTTCGACTTTCAAACTGATTTAGCCTTGGTCTGTCGGTTAAGGCGTCTGACTAGAAATCAGATTCTCTATGGCAGCGTAGTTTCGAAACCTACCTTCTGCAAACGACCATTGTTTGTGTTGCTTGAAATGTAATTTTTGTAATTAGCAGCTCAGCCCAGAAAATTTTGTCAATTATGGGGATTGAGTGCATAAATTCAAAACAATAAAATTCCCTTATATTTCAAATGGCACATCACATGATCTGTCAGTTAAGGCATTTGACTTGAATTCAGATTCTCTATGGCAGCGTATTTTCGAAACCTACCTATTGCAAACGGTCATTGTTTTGCTTGAAATATATATTTTTTAATTAACAGGTCAGCCCAGAAAATTTTCTCAAATATGTGGATTGACTACGTAAATTTAAAAAAATATAATGGCCTTATATTTCAACGCATGGCACATCACCAGAAATAGTTCGACTTTCAAACAGATTTAGCCTTGGTCTGTCGGTTAAAGCGTCTGAATTGGAATCAGATTCTCTATGGCAGCGTAGGTTCGAAACCTACCTACTGCAAACGGCCATTGTTTCGCTTGAAATATATAATTTTTAATTAAAAGCTCAGCCCAGACATTTTTCTCAAATATGGGGATTGAGTACATAAATTTATAAAAATATAATTTACTTATATTTCAACGCATGGCACATCACCAGAAATAGTTCGACTTTCAAACAGACTTAGCCTTGGTCTGTCGGTTAAGGCATATGACTTGAAATCAGATTATCTATGGCAGCGTAGGTTCGAAACCTACCTACTGCAAACGGCCATTGTTTTGCTTGAAATATAAATTTTTTAATTAAAAGGTCAGCCCAGAAATTTTTCTCAAATATGGGGATTGACTACGTAAATTTAAAAAAATATAATGGCCTTATATTTCAACGCATGGCACATCACCTGAAATATTCTCTATGGCAGCGTAGGTTCGAAACCTACCTACTGCAAACGGCCATTGTTTTGCTTGAAATATATAATTTTTAATAAACAGCTCAGCCCAGACATTTTTCTCAAATATGGGGATTGAGTACATAAATTTATAAAAATATAATTTACTTATATTTCAACGCATGGCACATCGCCAGAAACAGTTCCACATTCAAACAGATTTAGCCCTGGTCTGTCGGTTAAGGCGTCTGACTAGAAATCAGATTCTCTATCAGCATAGGTTCGAAACCTACCTACAGCAAACGATTATTATTTTGCTTGAAATATAATTTTTGTAAATAGCAGCTTAGCCCAGAAAATTTTGTCAATTATATGGATTGACTTCTTAAATTTAAAACAATATAATGCCCTTATATTTCAAATGGCACATCATCAGAAACAGTTCCACTTTCAAACAGATTTAGTCCTGGTCTGTCGGTTAAGGCGTCTGACTAGAAATCAGATTTTCTATCAGCATAGGTTCGAAACCTACCTACAGCAAACGATCATTATTTTGCTTGAAATATAATTTTTGTAAATAGCAGCTTAGCCCAGAAAATTTTGTCAATTATATGGATTGACTTCTTAAATTTAAAACAATATAATGCCCTTATATTTCAAATGGCACATCACCAGAAATAGTTCTACTTTTAAACAGATTTAGCCCTGGTCTGTCGGTTAAGGCGTCTGACTGGAAATCACATTCTCTATGGCAGCGTGGTTCGAAACTTACCTACTGCAAACGGAAATTGTTTTGCTTGGAATATAAATTTTGTAATTAGCAGCTCAGCCAAGAAAATTTTGTCCATTATGTGGATAGAGTGCATAAATTTATAGCAATATAATGCCCCTATATTTCAAATGGCACATCGCCAGAAACAGTTCCACTTTCAAACAGATTTAGCCCTGATCTGTCGGTTAAGGCGTCTGACTGGAAATCAGATTCTCTTTGGCAGCGTAGGTTCGAAACCTACCTACTGCAATCGGAAATTGCTTTGCTTGAAATATATATTTTTTAATTAACAGCTCAGCCCAGAAATTTTTCTCAAATATGGGGATTGAGTACATAAATTTAAAAAAGTATAATGGCCTTATATTTCAAATGGCACATCGCCAGAAATAGTTCTACTTTCAAACAGATTTAGCCCTGGACTGTCGGTTAAGGCGTCTGACTGGAAATCAGATTCTCTATGGCAGCGAAGTTTCGAAACTTGCGTACTGCAATCGGAAATTGCTTTGCTTGAAATATATATTTTTTAATTAACAGCTCAGCCCAGAAATTTTCCTAAAATATGGGGATTGAGTACATAAATTTATAAAAATATAATGGCCTTATATTTCAATGCATGGCACATCACCACAAATAGTTCGACTTTCAAACATATTTAGCCTTGGTCTGTCGGTTAAGGCGTCTGTCTAGAAATCCGATTCTCTATGGCAGCGTAGGCTCGAAAATTACCTACTGCAAACGATGATTGTTGAGCTTGGAATATAATTTTTGTAATTAGCAGCTTAGCCCAGAAAATTTTGTCAATTATGCATAAATTTATAACAATACAATGCCCTTATATTTCAAATGCATTGCACATCACCAGGAATAGTTCTACTTTCAAACAGATTTAGAACTTCTCTGTCGGTTAAGGCGTCTGACTAGAAATCCGATTCCCAATGGCAGCGTAGGCTCGAAACCTACCTACTGCAAACGGCCATTATTTTGCTTGAAATATATATTTTTTAATTAACAGCTCAGCTCAGAAATTTTTCTCAAATATGGGGTTGAGTGCATTAATTTATAAAAATATAATGGCCTTATATACCAGAAATAGTTCGACTTTCAAACAGATTTAGCCTTGGTCTGTCAGTTAAGGCGTCTGACTAGGAATCAGATTCTCCATGGCAGCGTAGGTGCGAAACCTACCTACTGCAAACGACCATTTGTTTTGCTTGAAATATAATTTTTGTAATTAGTAGCTCGGTCCAGAAAATTTTGTCAATTATGGGGATTGAGTGCATACATTTAAAACAATATAATGCCGTTATATTTCAAATGGCAGATCACCAGAAATAGTTCTACTTTCAAACAGATTTAGCCCTGGTCTGTCGGTCAAGGCGTCTGACTAGAAATCAGTTTCTCCATGGCAGCATAGGCGCGAAACCTACCTACTGCAAACGACCATTTGTTTTGCTTGAAATATAGTTTTTGTAATTAGCAGCTCGGTCCAGAAAATTTTGTCAATTATGGGGATTGAGTGCATACATTTAAAACAATATAATGCCCTTATATTTCAAATGGCACATCACCAGAAATAGTTCTACTTTCAAACAGATTTAGCGTTGGTGTGTCGGTTAAGGCGTCTGACTAGAAATCAGATTCTCCATTTCAACGTAGGTTCGAAACCTACCTACTGCAAACGGCCATTGTTTTGCTTGAAATACATATTTTTTAATTAACAGCTCAGCCCAGAAATTTTTCTCAAATATGGGGATTGAGTACATAAATTTATAAAAATATAATGGAATTATATTTCAACGCATGGCACAACACCAGAAATAGTTCGACTTTCAAACAGATTTAGCCTTGGTCTGTCAGTTAAGGCGTCTGACTAGGAATCAGATTCTCCATGGCAGCGTAGGTGCGAAACCTACCTACTGCAAACGACCATTTGTTTTGCTTGAAATATAATTTTTGTAATTAGTAGCTCGGTCCAGAAAATTTTGTCAATTATGGGGATTGAGTGCATACATTTAAAACAATATAATGCCGTTATATTTCAAATGGCAGATCACCAGAAATAGTTCTACTTTCAAACAGATTTAGCCCTGGTCTGTCGGTCAAGGCGTCTGACTAGAAATCAGTTTCTCCATGGCAGCATAGGCGCGAAACCTACCTACTGCAAACGACCATTTGTTTTGCTTGAAATATAGTTTTTGTAATTAGCAGCTCGGTCCAGAAAATTTTGTCAATTATGGGGATTGAGTGCATACATTTAAAACAATATAATGCCCTTATATTTCAAATGGCACATCACCAGAAATAGTTCTACTTTCAAACAGATTTAGCGTTGGTGTGTCGGTTAAGGCGTCTGACTAGAAATCAGATTCTCCATTTCAACGTAGGTTCGAAACCTACCTACTGCAAACGGCCATTGTTTTGCTTGAAATACATATTTTTTAATTAACAGCTCAGCCCAGAAATTTTTCTCAAATATGGGGATTGAGTACATAAATTTATAAAAATATAATGGAATTATATTTCAACGCATGGCACAACACCAGAAATAGTTCGATTTTCAAACAGATTTAGCCTTGGTCTGTCGGTTAAGGCGTCTGTCTAGAAATCAGATTCTCCACGGCAGCGTAGGTTCGAAACCTACCTACTACAAACGATCATTTGTTTTGCTTGGAATATAATTTTTGTAATTAGTAGCTCGGTCCAGAAAATTTTGTCAACTATGGGGATTGAGTGCATACATTTAAAAGAATATAATGCCCTTATATTTCAAATGGTAGATCACCAGAAATAGTTCTACTTTCAAACAGATTTAGCCTTGGTGTGTCGGTTAAGGCGTCTGACTAGAAATCAGATTCTCCATTTCAGCGTAGGTTCGAAACCTGCCTACTGCAAACGGCCATTGTTTTGCTTGAAATATATATTTTTTAATTAACAGCTCAGCCCAGAAATTTTTCTCAAATATGGGGATTGAGTACATAAATTTATAAAAATATAATGGACTTATATTTCAACGCATGGCACATCACCAGAAATAGTTCGACTTTCAAACAGATTTAGCCTTGGTTTCTCGGCTAAAGCGTCTGACTAGAAATCAGATTCTCCACGGCAGCGTAGGTTCGAAACCTACCTATTGCAAACGACCATATGTTTTGCTTGAAATATAATTTTTGTAATTAGCAGCTCAGTCCAGAAAGTTTGGTCAATTATGGGGATTGAGTGCATACATTTATAACAATATAATGCCCTTATATTTCAAATGGCACATCACCAGAAATTGTTCTACTTTCAAACAGATTTAGCCCTGGTCTGTCGGCTAAGGCGTCTGACTAGAAATCAGATTCTCCATGGCAGCGTAGGAGCGAAACCTACCTACTGCAAACGACCATTTGTTTTGCTTGAAATATAATTTTTGTAATTAGCAACTCAGTCCAGAAAATTTTGTCAATTATGGGGATTGAGTGCATACGTTTACAACAATATAATGCCCTTATATTTCAAATGGCACATCACCAGAAATAGTACGACTTTCAAACAGATTTAGCCTTGGTCTGTCGGTTCAGGCGTCTGACTAGAAATCAGATTCTCCATGGCAGCGTAGATTGGAAACCTACCTACTGCAAACGAAAATTTGTTTTGCTTGAAATATAAATTTTGTAATTAGCAGCTCAGCCCAAAAAATGTGGTCAATTATGGGGATTGAGTGCATAAATTGATAACATTATAATGCCCTTATATTTCAAATGGCACATCACCAGAAATAGTTCTACTTTCAAACAGATTTAGCCCTGATCTGTCAGTTAAGGCGTTTGACTAGAAATCAGATTCTCTATGGCAGCGTAGGTTCGAAACCTACTTGCTGCAAACGACCATTGTTTTGCTTAAAATATATATATCTGAATTAACAACTCAGCCCAGAAATTTTTCTCAAATATGGGGATTGAGTACATAAATGTATAAACATATAATGGACTTATATTTCAACGCATGGCACATCAACAGAAATAGTTCGACTTTCAAACAGATTTAGCCCTGGTCTGTCGGTTAAGGCGTCTGACTAGAAATCAGATTCTGCATTGCAGCGTAGGTTCGAAACCTACCTACTGCAAACGGAAATTGTTTTGCTTGAAATATAATTTTTGTAATTAGCAGCTCAGCCAAGAAAATTTTGTCCATTATGTGGATAGAGTGCATAAATTTATAGCAATATTTCAAATGGCACATCGCCAGAAACAGTTCCACTTTCAAACAGATTTAGCCCTGATCTGTCGGTTAAGGCGTCTGACTGGAAATCAGATTCTCTATGGCAGCGTAGGTTCGAAACCTACCTACTGCAATCGGAAATTGCTTTGCTTGAAATATATATTTTTTAATTAACAGCTCAGCACAGAAATTTTTCTCAAATATGGGGATTGAGTACATAAATTTAAAAAAGTATAATGGCCTTATATTTCAAATGGCACATCGCCAGAAATAGTTCTACTTTCAAACAGATTTAGCCCTGGACTGTCGGTTAAGGCGTCTGACTGGAAATCAGATTCTCTACGGCAGCGAAGGTTCGAAACTTGCGTACTGCAATCGGAAATTGCTTTGCTTGAAATATATATTTTTTAATTAACAGCTCAGCCCAGAAATTTTCCTAAAATATGGGGAATGAGTACATAAATTTATAAAAATATAATGGCCTTATATTTCAATGCATGGCACATCACCACAAATAGTTCGACTTTCAAACATATTTAGCCTTGGTCTGTCGGTTAAGGCGTCTGTCTAGAAATCCGATTCTCTATGGCAGCGTAGGCTCGAAAATTACCTACTGCAAACGATGATTGATCCGCTTGGAATATAATTTTTGTAATTAGCAGCTTAGCCCAGAAAATTTTGTCAATTATGCATAAATTTATAACAATATAATGCCCTTATATTTCAAATGCATTGCACATCACCAGGAATAGTTCTACTTTCAAACAGATTTAGAACTTCTCTGTCGGTTAAGGCGTCTGACTAGAAATCCGATTCCCTATGGCAGCGTAGGCTCGAAACCTACCTACTGCAAACGGCCATTATTTTGCTTGAAATATATATTTTTTAATTAACAGCTCAGCTCACAAATTTTTCTCAAATATGGGGTTGAGTGCATTAATTTATAAAAATATAATGGCCTTATATACCAGAAATAGTTCAACTTTCAAACAGATTTAGCCTTGGTCTGTCAGTTAAGGCGTCTGACTAGGAATCAGATTCTCCATGGCAGCGTAGGTGCGAAACCTACCTACCTCAAACGACCATTTGTTTTGCTTGAAATATAATTTTTGTAATTAGTAGCTCGGTCCAGAAAATTTTGTCAATTATGGGGATTGAGTGCATACATGTAAAATAATATAATGCCGTTATATTTCAAATGGCAGATCACCAGAAATAGTTCTACTTTCAAACAGATTTAGCCTTGGTGTGTCGGTTAAGGCGTCTGACTAGAAATCCGATTCCCTATGGCAGCGTAGGCTCGAAACCTACCTACTGCAAACGGCCATTATTTTGCTTGAAATATATATTTTTTAATTAACAGCTCAGCTCAGAAATTTTTCTCAAATATGGGGTTGAGTGCATTAATTTATAAAAATATAATGGCCTTATATACCAGAAATAGTTCGACTTTCAAACAGATTTAGCCATGGTCTGTCGGTCAAGGCGTCTGACTAGAAATCAGTTTCTCCATGGCAGCATAGGCCCGAAACCTACCTACTGCAAACGACCATTTGTTTTGCTTGAAATATAATTTTTGTAATTAGCAGCTCGGTCCAGAAAATTTTGTCAATTATGGGGATTGTGTGCATACATTTAAAACAATATAATGCCCTTATATTTCAAATGGCACATCACCAGAAATAGTTCTACTTTCAAACAGACTTAGCCTTGGTGTGTCGGTTAAGGCGTCTGACTAGAAATCAGATTCTCCATTTCAACGTAGGTTCGAAACCTACCTACTGCAAACGGCCATTGTTTTGCTTGAAATACATATTTTTTAATTAACAGCTCAGCCCAGAAATTTTTCTCAAATATGTTGATTGAGTACATAAATTTATAAAAATATAATGGACTTATATTTCAACGCATGGCACAACACCAGAAATAGTTGGACTTTCAAACAGATTTAGCCTTGGTCTGTCGGTTAAGGCGTCTGTCTAGAAATCAGATTCTCCACGGCAGCGTAGGTTCGAAATCTACCTACTACAAACGATCATTTGTTTTGCTTGAAATATAATTTTTGTAATTAGTAGCTCGGTCCAGAAAATTTTGTCAACTATGGGGATTGAGTGCATACATTTAAAACAATATAATGCCCTTATATTTCAAATGGCAGATCACCAGAAATAGTTCTACTTTCAAACAGATTTAGCCTTGGTGTGTCGGTTAAGGCGTCTGACTAGAAATCAGATTCTCCATTTCAGCGTAGGTTCGAAACCTGCCTACTGCAAACGGCCATTGTTTTGCTTGAAATATATATTTTTTAATTAACAGCTCAGCCCAGAAATTTTTCTCAAATATGGGGATTGAGTACATAAATTTATAAAAATATAATGGACTTATATTTCAACGCATGGCACATCACCAGAAATAGTTCGACTTTCAAACAGATTTAGCCTTGGTTTCTCGGCTAAAGCGTCTGACTAGAAATCAGATTCTCCACGGCAGCGTAGGTTCGAAACCTACCTACTGCAAACGACCATATGTTTTGCTTGAAATATAATTTTTGTAATTAGTAGCTCGGTCCAGAAAATTTTGTCAATTATGGGGATTGAGTGCATACATTTAAAATAATATAATGCCGTCATATTTCAAATGGCAGATCACCAGAAATAGTTCTACTTTCAAACAGATTTAGCCTTGGTGTGTCGGTTAAGGCGTCTGACTAGAAATCAGATTCTCTATCAGCATAGGTTCGAAACCTACCTGCTGCAAACGGCCATTTGTTTTGCTTGAAATATAATTTTTGTAATTACCAGGTCAGTCCAGAAAATTTTGTCAATTATGGGGATTGAGTGCATACATTTAAAACAATATAATGCCATTATATTTCAAATTGCACATCACCAGAAATATTTCCGTTTTCAAACAGGTTTAGTCCTGGTCTGTCGATTAAGGCGTCTGACTAGAAATCAGATTCTAAATGGCAGCGTAGGTGCGAAACCTACCTACTGCAAACGACCATTTGTTTTGCTTGAAATATAATTTTTGTAATTAGTAGCTCGGTCCAGAAAATTTTGTCAATTATGGGGATTGAGTGCATACATTTAAATTAATATAATGCCGTTATATTTCAAATGGCAGATCACCAGAAATAGTTCTACTTTCAAACAGATTTAGCCTTGGTCTGTCAGTTAAGGCGTCTGACTAGGAATCAGATTCTCCATGGCAGCGTAGGTGCGAAACCTACCTACTGCAAACGACCATTTGTTTTGCTTGAAATATAATTTTTGTAATTAGTAGCTCGGTCCAGAAAATTTTGTCAATTATGGGGATTGAGTGCATACATTTAAAATAATATAATGCCGTTATATTTCAAATGGCAGATCACCAGAAATAGTTCTACTTTCAAACAGATTTAGCCTTGGTGTGTCGGTTAAGGCGTCTGACTAGAAATCCGATTCCCTATGGCAGCGTAGGCTCGAAACCTACCTACTGCAAACGGCCATTATTTTGCTTGAAATATATATTTTTTAATTAACAGCTCAGCTCAGAAATTTTTCTCAAATATGGGGTTGAGTGCATTAATTTATAAAAATATAATGGCCTTATATACCAGAAATAGTTCGACTTTCAAACAGATTTAGCCTTGGTCTGTCAGTTAAGGCGTCTGACTAGGAATCAGATTCTCCATGGCAGCGTAGGTGCGAAACCTACCTACCTCAAACGACCATTTGTTTTGCTTGAAATATAATTTTTGTAATTAGTAGCTCGGTCCAGAAAATTTTGTCAATTATGGGGATTGAGTGCATACATTTAAAATAATATAATGCCGTTATATTTCAAATGGCAGATCACCAGAAATAGTTCTACTTTCAAACAGATTTAGCCTTGGTGTGTCGGTTAGGGCGTCTGACTAGAAATCCGATTCCCTATGGCAGCGTAGACTCGAAACCTACCTACTGCAAACGGCCATTATTTTGCTTGAAATATATATTTTTAAATTAACAGCTCAGCTCAGAAATTTTTCTCAAATATGGGGTTGATTGCATTAATTTATAAAAATATAATGGCCTTATATACCAGAAATAGTTCGACTTTCAAACAGATTTAGCCCTGGTCTGTCGGTCAAGGCGTCTGACTAGAAATCAGTTTCTCCATGGCAGCATAGGTTCGAAACCTACCTACTACAAACGATCATTTGTTTTGCTTGAAATATAATTTTTGTAATTAGTAGCTCGGTCCAGAAAATTTTGTCAACTATGGGGATTGAGTGCATACATTTAAAACAATATAATGCCCCTATATTTCAAATGGCAGATCACCAAAAATAGTTCTACTTTCAAACAGATATAGCCCTGGTCTGTGAGTTAATGCGTCTGACTAGGAATCAGATTCTCCATGGCAGCGTAGGTGCGAAACCTACCTACTGCAAACGACCATTTGTTTTGCTTGAAATATAATTTTTGTAATTAGTAGCTCGGTCCAGAAAATTTTGTCAACTATGGGGATTGAGTGCATACATTTAAAACAATATAATGCCCTTATATTTCAAATGGCAGATCACCAGAAATAGTTCTACTTTCAAACAGATTTAGCCTTGGTGTGTCGGTTAAGGCGTCTGACTAGAAATCAGATTCTCCATTTCAGCGTAGGTTCGAAACCTGCCTACTGCAAACGGCCATTGTTTTGCTTGAAATATATATTTTTTAATTAACAGCTCAGCCCAGAAATGTTTCTCAAATATGGGGATTGAGTACATAAATTTATAAAAATATAATGGACTTATATTTCAACGCATGGCACATCACCAGAAATAGTTCGACTTTCAAACAGATTTAGCCTGGGTTTCTCGGCTAAAGCGTCTGACTAGAAATCAGATTCTCCACGGCAGCGTAGGTTCGAAACCTACCTACTGCAAACGACTATATGTTTTGCTTGAAATATAATTTTTGTAATTAGCAGCTCAGTCCAGAAAGTTTGGTCAATTATGGGGATTGAGTGCATACATTTATAACAATATAATGCCCTTATATTTCAAATGGCACATCACCAGAAATAGTTCTACTTTCAAACAGATTTAGCCCTGGTCTGTCGGCTAAGGCGTCTGACTAGAAATCAGATTCTCCATGGCAGCGTAGGTGCGACACCTACCTACTGCAAACGACCATTTGTTTTGCTTGAAATATAATTTTTGTAATTAGCAACTCAGTCCAGAAAATTTTGTCAATTATGGGAATTGAGTGCATACGTTTACAACAATATAATGCCCTTATATTTCAAATGGCACATCACCAGAAATAGTACGACTTTCAAACAGATTTAGCCTTGGTCTGTCGGTTCAGGCGTCTGACTAGAAATCAGATTCTCCATGGCAGCGTAGATTCGAAACCTACCTACTGCAAACGAAAATTTGTTTTGCTTGAAATATAATTTTTGTAATTAGCAGCTCAGCCCAAAAAATGTGGTCAATTATGGGGATTGAGTGCATAAATTGATAACATTATAATGCCCTTATATTTCAAATGGCACATCACCAGAAATAGTTCTACTTTCAAACAGATTTAGCCCTGATATGTCAGTTAAGGCGTTTGACTAGAAATCAGATTCTCTATGGCAGCGTAGGTTCGAAACCTACTTGCTACAAACGACCATTGTTTTGCTTGAAATATATATATTTGAATCAACAACTCAGCCCAGAAATTTTTCTCAAATATGGGGATTGAGTACATAAATGTATAAACATATAATGGACTTATATTTCAACGCATGGCACATCAACAGAAATAGTTCGACTTTCAAACAGATTTAGCCCTGGTCTGTCGGTTAAGGCGTCTGACTAGAAATCAGATTCTGCATTGCAGCGTAGGTTCGAAACCTACCTACTGCAAACGGAAATTGTTTTGCTTGAAATATAATTTTTGTAATTAGCAGCTCAGCCAAGAAAATTTTGTCCATTGTGTGGATAGAGTGCATAAATTTATAGCAATATAATGTTCCTATATTTCAAATGGCACATCGCCAGAAACAGTTCCACCTTCAAACAGATTTAGCCCTGGTCTGTCGGTTAAGGCGTCTGACTGGAAATCAGATTCTCTATGGCAGCGTAGGTTCGAAACCTACCTACTGCAAACGGAAATTGTTTTGCTTGAAATATAATTTTTGTAACTAACAGCTCAGCCCAGAAATTTTTCTCAAATATGGGGTTGAGTGCATAAATTTATAAAAATATAATGGCCTTATATAATAGAAATAGTTCGACTTTCAAACTGATTTAGCCTTGGTCTGTCGGTTAAGGCGTCTGACTAGAAATCAGATTTTCTATGGCAGCGTAAGTTCGAAACCTACCTAATGCAAACGGCCATTGTTTTGCTTTAAATACATATTTTTTAATTAACAGCTCAGCTCAGAAATTATTCTCAAATATGGGGTTGAGTGCATAAATTTATAAAAATATAATGGCCTTATATACCAGAAATAGTTCTACTTTCAAACAGATTTAGCCCTGGACTGTCGGTTAAGGCGTCTGACTGGAAATCAGATTCTCTATGGCAGCGAAGGTTCGAAACTTGCGTACTGCAATCGGAAATTGCTTTGCTTGAAATATATATTTTTTAATTAACAGCTCAGCCCAGAAATTTTCCTAAAATATGGGGATTGAGTACATAAATTTATAAAAATATAATGGCCTTATATTTCAATGCATGGCACATCACCACAAATAGTTCGACTTTCAAACATATTTAGCCTTGGTCTGTCGGTTAAGGCGTCTGTCTAGAAATCCGATTCTCTATGGCAGCGTAGGCTCGAAAATTACCTACTGCAAACGATGATTGTTCCGCTTGGAATATAATTTTTGTAATTAGCAGCTTAGCCCAGAAAATTTTGTCAATTATGCATAAATTTATAACAATATAATGCCCTTATATTTCAAATGCATTGCACATCACCAGGAATAGTTCTACTTTCAAACAGATTTAGAACTTCTCTGTCGGTTAAGGCGTCTGACTAGAAATCCGATTCCCTATGGCAGCGTAGGCTCGAAACCTACCTACTGCAAACGGCCATTATTTTGCTTGAAATATATATTTTTTAATTAACAGCTCAGCTCAGAAATTTTTCTCAAATATGGGGTTGAGTGCATTAATTTATAAAAATATAATGGCCTTATATACCAGAAATAGTTCGACTTTCAAACAGATTTAGCCCTGGTCTGTCGGTCAAGGCGTCTGACTAGAAATCAGTTTCTCCATGGCAGCATAGGCGCGAAACCTACCTACTGCAAACGACCATTTGTTTTGCTTGAAATATAATTTTTGTAATTAGCAGCTCGGTCCAGAAAATTTTGTCAATTATATGGATTGAGTGCATACATTTAAAACAATATAATGCCCTTATATTTCAAATGGCACATCACCAGAAATAGTTCTACTTTCAAACAGATTTAGCCTTGGTGTGTCGGTTAAGGCGTCTGACTAGAAATCAGATTCTCCATTTCAACGTAGGTTCGAAACCTACCTACTGCAAACGGCCATTGTTTTGCTTGAAATTACATAGTTTTTAATTAACAGCTCAGCCCAGAAATTTTTCTCAAATATGGGGATTGAGTACATAAATTTATAAAAATATAATGGACTTATATTTCAACGCATGGCACAAAACCAGAAATAGTTGGACTTTCAAACAGATTTAGCCTTGGTCTGTCGGTTAAGGCGTCTGTCTAGAAATCAGATTCTCCACGGCAGCGTAGGTTCGAAATCTACCTACTACAAACGATCATTTGTTTTGCTTGAAATATAATTTTTGTAATTAGTAGCTCGGTCCAGAAAATTTTGTCAACTATGGGGATTGAGTGCATACATTTAAAACAATATAATGCCCTTATATTTCAAATGGCAGATCACCAGAAATAGTTCTACTTTCAAACAGATTTAGCCTTGGTGTGTCGGTTAAGGCGTCTGACTAGAAATCAGATTCTCCATTTCAGCGTAGGTTCGAAACCTGCCTACTGCAAACGGCCATTGTTTTGCTTGAAATATATATTTTTTAATTAACAGCTCAGCCCAGAAATTTTTCTCAAATATGGGGATTGAGTGCATACATTTAAAACAATATAATGCCATTATATTTCAAATTGCACATCACCAGAAATATTTCCGTTTTCAAACAGGTTTAGTCCTGGTCTGTCGATTAAGGCGTCTGACTAGAAATCAGATTCTAAATGGCAGCGTAGGTGCGAAACCTACCTACTGCAAACGACCATTTGTTTTGCTTGAAATATAATTTTTGTAATTAGTAGCTCGGTCCAGAAAATTTTGTCAATTATGGGGATTGAGTGCATACATTTAAATTAATATAATGCCGTTATATTTCAAATGGCAGATCACCAGAAATAGTTCTACTTTCAAACAGATTTAGCCTTGGTCTGTCAGTTAAGGCGTCTGACTAGGAATCAGATTCTCCATGGCAGCGTAGGTGCGAAACCTACCTACTGCAAACGACCATTTGTTTTGCTTGAAATATAATTTTTGTAATTAGTAGCTCGGTCCAGAAAATTTTGTCAATTATGGGGATTGAGTGCATACATTTAAAATAATATAATGCCGTTATATTTCAAATGGCAGATCACCAGAAATAGTTCTACTTTCAAACAGATTTAGCCTTGGTGTGTCGGTTAGGGCGTCTGACTAGAAATCCGATTCCCTATGGCAGCGTAGACTCGAAACCTACCTACTGCAAACGGCCATTATTTTGCTTGAAATATATATTTTTAAATTAACAGCTCAGCTCAGAAATTTTTCTCAAATATGGGGTTGATTGCATTAATTTATAAAAATATAATGGCCTTATATACCAGAAATAGTTCGACTTTCTAACAGATTTAGCCCTGGTCTGTCGGTCAAGGCGTCTGACTAGAAATCAGTTTCTCCATGGCAGCATAGGTTCGAAACCTACCTACTACAAACGATCATTTGTTTTGCTTGAAATATAATTTTTGTAATTAGTAGCTCGGTCCAGAAAATTTTGTCAACTATGGGGATTGAGTGCATACATTTAAAACAATATAATGCCCCTATATTTCAAATGGCAGATCACCAAAAATAGTTCTACTTTCAAACAGATATAGCCCTGGTCTGTGAGTTAATGCGTCTGACTAGGAATCAGATTCTCCATGGCAGCGTAGGTGCGAAACCTACCTACTGCAAACGACCATTTGTTTTGCTTGAAATATAATTTTTGTAATTAGTAGCTCGGTCCAGAAAATTTTGTCAACTATGGGGATTGAGTGCATACATTTAAAACAATATAATGCCCTTATATTTCAAATGGCAGATCACCAGAAATAGTTCTACTTTCAAACAGGTTTAGCCTTGGTGTGTCGGTTAAGGCGTCTGACTAGAAATCAGATTCTCCATTTCAGCGTAGGTTCGAAACCTGCCTACTGCAAACGGCCATTGTTTTGCTTGAAATATATATTTTTTAATTAACAGCTCAGCCCAGAAATTTTTCTCAAATATGGGGATTGAGTACATAAATTTATAAAAATATAATGGACTTATATTTCAACGCATGGCACATCACCAGAAATAGTTCGACTTTCAAACAGATTTAGCCTGGGTTTCTCGGCTAAAGCGTCTGACTAGAAATCAGATTCTCCACGGCAGCGTAGGTTCGAAACCTACCTACTGCAAACGACCATATGTTTTGCTTGAAATATAATTTTTGTAATTAGCAGCTCAGTCCAGAAAGTTTGGTCAATTATGGGGATTGAGTGCATACATTTATAACAATATAATGCCCTTATATTTCAAATGGCACATCACCAGAAATAGTTCTACTTTCAAACAGATTTAGCCCTGGTCTGTCGGCTAAGGCGTCTGACTAGAGATCAGATTCTCCATGGCAGCGTAGGTGCGACACCTACCTACTGCAAACGACCATTTGTTTTGCTTGAAATATAATTTTTGTAATTAGCAACTCAGTCCAGAAAATTTTGTCAATTATGGGAATTGAATGCATACGTTTACAACAATATAATGCCCTTATATTTCAAATGGCACATCACCAGAAATAGTACGACTTTCAAACAGATTTAGCCTTGGTCTGTCGGTTCAGGCGTCTGACTAGAAATCAGATTCTCCATGGCAGCGTAGATTCGAAACCTACCTACTGCAAACGAAAATTTGTTTTGCTTGAAATATAATTTTTGTAATTAGCAGCTCAGCCCAAAAAATGTGGTCAATTATGGGGATTGAGTGCATAAATTGATAACATTATAATGCCCTTATATTTCAAATGGCACATCACCAGAAATAGTTCTACTTTCAAACAGATTTAGCCCTGATCTGTCAGTTAAGGCGTTTGACTAGAAATCAGATTCTCTATGGCAGCGTAGGTTCGAAACCTACTTGCTACAAACGACCATTGTTTTGCTTGAAATATATATATTTGAATTAACAACTCAGCCCAGAAATTTTTCTCAAATATGGGGATTGAGTACATAAATGTATAAACATATAATGGACTTATATTTCAACGCATGGCACATCAACAGAAATAGTTCGACTTTCAAACAGATTTAGCCCTGGTCTGTCGGTTAAGGCGTCTGATTAGAAATCAGATTCTGCATTGCAGCGTAGGTTCGAAACCTACCTACTGCAAACGGAAATTGTTTTGCTTGAAATATAATTTTTGTAATTAGCAGCTCAGCCAAGATAATTTTGTCCATTGTGTGGATAGAGTGCATAAATTTATAGCAATATAATGTTCCTATATTTCAAATGGCACATCGCCAGAAACAGTTCCACCTTCAAACAGATTTAGCCCTGGTCTGTCGGTTAAGGCGTCTGACTGGAAATCAGATTCTCCATGGCAGCGTAGGTTCGAAACCTACCTACTGCAAACGGAAATTGTTTTGCTTGAAATATAATTTTTGTAACTAACAGCTCAGCCCAGAAATTTTTCTCAAATATGTATATATATAATAGAAATAGTTCGACTTTCAAACTGATTTAGCCTTGGTCTGTCGGTTAAGGCGTCTGACTAGAAATCAGATTTTCTATGGCAGCGTAAGTTCGAAACCTACCTAATGCAAACGGCCATTGTTTTGCTTTAAATACATATTTTTTAATTAACAGCTCAGCTCAGAAATTATTCTCAAATATGGGGTTGAGTGCATAAATTTATAAAAATATAATGGCCTTATATACCAGAAATAGTTCGACTTTCAAACTGATTTAGCCTTGGTCTGTCGGTTAAGGCGTCTGACTAGAAATCAGATTCTCTATGGCTGCATAGGTTCGAAACCTACCTACTGCAAACGGCCATTGTTTTGCTTAAAATATATATTTTTTAATTAACAGCTCAACCCAGAAATTTTTCTCAAATATGGGGATTGAGTACATAAATTTAAAAAATATAATGGCTTTATATTTCAACGCATGACACGTCACCAGAAATAGTTCTACTTTCAAACAGATTTAGCATTGGTCTGTCGATTAAGGCGTCTGACTAGAAATCAGATTCTCCCTGGCAGCGTAGGTTCGCAACCTACCTGCTGCAAACGACCACTGTTTTGCTTGAAATTTAATTTTTGTAACAAGCAGCTCAGAAAAGAAAATTTTGTCAATTATGTGGATTGAGTGCATAAATTTATAACAACATAATGCCCTTATATTTCAAATGGCACATCACCACAAATAGTTCGACTTTCAAACATATTTAGCCTTGGTCTGTCGGTTAAGGCGTCTGTCTAGAAATCAGATTCTCCATGGCAGCGTAGTTTCGAAACCTACCTTCTGCAGACGACCATTGTGTTGCTTGAAATATAATTTTTGTAATTAGCAGCTCAGAAGAGAAAATTAGTAGTTATTCTAACGCGGGACTGTGACGATTCAAGGTCACCGATGGCATTTTCCATCAGCAGTGTACCAAAGCCAGTTCTTCGTAAGGGGGGTCATGTAAAAGAAGTAAAGGTCACGCCGAAGAAGTGGAAACTGTCACCATTAGGGTGTACACAGGTGTACGGGGACCCCTGGGGGTGGGTAAGGTAATTACACCTGTGTCGAGGTGTGACGTCATAGTGCCTTTTTGGCGCCTCCCCTTGGGGAAAAAAGTGGTGTCACTGATTAAAAAACATTTTATGACGTCATAGTCGCTAGTGCCTTTTTGGCAATTGTACCCCGGTAAAAAAAGGGGTTCGTAGAAAAAATAAATTTCGTAGTGCCTACGGGGGGTGTGGGGGTGCGGGGGTGAGAAATTTTTGAGAGCCGAAAAAAGCGACCGCTGCCGATGTCTCGCGCGGGCGGGATTCGAACCTCGAACCTTCGGAGATTAACGCCGCCGCCGACGCGCGCGCTGTTCCCCTAGCGTAACTGGGCCGGCACGTTATCGCGTCGTCGTCGTGTATGCGCGCTGGTCGATATAATTAAATAAGTGTGCACCGATAAAATTGATGATTTATTTAAAACATTTACATTGATAAGTTTGAATAGAAAACAAATTAATATCTAAAAAGGTTGTCGAGGTGAATGCAATTAAATAAATGTGCACCGATAAAATTGATGATTTATTTAAAACATTTACATTGATAAGTTTGAATAGAAAACAAAATAATATCTAAAAAGGTTGTCGAGGTGAATACAATTAAATAAATGTGCACCGATAAAATTGATGATTTATTGAAAACATTTACAAAGTATTGACATCCGATATAAATTTGCTAAACACCACAACGTATTTCTTCTTCTTCTTCTTCTATAGGGTATGTTCTAAATCCTTGTTTTTTTGGCCGCTGGTGGTGACGACGACGACGTCGACGATGATGATGGAATAACTTCGTCGCAATATAAACTTATATTGTTCGAACGACTTGTTGATTGCGAACAATATTTTATATTACATATTGGATGATTTTTAATGGATTCTTCACAAAAGCAAAAAGATTTGTTACAGCTATTACAGTACTTGGTACCGTTATAGTAGTAGACTTTGGAGTTTTCCGAAACATCTTGTTTCACTTTTTTTTCGGTTGTTGTTGTTACGTAACGATCACTATTCATGGCTGCTGCTGCTTCGTACTTGACTAAACACTTTAATGCAAATTTTACATTTTATTAGATAAACAACACAAAAATATCTCATTTAAATGGTCAAAGGTTATCAAATATTATTTATTATCATTATATTTTGTACATACAAAGTAAATATGTTAAAATTACAATTTGCTAAATTTTTCACTATTTGATTGCGTAGATTTAGAATAAGTTGACGGTGTAGCACTTTTCACTTATTTTTTTCAGAGATTGGGTGATGCGCAGATAAAAACACATTCATCGATAAATATATTTATTTAAATTCTCAATAGTATATAAATAATTTTACGCATAAATAAAACATTGATAATCTAGACTAGATAGTTCTACAAAATTTTTTTTAAAATCATCTAATGTAAATTCATAATTTTCAACAATTATAGATTTATTTCCAATTAGATTTTCCAAGCCGTATCTTCCACAATACATGATCGTATTTTCTCTCGGAAATATCGGATAATAATTCAAATGTTGACCAATTACTGTACCTATAGTTTTATTAAACGAATTTCGAATTTGCGTTCCTACGGGAAAAGCACCGTCAAAATAGAATGCCGGACACTGCTTCAAAGTTATGTTTTCTTTGGATTTTTCGTATAGGTAGAATGTTCCTCGTTCAATTGGAAAAGTGTAATTTTCAACGTAGACTTTCTCCAAAATTGAGTTTGCTTTGATTGGAGTATGCACGACGACAAAATCGATGAAATTCAAAGTCACAATCAGACCAGAAATTATTTTTGTTTGAAACATGTTTTTTGTTTAAACTTGACAGATTAACAATAAATTACACAATGAATAATATTTGCAACGTTTGATACATTTTATACAGTTTTAATAAGAGCATGCGCAAATAAAAGATCACCATCATGTTAAACTATTTTAATTTGCAAATAACTATACAAAAAATTAGTACAAAATTAAATAATTCTGACAGTGCTAGATAGGGGATTGTATTTTATTAAACGATCATGTATGATAAGACATTAGGCGGTTGTGTTTGCGGGAATATTCAAATTCAAATTCAATTTCAAATTCCAGCCGAATATCTACCGAACCAGATTTTAAACTTTCATTTTGTCTACTACAATCTATTACAATGAAAGGCGCCAACTGTAAAAACGTCTTAAATGTTAAACAGGGTTCGCTTATTTGCTTATAATAGTAAAATTGTTGAAATTGTGCGTACATTTCATATAAAATGGCGATATAATTTTTAGTAAAATTTAAATTAACGTTATCATATGGATATGTTTCTGAATTCAAATACAATTTTATATTACTTAAATTACAATGGTCAAAGTTGGACATATTTTTAGAAACATTATTTTTTCGAAGAGTTTGAAAAGCAACTAAAACAAATCGAGGTTTTTCAAGTTGATTTGTGGCTTTAACGTTCCACGTGTGTTTAGTCGTTTCCTGTAACAATGGATATTCGTGCAATTCCCAACTTCTAAAAGCCAATTCTAATTCTCGTCCTTTCTCTATATACTTAAGAAGTCGTAGCTTTTCCACATCTGCTACTTGTATGTGCGGTATTCTCCATATCGCTTTATATAATTCTATTTTGGGTTTTTCGTTTTCTTTCGTAGATATGACGGCGTTATTATCGTTGGAGCTTCGAATTAAAACCAATTCTTGTCTCATATTGATTAGAATTTTTTTGAAATCTTCAAAAAATCCCATTAAATTTTTAAGAGGAACGTTTACATTGAAATATCCATCTTTGTTTGTTATTTCGGGATTTTGAAAGTGATTCCAACCGGCATGTTCGTATCGATCACATTCATTTTTTGTGAAAGATGCCAATCCTTTGAGAGTAGTTGTAATTCCAGGATTTCTAACCCTGTCTATAACGATCCCTCCAATTTCATAACGAATTTCATCGAAAAGAAACGCTATAAAATTATTGATCGGTTTAAGAGTCGTGCTTACTTTTTTTTCGCTGTCGACAATTCGTCCTTCGAAATACATGTAACTATTGGTCGGTAAAGTGTAAACGTCTTGAGCCTGTATAGGAATCCGTATTTCATCCGAATTATTTAATGTCGTATTTGCGTATGGAGTGTAGCTATGTAACTCGTAATTAATAATAGAATTGTCCATAAATGCTTGTTCACCTACGTTCAGAATATTAAAACTCATCTTCTTTGTTCTTCTTCTTCTTCTTCTGGTTGTAGTAACTTCCAAAACACTTGCAAAAGACAATAAGTCTTCGTATACCCGAACGGATTGTTAATGTTATATTTAGGAGGAATTTATACGCCGTTTTTCTTTTTGTTTTTTCCCTTCAATGTTAATCCCAGATAGCGAAGAAATTCGGAATTTTCGACTGTTAACGGTTTCAACGATCGACTATGATTAACTCTATGTAGATCCGTATTTTCTTTTATATTCGACGACGTGAAAACGCCATTTGGAATGTTGAGGTTATAGAGGAGCACCATTTTTTATGACACCACTTCCTTTAAATGTATTCTTACTGTTATCGTTTCTCTTTGAAAATTAATCAAATTACCGTCTTGATCCACTATTTTAAGGATAATTTCGTCAATGTAATTAGAATTTATAGGTAAATATATAACATTTGACACTTTTTCGATTATAAGAAATCCGCTCGGCACACTAGGATAAAACATGTGTAGTATATGTACTGAGTTATTATTATTATAAGAATTCTTTATCAAATTACATTCTACACAAACAGAATTTACTTTCGAAATATTTATCGGAAATTCGGATATGTGTAATTGATTGGCAGACAGTTTTCTATTTTTGAATCCCAACAATTTTGCAATCGAATCGCCTTTTTCAAAATGTATCGTCTCGTTGGATTTGATTTCGTATTTTAGTGTATTAAGATTGGCCCTCATAAATAAAACGATTTCGTCATTCATCGACAATTCCTTTTCAATCACATTTGTTTTTTGTTGTTTCTTTTGTTTTTCTTTTTTCAATGTTTCGTTTTTCTCCGTAATCTTCTCCATTATAAACTTTTCAATGTCGTTAATTTCATAACTACCTTCGGGTACGGCAATAACTTGACTTCCGATATAAAATTTATTGTTGGAATTGTCTACATTGGGAATTGTGTTGAAAGTAACAAAGTCGATCAATCCGATCGCATAACTTTTTGAATCGTCCAAAACGATGGGAGAATATATTTTAGTCGAAAGTATCGAGTCTTTACCAGATAATGTAAACGTATACATACCGACCGATCTGTACAAAGGTTATCGGATTAATGAATAACAGTTTGCTAATAATAAATAATTCATTCGGAAAGAAAATGTAAACATAGCTGACCACAATTCACGGTATTAAATTTTTGATAAACATCGTAATTGTATCGTATATTGCACGGTCCATTCGAATTGAAATATGTCAATGCTTCCAGTGGCGGAGGTAGATTTCCATAACTGTCAAAATACATGATATTAGGTCCCTGTTTTTTGTAACATGTCCAGTGGGTTCCGGTTCCGCTTCTACTGTCCAAGTTGATTATACCTCGTTCATTTTTTCTTATTTTTCTGGGCAGATTATCTCTCATAAAAACACCCCTAAACCAAGGTATTTTCAACAACTTTTTAGCATACTTTTCCAACTGAATATTCGTTAACGGATAATCGTTAGGTATTTGCTTCTTATTCATTTTATTAATTTGTACTGCAATTGCGACGCCGGTACTAAGTTTACTATTTATTTGTTAACGGTTATATGGCTTAAGAAAAAGTCCCATTCCTGTTTTATACGGTTTTAAGTATATGCCTTTACCCATTGCGATCGCTTCCATGGTTTTGTTGTGACGTTGCGATTCTTGCAATTGTTTCGTTGCCGATTTCGCATCGTTTACAGCTTTCGCGATACCCGCAGCTCCACCGGAAAGAGCACCGAGCGCCGAAAGTCCAGCAAATATCGGAATGAGCGGTAAAACACCACCCGTTTTTGGTATCGGTACGATACGATTAGGTTTGATTTTATTTTTTAAACTCTGAGCCGCCTGTAATGCGACACGAATTGCATCACCATAAGTACTAGGTTTTTGTTTAATAACGTGTTTTTTAATTTGTTTAGTAGCATTTGTAAAGCCAATTTTTTTCTCTCGTCGCCGTCGTCGTTGTGTCACACTTGTTTTACGTTTTCTTGGATTAATGTTTTTTCTTCTGACCATTGTACCGATTACAACTTCTAATTAGTACTGAAAGTGTTTTCCATCTTTATTCACTATTTATAATTTGAAGTTTTTAGGTGGTGTGTATACGCAACTGTCGTCGTCGTCGTCATTGTCGAGACTTAATTTTCATTTTCTATTATCAGTATTCGATATTTTTCTCATTATCTTCTACGTTTAATCTTTTTGTCCTTTTTATTTCATTTCTATCAATCGTGGCAGCTTTTCTTTTCCGATTATGAACTAATACGATACGAGGTTTCTTTTTTGAAATTTCATTATCTTCATCATCATTTAGAATGCTTTTAGGTCGAACTCTATCTAATGGATAATCGTCTGCGATATCAAAATCTTTCTTATCTTCATATGTCTGTGGTTTCGATTTGTTGTTTTCTTTTCGCTGCTGTGTCTTCTTTTTCTTCATTTGGTTGCAAATATTCTTTTTCTCTTTCTGATTTATCATCTTGGCTAAAGAATCCTCAATTTCGTATAAACTTTTTTTAGTTTTTTGTAGTTTTTTTAAACAAGTTTGAATTAATCTCCTGGAACGGTAATAGTAACCACCACCGCCGCGGTCTGTATTTGGAATGCCCATTCCGAGTTTCAATTTTGTTTTCATTGCCGTCGTTACTCCTAAAGCGGCAATTTTCTCCTTCCACCCGGAATTTTTAGCTTTAAATCTAGCTAAAGCCTTGGAAGCTAATACTTTATCTGCCTCGTGACGTTTGTTTAAATCACTTTCCGTTGAATAGGCGATATCGTGTTGTTTGCATGCATTGTCCAAACCGTTTATGCCGGAATCGTTTTTAGCGAGACGTTTTTCAACTTTTGTACCGGGGCCGCACCAATTATACCCCGGAATATGCATTTCAAAAGGCAATTTGTTGATTACCGTATTTAATAAACCGTTACCTGATGCGTAACATTTCATGCTGACGATCGTGTGTGTTCGTTTTGTTAGTACAAACTAATATAAAAAGTTTGTAAGTCATCTATTTTATATCATTATGAATAGTACGGTGTTTTAGAAAACAATCACATTATGAAACTTATTAAACAAAGTACTACATTAGATATTGAAAATAATACGTTTCACGAAAAATCTTACAAGAGGCATGGTAAATTGTTTCCCGCAACAATAAGATGTATTATCGTGGGTCCTTCGAATTGCGGTAAAACTAACGTGATGATTAATTTAATCGAACAGGAGAACGGTGTAAAATTTGAAAACGTATACATTTATTCGCGATCTTTGAACCAACCAAAATATATTTACCTGGATCAACTGCTGAAATCAATAAAAGGTATTCGATATTTTACATTTAACGCCGGTGAAAGCATTATGCATCCGTCGGAGGCTAAACCGAACAGTATTTTCATTTTCGACGATGTAGCGTGCGACAACCAAGATGTCATACGCGAATACTTTAGTATGGGACGACATAATAAAATTGATTCGTTTTATTTATGTCAAACGTATGCTAAAATACCTAAACATCTTATAAGAGACAATGCTAATTGTCTCGTAATTTTCAAACAAGACGATTTAAATTTGAAACACATATACAACGATCATATCGGTACCGATATGACTTTTGAAAGTTTTAAAGAAATGTGTGCTTTATGCTGGAACGAAGCGTTTAGTTTCCTAACTGTATTTAAAGACTGCGATATTAACCAAGGAGGTCGATATAGGAAAACATTTGATTGCTTCATACATTTCTAATCGTCCTATCGCGGCGGCGGCGGCGGCGGAAGCTGTTTCGACCTGTTCAGGAGCTGTTCAGATCTGTTCAGAAGCTGTTTAGACCTGATCAAGAGCTGTTTTAGACCTGTTCAGGAGCTGTTTAGGTCCCCGATCAAAAGTTGTTTACGCCTGATCAGAGAGAGCTGTTCCTATAAAGGTTATTCACTAGTGGTTCTACATTCAGAACGTAACTTGCTATAGACGGTGATATCGAGCGCTATGATCAGTCAACAAAATGATAAAGTTTTGAAAAAACGATTAATTTCTAATCGTAAGGATATAAGAAAAAAACTTGAAGAATTAAAACGTGGTGAAATGATGCAAGAGACAATGTTTAAGCCTATTACAAAACGATTGAAAAATATCGAGTCTTCTTTGCAAAATTCAACAAGAACAACAACGCCAGCAACCACGACGACGAAGACGACTCTAGTAAGTGATGTAACACAAACTACTCCAAAGTATCATCCTCCCGTAAAAGTGGAGGAGCCCACCGCCGCCGCCGCCGCCGCCGCAGCAGCAGCAGCCGCCGCCACAGCAGAAGAACAAACTTTACCACTATCAGTAATTCAAAAGAAATGAAAAATATTGCCTAGACAGTTATCATTTAATTCGACTCCTATTAGTAATTACGATTCACCGAGTAAAATGAAACAATCAATTATAGATGAAATTGATTCAGATTATGAAGACAACGTAGTAAACGTAGACAAGGAATCTACTAGTCGATTTGAAGATATCGAACCAGTGTCTTTTATTGAATATTTGGATCAATACGATCCATTACCACTGAACTATATTCGAGAAATGTACGAAGATACCGAAAATAGAGAGTTTGATCACAAGTATGGCGTTAGAATGGATAAAAGTACTGAAAAATTTTTTATTGGTAACTCACAAGTACATATTCAAGGATCAGATATTTATGTTCAAGGTAAACGGTACAGAGGTACTCAAGGTTTATACGAATTGTTATTTAAAAAGTATCCTAACAATAGTTTATTTAACGAACAAGACAGGGAAAATTATAAACAAATTGTATACAAAACGAACGCTCACAAAAGACATTATAAATCCAATGCTCAAATTGACGGAAGTAAGCTGAAAAAATATAAAAATATTATTGCACCAACAACAACAACTGGGGGAAAGGGTTTAATGACAACAATGGAAGTGACACCCAATAAAAAAGATTTCATTTATTGGGACGATCCAAATGAATTAGTCGATCGATTGCGTCTACTCGTATCGTCACAGTCTGCAGGTCATACGGGTCACTTAAATGAGATAAATTCGCTAATTGAAGAATTGCGCGAAGCCGATATTATAGAATGAAGCCGTCGAAATTTATTACGGATGCCAAGCGACAAGTTGTCGAGGAACTTCATAAACCTGCTCGTATAAACTTTAAACGTAGAAAAACTATAATTAAATCTTTATATGATCTGTTTCAAGCTGACCTTATCGAAATGACTCCGTACGCAAAACAGAATCGTGGATACAAATACATACTAATTGTAATAAATTGTTTTTCTAAATTTGTTTGGGCGCTACCTGTAAAAAATAAGTCGGGAGCGGAAGTGACGAGAGGTATGGAAACAATTTTAAAGTCCACCAAAAAACCAAAAAATTTACAAACTGACGCTGGAGCTGAATTTTTTAACAAAGACTTTCAAAATTTAATGAAAAAATATCATATCAATCATTATAATGTATTTAGCGAGAAAAAGGCCGCTATAGTGGAAAGAGTGAACCGTACCATAAAAAATATAATGTGGAAAGAGTTTAGTCTACGAGGAAACTATAAATGGATCGACATATTATCGGAAATTGTTAGAAACTACAATAATACACATCACAGCGTAATTAAAATGAAACCGGCCGATGTTATAAAAAAGCACGAAAAAAAGCTAATGGAAACGGTGTTTAATCGAATAAAAATGACAAATCTTAATACCAAATTTAATATTGGCGATCGCGTACGAATATCGAAGAGGCGAGGTGTTTTCGATAAAAAATACCAACTAAATTGGTCAACGGAAATTTTTACGGTAGATAAAGTTCAACTAACCAATCCCACTACGTATTTATTAAAAGATGAAAATAATCAAAATATTCTCGGTGGATTTTACAACGAACAATTGCAAAAAGTGAAGTTTCCAGACGTTTATCTAGTTGAAAAAATTCTCAAAAGGAAACGCGATAAAGTGTTTGTAAAGTGGTTGGGGTTTGATAACAAACACAATAGTTGGATAGATATAAATAATATTGCGTAGGTGTGAGGAAGATTCAGTTGCAAATTAGTAGTGCTCGTAGAACATTTAAAAAATGTTTATCCTCGACGTTCAAGGATTTCAGTATAAACAGAGCGATTATATCGTTAGAGAAATCGCAATTATAAACGTGTCCAGTGGAGAAGTGTTTCATAGAATGGTAAAAACACCTTGTCCGTATAACTGGTTCACAGGTGAAATTAGAAACCATCTTTTGAAGACCACGAATCGTGTCCACGGACTATCCTGGGATGAAAAAGAAGATGAGACCTGTCTACCTCAAGAAAGTATAGTTAGTTTTATTAGAAACATTGTACAAAATAACTATATCTATGTTAAAGGCAGTTGTAAGGTAAACTATTTAAAATCACTGCTTTATTACAATGATATTGATATTGTCGATTTACATGACATTGGATGTCCAAATTTTAAAAGTTTAAAAGAAAATAACCAGTATAATTTTCATTGTAATAATCACTTTTATAATTTCTCTAATTGTGCCAAAGAAAATGTACTATTGCTGAGAAATTGGTATATTAATAAAAATTATCTTAAAAAATGAACTTGTTGTTTTATTAACTTTAACCATAAGAACAATTAAAATGATTTTTATCATGTGATGGAAAAATTAAACAAGTTATAACTCGAATATTTTTTTATTATTTTTATTTACTAACTAAAAACGATTAATTTCTAAACGTAAGGATATAAGAAAAAAACTTGAAGAATTAAAACGTGGTGAAATGATGCAAGAGACAATGTTTAAGCCTATTACAAAACGATTGAAAAATATCGAGTCTTCTTTGCAAAATTCAACAAGAACAACAACGCCAGCAACCACGACGACGAAGACGACTCTAGTAAGTGATGTAACACAAACTACTCCAAAGTATCATCCTCCCGTAAAAGTGGAGGAGCCCGCCGCCGCCACAGCAGAAGAACAAACTTTACCGCTATCAGTAATTCAAAAGAAACGAAAAATAATGCCTAGACAGTTGTCATTTAATTCGACTCCTATTAGTAATTACGATTCACCGAGTGAAATGAAACAATCAATTATAGATGAAATTGATTCAGATTATGAAGACAACGTAGTAAACTTGTTGTTTTATTAACTTTAACCATAAGAACAATTAATATTATTTTTATCATGTGATGGAAAAATTAAACAAGTTATAACTCGAATATTTTTTAATATTTTTTATTTAGTATTTCTTATTATCTGTTGTGCAGTTACGATAATAATCTTTCCAAATTTAACTTGTATACGGGTAAAGATTGTATGAGCTGGTTTTGTCGACAATTACAAGAACTGGCCCTACAATTAAATCCTATATTTAACAATGCTGTTTCAATGACACCTTTGACTGAACATGAAAAAGAATCATTTTATACATCAACCACATGTCACATTTGTTCAAAAGCATTTACCGAAAATGATTTAAGAGTAAAAGATCATTGTCATTTCACGGGAAAATATCGAGGAGTTGCTCATTCTTCTTGCAATCTTAATTACAAGGACGATCATATGATACCCGTGGTATTTCATAACTTAGGATACGATCTACACTTTTTTATTAAAAACTTGGCAACTGAAATTCCCGGTTCGGTAATATTACTACCTCGTAACAAAGAAAAATATATATCGTTTACAAAATATATCGAAAACACGAGCGTTAATTTTCGATTTTTAGATTCGTTCAGATTTATGGCTAGTAGATTGGATAAGTTAAGTTCTTATTTAGACCCTAGCGAAAAAAACATTACTAGAAGCTTTTGCGAAAATCTCGAAGAATTTCAGTTGTTACAGAAAAAGGGAGTCTTTCCGTATGAATATCTAGATGATTGGGAAAAATTGAACGACGTCGAATTGCCCCCGATTGAAAATTTCTAAGTAAACTTAGAAAATCCGGTATTACGATAAAAGATTACGAGCATGCCAAAAATATTTGGACAACATTCAAAATTCAAAATTTACGCGAATATATGGAATTGTATTTGAAAACAGACGTACTATTATTGACGGACGTTTTCGAAAATTTCAGAAATGTATGTCAAAAAACGTATGGCTTGGAATGTTTGAAATATTACACGGCACCGGGTCTGGCATACGATGCATGTCTTCTCATTTCAAATGTTCAACTAGAATTAATTACGGACATCGATCAATTAATGATGATCGAAAAAGGAATACGCGGTGGAATTTCACAATGCAGTAACCGATACGGTAAGGCTAACAATAAATACATGGAAAACGATTATAATCCAGACATTCCTTTATCATATTTAATGTATTTCGATGTAAATAACCTATATGGAACGGCAATGAGACTACCACTACCGACGGGTGGGTTCCAATGGATCGATAATAACGCATTTTATTCTATCATAAACACGTCGGACGATTCTGACGTTGGGTATCTTCTTGAAGTAGATATAGAATATCCTACAATACTTCACGATATCCACAAAGATCTACCTCTATGTCCGGAACGTTTGATTCCACCAACGGTTCAAACAAAACAGCCGAAATTATTGATAACATTGTTTGATAAAAAAAACTACGTAATACATTATAAAAATCTCAAACAGGCTCTTCAGTTAGGTTTACGTGTTACAAAAATTCATAAAATATTACAATTAACCAATCTCCGTGGTTGAAAACCTACATTGACCTAAACACACACTTGAGGCAGCAAAGCAAAAACGAATTCGAAAAAAATTTTTTTAAATTAATGAATAATGCCGTTTTCGGCAAGACTATGGAAAACGTTCGGAAATATAAAGACGTTAAACTGGTAACAAGTTGGTCGGGACGATACGGTGCAAAGAGTTATATTTCAAAACCAAATTTTTATAGCTTAACAATTTTCGACAATGACATGGTTATCATTGAAATGAAGAGATTGAATATTAAATTTAATAAACCCATTTACGCTGGTTTTAGTATTTTAGAAATTTCAAAAACATTTTTATACGATTTTCATTATCATTATATTATACCAAAATTCGGCAAGGATGTAAAACTCTTGTATTCAGATACAGATTCGTTAATATATAATTTTTACGTTGACGATATTTATAAATGTATTCGAGAAGATATTTATAAATTTGACACTTCTGATTATCCTCCCGATAACATTTATAATATTCCTTTGGCTAATAAAAAAGTTTTGGGATTGATGAAAGACGAAAACAACGGTAGAATTATGCACGAATTTATCGGATTAAAATCTAAAATGTACGCGATCAAATTATATTATTCAAATGTAGAACGAGAAAAATCTTCTAACAAAAAAGAAGTCGAAACTATTAAAAAAGCCAAAGGTATTACCGGTTCGTCATTAAAAACAATCACTTTTGAAGACTATTATAATTGTCTGTTTGATAAAACTCAAATGTATACCAACGAACATCTGTTTCGTAGTAAAAACCATGAAGTTTTTACGGTAAACCAAAGGAAAATTGTTTTAACACCGTTCGATGATAAGAGAGTGGTTAATTATATATTTACTGATACATTGCCTTGGGGATATAAAACAAATTAAATTTTATGTTAAAAAAATATTCACTTGTTTTAATTAATACAATTTCATAAGCAGCAAAAACTCACTTGTTTTATCATTTTTGTTTTAATTAATTCAATTTCATAAGCAGCAAAAACTCAACAATTTTAAATAAGACATTATTAAAAGGTAAGAACCTATTTGTTTTCTGTAGTCATAATTTAATACAATTTTTTTCACAGCATTCTAACGTCGAGTCACTGAAAATTTGCGTTAAAGTGTTTAGTCAAGTACGAAGCAGCAGCAGCCATGAATAGTGATCGTTACGTAACAACAACAACCGAAAAAAAAGTGAAACAAGATGTTTCGGAAAACTCCAAAGTCTACTACTATAACGGTACCAAGTACTGTAATAGCTGTAACAAATCTTTTTGCTTTTGTGAAGAATCCATTAAAAATCATCCAATATGTAATATAAAATATTGTTCGCAATCAACAAGTCGTTCGAACAATATAAGATTATATTGCGACGAAGTTATTCCATCATCATCGTCGTCGTCGTCGTCGTCACCACCAGCGGCCAAAAAAACAAGGATTTAGAACATACCCTATAGAAGAAGAAGAAGAAGAAATACGTTGTGGTGTTTAGCAAATTTATATCGGATGTCAATACTTTGTAAATGTTTTCAATAAATCATCAATTTTATCGGTGCACATTTATTTAATTGTATTCACCTCGACAAACTTTTTAGATATTATTTTGTTTTCTATTCAAACTTATCAATGTAAATGTTTTAAATAAATCATCAATTTTATCGGTGCACATTTATTTAATTGCATTCACCTCGACAACCTTTTTAGATATTAATTTGTTTTCTATTCAAACTTATCAATGTAAATGTTTTAAATAAATCATCAATTTTATCGGTGCACACTTATTTAATTATATCGACCAGCGCGCATACACGACGACGACGCGATAACGTGCCGGCCCAGTTACGCTAGGGGAACAGCGCGCGCGCCGGCGGCGGCGTTTATCTCCGAAGGTTCGAGGTTCGAATCCCGCCCGCGCGAGACATCGGCGGCGGTCGCTTTTTTCGGCTCTCAAAAATTTCTCACCCCCGCACCCCCACACCCCCCGTAGTGCCGAAAAGGCACTACGAAATTTATTTTTTCTACGAACCCCTTTTTTTACCGGGGTACAATTGCCAAAAAGGCACTAGCGACTATGACGTCATAAAATGTTTTTTAATCAGTGACACCACTTTTTTCCCCAAGGGGAGGCGCCAAAAAGGCACTATGACGTCACACCTCGACACAGGTGTAATTACCTTACCCACCCCCAGGGGTCCCCGTACACCTGTGTACACCCTAATGGTGACAGTTTCCACTTCTTCGGCGTGAACTTTACCTCTTTTACATGACCCCCCTTACGAAGAACTGGCTTCGGTACACTGCTGATGGAAAATGCCATCGGTGACCTTGAATCGTCACAGTCCCGCGTTAGAATAACTACTAAAATTTTGTCAATTATGGGGATTGAGTGCATAAATTCAAAACAGTAAAATTCCCTTATATTTCAAATGGCACATCACATGGTCTGTCGGTTAAGGCGTTTGACTAGAAATCAGATTCTCAATGGCAGCGTAGGTTCGAAACCTATCTACTGCAAACGGCCATTGTTTTACTTGAAATATAATTTTTGTAAATAGCAGCTTAGCCCAGAAAATTTTGGCAATTATATGGATTGACTTCATAAATTTATAACAATATAATGCCCTTATATTTCAAATGGCACATCACCACAAATAGTTCGACTTTCAAACATATTTAGCCTTGGTCTGTCGGTTAAGGCGTCTGTCTAGAAATCAGATTCTCCATGGCAGCGTAGTTTCGAAACCTACCTTCTGCAGACGACCATTGTGTTGCTTGAAATATAATTTTTGTAATTAGCAGCTCAGAACAGAAAATTTTGTCAATTATGGGGATTGAGTGCATAAATTCAAAACAATAAAATTCCCTTATATTTCAAATGGCACATCACATGGTCTGTCAGTTAAGGCATCTGACTTGAATTCAGATTCTCTATGGCAGCGTAGGTTCGAAACCTACCTATTGCAAACGGTCATTGTTTTGCTTGAAATATATATTTTTTAATTTACAGGTCAGCCCAGAAATTTTTCTCAAATATGGGGATTGACTACGTAAATTTAAAAAAATATAATGGCGTTATATTTCAACGCGTGGCACATCACCAGAAATAGTTCGACTAAGGCGTCTGAATTGAAATCAGATTCTCTATGGCAGCGTAGGTTCGAAACCTACCTACTGCAAACGGCCATTGTTTTGCTTGAAATATATAATTTTTAATTAACAGCTCAGCCCAGACATTTTTCTCAAATATGGGGATTGAGTACATAAATTTATAAAAATATAATTTACTTATATTTCAACGCATGGCACATCACCAGAAATAGTTCGACTTTCAAGCAGATTTAGCCTTGGTCTGTCGCTTAAAGCATATGACTTGAAATCAAATTCTCTATGGCAGCGTAGGTTCGAAACGTAAATATTGCAAACGGCCATTGTTTTGCTTGAAATATAAATTTTTTAATTAACAGCTCAGCCCAGAAATTTTTCTCAAATATGGGGATTGACTACGTAAATTTAAAAAAATATAATGGCCTTATATTTCAACGCATGGCACATCACCAGAAATAGTTCGACTTTCAAACAGATTTAGCCTTGGTCTGTCGGTTAATGCGTCTGACTATAAATCATATTCTCTATGGCAGCATAGGTTCGAAACCTACCTACTGCAAACGACCATTGTTCTGCTTGGAATATAATTTTTGTAATTAGCAGCTCAGCCCAGAAAATTTTGTCAATTTTGCATAAATTTATAACAATATAATGCCCTTATATTTCAAATGCATGGCACATCACCAGAAATAGTTCTACTTTCAAACAGATTTAGAACTTGTCTGTCGGTTAAGGCGTCTGACTAGAAATCAGATGCTCTATATCAGCGTAGGTTCAAAACCTACCTACTGCAATCTAGCATTTTTTTTGCTTAAACCTATATTTTTTATTAATAGCTAACATAATATCAGAAAATGCAAATTTGCGAATTGAGTGCATAAAATTCTGGAAATTTAATGTCCGTATAATTCAAACGCATGGCACAACACCAGAAATAGTTCGAATTTCAAACAGATTTAGCTTTGGTCTGTCGGTTAAGGCGTTTGACTAGAAATCCGATTCTCTATGGGGGCGTAGGCTCGAAACCTACCTACTGCAAACGGCAATTGTTTTGCTTGAAATATATATTTTTTAAATAACAGCTCAGCTCAGAAAATTTTCTCAAATATAGGGTTGAGTGCATAAATTTATAAAAATATAATGGCCTTATATACCAGAAATAGTTCGACTTTCAAACAGATTTAGCCTTGGTCTGTCAGTTAAGGCGTCTGACTAGAAATCAGATTCTCTATGGCAGCCTAAGTTCGAAACCTACCTACTGCAAACGGCCATTGTTTTACTTGAAATATACATTTTTTAATTAACAGGTCAGCCCAGAAATTTTTCTCAAATATGGGGATTGGGTACATAAATTTAAAAAAATATAATGTCCTTATATTTCAACGCATGGCACATCACCCGAAATAGTTCGACTTTCAAACAGATTTAGCCTTGGTCTGTCGGTTAAGGCGGCTGACTTGAAATCAGATTCCCTATGGCAGCGTAGGTTCGAAACCTAACTACTGCAAACGACGATTGTTTTGCTTGAAATATAATTTTTGTAAGTAGCAGCTTAGCCCAGAAAATTTTGTTAATTATGGGGATTGAGTGCATAAATTTATAACAAAATAATGCCCTTATATTTCAAATGGCACATCGCCAGAAATAGTTCTACTTTCAAACAGATTTAGCCCTGGACTGTCGGTTAAGGCGTCTGACTGGAAATCAGATTCTCTATGGCAGCGAAGGTTCGAAACCTGCGTACTGCAATCGGAAATGGTTTTGCTTGAAATATATATTTTTTAATTAAAAGCTCAGCCCAGAAATTTTCCTAAAATATATGGATTGAGTACATAAATTTATAAAAATATAATGGCCTTATATTTCAATGCATGGCACATCACCAGAAATAGTTCGACTTTCAAACAGATTTAGCCTTGGTCTGTCGGTTAAGGCGTCTGACTAGAAATCAGATTCTCTATCAGCATAGGTTCGGAACCTACCTACTGCAAAAGACCATTGATTTGCTTGAAATATAATTTTCGTAAATAGCAGCTTATCCCAGAAAATTTTGTCAATTATGGGGATTGAGTTCATAAATTGAAAACAATATAATGCCCTTATATTTCAAATGGCACATCACCAGAAATAGTTCTACTTTCAAAGAGATTTAGCCCTGGTCTGTCGGTCAAGGCGTCTGACTAGAAATCAGATTCTAAATGGCAGCGTAGGTTCAAAACCTGCCAACTGCAAACGACCATTTGTTTTGCTTGAAATATAATTTTTGTAATTAGCAGCTCAGTTCAGAAAATTTTGTCAAATATGGGGATTGAGTGCATATATTCAAAACAATATAATGCCCTTATATTTAAAAAGGAACATCTCCAGAAACAGTTCTACTTTCAAACAGATTTGGTTCTGGTCTGTCGGTCAAGCCGTCTGACTAGAAATCAGATTCTCTATGGCAGCGTAGGTTCGAAACCTACCTACTGCAAACGGAAATTGTTTTGCTTGAAACATGTTTTTTTTTTAATTAACAGCACAACCCAGAAATTTTTCTCAAATATTGGGATTGAGTGCATAAATGTATAAAAATATAATTTCCTTATATTTCAAACGCATAGCACACCACCAGAAATAGTTCGACTTTCAAACAGATTTAGCCTTGGTCTGTTGGTTAATGCATCTGACAAGAAATCCGATTCTCTATGGCAGCGTAGGTTCGAAACCTACCTACTGCAAACGGCCATTGTTTTGCTTGAAATATAAATTTTTTAATTAACAGCTCAGCCCAGAAATTTTTCTCAAATATGGGGATTGACTACGTAAATTTAAAAAAATATAATAACCTTATATTTCAACGCATGGCACATCACCAGAAATAGTTCGACTTTCAAACAGATTTAGCCTTGGTCTGTCGGTTAAGGCATCTGAATTGAAATCAGATTCTCTATGGCAGCGTAGATTCGAAACCTACCTACTTCAAACGGCCATTGTTTTGCTTGAAATATATAATTTTTAATTAACAGCTCAGCCCAGACATTTTTCTCAAATATGGGGATTGAGTACATAAATTTATAAAAATATAATTTACTTATATTTCAACGCATGGCACATCACCAGAAATAGTTCTACTTTCAAAGAGATTTAGCCCTGGTCTGTCGATCAAGGCGTCTGACTAGAAATCAGATTCTCCATGGCAGCGTAGGTTCAAAACCTGCCAACTGCAAACGACCATTTGTTTTGCTTGAAATATAATTTTTGTAATTAGCAGCTCAGTTCAGAAAATTATGTCAAATATGGGGATTGAGTGCATACATTCAAAACAATATAATGCCCTTATATTTAAAAAGGCACATCACCAGAAACAGTTCTACTTTCAAACAGATTTGGTTCTGGTCTGTCGGTCAAGCCGTCTGACTAGAAATCAGATTCTCTATGGCAGCGTAGGTTCGAAACCTACCTACTGCAAACGGAAATTGTTTTGCTTGAAACATGTTTTTTTTTTAATTAACAGCACAACCCAGAAATTTTTCACAAATATTGGGATTGAGTGCATAAATGTATAAAAATATAATTTCCTTATATTTCAAACGCATAGCACACCACCAGAAATAGTTCGACTTTCAAACAGATTTAGCCTTGGTCTGTCGGTTAATGCATCTGACAAGAAATCCGATTCTCTATAACAGCGTAGGTTCGAAACCTACCTACTGCAAACGGCCATTGTTTTGCTTGAAATATAAATTTTTTAATTAACAGCTCAGCCCAGAAATTTTTCTCAAATATGGGGATTGACTACGTAAATTTAAAAAAATATAATGGCCTTATATTTCAACGCATGGCACATCACCAGAAATAGATCGACTTTCAAACAGATTTAGCCTTGGTCTGTCGGTTAAGGCGTCTGAATTGAAATCAGATTCTCTATGGCAGCGTAGGTTCGAAACCTACCTACTTCAAACGGCCATTGTTTTGCTTGAAATATATAATTTTTAATTAACAGCTCAGCCCAGACATTTTTCTCAAATATGGGGATTGAGTACATAAATTTATAAAAATATAATTTACTTATATTTCAACGCATGGCACATCACCAGAAATAGTTCTACTTTCAAACAGATTTAGCCTTGGTCTGTCGGTTTATGCGTCTGACTATAAATCATATTCTCGATGGCAGCATAGGTTTGAAACCTACCTACTGCAAACGACCATTGTTCTGCTTGGAATATAATTTTTGTAATTAGCAGATCAGCCCAGAAAATTTTGTCAATTATGCATAAATTTATAACAATATAACGCCCTTATATTTCAAATGCATGGCACATCACCAGAAATAGTTCTACTTTCAAACAGATTTAGAACTTGTCTGTCGGTTAAGGCGTCTGACTAGAAATCAGATGCTCTATATCAGCGTAGGTTCAAAACCTACCTACTGCAATCTAGCATTGTTTTGTTAAAACATATATTTTTTATTAATAGCTAACATAATATCAGAAAATGCAAATTTGCGAATTGATTGCATAATATTCTGGAAATTTAATGTCCGTATAATTAAAACGCATGGCACACCACCAGAAATAGTTCGAATTTCAAACAGATTTAGCCTTGGTCTGTCGGTTAATGCATCTGACAAGAAATCCGATTCTCTATGGCAGCGTAGGCTAGAAACCTACCTACTGCAACCGATCATTGTTCTGCTTGGAATGTAATTTTTGTAATTAGCAGCTTAACCCAGAAAATTTTGTCAATTATGCATGAATTTATAACAATATAATGCCCTTATATTTCAAATGCACATCACAAGAAATAGTTCTACTTTCAAACAGATTTAGAACTGGTCTGTCGGTTAAGGCGTCTGACTAGAAATCCGATTCCCTATGGCAGCGTAGGCTCGAAACCTACCTACTGCAAACGGCCATTTGTTTTGCTTGAAATATAATTTTTGTAATTAGTAGCTCGGTCCAGAAAATTTTGTCAACTATGGGGATTGAGTGCATACATTTAAAACAATATAATGCCCTTATATTTCAAATGGCACATCACCAGAAATAGTTCTACTTTCAAACAGATTTAGCCTTGGTGTGTCGGTTAAGGCGTCTGACTAGAAATCAGATTCTCCATGGCAGCGTAGGTGCGAAACCTACCTACTGCAAACGACCATTTGTTTTGCTTGAAATATAATTTTTGTAATTAGTAGCTCGCTCCAGAGAATTTTGTCAACTATGGGGATTGAGTGCATACATTTAAAACAATATAATGCCCTTATATTTCAAATGGCACATCACCAGAAATAGTTCTACTTTCAAACAGATTTAGCATTGGTGTGTCGGTTAAGGCGTCTGACTAGAAATCAGATTCTCCATTTCAGCGTAGGTTCGAAACCTACCTACTGCAAACGGAAATTGTTTTGCTTGAAATATATATTTTTGAATTAACAGCTTAGCCCAGAAATTTTTCTCAAATATGGGGATTGAGTACATAAATTTATAAAAATATAATGGACTTATATTTCAACGCATGGCACATCACCAGAAATAGTTCGACTTTCAAACCGATTTAGCCTTGGTCTGTCGGTTATGGCGTCTGACTAGAAATCAGATTCTCCACGGCAGCGTAGCAAACGGCCATTGTTTTGCTTGAAATATATTATTTTTAATTAACATTTCAGTCCAGAAATTTTTCTCAAATATGGGGATTGAGCGCATAAATTTATAGCAATATAATGCCCCTATATTTCAAATGGCACATCGCCAGAAACAGTTCCACTTTCAAACAGATTTAGCGGTTAAGGCGTCTGACTGGAAATCAGATTCTCTATGGCAGCGTAGGTTCGAAACCTACCTACTGCAAACGGAAATTGTTTTGCTTGAAATATAATTTTTATAATTAACAGTTTAGCCCAGAAATTTTTCTCAAATATGGGGTTGAGTGCATAAATTTATAAAAATATAATGGCCTTATATACCAGAAATAGTTCGACTTTCAAACTGATTTAGCCTTGGTCTGTCGGTTAACGCATCTGACTAGAAATCAGATTCTCTATGGCAGCGTAAGTTCGAAACCTACCTAATGCAAACTGCCATTGTTTTGCTTAAAATACATATTTTTTAATTAACAGCTCAGCTCAGAAATTTTTCTCAAATATGGGGTTGAGTGCATAAATTTATAAAAATATAATGGCCTTATATACCAGAAATAGTTCGACTTTCAAACTGATTTCGCCTTGGTCTGCCGGTTAAGGCGTAGAAAGCAGATCTCTATGGCTGCATAGGTTCGAAACCTACCTACTGCAAACGACCATTTGTTTTGCTTGAAATACATAAATATATTTATGGCACATGGCAAATGGCACATCACCAGAAATAGTTCTACTTTCAAACAGATTTAGACTTGGTCTGTCGGTTAAGGCGTCTGACTAGAAATCAGATTCTCCCTGGCAGCGTAGGTTCGAAACCTACCTACTGCAAACGACCATTTGTTTTGCTTGAAATATAATTTTAGTAATTAGCAGCTCAGCCCAAAAAATTTGGTCAATTATGGGGATTGAGTGCATACATTTAAAACAATATAATGCCCTTATATTTCAAATGACACATCACCAGAAATAGTTCTACTTTCAAACAGATTTAGCCCTGGTCTGTCGGTCAATGCGTTTGACTAGAAATCAGATTCTCCATGGCAGCGTGGGTTCGAAACCTACCTACTGCAAAACGACCATTTGTTTTGCTTGAAATACTTAAATATATTTATGGCACATGGCAAATGGCACATCACCAGAAAAAGTTCTACTTTCAGACAGATTTAGATTTGGTCTGTCGGTTAAGGCGTCTGACTAGAAATCAGATTCTCCATGGCAGCGTAGATTCGAAACCTACCTACTTCAAACGATTATTTGTTTTGCTTGAAATACATATTTTATAGTTAACAGCTCAGCCCAGAAATTTTTCTCAAATATGGGGATTGAGTACATAAATTTCAAAAATATAATGGCCTTATATTTCAACGCACGGCACATCACCAGAAATAGTTCTACTTTCAAACAGATTTAGCCCTGGTCTGTCGGTCAATGCGTTTGACTACAAATCAGATTCTCCATGGCAGCGTAGTTTCGAAACCTACCTACTGCAAACGACCATTTGTTTTGCTTGAAATATAATTTTAGTAATTAGCAGCTCAGCCCAAAAAATTTGGTCAATTATGGGGATTGAGTTCATACATTTAAAACAATATAATGCCCTTATATTTCAAATGACACATCACCAGAAATAGTTCTACTTTCAAACAGATTTAGCCCTGGTCTGTCGGTCAATGCGTTTGACTAGAAATCAAATTCTCCATGACAGCGTAGGTTCGAAACCTACCTACTGCAAATGACCATTTGTTTTGCTTGAAATAGATAAACATATTTATGGCATATGGCAAATGGCACATCACCGGAAATAGTTCTACTTTCAAACAGATTTAGACTTGGTCTGTCGGTTAAGGCGTCTGACTAGAAATCAGATTCTCCATGGCAGCGTAGGTTCGAAACCTACCTGCTGCAAACGACAATTTGCTTTGCTTGAAATATAATTTTTGTAATTAGCAGCTCAGTCCAGAAAATTTTGTCAATTATCGGGATTGAGTGCATACACTTAAAACAGTATAATGCCATTATATTTCAAATTGCACATCACCAGAAATAGTTCCACTTTCAAACAGATTTAGCACTGGTCTGTCGGTTAAGGCGTCTGACTAGAAATCAGATTCTCTATGGCAGCGTAAGTTCGAAACCTACCTAATGCAAACGGCCATTGTTTTGCTTAAAATACATATTTTTTAATTAACAGCTCAGCTCAGAAATTTTTCTTTAATATGGGGATTGAGTACATAAATTTAAAAAAATATAAGGGCCTTATATTTCAACGCATGGCACATAACCAGAAATAGTTCTACTTTCAAACAGATTTAGCCCTGGTCTGTCGGTCAATGCGTTTGACTAGAAATCAGATTCTCAATGGCAGCGTAGGTTCGAAACCTACCTACTGCAAACGACCATTTGTTTTGCTTGAAATATAATTTTAGTAATTAGCAGCTCAGCCCAAAAAATTTGGTCAATTATGGGGATTGAGTGCATACATTTAAAACAATATAATGCCCTTATATTTCAAATGACACATTACCAGAAATAGTTCTACTTTCAAACAGATTTAGCCCTGGTCTGTCGGTCAATGCGTTTGACTAGAAATCAGATTCTCCATGGCAGCGTAGTTTCGAAACCTACCTACTGCAAACGACCATTTGTTTTGCTTGAAATACATAAATATATTTATGGCACATGGCAAATGGCACATCACCAGAAATAGTTCTACTTTCAAACAGATTTAGACTTGGTCTGTCGGTTAAGGCGTCTGACTAGAAATCTGATTCTCCCTGGCAGCCTAGGTTCGAATCCTACCAACTGCAAACGACCATTTGTTTTGCTTGAAATATAATTTTAGTAATTAGCAGCTCAGCCCAAAAAATTTGGTCAATTATGGGGATTGAGTGCATACATTTAAAACAATATAATGCCCTTATATTTCAAATGACACATCACCAGAAATAGTTCCACTTTCAAACAGATTTAGCCTTGGTCTGTCGGTTAAGGCGTCTGACTAGAAATCAGATTTTCCATGGCAGCGTAGGTTCGAAACATACCTACTGCAAACGGCCATTGTTTTGCTTGCAATATATATTTTTTAATTAACATCTCAGCCCAGAAATTTTTCTCAAATATGGGGATTGACTACATAAATTTAAAAAAATATAATGGCCTTATATTTCAACGCATGGCACATCACCAGAAATAGTTCGACTTTCAAACAGATATAGCCTTGCTCTGTCGGTTAAGGCGTCTGACTAGAAATCAGATTCTCTATGAGCATAGGTTCGAAACCTACCTACTGCAAACGACCATTGTTTCGCTTGAAATATAATTTTCGTAAATAGCAGCTTATTTCAGAAGACAATATAATGCTCTTATATTTCAAGTGGCACATCACCAGAAATAGTTCTACTTTCAAACAGATTTAGCCCTGGTCTGTCGGTTAAGGCGTCTGACTAGAAATCATATTCTCTATGGCAGCGTAAGTTCGAAACCTAAGTACTGCAAACGGTCATTGTTTTGCTTGCAATATATATTTTTTAATTAACAGCTCAGCCCAGAAATTTTTCTCAAATATGGTTATTGACTACATAAATTTAAAAAAACATAATGGCCTTATATTTCAACGCATGGCACATCACCAGAAATAGTTCGACTTTAAAACAGATATAGCCTTGGTCTGTCGGTCAAGGCTTCTAACTAGAAACCAGATTCTCTATGGCAGCGAAGGTTCGAAAGCTACCTACTGCAAACGACCATTGTTCTGCTTGGAATATATTTTTTGTAATTAGCAGCTCAGCCCAGAAAATTTTGTCAATTATGGGGATTGAGTGCATAAATTTATAACAATATAATGCCATTATATTTCAAATGGCACATCCCTAGAAATAGTTCTACTTTCAAACAGATTTAGCCCTGGTCTGTCGGTTAAGGCGTCTGACTAGAAATCAGATTCTCCATAGCAGAGTAGGTTCGAAACCTATTTGCTGCAAACAACCATTGTTTTGCTTGAAATATAATTTTTGAAATTAGCAGCTCAGCACAGAAAATTTTGTCAATTATGGGGATTGAGTGCATAAATTTATAACAATGTAATGCCCTTATATTTCAAATGGCACATCACCAGAAATAGTTCTACTTTCAAACAGATTTAGAACTGGTCTGTCGGTTAAGGTGTCTGACTAGAAATCAAATGCTCTATGGCAGCGTAGGTTCGAAACCTACCTACTGCAAACGGCCATTGTTTTGCTTGAAATATAATTTTTGTAATTAGCAGCTCAGCCAAGAAAATTTTGTCAATTATGGGGATTGAGTGCATAAATTTTTAACAATATAATGCCCTTATATTTCAAATGGCACATCCCTAGAAATTGTTCTACCTTCAAACAGATTTAGCCCTGGTCTGTCGGTTAAGGCATCTGACTAGAAATCAGATTCTCCATAGCAGAGTAGGTTCGAAACCTATTTGCTGCAAACGACCATTTTTTTTGCTTGAAATATAATTTGTGTAATTAGCAGCTAGGCCAAGAAAATTTTGTCAATTATGGGGATTGAGTACATAAATTTATAACAATATATTGCCCGTATATTTCAAATGGCACATCGCCAGGAATAGTTCTACTTTCAAGCAGATTTAGCCCTGGACTCTCGGTTAAGGCGTCTGACTGGAAATCAGATTCTCTATGGCAGCGTAGGTTCGAAACATACCTACTGCAAAAGGAAATTGTTTTGCTTGAAATTTATATTTTTTAATTAACAGCTCAGCCCAGAAATTTTTCTCAAATATGGGGATTGAGTACATGAATTTATAAAAATATTATGGCCTTATATTTCAACGCATGGCACATCACCAGAAATAGTTCGACTTTCAAACAGATTTATCCTTGGTTTGTCGGTTGAGGCGTCTGATTAGAAATCAGATTCTCTATCAGCATAGGTTCGAAACCTACCTACTGCAAACGACCATTGTTTTGAGTGAAATATAATTTTCGTAAATAGCAGCTTATTTCAGAAGACAATATAATGCTCTTATATTTCAGGTGGCACAACACCGGAAATAGTTCTACTTTCAAAAAATTTAGCCCTGGTCTGTCGGTTAAGGCGTCTGACTAGAAATCATATTCTCTATGGCAGCGTAAGTTCGAAACCTACCTACTGCAAACGGCCATTGTTTTGCTTGCAATATATATTTTTTTATTAACAGCTCAGCCCAGAAATTTTTCTCAAATATGGGGATTGACTACATAAATTTAAAAAAATATAATGGCCTTATATTTCAACGCATGGCACATCACCAGAAATAGTTCGACTTTAAAACAGATATAGCCTTGGTCTGTCGGTCAAGGCGTCTGACTAGAAACCAGATTCTCTATGGTAGCGTAGGTTCGAAAGCTACCTACTGCAAACGACCATTGTTCTGCTGGGAATATATATTTTTTAGTTAACAGCTCAGCCCAGAAATTTTTCTCAAATATGGGGATTGACTACATAAATTTAAAAAAATATAATGACCTTATATTTCAACGCATGGCACATCACCAGAAATAGTTCGACTTTAAAACAGATATAGCCTTGGTCTGTCGGTCAAGGCGTCTGACTAGAAACCAGATTCTATTCGGCAGCCAAAGTTCGAAACCTACCTACTGCAAACGGCCATTGCTTTGCTTGAAATATATTATTTTTAATTATCAGGTCAGCCTAGATATTTTTCTCAAATATGGGGATTGAGCGCATAAATTTATAAAAATGTAATACCCTTATATTTCAAATTGCACATCACCAGAAATAGTTCTACTTTTAAACAGATTTAGCCCTGGTCTGTAGGTTAAGGCGTCTGACTGGAAATCAGACTCTCTATGGCAGCGTAGGTTCGAAATCTACGTACTGCAAACGGAAATTGTTTTGCTTGAAATATAATTTTTGTAATTAGCAGCTCAGCAAAGAAAATTTTTTCCATTATGTGGATAGAGTGTATAAAATTATAGCAATATAATGCCCCAATATTTCAAATGGCACATCGCCAGAAACAGTTCCACTTTCAAACAGATTTAGCACTGGTCTGTCGGTTAAGGCGTCTGACTGGAAATCAGATTCTCTATGGCAGCGTAAGTTCGAAACCTACCTAATGCAAACGGCCATTGTTTTGCTTAAAATACATATTTTTTAATTAACAGCTCAGCTCAGAAATTTTTCTTTAATATGGGGATTGAGTACATAAATTTAAAAAAATATAAGGGCCTTATATTTCAAATGACACATTACCAGAAATAGTTCTACTTTCAAACAGATTTAGCGCTGGTCTGTCGGTCAATGCGTTTGACTAGAAATCAGATTCTCCATGGCAGCGTAGTTTCGAAACCTACCTACTGCAAACGACCATTTGTTTTGCTTGAAATACATAAATATATTTATGGCACATGGCAAATGGCACATCACCAGAAATAGTTCTACTTTCAAACAGATTTAGACTTGGTCTGTCGGTTAAGGCGTCTGACTAGAAATCAGATTCTCCCTGGCAGCCTAGGTTCGAAACCTACCAACTGCAAACGACCATTTGTTTTGCTTGAAATATAGTTTTAGTAATTAGCAGCTCAGCCCAAAAAATTTGGTCAATTATGGGGATTGAGTGCATACATTTAAAACAATATAATGCCCTTATATTTCAAATGACACATCACCAGAAATAGTTCTACTTTCAAACAGATTTAGCCCTGGTCTGTCGGTAAATGCGTTTGACTAGAAATCAGATTCTCCATGGCAGCGTAGTTTCGAAACCTACCTACTGCAAACGACCATTTGTTTTGCTTGAAATACATAAATATATTTATGGCACATGGCAAATGGCAAATGGCACATCACCAGAAATAGTTCTACTTTCAAACAGATTTAGACTTGGTCTGTCGGTTAAGGCGTCTGACTAGAAATCAGATTCTCCATGGCAGCGTAGATTCGAAACCTACCTACTTCAAACGATTATTTGTTTTGCTTGAAATACATATTTTATAGTTAACAGCTCAGCCCAGAAATTTTTCTCAAATATTGGGATTGAGCGCATAAATTTATAAAAATATAATGGCCTTATATTTCAAACGCATGGCACATCACCAAAATAGTTCGACTTTCATACAGATTTATCATTGGTTTATCGGTTAAGGTGTCTGACTCGAAATCAGATTCTCTATGGCAGCGTAGGTTCGAAACCTACCTGCAGCAAACGACCATTGTTTTGCTTAAAATATATATTTTTGAATTAACAGCTCAGCTCAGAAATTTTTCTCAAATATGGGGTTGAGTAAATAATTTTATAAAAATATAATTTCCTTATATTCCAGAAATAGTTCGACTTTCAAACAGATTTAGAATTGGTCTGTCGGTTAAGGCGTCTGACTAGAAATCAGATTCTCCATGGCAGCGTGGATTTGAATCGTACCTACTGCAAACGACCATTTGTTTTGTTTGAAATATAATTTTTGTAATTAGCAGCTCAGCCCAAAAAATTTGGTCAAATATGGGGATTGAGTCCATAAATTTATAGCAATATATTTAAAATGGCACATCACCAGAAATAGTTCCACTTTCAAACAGATTTAGCCTTGGTCTGTCGGTTAAGGCGTCTGACTAGAAATCAGATTTTCCATGGCAGCGTAGGTTCGAAACCTACCTACTGCAAACGACCATTTGTTTTGCTTGAAATATAATTTTAGTAATTAGCAGCTCAGCCCAAAAAATTTGGTCAATTATGGGGATTGAGTGCATACATTTAAAACAATATAATGCCCTTATATTTCAAATGACACATCACCAGAAATAGTTCTACTTTCAAACAGATTTAGCCCTGGTCTGTCGGTCAATGCGTTTGACTAGAAATCAGATTCTCTATGGCAGCGTAGGTTGGAAACCTACCTACTGCAAACGGCCATGGTTTTGCTTGCTTGCTTGCTTGCTTGCTCAAATATGGGGATTGACTACATAAATTTAAAAAAATATAATGGCCTTATATTTCAACGCATGGCACATCACCAGAAATAGTTCTACTTTCAAACAGATATAGCCTTGCTCTGTCGGTTAAGGCGTCTGACTAGAAATCAGATTCTCTATCAGCATAGGTTCGAAACCTACCTACTGCAAACGACCATTGTTTTGCTTGAAATATAATTTTCGTAAATAGCAGCTTCTTTCAGAAGACAATATAATGCTCTTATATTTCAAGTGGCACATCTCCAGAAATAGTTCTACTTTCAAACAGATTTAGCCCTGGTCTCTCGGTTAAGGCATCTGACTAGAAATCATATTCTCTATGGCAGCGTAAGTTCGAAACATACCTACTGCAAACGGCCATTGTTTTGCTTGCAATATATATTTTTTAATTAACAGCTCAGCCCAGAAATGTTTCTCAAATATGGGGATTGACTACATAAATTTAAAAAAATATAATGGCCTTATATTTCAACGCATGGCACATCACCAGAAATAGTTCGACTTTAAAACAGATATAGCCTTGGTCTGTCGGTCAAGGCGTCTGACTAGAAACCAGATTCTCAATGGTAGCGTAGGTTCGAAAGCTACCTACTGCAAACGACCATTGTTCTGCTTAGAATATAATTTTTGTAATTAGCAACTCAGCCCAGAAAATTTTGTCAATTATGCATAAATTCATAAAAATATAATGCCCTTATATTTCAAATTCATGGCACCTCACCAGAAATAGTTCTACTCTCAAACAGATTTAGAACTGGTCTGTCGGTTGAGGCGTCTGACTAGAAATCAGATTCTCTATGGCAGCGTAGGTTCGAAACCTACCTACTGCAAACGGCCATTGTTTTGCTTGCAATATATATTTTTTAATTAACAGCTCAGCCCAGAAATTTTTTTCAAATATGGGGATTGACTATATAAATTAAAAAAAATATAAGGGCCTTATATTTCAACGCATGGCACATCACCAGAAATAGTTCGACTTTCAAACAGATATAGCCTTGCTCTGTCGGTTAAGGCGTCTGACTAGAAATCAGATTCTCTATCGGCATAGGATCGAAACCTACCTACTGCAAACGACCATTGTTTTGCTTGAAATATAATTTTCGTAAATAGCAGCTTATTTCAGAAGACAATATAATGCTCTTATATTTCAAGTGGCACATTACCAGAAATAGTTCTACTTTCAAACAGATTTAGCCCTGGTCTGTCGATTAAGGCGTCTGACTAGAAATCATATTCTCTATGGCAGCGTAAGTTCGAAACCTACCTACTGCAAACGGCCATTGTTTTGCTTGCAATATATATTTTTTAATTAACAGCTTAGCCCAGAAATTTTTCTCAAATATGGGTATTGGCCTCATAAATTTAAAAAAATATAATGGCCTTATATTTCAACGCATGGCACATCACCAGAAATAGTTCGACTTTAAAACAGATATAGCCTTGGTCTGTCGGTCAAGGCGTCTGACTAGAAACCAGATTCTCTATGGCAGCGTAGGTTCGAAAGCTACCTACTGCAAACGACCATTTGTTCTGCTTGGAATATAATTTTTTATAACAATATAATGCCCTTATATTTCAAATGGCACATCACCAGAAATAGTTCTACTTTCAAACAGATTTAGCCTTGGGTGTCGGTTAAGGCGTCTGACTAGAAATCAGATTCTCCATGGCAGCGTAGGTGCGAAACCTACCTACTGCAAACGACCATTTGTTTTGCTTGAAATATAATTTTTGTAATTAGTAGCTCGGTCCAGAAAATTTTGTCAACTATGGGGATTGAGTGCATACATTTAAAACAATATAATGCCCTTATATTTCAAATGTCAGATCACCAGAAATAGTTCTACCTTCAAACAGATTTAGCCTTGGTGTGTCGGTTAAGGCGTCTGACTAGAAATCAGATTCTCCATGGCAGCATAGGCGCGAAACCTACCTAATGCAAACGACCATTTGTTTTGCTTGAAATATAATTTTCGTAAATAGCAGCTTATTTCAGAAGACAATATAATGCTCTTATATTTCAAGTGGCACATTACCAGAAATAGTTCTACTTTCAAACAGATTTAGCCCTGGTCTCTCGGTTAAGGCGTCTGACTAGAAATCATATTCTCTATGGCAGCGTAAGTTCGAAACATACCTACTGCAAACGGCCATTGTTTTGCTTGCAATATAATTTTCGTAAATAGCAGCTTATTTCAGAAGACAATATAATGCTCTTATATTTCAAGTGGCACATCACCAGAAATAGTTCTACTTTCAAACAGATTTAGCCCTGGTCTCTCGGTTAAGGCGTCTGACTAGAAATCATATTCTCTATGGCAGCGTAAGTTCGAAACATACCTACTGCAAATGGCCATTGTTTTGCTTGCAATATATATTTTTTAATTAACAGCTCAGCCCAGAAATGTTTCTCAAATATGGGGATTGACTACATAAATTTAAAAAATATAATGGCCTTATATTTCAACGCATGGCACATCACCAGAAATAGTTCGACTTTAAAACAGACATAGCCTTGGTCTGTCGGTCAAGGCGTCTGACTAGAAACCAGATTCTCAATGGTAGCGTAGGTTCGAAAGCTACCTACTGCAAACGACCATTGTTCTGCTTGGAATATATATTTTTTAATTAACAGTTCAGCCCAGAAATTTTTCTCAAATATGGGGATTGACTACATAAATTTAAAAAAATATAATGGCCTTATATTTCAACGCATGGCACATCACCAGAAATAGTTCGACTTTAAAACAGATATAGCCTTGGTCTGTCGGTCAAGGCGTCTGACTAGAAACCAGATTCTCTATGGCAGCGTAGGTTCGAAAGCTACCTACTGCAAACGACCATTGTTCTGCTTAGAATATAATTTTTGTAATTAGCAACTCAGCCCAGAAAATTTTGTCAATTATGCATAAATTCATAAAAACATAATGCCCTTATATTTCAAATTCATGGCACCTCACCAGAAATAGTTCTACTCTCAAACAGATTTAGAACTGGTCTGTCGGTTGAGGCGTCTGACTAGAAATCAGATTCTCTATGGCAGCGTAGGTGCGAAACCTACCTACTGCAAACGACCATTTGTTTTGCTTGAAATATAATTTTTGTAATTAGTAGCTCGGTCCAGAAAATTTTGTCAACTATGGGGATTGAGTGCATACATTTAAAACAATATAATGCCCTTATATTTCAAATGGCACATCACCAGAAATAGTTCTACTTTCAAACAGATTTAGATTTGGAGTGTCGGTTAAGGCGTCTGACTAGAAATCAGATTCTCCATGGCAGCGTAGGTGCGAAACCTACCTACTGCAAACGACCATTTGTTTTGCTTGAAATATAATTTTTGTAATTAGTAGCTCAGTCCAGAAAATTTTGTCAACTATGGGGATTGAGTGCATACATTTAAAACAATATAATGCCCTTATATTTCAAATGGCACATCACCAGAAATAGTTCTACTTTCAAACAGACTTAGCCTTGGGTGTCGGTTAAGGCGTCTGACTAGAAATCAGATTCTCCATGGCAGCGTAGGTGCGAAACCTACCTACTGCAAACGACCATTTGTTTTGCTTGAAATATAATTTTTGTAATTAGTAGCTCGGTCCAGAAAATTTTGTCAACTATGGGGATTGAGTGCATACATTTAAAACAATATAATGCCCTTATATTTCAAATGGCACATCACCAGAAATAGTTCTACTTTCAAACAGATTTAGCCTTGGAGTGTCGGTTAAGGCGTCTGACTAGAAATCAGATTCTCCATTTCAGCGTAGGTTCGAAACCTACCTACTGCAAACGGCCATTTTTTTGCTTGAAATAAATATTTTTTAATTAACAGCTCAGCCCAGAAATTTTTCTCAAATATGGGGATTGAGTACATAAATTTATAAAAATATAATGGACTTATATTTCAACGCATGGCACATCACCAGAAATAGTTCGACTTTCAAACAGATTTAGATTTGGTCTGTCAGTTAAGGCGTCTGACTAGCAATCAGATTTTCTATGGCAGCGTGGTTCGAAATCTACCTACTTCAAACGGAAATTGTTTTGCTTGAAATATAATTTTTGTAATTAGCAGCTCAGCCAAGAAAATTTTGTCCATTATGTGGATAGAGTGCATAAATTTATAGCAATATAATGCCCCTATATTTCAAATGGCACATCGCCAGAAACAGTTCCACTTTCAAACAGATTTAGCCCTGGTCTGTCGGTTAAGGCGTCTGACTGGAAATCAGATTCTCTATGGCAGCGTAGGTTCGAAACCTACCTACTGCAAACGGAAATTGTTTTGCTTTTGTAATTAACAGTTTAGCCCAGAAATTTTTCTCAAATATGGGGTTGAGTGCATAAATTTATAAAAATATAATGGCCTTATATACCAGAAATAGTTCGACTTTTAAACTGATTTAGCCTTGGTCTGTCGGTTAAGGCGTCTGTCTAGAAATCAGATTCCCTATGGCAGCGTAGGTTCGAAACCTACCTAATACAAACGGCCATTGTTTTGCTTAAAATACATATTTTTTAATTAACAGCTCAGCTTAGAAATTTTTCTCAAATATGGGGTTGAGTGCATAAATTTATAAAAATATAATGGCCTTATATACCAGAAATAGTTCGACTTTCAAACTGATTTCGCCTTGGTCTGTCGGTTAAGGCGTCTAACTAGAAATCAGATTCTCCACGGCAGCGTAGGTTCGAAACCTACCTACTGCAAACGACCATATGTTTTGCTTGAAATATAATTTTTGTAATTAGCAGCTCAGTCCAGAAAATTTTGTCAATTATGGGGATTGAGTTCATACATTTAAAACAATATAATGCCCTTATATTTCAAATGGCACATCACCAGAAATAGTTCTATTTTCAAACAGATTTAGCCCTGGTCTGTCGGTTAAGGCGTCTGACTAGAAATCAGATACTCCATGGCAGCGTAGGTGCGAAACCTACCTACTGCAAACGACCATTTGTTTTGCTTGAAATATAATTTTTGTAATTAGCAACTCAGTCCAGAAAATTTTGTCAATTATGGGGATTGAGTGCATACATTTAAAACAATATAATGCCCTTATATTTCAAATGGCACATCACCAGAAATAGTACGACAGATTTAGCCTTGGTCTGTCGGTTAATGCGTCTGACTAGAAATCAGATTCTCCATGGCAGCGTAGATTCGAAACCTAAATACTGCAAACGAAAATTTGTTTTGCTTGAAATATAATTTTTGTAATTAGCAGCTCAGCCCAAAAAATGTGGTCAATTATGGGGATTGAGTGCATAATTTAATAAAAATATAATGCCCTTATATTTCAGATGGCACATCACCAGAAATAGTTCTACTTTCAAGCAGATTTAGCCCTGGTCTGTCAGTTAAGGCGTTTGACTAGAAATCAGATTCTCTATGGCAGCGTAGGTTCGAAACCTACCGGCTGCAAACGACCATTGTTTTGCTTGAAATATATATTTTTTAATTAACAACTCAGCCCAGAAATTTTTCTCAAATATGGGGATTGAGTACATAAATTTATAAAGATATAATGGACTTATATTTCAACGCATGGCACATCACCAGAAATAGTTCGACTTTCAAACAGATTTAACCTTGGTCTGTCGGTTAAGGCGTCTGACTAGAAATCAGATTCTGCATGGCAGCGTAGTTTCGAAACCTACCTACTGCAAACGAACATTTGTTTTGCTTGAAATATAATTTTTGTAATTAGCAGCTCAGTCCAGAAAATTTTTTTAATTATGGGGATTGGGTGCATATATTTAAAACAATATAATGCCCTTATATTTCAAATGGCACATCACCTAGAAATCATATTCTCCATGGCAGCGTAGGTTCGAAACCTACCTACTGCAAACGACCATTTGTTTTGCTTGAAATATTATTTTTGTAATTAGCAGCTCAGTCCAGAAAATTTTGTCAATTATGGAGATTGAGTGCATAAATTTATAACAATATAATGCCCTTATATTTCAAATGACACATCACCCGAAATAGTTCGACTTTCAAACAGATTTAGCCTTGGGCTGCCGGTTAAGGCTTCTGACTAGAAATCCGATTCTCTATGGCAGCGTAGGCTCGAAACCTACCTACTGCAAACGGCCATTGTTTTGCTTGAAATATATATTTTTTAATTAACAGCTCATCTCAGAAATTTTTCTCAAATATGGGGTTGAGTGCATAAATTTATAAAAATAAAATCGCCTTATATACCAGAAAGAGTTCGACTTTCGAACAGAATTAGCCTTGGTCTGTCAGTTAAGGCGTCTGACTAGAAATCAGATTCTCTTTGGCAGAAAAAGTTCAAAACCTACCTACTGCAAGCGGCCATTGCTTTGCTTGAAATATATTATTTTTAATTATCAGGTCAGCCTAGATATTTTTCTCAAATATATTTCAAATTGCACATCACCAGAAATAGTTCTACTTTTAAACAGATTTAGCCCTGGTCTGTCGGTTATGGCGTCTGACTGGAAATCAGATTCTCTATGGCAGCGTAGTTTCGAAACCTACCTACTGCAAACGAAAATTATTTTGCTTGAAATATAATTTTTGTACTTAGCAGCTCAGCCAAGAAAATTTTGTCCATTATGTGGATAGAGTGCATAAATTTATAGCAATATAATGCCCCTATATTTCAAATGGCACATCGCCAGAAACAGTTCCACTTTCAAACAGATTTAGCACTGGTCTGTCGGTTAAGGCGTCTGACTGGAAATCAGATTCTCTATGGCAGCGTAGGTTCGAAACCTACCTACTGCAAACGGAAATTGTTTTGCTTGAAATATAATTTTTGTAATTAGCAGCTCAGCCCAAAATATTTGGTCAATTATGGGGATTGAGTGCATACATTTAAAACAATATAATGCCCTTATATTTCAAATGACACATCACCAGAAATAGTTCTACTTTCAAACAGATTTAGCCCTGGTCTGTCGGTCAATGCGTTTGACTAGAAATCAGATTCTCCATGGCAGCGTAGGTTCGAAACCTACCTACTGCAAACGACCATTTGTTTTGCTTGAAATACATAAATATATTAATGGCACATGGCAAATAGCACATCACCAGAAATAGTTCTACTTTCAAACAGGTTTAGACTTGGTCTGTCGGTTAAGGCGTCTGACTGGAAATCAGATTCTCTATGGCAGCGTAGTTTCGAAACCTACCTACTGCAAACGAAAATTATTTTGCTTGAAATATAATTTTTGTACTTAGCAGCTCAGCCAAGAAAATTTTGTCCATTATGTGGATAGAGTGCATAAATTTTTAGCAATATAATGCCCCTATATTTCAAATGGCACATCGCCAGAAACAGTTCCACTTTCAAACAGATTTAGCACTGGTCTGTCGGTTAAGGCGTCTGACTGGAAATCAGATTCTCTATGGCAGCGTAGGTTCGAAACCTACCTACTGCAAACGGAAATTGTTTTGCTTGAAATATAATTTTTGAAATTAGCAGCTCAGCCCAAAAAATTTGATCAATTATGGGGATTGAGTGCATACATTTAAAACAATATAATGCCCTTATATTTCAAATGACACATCACCAGAAATAGTTCTACTTTCAAACAGATTTAGCCCTGGTCTGTCGGTCAATGCGTTTGACTAGAAATCAGATTCTCCATGGCAGCGTAGGTTCGAAACCTACCTACTGCAAACGACCATTTGTTTTGCTTGAAATACATAAATATATTTATGGCACATGGCAAATGGCACATCACCAGAAATAGTTCTACTTTCAAACAGGTTTAGACTTGGTCTGTCGGTTAAGGCGTCTGACTAGAAATCAGATTCTCCCTGGCTGCGTAGGTTCGAAACCTACCTACTGCAAACGACCATTTGTTTTGCTTGAAATATAATTTTAGTAATTAGCAGCTCAGCCCAAGAAATTTGGTCAATTACGGGGATTGAGTGCATACATTTAAAACAATATAATGCCCTTATATTTCAAATGACACATCACCAGAAATAGTTCTACTTTCAAACAGATTTAGCCCTGGTCTGTCGGTAAATGCGTTTGACTAGAAATCAGATTCTCCATGGCAGCGTAGGTTCGAAACCTACCTACTGCAAACGACCATTTGTTTTGCTTGAAATAATAAATATATTTATGGCACATGGCAAATGGCACATCACCAGAAATAGTTCTACTTTCAAACAGATTTAGACTTGGTCTGTCGGTTAAGGCGTCTGACTAGAAATCAGATTCTCCATGGCAGCGTAGATTCGAAACCTACCTACTTCAAACGATTATTTGTTTTGCTTGAAATACATATTTTATAGTTAACAGCTCAGAACAGAAATTTTTCTCAAATATTGGGATTGAGCGCATAAATTTATAAAAATATAATGGCCTTATATTTCAAACGCATGGCGCATCACCAAAATAGTTCGACTTTCAAACAGATTTATCCTTGGTTTATCGGTTAAGGTGTCTGACTCGAAATCAGATTCTCTATGGCAGCGCAGGTTCGAAACCTACCTGCTGCAAACGACCATTGTTTTGCTTAAAATATATATTTTATAATTAACAGCTCAGCTCAGAAATTTTTCTCAAATATGGGGATTGACTACATAAATTTAAAAAAATATAATGGCCTTATATTTCAACGCATGGCACATCACCAGAAATAGTTCGACTTTCAAACAGATTTAGCCTTGGTCTGTCGGTTAAGGCGTCTGACTAGAAATCAGATTCACCATGGCAGCGTGGATTTGAAACGTACCTACTGCAAACGATCATTTGTTTTGTTTGAAATATAATTTTTGTAATTAGCAGCTCAGCCCAAAAAATTTGGTCAAATATGGGGAATGAGTCCATAAATTTATAACAATATATTTCAAATGGCACATCACCAGAAATAGTTCCACTTTCAAACAGATTTAGCCTTGGTCTGTCGGTTAAGGCGTCTGACTAGAAATCAGATTTTCCATGGCAGCGTAAGTTCGAAACATACCTACTGCAAACGGCCATTGTTTTGCTTGCAATATATATTTTTTAATTAACAGCTCAGCCCAGAAATTTTTCTCAAATATGGGGATTGACTACTTAAATTTAAAAAAATATAATGGCCTTATATTTCAACGCATGGCACATCACCAGAAATAGTTCGACTTTCAAACAGATATAGCCTTGCTCTGTCGGTTAAGCGTCTGACTAGAAATCAGATTCTCTATCAGCATAGGTTCGAAACTTTCTTACTGCAAACGACCATTGTTTTGCTTGAAATATAATTTTCGTAAATAGCAGCTTATTTCAGAAGACAATAGAATGCTCTTATATTTCAAGTGGCACATCACCAGAAATAGTTTTACTTTCAAACAGATTTAGCCCTGGTCTGTCGGTTAAGGCGTCTGACTAGAAATCATATTCTCTATGGCAGCGTAAGTTCGAAACCTAAGTACTGCAAACGGCCATTGTTTTGCTTGCAATATATATTTTTTAATTAACAGCTCAGCCCAGAAATTTTTCTCAAATATGGTTATTGAATACATAAATTTAAAAAAACATAATGGCCTTATATTTCAACGCATGGCACATCACCAGAAATAGTTCGACTTTAAAACAGATATAGCCTTGGTCTGTCGGTCAAGGCGTCTGACTAGAAATCAGATTCTCCATAGCAGAGTAGGTTCGAAATCTATTTGCTGCAAACAACCATTGTTTTGCTTGAAATATAATTTTTGAAATTAGCAGCTCAGCACAGAAAATTTTGTCAATAATGGGGATTGAGTGCATAAATTTATAACAATATAATGCCCTTATATTTCAAATGGCACATCCCTAGAAATAGTTCTACTTTCAAACAGATTTAGCCCTGGTCTGTCGGTTAAGGCGTCTGACTAGAAATCAGATTCTCCATAGCAGAGTAGGTTCGAAACCTATTTGCTGCAAACAACCATTGTTTTGCTTGAAATATAATTTTTGAAATTAGCAGCTCAGCACAGAAAATTTTGTCAATTATGGGGATTGAGTGCATAAATTTATAACAATGTAATGCCCTTATATTTCAAATGGTACATCACCAGAAATAGTTCTACTTTCAAACAGATTTAGAACTGGTCTGTCGGTTATGGTGTCTGACTAGAAATCAAATGCTCTATGGCAGCGTAGGTTCGAAACCTACCTACTGCAAACGGCCATTGTTTTGCTTGAAATATAATTTTTGTAATTAGCAGCTCAGCCAAGAAAATTTTGTCAATTATGGGGATTGAGTGCATAAATTTTTAACAATATAATGCCCTTATATTTCAAATGGCACATCCCTAGAAATAGTTCTACTTTCAAACAGATTTAGCCCTGGTCTGTCGGTTAAGGCATCTGACTAGAAATCAGATTCTCCATAGCAGAGTAGGTTTGAAACCAATTTGCTGCAAACGACCATTGTTTTGCTTGAAATATAATTTTTGTAATTAGCAGCTAGGCCAAGAAAATTTTGTCAATTATGGGGATTGAGTACATAAATTTAAAAAAACATAATGGCCTTATATTTCAACGCATGGCACATCACCAGAAATAGTTCGACTTTAAAACAGATATAGCCTTGGTCTGTCGGTCAAGGCGTCTGACTAGAAACCAGATTCTCTATGGTAGCGTAGGTTCGAAAGCTACCTACTGCAAACGACCATTGTTCTGCTTGGAATATATATTTTTTAATTAACAGCTCAGCCCAGAAATTTTTCTCAAATATGGGGATTGACTACATAAATTTAAAAAAATATAATGACCTTATATTTCAACGCATGGCACATCACCAGAAATAGTTCGACTTTAAAACAGATATAGCCTTGGTCTGTCGGTCAAGGCGTCTGACTAGAAACCAGATTCTCTATGGCAGCGAAGGTTCGAAAGCTACCTACTGCAAACGACCATTGTTCTGCTTGGAATATAATTTTTGTAATAAGCAGCTCAGCCCAAAAAATTTTATCAATTATGGGGATTGAGTGCATAAATTTATAACAATATAATGCCCTTATATTTCAAATGGCACATCCTTAGAAATAGTTCTACTTTCAAACAGATTTAGCCCTGGTCTGTCGGTTAAGGCGTCTGACTAGAAATCAGATTCTCCATAGCAGAGTAGGTTCGAAACCTATTTGCTGCAAACGACCATTGTTTTGCTTGAAATATAATTTTTGAAATTAGCAGCTCAGCACAGAAAATTTTGTCAATTATGGGGATTGAGTGCATAAATTTATAACAATGTGATACCCTTATATTTCAAATGGCACATCAAAAGAAATAGTTCTACTTTCAAACAGATTTAGAACTGGTCTGTCGGTTAAGGCATCTGACTAGAAATCAGATTCTCCATAGCAGAGTAGTTTCGAAACCTATTTGCTGCAAACGACCATTGTTTTGCTTGAAATATAATTTTTGTAATTAGCAGCTAGGCCAAGAAAATTTTGTCAATTATGGGGATTGAGTACATAAATTTATAACAATATATTGCCCGTATATTTCAAATGGCACATCGCCAGGAATAGTTCTACTTTCAAGCAAATTTAGCCCTGGACTCTCGGTTAAGGCGTCTGACTGGAAATCAGATTCTCTATGGCAGCGTAGGTTCGAAACCTACCTAATGCAAAAGGAAATTGTTTTGCTTGAAATTTATATTTTTTAATTAACAGCTCAGCCCAGAAATTTTTCTCAAATATGGGGATTGAGTACATGAATTTATAAAAATATAATGGCCTTATATTTCAACGCATGGCACATCACCAGAAATAGTTCGACTTTCAAACAGATTTATCCTTGGCTTGTCGGTTGAAGCGTCTGACTAGAAATCAGATTCTCTATCAGCATAGGTTCGAAACCTACCTACTCCAAACGACCATTTGTTTTGCTTGAAATACATAAATATATTTATGGCACATGGCAAATGGCACATCACCAGAAATAGTTCTACTTTCAAACAGATTTAGACTTGGTCTGTCGGTTAAGGCGTCTGACTAGAAATCAGATTCTCCATGGCAGCGTAGATTCGAAACCTACCTACTTCAAACGATTATTTGTTTTCCTTGAAATACATATTTTATAGTTAACAGCTCAGCCCAGAAATTTTTCTCAAATATTGGGATTGAGCGCATAAATTTATAAAAATATAATATCCTTATATTTCAAAAGCATGGCACATCACCAAAATAGTTCGACTTTCAAACAGATTTATCCTTGGTTTATCGGTTAAGCTGTCTGACTCGAAATCAGATTCTCTATGGCAGCGCAGGTTCGAAACCTACCTGCTGCAAACGACCATTGTTTTGCTTAAAATATATATTTTTTAATTAACAGCTCAGCTCAGAAATTTTTCTCAAATATGGGGTTGAATAAATAATTTTATAAAAATATAATGGCCTTACATACCAGAAATAGTTCGACTTTCAAACAGATTTAGCCTTGGTCTGTCGGTTAAGGCGTCTGACTAGAAATCAGATTCTCCATGGCAGCGTGGATTTGAAACGTACTTACTGCAAACGAATATTTGTTTTGTTTGATATATAATTTTTGTAATTAGCAGCTCAGCCCAAAAAATTTGGTCAAATATGGGGATTGAGTCCATAAATTTATAACAATATATTTCAAATGGCACATCAGCAGAAATAGTTCCACTTTCAAACAGATTTAGCCTTGGTCTGTCGGTTAAGGCGTCTGACTAGAAATCAGATTTTCCATGGCAGCGTAGGTTCGAAACCTACCTACTGCAAACGACTATTTGTTTTGCTTGAAATATAATTTTAGTAATTAGCAGCTCTGCCCAAAAAATTTGGTCAATTATGGAGATTGAGTGCATACATCTAAAACAACATAATGCCCTTATATTTCAAATGACACATCACCAGAAATAGTTCTACTTTCAAACAGATTTAGCCCTGGTCTGTCGGTCAATGCGTTTGACTAGAAATCAGATTCTCTATGGCAGCATAGGTTCGAAACCTACCTACTGCACACGACTATTTGTTTTGCTTGAAATATAATTTTAGTAATTAACAGCTCTGCCCAAAAAATTTGGTCAACTATGGAGATTGAGTGCATACATTTAAAACAATATAATGCCCTTATATTTCAAATGACACATCACCAGAAATAGTTCTACTTTCAAACAGATTTAGCCCTGGTCTGTCGGTCAATGCGTCTGACTAGAAATCATATTCTCTGTGGCAGCGTAAGTTCGAAACCTACCTACTGCAAACGGCCATTGTTTTGCTTGCGATATATATTTTTTAATTAACAGCTCAGCCCAGAAATTTTTCTCAAATATGGTTATTGACTACATAAATTTAAAAAAATATAATGGCCTTATATTTCAACGCATGGCACATCACCAGAAATAGTTCGACTTTAAAACAGATATAGGCTTGGTCTGTCGGTCAAGGCGTCTGACTTGAAACCAGATTCTCTATGGCAGCGTAGGTTCGAAAGCTACCTACTGCAAACGACCATTGTTTTGCTTGAAATATAATTTTCGTAAATAGCCGCTTATTTCAGAAGACAATATAATGCTCTTATATTTCAAGTGGCATATCACCAGAAATAGTTCTACTTTCAAACAGATTTAGCCTTGGTTTGTCGGTTAAGGCGTCTGACTAGAAATCATATTCTCTATGGCAGCGTAAGTTCGAAACTTAAGTACTGCAAACGGCCATTGTTTTGCTTGCAATATATATTTTTTAATTAACAGCTCAGCCCAGAAATTTTTCTCAAATATGGTTATTGACTACATAAATTTAAAAAAATATAATGGCCTTATATTTCAACGCATGGCACATCACCAGAAATAGTTCGACTTTAAGACAGATATAGGCTTGGTCTGTCGGTCAAGGCGTCTGACTTGAAACCAGATTCTCTATGGCAGCGTAGGATCGAAAGCTACCTACTGCAAACGACCATTGTTCTGCTTGGAATATAATTTTTGTAATTAGCAGCTCAGCCGAGAAAATTTTGTCAATTATGGGGATTGAGTGTTTCAAATGGCACATCACCAGAAATAGTTCTACTTTCAGTCAGATTGAGCCCTGGTCTGTCAGTTAGGGCGTCTGACAAGAAATCAGATTCTCCATGGCAGCGTAGGTTCGAAACCTACCTGATGCAAACGACCATTGTTTTGCTTGAAATATAATTTTTGTAATTAACCGCTCAGTCAAGAAAATTTTGTCAATTATGTGGATTGAGTGCATAAATTTATAACACATGACCAGAAATAGTCCTACTTTCAAACAGATTTAGCCCTGGTCTGTCGGTTAAGGCATCTGACTAGAAATCAGATTCTCCATGGCAGCGTAGGTTCGAAACCTACCTGCTGCAAACGACCATTTTTTTGCTTGAAATATAATTTTTGTAATTAGAAGCTCAGTCCAGAAAATTTTATCAATTAAGGGGATTGAGTGCATACATTTAAAACAATATAATGCCCTTATATTTCAAATGGCACATCACCAGAAATAATTCTACTTTCAAATATATTTAGCTTTGATCTGTCGGTTAAGGCTTCTGACTAGATATCATAATCTCCATGGCAGCGTAGGTTCGAAACCTACCTACTGCAAACGGAAATTGTTTTGCTTGAAATAAAATTTTTGTAATTAGCAGCTCAGCCAAGAAAATTTTGTCCATTATGTGGATAGAGTGCACAAATTTATAGCAATAAAATGCCCCTATATTTCAAATGGCACATCGCCAGAAACAGTTCCACTTTCAAACAGATTTAGCACTGGTCTGTCGGTTAAGGCGTCTGACTGGAAATCAGATTCTCTATGACAACGTAGGTTCGAAACCTACCTACTGCAAACGGAAATTGTTTTGCTTGAAATATAACTTTTGTAATTAACAGCTTAGCCCAGAAATTTTTCTCAAATATGGGGTTGAGTGCATAAATTTATAAAAATATAATGGCCTTATATACCAGAAATAGTTCGATTTTCAAACTTATTTAGCCTTGGTCTGTCGGTTAAGTCGTCTGACTAGAAATCAGATTCTCTATGGCAGCGTAAGTTCGAAACCTACCTAATGCAAACGGCCATTGTTTTGCTTAAAATACATATTTTTTAATTAACAGCTCAGCTCAGAAATTTTTCTCAAAAATGGGGTTGAGTGCATAAATTTATAAATATATAATGGCCTTATATACCAGAAATAGTTCGACTTTCAAACCGATTTCGCCTTGGTCTGTCGGTTAAGGCGCCTGACTGGAAATCAGATCTCTATGGCTGCATAGGTTCGAAACCTACCTACTGCAAACCGCCATTGTTTTGCTTAAAATATATATTTTTTAATTAACAGCTCAGCCCAGAAATTTTTCTTTAATATGGGGATTGAGTACATAAATTTAAAAAAATATAAGGGCCTTATATTTCAACGCATGGCACATAACCAGAAATAGTTCTACTTTCAAACAGATTTAGCCCTGGTCTGTCGGTCAATGGGTTTGACTAGAAATCAGATTCTCCATGGCAGCGTAGGTTCGAAACCTACCTACTGCAAACGATCATTTGTTTTGCTTGAAATATAATTTTAGTAATTAGCAGCTCTGCCCAAAAAATTTGGTCAATTATGGGGATTGAGTGCATACATTTAAAACAATATAATGCCCTTATATTTCAAATGACACATCTCCAGAAATAGTTCTACTTTCAAACAGATTTAGCCCTGGTCTGTCGGTCAATGCGTTTGACTAGAAATCAGATTCTCCATGGCAGCGTAGGTTCGAAACCTACCTACTGCAATCGACCATTTGTTTTGCTTGAAATACATAAATATATTTATGGCCCATGGCAAATGGCATATCACCAGAAATAGTTCTACTTTCAAACAGATTTAGACTTGGTCTGTCGGTTAAGGCGTCTGACTAGAAATCAGATTCTCCCTGGCAGCGTAGGTTCGAAACCTACCTACTGCAAACGACCATTTGTTTTGCTTGAAATATAATTTTAGTAATTAGCAGCTCAGCCCAAAAAATTTGGTCAATTATGGGGATTGAGTGCATACATATAAAACAATATAATGCCCTTATATTTCAAATGACACATCACCAGAAATAGTTCTACTTTCAAAGAGATTTAGCCCTGGTCTGACGGTAAATGCGTTTGACTAGAAATCAGATTCTCCATGGCAGCGTAGGTTCGAAACCTACCTACTGCAAACGAGCATTTGTTTTGCTTGAAATACATAAATATATTTATGGCACATGGCAATTGGCATATCACCAGAAATAGTATTTCAAATGACACATCACCAGAAATAGTTCTACTTTCAAAGAGATTTAGCCCTGGTCTGTCGGTAAATGCGTTTGACTAGAAATCAGATTCTCCATGGCAGCGTAGGTTCGAAACCTACCTACTGCAAACGAGCATTTGTTTTGCTTGAAATACATAAATTTATTTATGGCACATGGCAAATGGCACATCACCAGAAATAGTTCTACTTTCAAACAGATTTAGACTTGGTCTGTCGGTTAAGGCGTCTGACTAGAAATCAGATTCTCCATGGCAGCGTAGGTTCGAAACCTACCTGCTGCAAACGACCATTTTTTTGCTTGAAATATAATTTTTGTAATTAGAAGCTCAGTCCAGAAAATTTTATCAATTAAGGGGATTGAGTGCATACATTAAAACAATATAATGCCCTTATATTTCAAATGGCACATCACCAGAAATAATTCTACTTTCAAATATATTTAGCTTTGATCTGTCGGTTAAGGCGTCTGACGAGATATCAGATTCTCTATGGCAGCGTAGGTCCGAAACCTACCTGCGGCAAACGACCATTGTTTTGATTGAAATATAATTTTTGTAATTAGTAGCTCAGCCAAGAAAATTTTGTCAATTATGGGGATTGAGTGCATATATTTAAAACAATATAATGCCCTTATATTTCAAATGGCACATCACCTAGAAATCATATTCTCCATGGCAGCGTAGGTTCGAAACCTACCTACTGCAAACGACCATTTGTTTTGCTTGAAATATAATTTTTGTAATTAGCAGCTCAGTCCAGAAAATTTTGTCAATTATGGGGACTGAGTGCATAAATTTATAACAATATAATGCCCTTATATTTCAAATGGCACATCACCCGAAGTAGTTCGACTTTCAAACAGATTTAGCCTTGGGCTGCCGGTTAAGGCTTCTGACTAGAAATCCGATTCTCTATGGCAGCGTAGGCTCGAAACCTACCTACTGCAAACGGCCATTGTTTTTCTTGAAATATATATTTTTTAATTAACAGCTCATCTCAGAAATTTTTCTCAAATATTTGGGTTGAGTGCATAAATTCATAAAAATAAAATCGCCTTATATACCAGAAAGAGTTCGACTTTCAAACAGATTTAGCCTTGGTCTGTCAGTTAAGGCGTCTGACTGGAAATCAGATTTTCTATGGCAGCGTGGTTCGAAACCTACCTACTGCAAACGGAAATTGTTTTGCTTGAAATATAATTTTTGTAATTAGCAGCTCAGCCAAGAAAATTTTGTCCATTATGTGGATAGAGTGCATAAATTTATAGCAATATAATGCCCCTATATTTCAAATGGCACATCGCCAGAAACAGTTCCACTTTCAAACAGATTTAGCACTGGACCATTTGTTTTGCTTGAAATACATAAATATATTTATGGCACATGGCAAATGGCACATCACCAGAAATAGTTCTACTTCCAAACAGATTTAGACTTGGTCTGTCGGTTAAGGCGTCTGACTAGAAATCAGATTCTCCATGGCAGCGTAGATTCGAAACCTACCTACTTCAAACGATTATTTGTTTTGCTTGTAATACATATTTTATAGTTAACAGCTCAGCCCAGAAATTTTTCTCAAATATTGGGATTGAGCGAATAAATTTATAAAAATATAATGGCCTTATATTTCAAACGCATGGCACATCACCAAAATAGTTCAACTTTCAAACAGATTTATCCTTGGTTTATCGGTTAAGGTGTCTGACTCGAAATCAGATTCTCTATGGCAGCGTGGATTTGAAACGTACCTACTGCTAACGACCATTTGTTTTGTTTGAAATATAATTTTTGTAATTAGCAGCTCAGCCCAAAAAATTTGGTCAAATATGGGGATTGAGTCCATAAATTTATAACAATATATTTCAAATGGCACATCACCAGATATAGTTCCACTTTCAAACAGATTTAGCCTTGGTCTGTCGGTTAAGGCGTCTGACTAAAAATCAGATTTTCCATGGCAGCGTAAGTTCGAAACCTACCTACTGAAAACGAGCATTTGTTTTGCTTGAAATGTAATTTTAGTAATTAGCAGCTCAGCCCAAAAAATTTGGTCAATTATGGGGATTGAGTGCATACATTTAAAACAATATAATGCCCTTATATTTCAAATGACACATCACCAGAAATAGTTCTACTTTCAAACAGATTTAGCCCTGGTCTGTCGGTCAATGCGTTTGACTAGAAATCAGATTCTCTATGGCAGCATAGGTTCGAAACCTACCTACTGCAAACGGCCATTGTTTTGCTTGCAATATATATTTTTTAATTAACAACTCAGCCCAGAAATTTTTCTCAAATATGGGGATTGACTACATAAATTTAAAAAAATATAATGGCCTTATATTTCAACGCATGGCACATCACCAGAAATAGTTCGACTTTCAAACAGATATAGCCTTGCTCTGTCGGTTAAGGCGTCTGACTAGAAATCAGATTCGCTATCAGCATAGGTTCGAAACCTACCTACTGCAAACGACCATTGTTTTGCTTGAAATATAATTTTCGTAAATAGCAGCTTATTACAGAAGACAATATAATGCTCATATATTTCAAGTGGCACATCACCAGAAATAGTTCGACTTTAAAACAGATATAGCCTTGCTCTGTCGGTTAAGGCGTCTGACTAGAAATCAGATTCTCTATCAGCATAGGTTCGAAACCTACCTACTGCAAACGACCATTGTTTTGCTTGAAATATAATTTTCGTAAATAGCAGCTTATTTCAGAAGACAATATAATGCTCTTATATTTCAAGTGGCACATCACCAGAAATAGTTCTACTTTCAAACAGAGTTAGCTCTGGTCTGTCGGTTAAGGCGTCTGACTTGAAATCCGATTCTCTATGGCAGCGTAGTTTTGAAACCTACCTACTGCAAACGGCCATTGTTTTGCTTGAAATACATATTTAATAGCTAACAGCTCAGCCCAGAAATTTTTCTCAAATATGGGGATTGAGTGCATAAATTTATTTAAATATAATGGCCTTATATTTCAACGCATGGCACATCACCAGAAATAGTTCGACTTTCAAACAGATTTATCCTTGGTTTGTCGGTTGATGCGTCTGACTAGAAATCAGATCTCTATGGCTGCATAGGTTCGAAACCTACCTACTGCAAAAGGCCATTGTTTTGCTTAAAATATATATTTTTTAATTAACAGCTCAGCCCAGAAATTTTTCTCAAATATGGGGATTGAGTACATGAATTTATGAAAATATAATGGCCTTATATTTCAACGCATGGCACATCACCAGAAATAGTTCGACTTTCAAACAGATTTATCGTTGGTTTGTCGGTTGAGGCGTCTGACTAGAAATCAGATTCTCTATCAGCATAGGTTCGAAACCTACCTACTGCAAACGACCATTGTTTTGATTGAAATATAATTTTCGTAAATAGCAGCTTATTTCAGAAGACAATATAATGCTCTTATATTTCAAGTGGCACATCACCAGAAATAGTTCTACTTTCAAACAGATTTCGCCCTGGTCTGTCGGTTAAGGCGTATGACTAGAAATCATATTCTCTATGGCAGCGTAAGTTCGAATCCTACCTACTGCAAACGGCCATTGTTTTGCTTGCAATATATATTTTTTAATTAACAGCTCAGCCCAGAAATTTTTCTCAAATATGGGGATTGACTACATAAATTTAAAAAAATATAATGGCCTTATATTTCAACGCATGGCACATCACCAGAAATAGTTCGACTTTAAAACAGATATTGAATTGGTCTGTCGGTCAAGGCGTCTGACTAGAAACCAGATTCTCTATGGTAGCGTAGGTTCGAAAGCTACCTACTGCAGACGACCATTGTTCTGCTTGGAATATATATTTTTTAATTAACAGCTCAGCCCAGGAATTTTTCTCAAATATAGGGATTGACTACATAAATTTAAAAAAATATAATGGCCTTATATTTCAATGCATGGCACATCACCAGAATTAGTTCGACTTTCAAACAGATATAGCCTTGCTCTGTCGGTTAAGGCGTCTGACTAGAAATCAGATTCTCTATCAGCATAGGTTCGAAACCTACCTAATGCAAACGACCATTGTTTTGATTGAAATATAATTTTCGTAAATAGCAGCTTATTTCAGAAGACAATATAATGCTCTTATATTTCAAGTGGCACATCACCAGAAATAGTTCTACTTTCAAACAGATTTAGCCCTGGTCTGTCGGTTAAGGCGTCTGACTAGAAATCATATTCTCTATGGCAGCGTAAGTTCGAAACCTAAGTACTGCAAACGGCCATTGTTTTGCTTGCAATATATATTTTTTAATTAACAGCTCAGCCCAGAAGTTTTTCTCAAATATGGGGATTGACTACATAAATTTAAATAAATATAATGGCCTTATATTTCAACGCATGGCACATCACCAGAAATAGTTCGACTTTAAAACAGATATAGCCTTGGTCTGTCGGTCAAGGCGTCTGACTAGAAACCAGATTCTATATGGCAGCGTAGGTTCGAAAGCTACCTACTGCAAACGACCATTGTCCTGCTTGGAATATAATTTTTGTAATTAGCAACTCAGCCCAGAAAGTTTTGTCAATTATGCATAAATTCATAACAATATAATGCCCTTTTATTTCAAATTCATGGCACCTCACCAGAAATAGTTCTACTTTCAAACAGATATAGCCTTGCTCTGTCGGTTAAGGCGTCTGACTAGAAATCAGATTCTCTATCAGCATAGGTTCGAAATCTACCTAATGCAAACGACCATTGTTTTGATTGAAATATAATTTTCGTAAATAGCAGCTTATTTCAGAAGACAATATAATGCTCTTATATTTCAAGTGGCACATCACCAGAAATAGTTCAACTTTCAAACAGATTTAGCCCTGGTCTGTCGGTTAAGGCGTCTGACTAGAAATCATATTCTCTATGGCAGCGTAAGTTCGAATCCTACCTACTGCAAACGGCCATTGTTTTGCTTGCAATATATATTTTTTAATTAACAGCTCAGCCAAGAAATTTTTCTAAAATATGGGGATTGACTACATAAATTTAAAAAAATATAATGGCCTTATATTTCAACGCATGGCACATCACCAGAAATAGTTCGACTTTAAAACAGATATTGCGTTGGTCTGTCGGTCAAGGCGTCTGACTAGAAACCAGATTCTCTATGGTAGCGTAGGTTCGAAAGCTACCTACTGCAAACGACCATTGTTCTGCTTGGAATATATATTTTTTAATTAACAGCTCAGCCCAGGAATTTTTCTCAAATATAGGGATTGACTACATAAATTTAAAAAAATATAATGGCCTTATATTTCAATGCATGGCACATCACCAGAATTAGTTCGACTTTCAAACAGATTTAGCATTGGTCTGTCGGTTGAAGCGTCTGAGTAGAAATCAGATTCTCCATGGCAGCGTAGGTTCGAAACCTACCTACTGCAAATCGTCATTGTTTTGCTTGAAATATATATTTTTTAATTAACAGCTAAGCTCAGAAATTTTTCTCGAATGTGGGGATTGAATATATAAATTTATAAAAATATAATGGCCTTATATTTCAGCGCATGGCACATCACCAGAAATAGTTCGACTTTCAAACAGGTATAGCCTTGCTCTGTCGGTTAAGGCGTCTGACTAGAAATCAGATTCTCTATCAGCATAGGTTCGAAACCTACCTAATGCAAACGACCATTGTTTTGATTGAAATATAATTTTCGTAAATAGCAGCTTATTTCAGAAGACAATATAATGCTCTTATATTTCAAGTGGCACATCACCAGAAATAGTTCTACTTTCAAACAGATTTAGCCCTGGTCTGTCGGTTAAGGCGTCTGACTAGAAATCATATTCTCTATGGCAGCGTAAGTTCGAAACCTAAGTACTGCAAACGGCCATTGTTTTGCTTGCAATATATATTTTTTAATTAACAGCTCAGCCCAGAAGTTTTTCTCAAATATGGGGATTGACTACATAAATTTAAATAAATATAATGGCCTTATATTTCAACGCATGGCACATCACCAGAAATAGTTCGACTTTAAAACAGATATAGCCTTGGTCTGTCGGTCAAGGCGTCTGACTAGAAACCAGATTCTATATGGCAGCGTAGGTTCGAAAGCTACCTACTGCAAACGACCATTGTCCTGCTTGGAATATAATTTTTGTAATTAGCAACTCAGCCCAGAAAGTTTTGTCAATTATGCATAAATTCATAACAATATAATGCCCTTTTATTTCAAATTCATGGCACCTCACCAGAAATAGTTCTACTTTCAAACAGATATAGCCTTGCTCTGTCGGTTAAGGCGTCTGACTAGAAATCAGATTCTCTATCAGCATAGGTTCGAAACCTACCTAATGCAAACGACCATTGTTTTGATTGAAATAAAATTTTCGTAAATAGCAGCTTATTTCAGAAGACAATATAATGCTCTTATATTTCAAGTGGCACATCACCAGAAATAGTTCTACTTTCAAACAGATTTAGCCCTGGTCTGTCGGTTAAGGCGTCTGACTAGAAATCATATTCTCTATGGCAGCGTAAGTTCGAAAGCTACCTACTGCAAACGACCATTGTCCTGCTTGGAATATAATTTTTGTAATTAGCAACTCAGCCCAGAAAGTTTTGTCAATTATGCATAAATTCATAACAATATAATGCCCTTTTATTTCAAATTCATGGCACCTCACCAGAAATAGTTCTACTTTCAAACAGATTTAGAACTGGTCTGTCGGTTAAGGCGTCTGACTAGAAATCAAATTCTCTATGGCAGCGTAGGTTCGAAACCTACCTACTGCAAACGGCCATTGTTTTGCTTGCAATATATATTTTTTAATTAAAAGCTCAGCCCAGAAATTTTTCTCAAATTTGGGGATTGAGTACATAAATTTATTAAAATATAATGGCCATATATTTCAACGCATTACACATCACCAGAAATAGTTCGACTTTTAAACAGATTTAGCCTTGGTCTGTCGGTTAAGGCGTCTGACTAGAAATCAGATTCTCCATGGCAGCGTAGGTTCGAAACCTACCTGCTGCATACGAACATTGTTTTGCTTGAAATACATATTTTATAGTTAACAGCTCAGCCCAGAAATTTTTGTCAAACGTGGGGATTGAATACATAAATTTATTAAAATATAATGGCCTTATATTTCAGCGCATGGCACATCACCAGAAATAGTTCGACTTTCAAACAGATTTAGCATTGGTCTGTCGGTTGAAGCGTCTGAGTAGAAATCAGATTCTCCATGGCAGCGTAGGTTCGAAACCTACCTACTGCAAATCGTCATTGTTTTGCTTGAAATATATATTTTTTAGTTAACAGCTAAGCTCAGAAATTTTTCTCGAATGTGGGGATTGAATATATAAATTTATAAAAATATAATGGCCTTATATTTCAGCGCATGGCACATCACCAGAAATAGTTCGACTTTCAAACAGATTTACCCTTGCTTTGTCGGTTAAGGCGTCTGACTAGAAATCAGATTCTCTATCAGCATAGTTTCGAAACCTACCTACTGCAAACGACCATTTGTTTTGCTTGAAATATAATTTTCGTAATTAGCAGCTCAGATCAGAAAATTTTGTCAATTATGGGGATTGATTGCATAAATTTAAAACAATATAATGCCCTTATGTTTCAAATGGCACATCACCAGAAATAGTTCTACTTTCAGTCAGACTGTCAGTTAAGGCGTCTGACAAGAAATCAGATTCTCCTTGGCAGCGTAGGTTGGAAACCTACCTACAGCAAACGAATATTTTTTGCTTGAAATATAATTTTTGTAATTAGCAGCTCGGCCAAGAAAATTTTGTCAATTATGGAGATTGAGTGCTTAGATTAATAACAATATAGTGCCACTATATTTCAAATGCCACATCACCAGAAATAGTTCTACTTTCAAACAGATTTAGCACTGGTCTGTCGGTTAAGGCGTCTGACTGGAAATCAGGTTCTCTATGACAGCGTAGGTTCGAAACGTACCTACTGCAAACGGAAATTATTTTGCTTGAAATATATATTTTTTAATTAACAGCTCAGCCCAGAAATGTTTCTCAAATATGGGGATTAAGAACATGAATTTATAAAAATATAATGGCCTTATATTTCAACGCATGGCACATCACCAGAAATAGTTCGACTTCCAAACAGATTTAGCCTTGGTCTATCGGTTAAGGCGTCTGACTAGAAATCAGATTCTCTATGGCAGCGTAGGTTCGAAACCTACCTACTGTAAACGGCCATTGCTTTGCTAGAAATATATAATTTTTACTTAACAGGTCAGCCCAGAAATTTTTCTCAAATATGGGGATTGAATACATAAATTTTTAAAAATATAATTTACTTATATTTCAACGCATGGCACATCACCTGAAATAGTTCGACCTTCAAACGGATTTAGCCTTGGTCTCTCGGTTAAGGCGTCTTACTTGAAATCAGATTCTCTACGGCAGCGTAATTTCGAAACCTACCTACTGCAAACGGCCATTGTTTTGCTTGAAATATATAATTTTTAATTAACACCTCAGCCCAGAAAATTTTCTCAAATATGGGGATTGAGTTCATAAATTTATATAAATATAATTTACTAATATTTCAACGCATGGCACATCACCTGAAATAGTTCGACTTTTAAACAGATTTAGCCTTGGTCTGTCGGTTAAGGCGTCTGACTAGAAATCAGATTCTCTATGGCAGCGTAGGTTCGAAACCTACCTGCTGCAAACGACCATTGTTTTGCTTGAAATATAATTTTTGTAATTAGCAGCTCAGCCAAGAAAATTTTGTCAATAATGGGGATTGAGTGAATAAATTTATAACAATATAATGTCCTTATAATTCAAATGGTACATCACCAGAAATAGTTCGACTTTCAAACAGATTTAGCCTTGATCTGTCGGTTAAGGCGTCTGACTAGAAATCAGATTCTCTATGGCAGCGTAGGTTCGAAACCTACCAACTGCAAACGGCCATTGTTTTGCTTGAATTATATAATTTTAAATTAACAGCTCAGCCAAGAAAATTTTCTCAAATATGGGGATTGAGTTCATAAATTTATATAAATATAATTTACTTATATTTCAACGCATGGCAAATCACCTGAAATAGTTCGACTTTCAAACAGATTTAGCCTTGGTCTGTCGGTTAAGGCGTCTGACTTGAAATCAGATTCTCTATGGCAGCGTAGGTTCGAAACCTACCTGTTGAAAAACGACCATTGTTTTGCTTGAAATATAATTTTTGTAATTAGCAGCTCAGCCAAGAAAATTTTGTCAATTATGGGGATTGAGTGCATAAATTTATAACAATATAATGTCCTTATAATTCAAATACTACATCACCAGAAATAGTTCGACTTTCAAACAGATTTAGCCTTGGTCTGTCGGTTAAGGCGTCTGACTAGAAATCAGATTCTCTATGGCAGCGTAGGTTCGAAACCTACCTACTGCAAACGACCATTGTTTTGCTTGAAATATAATTTTTGTAATTAGCAGCTCAGCCAAGAAAATTTTGTCAATAATGGGGATTGAGTGAATAAATTTATAACAATATAATGTCCTTATAATTCAAATGGTACATCACCAGAAATAGTTCGACTTTCAAACATATTTAGCCTTGGTCTGTCGGTTAAGGCGTCTGACTAGAAATCAGATTCTCTATGGCAGCATAGGTTCGAAACCTACCTACTGCAAACGGCCATTGTTTTGCTAGAAATATATAATTTTTACTTAACAGCTCAGCCCAGAAATTTTTCTCAAATATGGGGATTGAGTACATAAATTTATAAAAATATAATTTACTTATATTTCAACGCATTACCTGAAATAGTTCGACTTTCAAACAGATTTAGCCTTGGACTGTCGGTTAAGGCGTCTGACTTGAAATCAGATTCTCTATGGCAACGTAGGTTCGAAACCTACCCACTGCAAACGGCCATTGTTTTGCTTGATATATATAATTTTTAGTTAACAGCTCAGCCCAGAATATTTTCTCAAATATGGGGATTGAGTTCCTAAATTTATATAAATATAATTTACTTATATTTCAACGCATGGCACATCACCTGAAATAGTTCGACTTTCAAACAGATTTAGCCTTGGTCTGTCGGTTAAGGCGTCTCACTTGAAATCAGATTCTCTATGGCAACGTAGGTTCGAAACCTACCCACTGCAAACGGCCATTGTTTTGCTTGAAATATATAATTTCTAATTAACAGCTCAGCCCAGAAAATTTTCTCAAATATGGGGAAGGAGTTCATAAATTTATATAAATATAATTTACTTATATTTCAACGCATGGCACATCACCAGAAATAGTTCTATTTTCAAACCGATTTAGCCTTGGTCTGTCGGTTAAGGCGTCTGTCAAGAAATCAGATTCTTTATGGCAGCGTAGGTTCGAAACCTACCTACTGCATACGGTCATTGTTTTGCTTGAAATATATAATTCTTAATTAATAGGTCAGCCCAGAAATTTTTCTCAAATATGGGGATTGAGTACATAAATTTATTAAAATATAATTTACTTATATTTCAACGCATGGCACATCACCAGAAATAGTTCGACATTCAAACAGATTTATCCCTAGTCTGTCGGTCAAGGCGTCTGACTAGAAATCAGATTCTCTATGGCAGCGTAGGTTCGAAACCTACCTACTGTAAACGGCCATTGTTTTGCTTGAAATATATAATTTTTAATTAACACCTCAGCCCAGAAAATTTTCTCAAATATGGGGATTGAGTTCATAAATTTATATAAATATAATTTACTAATATTTCAACGCATGGCACATCACCTGAAATAGTTCGACTTTCAAACAGATTTAGCCTTGGTCTGTCGGTTAAGGCGTCTGACTAGAAATCAGATTCTCTATGGCAGCGTAGGTTCGAAACCTACCTGCTGCAAACGACCATTGTTTTGCTTGAAATATAATTTTTGTAATTAGCAGCTCAGCCAAGAAAATTTTGTCAATAATGGGGATTGAGTGAATAAATTTATAACAATATAATGTCCTTATAAATCAAATGGTACATCACCAGAAATAGTTCGACTTTCAAACAGATTTAGCCTTGATCTGTCGGTTAAGGCGTCTGACTAGAAATCAGATTCTCTATGGCAGCGTAGGTTCGAAACCTACCAACTGCAAACGGCCATTGTTTTGCTTGAATTATATAATTTTAAATTAACAGCTCAGCCCAGAAAATTTTCTCAAATATGGGGATTGAGTTCATAAATTTATATAAATATAATTTACTTATATTTCAACGCATGGCAAATCACCTGAAATAGTTCGACTTTCAAACAGATTTAGCCTTGGTCTGTCGGTTAAGGCGTCTGACTTGAAATCAGATTCTCTATGGCAGCGTAGGTTCGAAACCTACCTGCTGCAAACGACCATTGTTTTGCTTGAAATATAATTTTTGTAATTAGCAGCTCAGCCAAGAAAATTTTGTCAATTATGGGGATTGAGTGCATAAATTTATAACAATATAATGTCCTTATAATTCAAATACTACATCACCAGAAATAGTTCGACTTTCAAACAGATTTAGCCTTGGTCTGTCGGTTAAGGCGTCTGACTAGAAATCAGATTCTCTATGGCAGCGTAGGTTCGAAACCTACCTACTGTAAACGGCCATTGTTTTGCTAGAAATATATAATTTTTGCTTTACAGCTCAGCCAAGAAATTTTTTTCAAATATGGGGATTGAGTACATAAATTTATAAAAATATAATTTACTTATATTTCAACGCATGGCACATCACCTGAAATAGTTCGACCTTCAAACGGATTTAGCCTTGGTCTCTCGGTTAAGGCGTCTGACTTGAAATCAGATTCTATATGGCAGCGTAATTTCGAAACCTACCTACTGCAAACGGCCATTGTTTTGCTTGAAATATATAATTTTTAATTAACAGCTCAGCCCAGAAAATTTTCTCAAATATGGGGATGGAGTTCATAAATTTATATAAATATAATTTACTTATATTTCAACGCATGGCACATCACCAGAAATAGTTCTATTTTCAAACCGATTTAGCCTTGGTCTGTCGGTTAAGGCGTCTGTCAAGAAATCAGATTCTTTATGGCAGCGTAGGTTCGAAACCTACCTACTGCATACGGTCATTGTTTTGCTTGAAATATATAATTCTTAATTAATAGGTCAGCCCAGAAATTTTTCTCAAATATGGGGATTGAGTACATAAATTTATTAAAATATAATTTACTTATATTTCAACGCATGGCACATCACCAGAAATAGTTCGACATTCAAACAGATTTATCCCTAGTCTGTCGGTCAAGGCGTCTGACTAGAAATCAGATTCTCTATGGCAGCGTAGGTTCGAAACCTACCTACTGTAAACGGCCATTGTTTTGCTTGAAATATATAATTTTTAATTAACACCTCAGCCCAGAAAATTTTCTCAAATATGGGGATTGAGTTCATAAATTTATATAAATATAATTTACTAATATTTCAACGCATGGCACATCACCTGAAATAGTTCGACTTTCAAACAGATTTAGCCTTGGTCTGTCGGTTAAGGCGTCTGACTAGAAATCAGATTCTCTATGGCAGCGTAGGTTCGAAACCTACCTGCTGCAAACGACCATTGTTTTGCTTGAAATATAATTTTTGTAATTAGCAGCTCAGCCAAGAAAATTTTGTCAATAATGGGGATTGAGTGAATAAATTTATAACAATATAATGTCCTTATAAATCAAATGGTACATCACCAGAAATAGTTCGACTTTCAAACAGATTTAGCCTTGATCTGTCGGTTAAGGCGTCTGACTAGAAATCAGATTCTCTATGGCAGCGTAGGTTCGAAACCTACCAACTGCAAACGGCCATTGTTTTGCTTGAATTATATAATTTTAAATTAACAGCTCAGCCCAGAAAATTTTCTCAAATATGGGGATTGAGTTCATAAATTTATATAAATATAATTTACTTATATTTCAACGCATGGCAAATCACCTGAAATAGTTCGACTTTCAAACAGATTTAGCCTTGGTCTGTCGGTTAAGGCGTCTGACTTGAAATCAGATTCTCTATGGCAGCGTAGGTTCGAAACCTACCTGCTGCAAACGACCATTGTTTTGCTTGAAATATAATTTTTGTAATTAGCAGCTCAGCCAAGAAAATTTTGTCAATTATGGGGATTGAGTGCATAAATTTATAACAATATAATGTCCTTATAATTCAAATGGTACATCACCAGAAATAGTTCGACTTTCAAACAGATTTAGCCTTGATCTGTCGGTTAAGGCGTCTGACTAGAAATCAGATTCTCTATGGCAGCGTAGGTTCGAAACCTACCAACTGCAAACGGCCATTGTTTTGCTTGAATTATATAATTTTAAATTAACAGCTCAGCCCAGAAAATTTTCTCAAATATGGGGATTGAGTTCATAAATTTATATAAATGTAATTTACTTATATTTCAACGCATGGCAAATCACCTGAAATAGTTCGACTTTCAAACAGATTTAGCCTTGGTCTGTCGGTTAAGGCGTCTGACTAGAAATCAGATTCTCTATGGCAGCGTAGGTTCGAAACCTACCTGCTGCAAACGACCATTGTTTTGCTTGAAATATAATTTTTGTAATTAGCAGCTCAGCCAAGAAAATTTTGTCAATAATGGGGATTGAGTGAATAAATTTATAACAATATAATGTCCTTATAAATCAAATGGTACATCACCAGAAATAGTTCGACTTTCAAACAGATTTAGCCTTGATCTGTCGGTTAAGGCGTCTGACTAGAAATCAGATTCTCTATGGCAGCGTAGGTTCGAAACCTACCAACTGCAAACGGCCATTGTTTTGCTTGAATTATATAATTTTAAATTAACAGCTCAGCCCAGAAAATTTTCTCAAATATGGGGATTGAGTTCATAAATTTATATAAATATAATTTACTTATATTTCAACGCATGGCAAATCACCTGAAATAGTTCGACTTTCAAACAGATTTAGCCTTGGTCTGTCGGTTAAGGCGTCTGACTTGAAATCAGATTCTCTATGGCAGCGTAGGTTCGAAACCTACCTGCTGCAAACGACCATTGTTTTGCTTGAAATATAATTTTTGTAATTAGCAGCTCAGCCAAGAAAATTTTGTCAATTATGGGGATTGAGTGCATAAATTTATAACAATATAATGTCCTTATAATTCAAATGGTACATCACCAGAAATAGTTCGACTTTCAAACATATTTAGCCTTGGTCTGTCGGTTAAGGCGTCTGACTAGAAATCAGATTCTCTATGGCAGCATAGGTTCGAAACCTACCTACTGCAAACGGCCATTGTTTTGCTAGAAATATATAATTTTTACTTAACAGCTCAGCCCAGAAATTTTTCTCAAATATGGGGATTGAGTACATAAATTTATAAAAATATAATTTACTTATATTTCAACGCATTACCTGAAATAGTTCGACTTTCAAACAGATTTAGCCTTGGACTGTCGGTTAAGGCGTCTGACTTGAAATCAGATTCTCTATGGCAACGTAGGTTCGAAACCTACCCACTGCAAACGGCCATTGTTTTGCTTGATATATATAATTTTTAGTTAACAGCTCAGCCCAGAATATTTTCTCAAATATGGGGATTGAGTTCCTAAATTTATATAAATATAATTTACTTATATTTCAACGCATGGCACATCACCTGAAATAGTTCGACTTTCAAACAGATTTAGCCTTGGTCTGTCGGTTAAGGCGTCTCACTTGAAATCAGATTCTCTATGGCAACGTAGGTTCGAAACCTACCCACTGCAAACGGCCATTGTTTTGCTTGAAATATATAATTTCTAATTAACAGCTCAGCCCAGAAAATTTTCTCAAATATGGGGAAGGAGTTCATAAATTTATATAAATATAATTTACTTATATTTCAACGCATGGCACATCACCAGAAATAGTTCTATTTTCAAACCGATTTAGCCTTGGTCTGTCGGTTAAGGCGTCTGTCAAGAAATCAGATTCTTTATGGCAGCGTAGGTTCGAAACCTACCTACTGCATACGGTCATTGTTTTGCTTGAAATATATAATTCTTAATTAATAGGTCAGCCCAGAAATTTTTCTCAAATATGGGGATTGAGTACATAAATTTATTAAAATATAATTTACTTATATTTCAACGCATGGCACATCACCAGAAATAGTTCGACATTCAAACAGATTTATCCCTAGTCTGTCGGTCAAGGCGTCTGACTAGAAATCAGATTCTCTATGGCAGCGTAGGTTCGAAACCTACCTACTGTAAACGGCCATTGTTTTGCTTGAAATATATAATTTTTAATTAACACCTCAGCCCAGAAAATTTTCTCAAATATGGGGATTGAGTTCATAAATTTATATAAATATAATTTACTAATATTTCAACGCATGGCACATCACCTGAAATAGTTCGACTTTCAAACAGATTTAGCCTTGGTCTGTCGGTTAAGGCGTCTGACTAGAAATCAGATTCTCTATGGCAGCGTAGGTTCGAAACCTACCTGCTGCAAACGACCATTGTTTTGCTTGAAATATAATTTTTGTAATTAGCAGCTCAGCCAAGAAAATTTTGTCAATAATGGGGATTGAGTGAATAAATTTATAACAATATAATGTCCTTATAAATCAAATGGTACATCACCAGAAATAGTTCGACTTTCAAACAGATTTAGCCTTGATCTGTCGGTTAAGGCGTCTGACTAGAAATCAGATTCTCTATGGCAGCGTAGGTTCGAAACCTACCAACTGCAAACGGCCATTGTTTTGCTTGAATTATATAATTTTAAATTAACAGCTCAGCCCAGAAAATTTTCTCAAATATGGGGATTGAGTTCATAAATTTATATAAATATAATTTACTTATATTTCAACGCATGGCAAATCACCTGAAATAGTTCGACTTTCAAACAGATTTAGCCTTGGTCTGTCGGTTAAGGCGTCTGACTTGAAATCAGATTCTCTATGGCAGCGTAGGTTCGAAACCTACCTGCTGCAAACGACCATTGTTTTGCTTGAAATATAATTTTTGTAATTAGCAGCTCAGCCAAGAAAATTTTGTCAATTATGGGGATTGAGTGCATAAATTTATAACAATATAATGTCCTTATAATTCAAATGGTACATCACCAGAAATAGTTCGACTTTCAAACAGATTTAGCCTTGATCTGTCGGTTAAGGCGTCTGACTAGAAATCAGATTCTCTATGGCAGCGTAGGTTCGAAACCTACCAACTGCAAACGGCCATTGTTTTGCTTGAATTATATAATTTTAAATTAACAGCTCAGCCCAGAAAATTTTCTCAAATATGGGGATTGAGTTCATAAATTTATATAAATATAATTTACTTATATTTCAACGCATGGCAAATCACCTGAAATAGTTCGACTTTCAAACAGATTTAGCCTTGGTCTGTCGGTTAAGGCGTCTGACTTGAAATCAGATTCTCTATGGCAGCGTAGGTTCGAAACCTACCTGCTGCAAACGACCATTGTTTTGCTTGAAATATAATTTTTGTAATTAGCAGCTCAGCCAAGAAAATTTTGTCAATTATGGGGATTGAGTGCATAAATTTATAACAATATAATGTCCTTATAATTCAAATACTACATCACCAGAAATAGTTCGACTTTCAAACAGATTTAGCCTTGGTCTGTCGGTTAAGGCGTCTGACTAGAAATCAGATTCTCTATGGCAGCGTAGGTTCGAAACCTACCTACTGTAAACGGCCATTGTTTTGCTAGAAATATATAATTTTTGCTTTACAGCTCAGCCAAGAAATTTTTTTCAAATATGGGGATTGAGTACATAAATTTATAAAAATATAATTTACTTATATTTCAACGCATGGCACATCACCTGAAATAGTTCGACCTTCAAACGGATTTAGCCTTGGTCTCTCGGTTAAGGCGTCTGACTTGAAATCAGATTCTATATGGCAGCGTAATTTCGAAACCTACCTACTGCAAACGGCCATTGTTTTGCTTGAAATATATAATTTTTAATTAACAGCTCAGCCCAGAAAATTTTCTCAAATATGGGGATGGAGTTCATAAATTTATATAAATATAATTTACTTATATTTCAACGCATGGCACATCACCAGAAATAGTTCTATTTTCAAACCGATTTAGCCTTGGTCTGTCGGTTAAGGCGTCTGTCAAGAAATCAGATTCTTTATGGCAGCGTAGGTTCGAAACCTACCTACTGCATACGGTCATTGTTTTGCTTGAAATATATAATTCTTAATTAATAGGTCAGCCCAGAAATTTTTCTCAAATATGGGGATTGAGTACATAAATTTATTAAAATATAATTTACTTATATTTCAACGCATGGCACATCACCAGAAATAGTTCGACATTCAAACAGATTTATCCCTAGTCTGTCGGTCAAGGCGTCTGACTAGAAATCAGATTCTCTATGGCAGCGTAGGTTCGAAACCTACCTACTGTAAACGGCCATTGTTTTGCTTGAAATATATAATTTTTAATTAACACCTCAGCCCAGAAAATTTTCTCAAATATGGGGATTGAGTTCATAAATTTATATAAATATAATTTACTAATATTTCAACGCATGGCACATCACCTGAAATAGTTCGACTTTCAAACAGATTTAGCCTTGGTCTGTCGGTTAAGGCGTCTGACTAGAAATCAGATTCTCTATGGCAGCGTAGGTTCGAAACCTACCTGCTGCAAACGACCATTGTTTTGCTTGAAATATAATTTTTGTAATTAGCAGCTCAGCCAAGAAAATTTTGTCAATAATGGGGATTGAGTGAATAAATTTATAACAATATAATGTCCTTATAAATCAAATGGTACATCACCAGAAATAGTTCGACTTTCAAACAGATTTAGCCTTGATCTGTCGGTTAAGGCGTCTGACTAGAAATCAGATTCTCTATGGCAGCGTAGGTTCGAAACCTACCAACTGCAAACGGCCATTGTTTTGCTTGAATTATATAATTTTAAATTAACAGCTCAGCCCAGAAAATTTTCTCAAATATGGGGATTGAGTTCATAAATTTATATAAATATAATTTACTTATATTTCAACGCATGGCAAATCACCTGAAATAGTTCGACTTTCAAACAGATTTAGCCTTGGTCTGTCGGTTAAGGCGTCTGACTTGAAATCAGATTCTCTATGGCAGCGTAGGTTCGAAACCTACCTGCTGCAAACGACCATTGTTTTGCTTGAAATATAATTTTTGTAATTAGCAGCTCAGCCAAGAAAATTTTGTCAATTATGGGGATTGAGTGCATAAATTTATAACAATATAATGTCCTTATAATTCAAATGGTACATCACCAGAAATAGTTCGACTTTCAAACAGATTTAGCCTTGATCTGTCGGTTAAGGCGTCTGACTAGAAATCAGATTCTCTATGGCAGCGTAGGTTCGAAACCTACCAACTGCAAACGGCCATTGTTTTGCTTGAATTATATAATTTTAAATTAACAGCTCAGCCCAGAAAATTTTCTCAAATATGGGGATTGAGTTCATAAATTTATATAAATGTAATTTACTTATATTTCAACGCATGGCAAATCACCTGAAATAGTTCGACTTTCAAACAGATTTAGCCTTGGTCTGTCGGTTAAGGCGTCTGACTTGAAATCAGATTCTCTATGGCAGCGTAGGTTCGAAACCTACCTGCTGCAAACGATCATTGTTTTGCTTGAAATATAATTTTTGTAATTAGCAGCTCAGCCAAGAAAATTTTGTCAATTATGGGGATTGAGTGCATAAATTTATAACAATATAATGTCCTTATAATTCAAATACTACATCACCAGAAATAGTTCGACTTTCAAACAGATTTAGCCTTGGTCTGTCGGTTAAGGCGTCTGACTAGAAATCAGATTCTCTATGGCAGCGTAGGTTCGAAACCTACCTACTGTAAACGGCCATTGTTTTGCTAGAAATATATAATTTTTGCTTTACAGCTCAGCCAAGAAATTTTTTTCAAATATGGGGATTGAGTACATAAATTTATAAAAATATAATTTACTTATATTTCAACGCATGGCACATCACCTGAAATAGTTCGACCTTCAAACGGATTTAGCCTTGGTCTCTCGGTTAAGGCGTCTGACTTGAAATCAGATTCTATATGGCAGCGTAATTTCGAAACCTACCTACTGCAAACGGCCATTGTTTTGCTTGAAATATATAATTTTTAATTAACAGCTCAGCCCAGAAAATTTTCTCAAATATGGGGATTGAGTTCATAAATTTATATGAATATAATTTACTTATATTTCAACGCATGGCACATCACCAGAAATAGTTCGAATTTCAAACATATTTAGCCTTGGTCTGTCGGTTAAGGCGTCTGACTAGAAATCAGATTCTCTATGGCAGCATAGGTTCGAAACCTACCTACTGCAAACGGCCATTGTTTTGCTAGAAATATATAATTTTTACTTAACAGCTCAGCCCAGAAATTTTTCTCAAATATGGGGATTGAGTACATAAATTTATAAAAATATAATTTACTTATATTTCAACGCATGGCACATCACCTGAAATAGTTCGACTTTCAAACAGATTTAGCCTTGGACTGTCGGTTAAGGCGTCTGACTTGAAATCAGATTCTCTATGGCAACGTAGGTTCGAAACCTACCCACTGCAAACGGCCATTGTTTTGCTTGATATATATAATTTATAGTTAACAGCTCAGCCCAGAATATTTTCTCAAATATGGGGATTGAGTTCCTAAATTTATATAAATATAATTTACTTATATTTCAACGCATGGCACATCACCTGAAATAGTTCGACTTTCAAACAGATTTAGCCTTGGTCTGTCGGTTAAGGCGTCTGACTTGAAATCAGATTCTCTATGGCAACGTAGGTTCGAAACCTACCCACTGCAAACGGCCATTGTTTTGCTTGAAATATATAATTTTTAATTAACAGCTCAGCAGAGAAAATTTTCTCAAATATGGGGATGGATTTCATAAATTTATATAAATATAATTTACTTATATTTCAACGCATGGCACATCACCAGAAATAGTTCTATTTTCAAACCGATTTAGCCTTGGTCTGTCGGTTAAGGCGTCTGTCTAGAAATCAGATTCTTTATGGCAGCGTAGGTTCGAAACCTACCTACTGCATACGGTCATTGTTTTGCTTGAAATATATAATTCTTAATTAATAGGTCAGCCCAGAAATTTTTCTCAAATATGGGGATTGAGTACATAAATTTATAAAAATATAATTTACTTATATTTCAACGCATGGCACATCACCTGAAAGAGTTCGACCTTCAAACGGATTTAGCCTTGGTCTCTCGGTTAAGGCGTCTTACTTGAAATCAGATTCTCTATGGCAGCGTAATTTCGAAACCTACCTACTGCAAACGGCCATTGTTTTGCTTGAAATATATAATTTTTAATTAACACCTCAGCCCAGAAAATTTTCTCAAATATGGGGATTGAGTTCTTAAATTTATGTAAATATAATTTACTAATATTTCAACGCATGGCACATCACCTGAAATAGTTCGACTTTCAAACAGATTTAGCCTTGGTCTGTCGGTTAAGGCGTCTGACTAGAAATCAGATTCTCTATGGCAGCGTAGGTTCGAAACCTACCTGCTGCAAACGACCATTGTTTTGCTTGAAATATAATTTTTGTAATTAGCAGCTCAGCCAAGAAAATTTTGTCAATAATGGGGATTGAGTGAATAAATTTATAACAATATAATGTCCTTATAATTCAAATGGCACATCACCAGAAATAGTTCGACTTTCAAACAGATTTAGCCTTGGTCTGTCGGTTAAGGCATCTGACTTGAAATCAGATTCTCTATGTCAGCGTAGGTTCGAAGCCTACCTACTGCAAACGGCCATTGTTTTGCTTGAAATATATAATTTTTAATTAACAGCTCAGCCCAGAAATTTTTCCCAAATGTGGGGATTTACTACATAAATTTAAAAAAATATAATGGCCTTATATTTCAACGCATGGCACATCACCAGAAATAGTATGACTTTCAAACAGATTTAGCCTTGGTCTGTCGGTTAAGGTGTCTGAATAGAAATCAGATTCTACGTGGCAGCGTAGTTACCAAACCTACCTAACGCAAATGAAAATTTGCTTTGCTTGAAATATAATTTTTGTAATTAGCAGCTCAGCCAAGAAAATTTTGTCAATTATGGGGATTGAGTGCATAAATTTATAACAATATAATGTCCTTATAATTCAAATACTACATCACCAGAAATAGTTCGACTTTCAAACAGATTTAGCCTTGGTCTGTCGGTTAAGGCGTCTGACTAGAAATCAGATTCTCTATGGCAGCGTAGGTTCGAAACCTACCTACTGTAAACGGCCAATGTTTTGCTAGAAATATATAATTTTTACTTTACAGCTCAGCCAAGAAATTTTTCTCAAATATGGGGATTGAGTACATAAATTTATAAAAATATAATTTACTTATATTTCAACGCATGGCACATCACCTGAAATAGTTCGACCTTCAAACGGATTTAGCCTTGGTCTCTCGGTTAAGGCGTCTGACTTGAAATGAGATTCTATATGGCAGCGTAATTTCGAAACCTACCTACTGCAAACGGCCATTGTTTTGCTTGAAATATATAATTTTTAATTAACAGCTCAGCCCAGAAAATTTTCTCAAATATGGGGATTGAGTTCATAAATTTATATAAATATAATTTACTTATATTTCAACGCATGGCACATCACCAGACATAGTTCGACTTTCAAACATATTTAGCCTTGGTCTGTCGGTTAAGGCGTCTGACTAGAAATCAGATTCTCTATGGCAGCATAGGTTCGAAACCTACCTACTGCAAACGGCCATTGTTTTGCTAGAAATATATAATTTTTACTTAACAGCTCAGCCCAGAAATTTTTCTCAAATATGGGGATTGAGTACATAAATTTATAAAAATATAATTTACTTATATTTCAACGCATGGCACATCACCTGAAATAGTTCGACTTTCAAACAGATTTAGCCTTGGACTGTCTTTTAAGGCGTCTGACTTGAAATCAGATTCTCTATGGCAACGTAGGTTCGAAACCTACCCACTGCAAACGGCCATTGTTTTGCTTGAAATATATAATTTTTAATTAACAGCTCAGCCCAGAAATTTTTGCCAAATGTGGGGATTTACTACATAAATTTAAAAAAATATAATGGCCTTATATTTCAACGCATGGCACATCACCAGAAATAGTATGACTTTCAAACAGATTTAGCCTTGGTCTGTCGGTTAAGGTGTCTGAATAGAAATCAGATTCTACGTGGCAGCGTAGTTACCAAACCTACCTACCGCAAATGAAAATTTGCTTTGCTTGAAATATAATTTTTGTAATTAGCAGCTCAGCCAAGAAAATTTTGTCAATTATGGGGATTGGGTGCATAAATTTATAACAATATAATGTCCTTATAATTCAAATACTACATCACCAGAAATAGTTCGACTTTCAAACAGATTTAGCCTTGGTCTGTCGGTTAAGGCGTCTGACTAGAAATCAGATTCTCTATGGCAGCGTAGGTTCGAAACCTACCTACTGTAAACGGCCAATGTTTTGCTAGAAATATATAATTTTTACTTTACAGCTCAGCCAAGAAATTTTTCTCAAATATGGGGATTGAGTACATAAATTTATAAAAATATAATTTACTTATATTTCAACGCATGGCACATCACCTGAAATAGTTCGACCTTCAAACGGATTTAGCCTTGGTCTCTCGGTTAAGGCGTCTGACTTGAAATGAGATTCTATATGGCAGCGTAATTTCGAAACCTACCTACTGCAAACGGCCATTGTTTTGCTTGAAATATATAATTTTTAATTAACAGCTCAGCCCAGAAAATTTTCTCAAATATGGGGATTGAGTTCATAAATTTATATAAATATAATTTACTTATATTTCAACGCATGGCACATCACCAGAAATAGTTCGACTTTCAAACATATTTAGCCTTGGTCTGTCGGTTAAGGCGTCTGACTAGAAATCAGATTCTCTATGGCAGCATAGGTTCGAAGCCTACCTACTGCAAACGGCCATTGTTTTGCTTGAAATATATAATTTTTAATTAACAGCTCAGCCCAGAAATTTTTCCCAAATGTGGGGATTTACTACATAAATTTAAAAAAATATAATGGCCTTATATTTCAACGCATGGCACATCACCTGAAATAGTTCGACTTTCAAACAGATTTAGCCTTGGTCTGTCGGTTAAGGCGTCTGACTTGAAATCAGATTCTCTATGACAACGTAGGTTCGAAACCTACCCACTGCAAACGGCCATTGATTTGCTTGAAATATATAATTTTTAATTAACAGCTCAGCAGAGAAAATTTTCTCAAATATGGGGATGGAGTTCATAAATTTATATAAATATAATTTACTTATATTTCAACGCATGGCACATCACCAGAAATAGTTCTATTTTCAAACCGATTTAGCCTTGGTCTGTCGGTTAAGGCGTCTGTCTAGAAATCAGATTCTTTATGGCAGCGTAGGTTCGAAACCTACCTACTGCATACGGTCATTGTTTTGCTTGAAATATATAATTCTTAATTAATAGGTCAGCCCAGAAATTTTTCTCAAATATGGGGATTGAGTACATAAATTTATAAAAATATAATTTACTTATATTTCAACGCATGGCACATCACCTGAAAGAGTTCGACCTTCAAACGGATTTAGCCTTGGTCTCTCGGTTAAGGCGTCTTACTTGAAATCAGATTCTCTATGGCAACGTAGGTTCGAAACCTACCCACTGCAAACGTCCATTGTTTTGCTTGAAATATATAATTTTTAATTAACAGCTCAGCCCAGAAAATTTTCTCAAATATGGGGATGGAGTTCATAAATTTATATAAATATAATTTACTTATATTTCAACGCATGGCACATCACCAGAAATAGTTCTATTTTCAAACCGATTTAGCCTTGGTCTGTCGGTTAAGGCGTCTGTCTAGAAATCAGATTCTTTATGGCAGCGTAGGTTCGAAACCTACCTACTCCATACGGTCATTGTTTTGCTTGAAATATATAATTCTTAATTAATAGGTCAGCCCAGAAATTTTTCTCAAATATGGGGATTGAGTGCATAAATTTATTAAAATATAATTTACTTATATTTCAACGCATGGCACATCACCAGAAATAGTTCGGCTTTCAAACAGATTTAATCCTAGTCTGTCGGTCAAGGCGTCTGACTAGAAATCAGATTCTCCATGGCAGCGTAGGTGCGAAACCTACCTACTGCAAACGATCATTTGTTTTGCTTGAAATATAGTTTTTGTAATTAGCTGCTCAGTCCAAAAAATTTTGTCAATTATGGGGATTGAGTGCATACATTTGAAACAATATAATGCCCTTATATTTCAAATGGCACATCACCAGAAATAGTTCGACTTTCAAACAGATTTAGCCTTGGTCTGTCGGTTAAGGCATCTGACTTGAAATCAGATTCTCTATGTCAGCGTAGGTTCGAAGCCTACCTACTGAAAACGGCCATTGTTTTGCTTGAAATATATAATTTTTAATTAACAGCTCAGCCCAGAAATTTTTCCCAAATGTGGGGATTTACTACATAAATTTAAAAAAATATAATGGCCTTATATTTCAACGCATGGCACATCACCGGAAATAGTTTGACTTTCAAACAGATTTAGCCTTGTTCTGTCGGTTAAGGTGTCTGAATAGAAATCAGATTCTACGTGGCAGCGTAGTTACCAAACCTACCTACCGCAAATGAAAATTTGCTTTGCTTGAAATATAATTTTTGTAATTAGCAGCTCAGCCAAGCATATTTTGTCAATTATGGGGATTGAGTGCATAAATTTATAACAATATGATTTCCATATAATTCAAATGGCACATCGCCAGAAATAGTTCTACTTTCAAACAGATTTAGCCTGGGTTTATCGGTTAAGGAGTCTGACTAGAAATCAGATTCTCTATGGCAGCGTAGGTTCGAAACCTACCTGCTGCAATCGACCATTGTTTTGCTTGAAATATATATTTTTTGTAATTAGCAGCTCAGCCAAGAAAATTTTGTCAATTATGGGGATTGAGTGCATAAATTTATAACAATATAATGTCCTTATAATTCAAATGGCACATCACCAAAAATAGTTCGACTTTCAAACATATTTAGCCTGGGTCTATCGGTTAAGGAGTCTGACTAGAAATCAGATTCTCTATAGCAGCGTAGGTTAGAAACCTACGCTGCCATAGAGAATCTGATTGCAATTCAGACGCCTTAACCGACAGACCAGGGCTAAATCGGTTTGAAAGTCGAACTATTTCAGGTGGTGTGCCAAGCGTTGATATATAAGTAAATTATATTTTTTTAAATTTATGTATTCAATCCCCATATTTGAGAAAAATTTCTGGGCTGAGCTGTTAAGTAAAAATATATTCAAGCAAAACAATGGCCGTTTGCAGTAGGTAGGTTTCGACCTTACGCTGCCATAGAAAATCTGATTTCTAGTCAGACGCCTTAACCGACAGACCGGGACTAAACCTGTTTGAAAGTAGAAATATTTCTGATGATGTGCCATTTGAAATATAAGGGCATTACTTTGTTATAAATTTATGCACTCAATCCCCATAATTGACAAAATTTTCTTGACTGAGCTGCTAATAACAAAAATTATATTTCAAGCAAAACAATGGTCGTTTGCAGCAGGTAGGTTTGGAACCTACGCTGCCAAGGAGAATCTGATTTCTAGTCAGACGCCTTAACCGACAGACCAGGGCTAAGTCTGTCTGAAAGTAGAACTATTTCCGGTGATGTGCCATTTGAAATATAAGGGCATTATATTGTTTTAAATTTATGAACTCAATCCCCATAATTGAAAAAAAATTTCTGGGACAAGCTGCTATTTATGAAAATTATATTTCAAGCTAAACAATGGTCGTTTGCAGTAGCGAACCTATGCTGATAGAGAATCTGATTTCTAGTCAGACGCCTTAGCCGAACCAGGGCTGAATCTGTTTGGAAGTCGAACTATTTCTGGTGATGTGCCATTTGAAATATAAGGGCATTATATTGTTTTAAATTTATGAACTCAATCCCCATAATTGACAAAATTTTCTGGGACAAGCTGCTATTTACGAAAATTATATTTCAAGCTAAACAATGGTGGTTTGCAGCAGGTAGGTTTTAAACCTACGCTGCCATGGAGAATCTGATTTCTAGTCAGACGCCTTAACCGACAGACCAGGGCTAAATCTGTTTGAAAGTAGAACTATTTCCGGTGATGTGCCATTTGAAATATAAGGGCATTATATTGTTTTAAATTTATGAACTCAATCCCCATAATTGACAAAATTTTCTGGGACAAGCTGCTATTTACGAAAATTATATTTCAAGCTAAACAATGGTCGTTTGCAGTAGCGAACCTATGCTGATAGAGAATCTGATTTCTAGTCAGACGCCTTAACCGAACCAGGGCTGAATCTGTTTTAAAGTCGAACTATTTCTGGTGATGTGCCATTTGAAATATAAGCGCATTATATTGTTAAAAATTTATGCACTCAATCTTCATAATTGACAAAATTTTCTTGGCTGAGCTGCTAATTACAAAAATTATATTTCAAGCAAAACAATGGTCGTTTGCAGCAGGTAGGTATCGAACCTACGCTGCCATGGGGAATCTGATTTCTAGTCAGACGCCTTAACCGAGAGACCAAGGCTAAACCTGTTTGAAAGTAGAACTATTTCTGGTGTGCCATTTGAAATATAAGGCAATTATATTGTTTTAAATTTATGCACTCAATCCCCATAATTGACAAAATTTTCTGGGCTGAGCTGCTAATTACAAAAGTTTATTTCAAGCAAAACAATGGTGGTTTGCAGCAGGTAGGTTTTAAACCTACGCTGCCAAGGAGAATCTGATTTCTAGTCAGACGCCTTAACCGACAGACCAGGGCTAAGTCTGTCTGAAAGTAGAACTATTTCCGGTGATGTGCCATTTGAAATATAAGGGCATTATATTGTTTTAAATTTATGAACTCAATCCCCATAATTGAAAAAAAATTTCTGGGACAAGCTGCTATTTATGAAAATTATATTTCAAGCTAAACAATGGTCGTTTGCAGTAGCGAACCTATGCTGGTAGAGAATCTGATTTCTAGTCAGACGCCTTAGACGAACCAGGGCTGAATCTGTTTGAAAGTCGAACTATTTCTGGTGATGTGCCATTTGAAATATAAGGGCATTATATTGTTTTAAATTTATGAACTCAATCCCCATAATTGACAAAATTTTCTGGGACAAGCTGCTATTTACGAAAACTATATTTCAAGCTAAACAATGGTGGTTTGCAGCAGGTAGGTTTTAAACCTACGCTGCCATGGAGAATCTGATTTCTAGTCAGACGCCTTAACCGACAGACCAGGGCTAAATCTGTTTGAAAGTAGAACTATTTCCGGTGATGTGCCATTTGAAATATAAGGGCATTATATTGTTTTAAATTTATGAACTCAATCCCCAAAATTGACAAAATTTTCTGGGACAAGCTGCTATTTACGAAAATTATATTTCAAGCTAAACAATGGTCGTTTGCAGTAGCGAACCTATGCTGATAGAGAATCTGATTTCTAGTCAGACGCCTTAACCGAACCAGGGCTGAATCTGTTTTAAAGTCGAACTATTTCTGGTGATGTGCCATTTGAAATATAAGCGCATTATATTGTTAAAAATTTATGCACTCAATCTTCATAATTGACAAAATTTTCTTGGCTGAGCTGCTAATTACAAAAATTATATTTCAAGCAAAATAATGGTCGTTTGCAGCAGGTAGGTATCGAACCTACGCTGCCATGGGGAATCTGATTTCTAGTCAGACGCCTTAACCGACGGACCAGGGCTAAACCTGTTTGAAAGTAGAACTATTTCTGGTGATGTGCTATTTGAAATATAAGGGCATTATATTGTAATAAATTTATGCACTCAATCCCCTAAATTGACCACTTTTTTCGGGCTGAGCTGCTAATTACAAAAATTATATTTCAAGCAAAACAAATTTTCGTTTGCAGTAGGTAGGTTTCGAATCTACGCTGCCATGGAGAATCTGGTTTCTAGTCAGAAGCCTTAACCGACAGACCAAGGCTAAATCTGTTAGAAAGTCGAACTATTTCAGGTGATGTGCCATGCGTTGAAATATAAGTAAATTATATTTATATAAATTTATGAACTCAATCCCCATATTTGAGAAAATTTTCTGGGCTGAGCTGTTAATTAAAAATTATATATTTCAAGCAAAACAATGGCCGTTTGCAGTAGGTAGGTTTCGAAATTACGCTGCCATAGAGAATCTGATTTCTAGTCAGACGCCTTAACCGACAGACCAGGGCTAAATCTGTTTGAAAGTAGAACTATTTCCGGTGATGTGCCATTTGAAATATAAGGTCATTATATTGTTTTAAATTTATGAACTCAATCCCCATAATTGACAAAATTTTCTGGGATAAGCTGCTATTTACGAAAATTATATTTCAAACAAAACAATGGTCGTTTGCAGTAGCGAACCTATGCCGATAGAGAATCTGATTTCTAGTCAGACGCCTTAGCCGAACCAGGGCTGAATCTGTTTGAAAGTCGAACTATTTCTGGTGATGTGCCATTTGAAATATAAGGGCATTATATTGTTAAGAATTTATGCACTCAATCTTCATAATTGACAAAATTTTCTTGGCTGAGCTGCCAATTACAAAAATTATATTTCAAGCAAAACAATGGTGATTTGCAGCAGGTCAGTTTCGAACCTACGCTGCAATAGAGAATCTGATTTCTAGTCAGACGCCTTAACCGACGGACCAGGGCTAAACCTGTTTGAAAGTAGAACTATTTCTGGTGATGTGCTATTTGAAATATAAGGGCATTATATTGTAATAAATTTATGCACTCAATCCCCTAAATTGACCACTTTTTTCGGGCTGAGCTGCTAATTACAAAAATTATATTTCAAGCAAAACAAATTTTCGTTTGCAGTAGGTAGGTTTCGAATCTACGCTGCCATTTAGAATCTGGTTTCTAGTCAGAAGCCTTAACCGACAGACCAAGGCTTAATCTGTTTGAAAGTAAAACTATTTCTGGTGATGTGCCATTTGAAATATAAGGGAATTATATTGTTTTAAATTTATGCACTCAATCCCCATAATTGACAAAATTTTCTGGGACAAGCTGCTATTTACGAAAATTATATTTCAAGCTAAACAATGGTCGTTTGCAGTAGCGAACCTATGCTGATAGAGAATCTGATTTCTAGTCAGACGCCTTAACCGAACCAGGGCTGAATCTGTTTTAAAGTCGAACTATTTCTGGTGATGTGCCATTTGAAATATAAGGGCATTATATTGTTAAAAATGTATGCACGCAATCTTCATAATTGACAAAATTTTCTTGGCTGAGCTGCTAATTACAAAAATTATATTTCAAGCAAAACAATGGTCGTTTGCAGCAGGTAGGTATCGAACCTACGCTGCCATGGGGAATCTGATTTCTAGTCAGACGCATTAACCGAGAGACCAGGGCTAAATCTGTGTGAAAGTCGAACTATTTCTGGTGATGTGCCATGCCTTTGAAATATAAGGCCATTATATTTAAATAAATTTATGCACTCAATCCCCATATTTGAGAAAAATTTCTGGGCTGAGCTGTTAACTATTAAATATGTATTTCAAGCAAAACAATGGCCGTTTGCAGTAGGTAGGTTTCGAACCTACGCTGCCATAGAGAATCGGATTTCTAGTCAGACGCCTTAACCGACAGACCAGGGATAAATCTGTTTGAAAGTAGAACTATTTCTGGTGATGTGCCAATTGAAATATAAGGGCATTATATTGTTTTAAATTTATGAACTCAATCCCCATAATTGATAAAATTTTCTTTTCTGAGCTGCTAATTACACAAATTATATTTTAAGCAAAATAATGGTCGTTTGCAGCAGGTAGGTTTCGAACCTACGCTGCCATGGAGAATCTGATTTCTAGTCAGACGCCTTAATCGACAGACCAGGACTAAATCTGTTTGAAAGTGGAACTATTTCTGGTGATGTGCAATTTGAAATATAATGGCATTATATTGTTTTAAGTGTATGCACTTAATCATCATAATTGACAAAATTTTCTGGACTGAGCTGCTAATTACAAAAATTATATTTCAAGCAAAACAAATGGTCGTTTGCAGCAGGTAGGTTTCGAACCTACGCTGCCATGGAGAATCTGATTTCTAGTCAGACGCCTTAACCGACAGACCAGGGCTAAATCTGTTTGAAAGTAGAACTATTTCCGGTGATGTGCCATTTGAAATATAAGGTCATTATATTGTTTTAAATTTATGAACTCAATCCCCATAATTGACAAAATTTTCTGGGATAAGCTGCTATTTACGAAAATTATATTTCAAACAAAACAATGGTCGTTTGCAGTAGCGAACCTATGCCGATAGAGAATCTGATTTCTAGTCAGACGCCTTAGCCGAACCAGGGCTGAATCTGTTTGAAAGTCGAACTATTTCTGGTGATGTGCCATTTGAAATATAAGGGCATTATATTGTTAAAAATGTATGCACGCAATCTTCATAATTGACAAAATTTTCTTGGCTGAGCTGCTAATTACAAAAATTATATTTCAAGCAAAACAAATGGCCGTTTGCAGTAGGTAGGTTTCGAACCTACGCTGATATGGAGAATCTGATTTCTAGTGAGACGCCTTAACTGACAGACCAAATCTAAATCTGTTTGAAAGTCGAACTATTTCTGGTGATGTGCCATGCGTTGCAATATAAGTATATTATATTTTTATAAATTTATGGTACTCAATCCCCATATTTGAGAAAAATTTCTGGGCTGAGCTTTTAATTAAAAAATATATATTTCAAGCAAAACAATTTTCGTTTGCAGTAGGTAGGTTTCGAACCTACGCTGCCATAGAGAATCTGATTTCTAGTCAGACGCCTTAACCGACAGACCAGGGCTAAATCTGTTTGAAAGTAGAACTATTTCTGGTGATGTGCCATTTTAAATATAAGGGCATTATATTGTTTTAAATTTATGCACTCAATCCACATAATTGACAAAATTTTCTGGGATTAGCTGCTATTTACGAAAATTATATTTCAAGCAAAACAATTTCCGTTTGCAGTAGCGAACCTATGCTGATAGGGAATCTGATTTCTAGTCAGACGCCTTAGCCGAACCAGGGCTGAATCTGTTTGAAAGTCGAACTATTTCTGGTGATGTGCCATTTGAAATATAAGGGCATTATATTGTTATAAATTTATGCACTCAATCCCCATAATTGACAAAATTTTCTTGGTTGAGCTGCTAATTACAAAAATTATATTTCAAGCAAAACAATGGTCGTTTGCCGCAGGTAGGTTTCGAACCTATGCTGATAGAGAATCTGATTTCTAGTCAGACGCCTTAACCGACACACCAAAGCTAAATCTGTTTGAAAGTCGAACTATTTCTGGTGATGTGCAATGCGTTGAAATATAACGCCATTATATGTTTATAAATTTATGTACTCAATCCCCATATTTGAGAAAAATTTCTGGGCTGAGCTTTTAATTAAAAAATATATATTTCAAGCAAAACAATTTTCGTTTGCAGTAGGTAGGTTTCGAACCTACGCTGCCATGGAGAATCTGATTTCTAGTCAGACGCCTTAATCGACAGACCAGGACTAAATCTGTTTGAAAGTGGAACTATTTCTGGTGATGTGCAATTTGAAATATAATTTCATTATATTGTTTTAAATGTATGCACTTAATCCCCATAATTGACAAAATTTTCTGGACTGAGCTCCTAATAACAAAAATTATATTTCAAGCAAAACAAATGGTCGTTTGCAGCAGGTAGGTTTCGAACCTACGCTGCCATGGAGAATCTGATTTCTAGTCATACGCCTTAATCGACAGACCAGGACTAAATCTGTTTGAAAGTGGAACTATTTCTGGTGATGTGCAATTTGAAATATAATTTCATTATATTGTTTTAAGTGTATGCACTTAATCCCCATAATTGACAAAATTTTCTGGACTGAGCTGCTAATAACAAAAATTATATTTCAAGCAAAACAAATGGTCGTTTGCAGCAGGTAGCTTTCGAACCTACGCTGCCATGGAGAATCTGATTTCTAGTCAGACGCCTTAATCGACAGACCAGGACTAAATCTGTTTGAAAGTGGAACTATTTCTGGTGATGTGCAATTTGAAATATAATTTCATTATATTGTTTTAAATGTATGCACTTAATCCCCATAATTGACAAAATTTTCTGGACTGAGCTCCTAATAACAAAAATTATATTTCAAGCAAAACAAATGGTCGTTTGCAGCAGGTAGGTTTCGAACCTACGCTGCCATGGAGAATCTGATTTCTAGTCATACGCCTTAATCGACAGACCAGGACTAAATCTGTTTGAAAGTGGAACTATTTCTGGTGATGTGCAATTTGAAATATAATTTCATTATATTGTTTTAAGTGTATGCACTCAATCCCCATAATTGACAAAATTTTCTGGACTGACCTGCTAATTACAAAAATTATATTTCAAGCAAAACAAATGGCCGTTTGCAGTAGGTAGGTTTCGAACCTACGCTGATATGGAGAATCTGATTTCTAGTCAGACGCATTAACCGACAAACCAAGGCTAAATCTGTTTGAAAGTAGAACTATTTCCGGTGATGTGCCATTTGAAATATAAGGTCATTATATTGTTTTAAATTTATGAACTCAATCCCCGTAATTGACAAAATTTTCTGGGATAAGCTGCTATTTACGAAAATTATATTTCAAACAAAACAATGGTCGTTTGCAGTAGCGAACCTATGCTGATAGAGAATCTGATTTCTAGTCAGACGCCTTAGCCGAACCAGGGCTGAATCTGTTTGAAAGTCGAACTATTTCTGGTGATGTGCCATTTGAAATATAAGGGCATTATATTGTTAAAAATTTATGCACTCAATCTTCATAGTTGACAAAATTTTCTTGGCTGAGCTGCTAATTACACAAATTATATTTCAAGCAAAACAATGGTCGTTTGCAGCAGGTAGGTATCGAACCTACGCTGCCATAGAGAATCTGATTTCTAGTCAGACGCCTTAACCGACAGACCAGGGCTAAATCTGTTTGAAAGTAGAACTATTTCCGGTGATGTGCCATTTGAAATATAAGGTCATTATATTGTTTTAAATTTATGAACTCAATCCCCGTAATTGACAAAATTTTCTGGGATAAGCTGCTATTTACGAAAATTATATTTCAAACAAAACAATGGTCGTTTGCAGTAGCGAACCTATGCTGATAGAGAATCTGATTTCTAGTCAGACGCCTTAGCCGAACCAGGGCTGAATCTGTTTGAAAGTCGAACTATTTCTGGTGATGTGCCATTTGAAATATAAGGGCATTATATTGTTAAAAATTTATGCACTCAATCTTCATAGTTGACAAAATTTTCTTGGCTGAGCTGCTAATTACACAAATTATATTTCAAGCAAAACAATGGTCGTTTGCAGCAGGTAGGTATCGAACCTACGCTGCCATGGGGAATCTGATTTCTAGTCAGACGCCTTAACCGAGAGACCAGGGCTAAATCTGTGTGAAAGTCGAACTATTTCTGGTGATGTGCCATGCGTTTGAAATATAAGGCCATTATATTTAAATAAATTTGTGCACTCAATCCCCGTATTTGAGAAAAATTTCTGGGCTGAGCTGTTAACTATAAAATATGTATTTCAAGCAAAACAATGGCCGTTTGCAGTAGATAGGTTTCGAACCTACGCTGCCATAGAGAATCTGATTCCTAGTCAGACGCCTTAACCGACAGAACAAGGCTAAATCTGTTAGAAAGTCGAACTATTTCAGGTGATGTGCCATGCGTTGAAATATAAGTAAATTATATTTATATAAATTTATGAACTCAATCCCCATATTTGAGAAAGATTTCTGGGCTGAGCTGTTAATTAAAAATTATATATTTCAAGCAAAACAATGGCCGTTTGCAGTAGGTAGGTTTCGAAATTACGCTGCCATAGAGAATCTGATTTCTAGTCATACGCCTTAACCGACAGACCAGGGCTAAATCTGTTTGAAAGTAGAACTATTTCCGGTGATGTGCCATTTGAAATATAAGGTCATTATATTGTTTTAAATTTATGAACTCAATCTTCATAATTGACAAAATTTTCTGGGATAAGCTGCTATTTACGAAAATTATATTTCAAACAAAACAATCGTCATTTGCAGTAGCGAACCTATGCTGATAGAGAATCTGATTCCTAGTCAGACGCCTTAACCGACAGACCAAGGCTAAACCTGTTTGAAAGTAGAACTATTTCTGGTGATGTGCCATTTGAAATATAAGGGAATTATATTGTTTTAAATTTATGCACTCAATCCCCAAAATTGACAAAATTTTCTGGGCTGAGCTGCTAATTACAAAAATTTTATTTCAAGCAAAACAATGGTGGTTTGCAGCAGGTAGGTTTTAAACCTACGCTGCCAAGGAGAATCTGATTTCTAGTCAGACGCCTTAACCGACAGACCAGGGCTAAATCTGTCTGAAAGTAGAACTATTTCCTGTGATGTGCCATTTGAAATATAAGGGCATTATATTGTTTTAAATTTATGAACTCAATCCCCATAATTGAAAAAAAATTTCTGGGACAAACTGCTATTTATGAAAATTATATTTCAAGCTAAACAATGGTCATTTGCAGTAGCGAACCTATGCTGATAGAGAATCTGATTCCTAGTCAGACGCCTTAACCGACAGACCAGGGCTAAATCTGTCTGAAAGTAGAACTATTTCCTGTGATGTGCCATTTGAAATATAAGGGCATTATATTGTTTTAAATTTATGAACTCAATCCCCATAATTGAAAAAAAATTTCTGGGACAAACTGCTATTTATGAAAATTATATTTCAAGCTAAACAATGGTCGTTTGCAGTAGCGAACCTATGCTGATAGAGAATCTGATTTCTAGTCAGACGCCTTAGCCGAACCAGGGCTGAATCTGTTTGAAAGTCGAACTATTTCTGGTGATGTGCCATTTGAAATATAAGGGCATTATATTGTTAAGAATTTATGCACTCAATCTTCATAATTGACAAAATTTTCTTGGCTGAGCTGCCAATTACAAAAATTATATTTCAAGCAAAACAATGGTGATTTGCAGCAGGTCAGTTTCGAACCTACGCTGCAATATAGAATCTGATTTCTAGTCAGACGCCTTAACCGACGGACCAGGGCTAAACCTGTTTGAAAGTAGAACTATTTCTGGTGATGTGCTATTTGAAATATAAGGGCACTATATTGTTTTAAATTTATGAACTCAATCCCCATAATTGACAAAATTTTCTGGGAAAGCTGCTATTTACGAAAATTATATTTCAAACAAAACAATGGTCATTTGCAGTAGGTAGGTAGGTTTCGAACCTAGGCTGCATAGAGAATCTTATTTCAAGTCAGACGCCTTAACTGACAGACCAGGGCTAAATCTGTTTGAAAGTAGGACTATTTCTGGTGATGTGCCATTTGAAATATAAGGGCATTATATTGTTTTAAATTTATGAACTCAATCCCCATAATTGGAAAAATTTTCTGGGATAACCTGCTATTTACGAAAATTATATTTCAAGCAAAACAATGGTCGTTTGCAGTAGGTAGGTTTCGAACATATGCTGATAGAGAATTTGATTTCTAGTCAGACGCCTTAACCGACAGACCGAGGATAAACCTGTTTGAAAGTAAAACTATTTCTGGTGATGTGCCATTTGAAATAAAAGGGCATTACTTTGTTATAAATTTATGCACTCCATCCCCATAATTGACAAAATTTTCTTGACTGAGCTGCTAATTACAAAAATTATATTTCAAGCAAAACAATGGTCGTTTGCAGTAGCGAACCTATGCTGATAGAGAATCTGATTCCTAGTCAGACGCCTTAACCGACAGACCCGGGCTAAATCTGTTTGAAAGTAGAACAATTTCTGGTGATGTGCCATTTGAAATATAAGGGCATTACATTGTAATAAATTTATGCACTCAATCCCCTAAATGGACCACTTTTTTCGGGCTGAGCTGCTAATTACAAAAATTATATTTCAAGCAAAACAAATTTTCGTTTGCAGTAGGTAGGTTTCGAATCTACGCTGCCATGGAGAATCTGGTTTCTAGTCAGAAGCCTTAACCGACAGACCGAGGCTAAACCTGTTTGAAAGTAAAACTATTTCTGGTGATGTGCCATTTGAAATATAAGGGCATTATATTGTTAAAAATGTGTGCACGCAATCTTCATAATTGACAAAATTTTCTTGGCTGAGCTGCTAATTACAAAAATTATATTTCAAGCAAAACAATGGTCGTTTGCAGCAGGTAGATATCGAACCTACGCTGCCATGGGGAATCTGATTTCTAGTCAGACGCCTTAACCGAGAGACCAGGGCTAAATCTGTGTGAAAGTCGAACTATTTCTGGTGATGTGCCATGCGTTTGAAATATAAGGCCATTATATTTAAATAAATTTATGCACTCAATCCCCATATTTGAGAAAAACTTCTGGGCTGAGCTGTTAACTATTAAATATGTATTTCAAGCAAAACAATGGCCGTTTGCAGTAGGTAGGTTTCGAACCTACGCTGCCATAGAGAATCGGATTTCTAGTCAGACGCCTTAACCGACAGACCAGGGCTAAATCTGTTTGAAAGTAGAACTATTTCTGGTGATGTGCCAATTGAAATATAAGGGCATTATATTGTTTTAAATTTATAAACTCAATCCCCATAATTGATAAAATTTTCTTTTCTGAGCTGCTAATTACACAAATTATATTTCAAGCAAAACAATGGTCGTTTGCAGCAGGTACGTTTCGAAACTACGCTGCCATGGAGAATCTGATTTCTAGTCAGACGCCTTAATCGACAGACCAGGACTAAATCTGTTTGAAAGTGGAACTATTTCTGGTGATGTGCAATTTGAAATATAATGGCATTATATTGTTTTAAGTGTATGCACTTAATCCCCATAATTGACAAAATTTTCTGGACTGAGCTGCTAATTACAAAAATTATATTTCAAGAAAAACAAATGGCCGTTTGCAGTAGGTAGGTTTCGAACCTACGCTGATATGGAGAATCTGATTTCTAGTGAGACGCCTTAACTGACAGACCAAATCTAAATCTGTTTGAAAGTCGAACTATTTCTGGTGATGTGCCATGCGTTGCAATATAAGTCCATTATATTTTTATAAATTTATGGTACTCAATCCCCATATTTGAGAAAAATTTCTGGGCTGAGCTGTTAATTAAAAAATATATATTTCAAGCAAAATAAATGGTCGTTTGCAGTAGGTAGGTTTCGAAACTACGCTGCCATGGAGAATCTGATTTCTAGTCAGACGCCTTAATCGACAGACCAGGACTAAATCTGTTTGAAAGGGGAACTATTTCTGATGATGTGCAATTTGAAATATAATGGCATTATATTGTTTTAAATGTATGCACTCGATCCCCATAATTGACAAAATTTTCTTTACTGACCTGCTAATTACAAAAATTATATTTCAAGCAAAACAAATGGCCGTTTGCAGTACGTAGGTTTCGAACCTACGCTGATATGTAGAATCTGATTTCTAGTGAGACGCCTTAACTGACAGACCAAATAAAAATCTGTTTGAAAGTCGAACTATTTCTGGTGATGTGCCATGCGTTGCAATATAAGTCCATTATATTTTTATAAATTTATGGTACTCAATCCCCATATTTGAGAAAAATTTCTGGGCTGAGCTGTTAATTAAAAAATATATATTTCATGCAAAATAAATGGTCGTTTGCAGTAGGTAGGTTTCGAATCTACGCTGCCATGGAGAATCTGATTTCAAGTCAGACGCCTTAACCGACAGACCAGGGCTAAATCTGTTTGAAAGTCGAACTATTGCTGGTGATGTGCCATGCGTTGCAATGTAAGTCCATTATATTTTTATAAATTTATGTACTCAATCCCCATATTTGAGAAAAAATTCTGGGCTGAGCTGTTAATTTAAAAATATATATTTCAAGCAAAATAAATGGTCGTTTGCAGTAGGTATGTTTCGAACCTACGCTGCCATGGAGAATCTGATTTCTAGTCAGGCGCCTTAATCGACAGACCAGGACTAAATCTGTTTGAAAGTGGAACTATTTCTGGTGATGTGCCATGCGTTGCAATGTAAGTCCATTATATTTTTATAAATTTATGTACTCAATCCCCATATTTGAGAAAAATTTCTGGGCTGAGCTGTTAATTAAAAAATATATATTTCAAGCAAAATAAATGGTCGTTTGCAGTAAGTAGGTTTCGAACCTACGCTGGCATGGAGAATCTGATTTCTAGTCAGACGCCTTAACCGACAGACCAGGGCTAAATCTGTTTGAAAGTAGAACTATTTCTGGTGATGTGCCATTTTAAATATAAGGGCATTATATTGTTTTAAATTTATGCACTCAATCAACATTATTGACAAAATTTTCTGGGCTGAGCTGCTAATTACAAAAATTATATTTCAAGCAAAACAAATGGTCGTTTGCAGTAGGTAGGTTTCGAACCTCTGCTGATAGAGAATCTGATTTCTAGTCAGACGCCTTAACCGACACACCAAAGCTAAATCTGTTTGAAAGTAGAACTATTTCCTGTGATGCGCCATTTGAAATATATGGGCATTATATTGTTTTAAATGTATGAACTCAATCCACATAATTGACAAAATTTTCTGGGATTAGCTGCTATTTACTAAAATTATATTTCAAGCAAAACAATGGCCGTTTGCAGTAGCGAACCTATGCTGATAGAGAATCTGATTTCTAGTCAGACGCCTTAACCGAACCAGGGCTAAATCTGTTTGAAAGTGGAACTATTTCTGGTGATGTGCCATGCGTTGCAATGTAAGTCCATTATATTTTTATAAATTTATGTACTCAATCCCCATATTTGAGAAAAAATTCTGGGCTGAGCTGTTAATTTAAAAATATATATTTCAAGCAAAATAAATGGTCGTTTGCAGTAGGTATGTTTCGAACCTACGCTGCCATGGAGAATCTGATTTCTAGTCAGGCGCCTTAATCGACAGACCAGGACTAAATCTGTTTGAAAGTGGAACTATTTCTGGTGATGTGCAATTAGAAATATAATGGCATTATAATGTTTTAAATGTATGCACTCAATCCCCATAATTGACAAAATTTTCTGGACTGACCTGCTAATTACAAAAATTATATTTCAAGCAAAACAAATGGCCGTTTGCAGTAGGTAGGTTTCAAACCTACGCTGATATGGAGAATCTGATTTCTAGTGATACGCCTTAACTGACAGACCAAATCTAAATCTGTTTGAAAGTCGAATTATTTCTGGTGATGTGCCATGCGTTGCAATATAAGTCCATTATATTTTTATAAATTTATGGTACTCAATCCCCATATTTGAGAAAAATTTCTGGGCTGAGCTGTTAATTAAAAAATATATATTTCAAGCAAAATAAATGGTCTTTTGCAGTAGGTAGGTTTCGAATCTTCGCTGCCATGGAGAATCTAATTTCAAGTCAGACGCCTTAACCGACAGACCAGGGCTAAATCTGTTTGAAAGTCGAACTATTTCTGGTGATGTGCAATTTGAAATATAATGGCATTATATTGTTTTAAATGTATGCACTCAATCCCCATAATTGACAAAATTTTCTGCACTGACCTGCTAATTACAAAACTTATATTTCAAGCAAAACAAATGGCCGTTTACAGTAGGTAGGTTTCGAACCTACGCTGATATGGAGAATCTGATTTCTAGTCAGATGCTTTAACCGACAGACCAAGGCTAAATCTGTTTGAAAGTCGAACTATTTCTGGTGATGTGCCATGCGTTGCAATGTAAGTCCATTATATTTTTATAAATTTATGTACTCAATCCCCATATTTGAGAAAAATTTCTGGGCTGAGCTGTTAATTAAAATCTGAGAATCTGATTTCTAGTCAGACGCCTTAACCGACAGACCAGGGCTAAATCTGTTTGAAATTAGAACTATTTCTGGTGATGTGCCATTTTAAATATAAGGGCATTATATTGTTTTAAATTTATGCACTCAATCCCCATTATTGACAAAATTTTCTGGGCTGAGCTGCTAATTACAAAAATTATATTTCAAGCAAAACAAATGGTCGTTTGCAGTAGGTAGGTTTCGAACCTATGCTGATAGAGAATCTGATTTCTAGTCAGACGCCTTAACCGCCACACCAAAGCTAAATCTGTTTGAAAGTAGAACTATTTCCTGTGATGCGCCATTTGAAATATAAGGGCATTAAATTGTTTTAAATTTATGAACTCAATCCACATAATTGACAAAATTTTCTGGGATTAGCTGCTATTTACAAAAATTATATTTCAAGCAAAAGCAAAACAATGGTCGTTTGCAGTAGCGAAGCTATGCTGATAGAGAATCTGATTTCTAGTCAGACGCCTTAACCGAACCAGGGCTAAATCTGTTTGAAAGTCAAACTATTTCTGGTGATGTGCCATTTGAAATATAATTTCATTATACTGTTTTAAATGTATGCACTTAATCCCCATAATTGACAAAATTTTCTGGACTGAGCTGCTAATAACAAAAATTATATTTCAAGCAAAACAAATGGTCGTTTGCAGCAGGTAGGTTTCGAACCTACGCTGCCATGGAGAATCTGATTTCTAGTCAGGCGCCTTAATCGACAGACCAGGACTAAATCTGTTTGAAAGTGGAACTATTTCTGGTGATGTGCAATTAGAAATATAATGGCATTATAATGTTTTAAATGTATGCACTCAATCCCCATAATTGACAAAATTTTCTGGACTGACCTGCTAATTACAAAAATTATATTTCAAGCAAAACAAATGGCCGTTTGCAGTAGGTAGGTTTCGAACCTACGCTGATATGGAGAATCTGATTTCTAGTGATACGCCTTAACTGACAGACCAAATCTAAATCTGTTTGAAAGTCGAATTATTTCTGGTGATGTGCCATGCGTTGCAATATAAGTCCATTATATTTTTATAAATTTATGGTACTCAATCCCCATATTTGAGAAAAATTTCTGGGCTGAGCTGTTAATTAAAAAATATATATTTCAAGCAAAATAAATGGTCTTTTGCAGTAGGTAGGTTTCGAATCTTCGCTGCCATGGAGAATCTAATTTCAAGTCAGACGCCTTAACCGACAGACCAGGGCTAAATCTGTTTGAAAGTCGAACTATTTCTGGTGATGTGCAATTTGAAATATAATGGCATTATATTGTTTTAAATGTATGCACTCAATCCCCATTATTGACAAAATTTTCTGCACTGACCTGCTAATTACAAAACTTATATTTCAAGCAAAACAAATGGCCGTTTACAGTAGGTAGGTTACGAACCTACGCTGATATGGAGAATCTGATTTCTAGTCAGATGCTTTAACCGACAGACCAAGGCTAAATCTGTTTGAAAGTCGAACTATTTCTGGTGATGTGCCATGCGTTGCAATGTAAGTCCATTATATTTTTATAAATTTATGTACTCAATCCCCATATTTGAGAAAAATTTCTGGGCTGAGCTGTTAATTAAAATCTGAGAATCTGATTTCTAGTCAGACGCCTTAACCGACAGACCAGGGCTAAATCTGTTTGAAATTAGAACTATTTCTGGTGATGTGCCATTTTAAATATAAGGGCATTATATTGTTTTAAATTTATGCACTCAATCCCCATTATTGACAAAATTTTCTGGGCTGAGCTGCTAATTACAAAAATTATATTTCAAGCAAAACAAATGGTCGTTTGCAGTAGGTAGGTTTCGAACCTATGCTGATAGAGAATCTGATTTCTAGTCAGACGCCTTAACCGCCACACCAAAGCTAAATCTGTTTGAAAGTAGAACTATTTCCTGTGATGCGCCATTTGAAATATAAGGGCATTAAATTGTTTTAAATTTATGAACTCAATCCACATAATTGACAAAATTTTCTGGGATTAGCTGCTATTTACAAAAATTATACTTCAAGCAAAAGCAAAACAATGGTCGTTTGCAGTAGCGAAGCTATGCTGATAGAGAATCTGATTTCTAGTCAGACGCCTTAACCGAACCAGGGCTAAATCTGTTTGAAAGTCAAACTATTTCTGGTGATGTGCCATTTGAAATATAATTTCATTATACTGTTTTAAATGTATGCACTTAATCCCCATAATTGACAAAATTTTCTGGACTGAGCTGCTAATAACAAAAATTATATTTCAAGCAAAACAAATGGTCGTTTGCAGCAGGTAGGTTTCGAACCTACGCTGCCATGGAGAATCTGATTTCTAGTCAGGCGCCTTAATCGACAGACCAGGACTAAATCTGTTTGAAAGTGGAACTATTTCTGGTGATGTGCAATTAGAAATATAATGGCATTATAATGTTTTAAATGTATGCACTCAATCCCCATAATTGACAAAATTTTCTGGACTGACCTGCTAATTACAAAAATTATATTTCAAGCAAAACAAATGGCCGTTTGCAGTAGGTAGGTTTCGAACCTACGCTGATATGGAGAATCTGATTTCTAGTGATACGCCTTAACTGACAGACCAAATCTAAATCTGTTTGAAAGTCGAATTATTTCTGGTGATGTGCCATGCGTTGCAATATAAGTCCATTATATTTTTATAAATTTATGGTACTCAATCCCCATATTTGAGAAAAATTTCTGGGCTGAGCTGTTAATTAAAAAATATATATTTCAAGCAAAATAAATGGTCTTTTGCAGTAGGTAGGTTTCGAATCTACGCTGCCATGGAGAATCTAATTTCAAGTCAGACGCCTTAACCGACAGACCAGGGCTAAATCTGTTTGAAAGTCGAACTATTTCTGGTGATGTGCAATTTGAAATATAATGGCATTATATTGTTTTAAATGTATGCACTCAATCCCCATAATTGACAAAATTTTCTGCACTGACCTGCTAATTACAAAACTTATATTTCAAGCAAAACAAATGGCCGTTTACAGTAGGTAGGTTTCGAACCTACGCTAATATGGAGAATCTGATTTCTAGTCAGATGCTTTAACCGACAGACCAAGGCTAAATCTGTTTGAAAGTCGAACTATTTCTGGTGATGTGCCATGCGTCGCAATGTAAGTCCATTATATTTTTATAAATTTATGTACTCAATCCCCATATTTGAGAAAAATTTCTGGGCTGAGCTGTTAATTAAAATCTGAGAATCTGATTTCTAGTCAGACGCCTTAACCGACAGACCAGGGCTAAATCTGTTTGAAATTAGAACTATTTCTGGTGATGTGCCATTTTAAATATAAGGGCATTATATTGTTTTAAATTTATGCACTCAATCCCCATTATTGACAAAATTTTCTGGGCTGAGCTGCTAATTACAAAAATTATATTTCAAGCAAAACAAATGGTCGTTTGCAGTAGGTAGGTTTCGAACCTATGCTGATAGAGAATCTGATTTCTAGTCAGACGCCTTAACCGCCACACCAAAGCTAAATCTGTTTGAAAGTAGAACTATTTCCTGTGATGCGCCATTTGAAATATAAGGGCATTAAATTGTTTTAAATTTATGAACTCAATCCACATAATTGACAAAATTTTCTGGGATTAGCTGCTATTTACAAAAATTATATTTCAAGCAAAAGCAAAACAATGGTCGTTTGCAGTAGCGAAGCTATGCTGATAGAGAATCTGATTTCTAGTCAGACGCCTTAACCGAACCAGGGCTAAATCTGTTTGAAAGTCAAACTATTTCTGGTGATGTGCCATTTGAAATATAATTTCATTATACTGTTTTAAATGTATGCACTTAATCCCCATAATTGACAAAATTTTCTGGACTGAGCTGCTAATAACAAAAATTATATTTCAAGCAAAACAAATGGTCGTTTGCAGCAGGTAGGTTTCGAACCTACGCTGCCATGGAGAATCTGATTTCTAGTCAGGCGCCTTAATCGACAGACCAGGACTAAATCTGTTTGAAAGTGGAACTATTTCTGGTGATGTGCAATTAGAAATATAATGGCATTATAATGTTTTAAATGTATGCACTCAATCCCCATAATTGACAAAATTTTCTGGACTGACCTGCTAATTACAAAAATTATATTTCAAGCAAAACAAATGGCCGTTTGCAGTAGGTAGGTTTCGAACCTACGCTGATATGGAGAATCTGATTTCTAGTGATACGCCTTAACTGACAGACCAAATCTAAATCTGTTTGAAAGTCGAATTATTTCTGGTGATGTGCCATGCGTTGCAATATAAGTCCATTATATTTTTATAAATTTATGGTACTCAATCCCCATATTTGAGAAAAATTTCTGGGCTGAGCTGTTAATTAAAAAATATATATTTCAAGCAAAATAAATGGTCTTTTGCAGTAGGTAGGTTTCGAATCTTCGCTGCCATGGAGAATCTAATTTCAAGTCAGACGCCTTAACCGACAGACCAGGGCTAAATCTGTTTGAAAGTCGAACTATTTCTGGTGATGTGCAATTTGAAATATAATGGCATTATATTGTTTTAAATGTATGCACTCAATCCCCATTATTGACAAAATTTTCTGCACTGACCTGCTAATTACAAAACTTATATTTCAAGCAAAACAAATGGCCGTTTACAGTAGGTAGGTTACGAACCTACGCTGATATGGAGAATCTGATTTCTAGTCAGATGCTTTAACCGACAGACCAAGGCTAAATCTGTTTGAAAGTCGAACTATTTCTGGTGATGTGCCATGCGTTGCAATGTAAGTCCATTATATTTTTATAAATTTATGTACTCAATCCCCATATTTGAGAAAAATTTCTGGGCTGAGCTGTTAATTAAAATCTGAGAATCTGATTTCTAGTCAGACGCCTTAACCGACAGACCAGGGCTAAATCTGTTTGAAATTAGAACTATTTCTGGTGATGTGCCATTTTAAATATAAGGGCATTATATTGTTTTAAATTTATGCACTCAATCCCCATTATTGACAAAATTTTCTGGGCTGAGCTGCTAATTACAAAAATTATATTTCAAGCAAAACAAATGGTCGTTTGCAGTAGGTAGGTTTCGAACCTATGCTGATAGAGAATCTGATTTCTAGTCAGACGCCTTAACCGCCACACCAAAGCTAAATCTGTTTGAAAGTAGAACTATTTCCTGTGATGCGCCATTTGAAATATAAGGGCATTAAATTGTTTTAAATTTATGAACTCAATCCACATAATTGACAAAATTTTCTGGGATTAGCTGCTATTTACAAAAATTATACTTCAAGCAAAAGCAAAACAATGGTCGTTTGCAGTAGCGAAGCTATGCTGATAGAGAATCTGATTTCTAGTCAGACGCCTTAACCGAACCAGGGCTAAATCTGTTTGAAAGTCAAACTATTTCTGGTGATGTGCCATTTGAAATATAATTTCATTATACTGTTTTAAATGTATGCACTTAATCCCCATAATTGACAAAATTTTCTGGACTGAGCTGCTAATAACAAAAATTATATTTCAAGCAAAACAAATGGTCGTTTGCAGCAGGTAGGTTTCGAACCTACGCTGCCATGGAGAATCTGATTTCTAGTCAGGCGCCTTAATCGACAGACCAGGACTAAATCTGTTTGAAAGTGGAACTATTTCTGGTGATGTGCAATTAGAAATATAATGGCATTATAATGTTTTAAATGTATGCACTCAATCCCCATAATTGACAAAATTTTCTGGACTGACCTGCTAATTACAAAAATTATATTTCAAGCAAAACAAATGGCCGTTTGCAGTAGGTAGGTTTCGAACCTACGCTGATATGGAGAATCTGATTTCTAGTGATACGCCTTAACTGACAGACCAAATCTAAATCTGTTTGAAAGTCGAATTATTTCTGGTGATGTGCCATGCGTTGCAATATAAGTCCATTATATTTTTATAAATTTATGGTACTCAATCCCCATATTTGAGAAAAATTTCTGGGCTGAGCTGTTAATTAAAAAATATATATTTCAAGCAAAATAAATGGTCTTTTGCAGTAGGTAGGTTTCGAATCTACGCTGCCATGGAGAATCTAATTTCAAGTCAGACGCCTTAACCGACAGACCAGGGCTAAATCCGTTTGAAAGTCGAACTATTTCTGGTGATGTGCAATTTGAAATATAATGGCATTATATTGTTTTAAATGTATGCACTCAATCCCCATAATTGACAAAATTTTCTGCACTGACCTGCTAATTACAAAACTTATATTTCAAGCAAAACAAATGGCCGTTTACAGTAGGTAGGTTTCGAACCTACGCTAATATGGAGAATCTGATTTCTAGTCAGATGCTTTAACCGACAGACCAAGGCTAAATCTGTTTGAAAGTCGAACTATTTCTGGTGATGTGCCATGCGTCGCAATGTAAGTCCATTATATTTTTATAAATTTATGTACTCAATCCCCATATTTGAGAAAAATTTCTGGGCTGAGCTGTTAATTAAAATCTGAGAATCTGATTTCTAGTCAGACGCCTTAACCGACAGACCAGGGCTAAATCTGTTTGAAATTAGAACTATTTCTGGTGATGTGCCATTTTAAATATAAGGGCATTATATTGTTTTAAATTTATGCACTCAATCCCCATTATTGACAAAATTTTCTGGGCTGAGCTGCTAATTACAAAAATTATATTTCAAGCAAAACAAATGGTCGTTTGCAGTAGGTAGGTTTCGAACCTATGCTGATAGAGAATCTGATTTCTAGTCAGACGCCTTAACCGCCACACCAAAGCTAAATCTGTTTGAAAGTAGAACTATTTCCTGTGATGCCCCATTTGAAATATAAGGGCATTAAATTGTTTTAAATTTATGAACTCAATCCACATAATTGACAAAATTTTCTGGGATTAGCTGCTATTTACAAAAATTATATTTCAAGCAAAAGCAAAACAATGGTCGTTTGCAGTAGCGAACCTATGCTGATAGAGAATCTGATTTCTAGTCAGACGCCTTAACCGAACCAGGGCTAAATCTGTTTGAAAGTCAAACTATTTCTGGTGATGTGCCATTTGAAATATAATTTCATTATACTGTTTTAAATGTATGCACTTAATCCCCATAATTGACAAAATTTTCTGGACTGAGCTGCTAATAACAAAAATTATATTTCAAGCAAAACAAATGGTCGTTTGCAGCAGGTAGGTTTCGAACCTACGCTGCCATGGAGAATCTGATTTCTAGTCAGGCGCCTTAATCGACAGACCAGGACTAAATCTGTTTGAAAGTGGAACTATTTCTGGTGATGTGCAATTAGAAATATAATGGCATTATAATGTTTTAAATGTATGCACTCAATCCCCATAATTGACAAAATTTTCTGGACTGACCTGCTAATTACAAAAATTATATTTCAAGCAAAACAAATGGCCGTTTGCAGTAGGTAGGTTTCGAACCTACGCTGATATGGAGAATCTGATTTCTAGTGATACGCCTTAACTGACAGACCAAATCTAAATCTGTTTGAAAGTCGAATTATTTCTGGTGATGTGCCATGCGTTGCAATATAAGTCCATTATATTTTTATAAATTTATGGTACTCAATCCCCATATTTGAGAAAAATTTCTGGGCTGAGCTGTTAATTAAAAAATATATATTTCAAGCAAAATAAATGGTCTTTTGCAGTAGGTAGGTTTCGAATCTACGCTGCCATGGAGAATCTAATTTCAAGTCAGACGCCTTAACCGACAGACCAGGGCTAAATCTGTTTGAAAGTCGAACTATTTCTGGTGATGTGCAATTTGAAATATAATGGCATTATATTGTTTTAAATGTATGCACTCAATCCCCATAATTGACAAAATTTTCTGCACTGACCTGCTAATTACAAAACTTATATTTCAAGCAAAACAAATGGCCGTTTACAGTAGGCAGGTTTCGAACCTACGCTGATATGGAGAATCTGATTTCTAGTCAGATGCCTTAACCGACAGACCAAGGCTAAATCTGTTTGAAAGTCGAACTATTTCTTGTGATGTGCCATGCGTTGCAATGTAAGTCCATTATATTTTTATAAATTTATGTACTCAATCCCCATATTTGAGAAAAATTTCTGGGCTGAGCTGTTAATTAAAAAATATATATTTCAAGCAAAATAAATGGTCGTTTGCAGTAAGTAGGTTTCGAACCTACGCTGGCATGGAGAATCTGATTTCTAGTCAGACGCCTTAACCGACAGACCAGGGCTAAATCTGTTTGAAAGTAGAACTATTTCTGGTGATGTGCCATTTTAAATATAAGGGCATTATATTGTTTTAAATTTATGCACTCAATCAACATTATTGACAAAATTTTCTGGGCTGAGCTGCTAATTACAAAAATTATATTTCAAGCAAAACAAATGGTCGTTTGCAGTAGGTAGGTTTCGAACCTATGCTGATAGAGAATCTGATTTCTAGTCAGACGCCTTAACCGACACACCAAAGCTAAATCTGTTTGAAAGTAGAACTATTTCCTGTGATGCGCCATTTGAAATATAAGGGCATTATATTGTTTTAAATGTATGAACTCAATCCACATAATTGACAAAATTTTCTGGGATTAGCTGCTATTTACTAAAATTATATTTCAAGCAAAACAATGGCCGTTTGCAGTAGCGAACCTATGCTGATAGAGAATCTGATTTCTAGTCAGACGCCTTAACCGAACCAGGGCTAAATCTGTTTGAAAGTCAAACTATTTCTGGTGATGTGCCATTTGAAATATAAGGGCATTATATTGTTATAAATTTATGCACTCAATCCCCATAATTGACAAAATTTTCTTGGATAAGCTGCTAATTACAAAAATTATATTTCAAGCAAAACAATGGTCGTTTGCAGCAGGTAGGTTTCGAACCTATGCTGATAGAGAATCTGATTTCTAGTCAGACGCCTTAACCGACACACCAAAGCTAAATCTGTTTGAAAGTCGAACTATTTCTGGTGATGTGCAATGCGTTGAAATACAACGCCATTATATGTTTATAAATTTATGTACTCAATCCCCATATTTGAGAAAAATTTCTGGGCTGAGCTTTTAATTAAAAAATATATATTTCAAGCAAAACAATTTTCGTTTGCAGTAGGTAGGTTTCGAACCTACGCTGCCATGGAGAATCTGATTTCTAGTCAGACGCCTTAATCGACAGACCAGGACTAAATCTGTTTGAAAGTGGAACTATTTCTGATGATGTGCAATTTGAAATATAATGGCATTATATTGTTTTAAATGTATGCACTCGATCCCCATAATTGACAAAATTTTCTTTACTGACCTGCTAATTACAAAAATTATATTTCAAGCAAAACAAATGGCCGTTTGCAGTACGTAGGTTTCGAACCTACGCTGATATGTAGAATCTGATTTCTAGTGAGACGCCTTAACTGACAGACCAAATAAAAATCTGTTTGAAAGTCGAACTATTGCTGGTGATGTGCCATGCGTTGCAATGTAAGTCCATTATATTTTTATAAATTTATGTACTCAATCCCCATATTTGAGAAAAAATTCTGGGCTGAGCTGTTAATTTAAAAATATATATTTCAAGCAAAATAAATGGTCGTTTGCAGTAGGTATGTTTCGAACCTACGCTGCCATGGAGAATCTGATTTCTAGTCAGGCGCCTTAATCGACAGACCAGGACTAAATCTGTTTGAAAGTGGAACTATTTCTGGTGATGTGCAATTAGAAATATAATGGCATTATAATGTTTTAAATGTATGCACTCAATCCCCATAATTGACAAAATTTTCTGGACTGACCTGCTAATTACAAAAATTATATTTCAAGCAAAACAAATGGCCGTTTGCAGTAGGTAGGTTTCGAACCTACGCTGATATGGAGAATCTGATTTCTAGTGATACGCCTTAACTGACAGACCAAATCTAAATCTGTTTGAAAGTCGAATTATTTCTGGTGATGTGCCATGCGTTGCAATATAAGTCCATTATATTTTTATAAATTTATGGTACTCAATCCCCATATTTGAGAAAATTTTCTGGGCTGAGCTGTTAATTAAAAAATATATATTTCAAGCAAAATAAATGGTCTTTTGCAGTAGGTAGGTTTCGAATCTACGCTGCCATGGAGAATCTAATTTCAAGTCAGACGCCTTAACCGACAGACCAGGGCTAAATCTGTTTGAAAGTCGAACTATTTCTGGTGATGTGCAATTTGAAATATAATGGCATTATATTGTTTTAAATGTATGCACTCAATCCCCATAATTGACAAAATTTTCTGCACTGACCTGCTAATTACAAAACTTATATTTCAAGCAAAACAAATGGCCGTTTACAGTAGGTAGGTTTCGAACCTACGCTGATATGGAGAATCTGATTTCTAGTCAGATGCTTTAACCGACAGACCAAGGCTAAATCTGTTTGAGAGTCGAACTATTTCTGGTGATGTGCCATGCGTTGCAATGTAAGTCCATTATATTTTTATAAATTTATGTACTCAATCCCCATATTTGAGAAAAATTTCTGGGCTGAGCTGTTAATTAAAATCTGAGAATCTGATTTCTAGTCAGACGCCTTAACCGACAGACCAGGGCTAAATCTGTTTGAAATTAGAACTATTTCTGGTGATGTGCCATTTTAAATATAAGGGCATTATATTGTTTTAAATTTATGCACTCAATAACCATTATTGACAAAATTTTCTGGGCTGAGCTGCTAATTACAAAAATTATATTTCAACCAAAACAAATGGTCGTTTGCAGTAGGTAGGTTTCGAACCTATGCTGATAGAGAGTCTGATTTCTAGTCAGACGCCTTAACCGCCACACCAAAGCTAAATCTGTTTGAAAGTAGAACTATTTCCTGTGATGCGCCATTTGAAATATAAGGGCATTAAATTGTTTTAAATTTATGAACTCAATCCACATAATTGACAAAATTTTCTGTTATTAGCTGCTATTTACAAAAATTATATTTCAAGCAAAAGCAAAACAATGGTCGTTTGCAGTAGCGAACCTATGCTGATAGAGAATCTGATTTCTAGTCAGACGCCTTAACCGAACCAGGGCTAAATCTGTTTGAAAGTCAAACTATTTCTGGTGATGTGCCATTTGAAATATAATTTCATTATACTGTTTTAAATGTATGCACTTAATCCCCATAATTGACAAAATTTTCTGGACTGAGCTGCTAATAACAAAAATTATATTTCAAGCAAAACAAATGGTCGTTTGCAGCAGGTAGGTTTCGAACCTACGCTGCCATGGAGAATCTGATTTCTAGTCAGGCGCCTTAATCGACAGACCAGGACTAAATCTGTTTGAAAGTGGAACTATTTCTGGTGATGTGCAATTAGAAATATAATGGCATTATAATGTTTTAAATGTATGCACTCAATCCCCATAATTGACAAAATTTTCTGGACTGACCTGCTAATTACAAAAATTATATTTCAAGCAAAACAAATGGCCGTTTGCAGTAGGTAAGTTTCGAACCTACGTTGATATGGAGAATCTGATTTCTAGTGATACGCCTTAACTGACAGACCAAATCTAAATCTGTTTGAAAGTCGAATTATTTCTGGTGATGTGCCATGCGTTGCAATATAAGTCCATTATATTTTTATAAATTTATGGTACTCAATCCCCATATTTGAGAAAAATTTCTGGGCTGAGCTGTTAATTAAAAAATATATATTTCAAGCAAAGTAAATGGTCTTTTGCAGTAGGTAGGTTTCGAATCTACGCTGCCATGGAGAATCTAATTTCAAGTCAGACGCCTTAACCGACAGACCAGGGCTAAATCTGTTTGAAAGTCGAACTATTTCTGGTGATGTGCAATTTGAAATATAATGGCATTATATTGTTTTAAATGTATGCACTCAATCCCCATAATTGACAAAATTTTCTGCACTGACCTGCTAATTACAAAACTTATATTTCAAGCAAAACAAATGGCCGTTTACAGTAGGTAGGTTTCGAACCTACGCTGATATGGAGAATCTGATTTCTAGTCAGATGCTTTAACCGACAGACCAAGGCTAAATCTGTTTGAAAGTCGAACTATTTCTGGTGATGTGCCATGCGTTGCAATGTAAGTCCATTATATTTTTATAAATTTAAGTACTCAATCCCCATATTTGAGAAAAATTTCTGGGCTGAGCTGTTAATTAAAATCTGAGAATCTGATTTCTAGTCAGACGCCTTAACCGACAGACCAGGGCTAAATCTGTTTGAAATTAGAACTATTTCTGGTGATGTGCCATTTTAAATATAAGGGCATTATATTGTTTTAAATTTATGCACTCAATCCCCATTATTGACAAAATTTTCTGGGCTGAGCTGCTAATTACAAAAATTATATTTCAAGCAAAACAAATGGTCGTTTGCAGTAGGTAGGTTTCGAACCTATGCTGATAGAGAATCTGATTTCTAGTCAGACGCCTTAACCGCCACACCAAAGCTAAATCTGTGTGAAAGTAGAACTATTTTCTGTGATGCCCCATTTGAAATATAAGGGCATTAAATTGTTTTAAATTTATGAACTCAATCCACATAATTGACAAAATTTTCTGGGATTAGCTGCTATTTACAAAAATTATATTTCAAGCAAAAGCAAAACAATGGTCGTTTGCAGTAGCGAACCTATGCTGATAGAGAATCTGATTTCTATTCAGACGCCTTAACCGAACCAGGGCTAAATCTGTTTGAAAGTCAAACTATTTCTGGTGATGTGCCATTTGAAATATAATTTCATTATACTGTTTTAAATGTATGCACTTAATCCCCATAATTGACAAAATTTTCTGGACTGAGCTGCTAATAACACAAATTATATTTCAAGCAAAACAAATGGTCGTTTGCAGCAGGTAGGTTTCGAACCTACGCTGCCATGGAGAATCTGATTTCTAGTCAGGCGCCTTAATCGACAGACCAGGACTAAATCTGTTTGAAAGTGGAACTATTTCTGGTGATGTGCAATTAGAAATATAATGGCATTATAATGTTTTAAATGTATGCACTCAATCCCCATAATTGACAAAATTTTCTGGACTGACCTGCTAATTACAAAAATTATATTTCAAGCAAAACAAATGGCCGTTTGCAGTAGGTAGGTTTCGAACCTACGTTGATATGGAGAATCTGATTTCTAGTGATACGCCTTAACTGACAGACCAAATCTAAATCTGTTTGAAAGTCGAATTATTTCTGGTGATGTGCCATGCGTTGCAATATAAGTCCATTATATTTTTATAAATTTATGGTACTCAATCACCATATTTGAGAAAAATTTCTGGCCTGAGCTGTTAATTAAAAAATATATATTTCAAGCAAAATAAATGGTCTTTTGCAGTAGGTAGGTTTCGAATCTACGCTGCCATGGAGAATCTAATTTCAAGTCAGACGCCTTAACCGACAGACCAGGGCTAAATCTGTTTGAAAGTCGAACTATTTCTGGTGATGTGCAATTTGAAATATAATGGCATTATATTGTTTTAAATGTATGCACTCAATCCCCATAATTGACAAAATTTTCTGCACTGACCTGCTAATTACAAAACTTATATTTCAAGCAAAACAAATGGCCGTTTACAGTAGGTAGGTTTCGAACCTACGCTGATATGGAGAATCTGATTTCTAGTCAGATGCTTTAACCGACAGACCAAGGCTAAATCTGTTTGAAAGTCGAACTATTTCTGGTGATGTGCCATGCGTTGCAATGTAAGTCCATTATATTTTTATAAATTTATGTACTCAATCCCCATATTTGAGAAAAATTTCTGGGCTGAGCTGTTAATTAAAATCTGAGAATCTGATTTCTAGTCAGACGCCTTAACCGACAGACCAGGGCTAAATCTGTTTGAAATTAGAACTATTTCTGGTGATGTGCCATTTTAAATATAAGGGCATTATATTGTTTTAAATTTATGCACTCAATCCCCATTATTGACAAAATTTTCTGGACTGAGCTGCTAATTACAAAAATTATATTTCAAGCAAAACAAATGGTCGTTTGCAGTAGGTAGGTTTCGAACCTATGCTGATAGAGAATCTGATTTCTAGTCAGACGCCTTAACCGACAGACCAGGGCTAAATCTGTTTGAAATTAGAACTATTTCTGGTGATGTGCCATTTTAAATATAAGGGCATTATATTGTTTTAAATTTATGCACTTAATCCCCATAATTGACAAAATTTTCTGGACTGAGCTGCTAATAACAAAAATAATATTTCAAGCAAAACAAATGGTCGTTTGCAGCAGGTAGGTTTCGAACCTACGCTGCCATGGAGAATCTGATTTCTAGTCGGACGCCTTAATCGACAGACCAGGACTAAATCTGTTTGAAAGTGGAAATATTTCTGATGTTGTGCAATTTGAAATATAATGGCATTATATTGTTTTAAATGTATGCACTCAATCCCCATAATTGAGAAAATTTTCTGGATTGACCTGCTAATTACAAAAATTATATTTCAAGCAAAACAAATGGCCGTTTGCAGTAGGTAGGTTTCGAACCTACGCTGATATTGAGAATCTGATTTCTAGTTAGACGCCTTAACTGACAGATCATATCTAAATCTGGTTGAAAGTGGAACTATTTCTGGTGATGTGCCATGCGTTGCAATATAAGTCCATTATACTTTTATGAATTTATGGTACTCAATCCCCATATTTGAGAAAAATTTCTGGGCTGAGCTGTTAATTAAAAAATATATATTTCAAGCAAAATAAATGGTCGTTTGCAGCAGGTAGGTTTCGAATCTACGCTGCCATGGAGAATGTAATTCCAAGTCAGACGCCTTAACGGACAGACCAAGGCTAAATCTGTTTGAAAGTCGAACTATTGCTGGTGATGTGCCATTTGAAATATAATTTCATTATACTGTTTTAAATGTATGCACTTAATCCCCATAATTGACAAAATTTTCTGGACTGAGCTGCTAATAACAAAAATTATATTTCAAGCAAAACAAATGGTCGTTTGCAGCAGGTAGGTTTCGAACCTACGCTGCCATGGAGAATCTGATTTCTAGTCAGACGCCTTAATCGACAGACCAGGACTAAATCTGTTTGAAAGTGGAATTATTTCTGATGATGTGCAATTTGAAATATAATGGCATTATATTGTTTTAAATGTATGCACTCAATCCCCATAATTGAGAAAATTTTCTGGATTGACCTGCTAATTACAAAAATTATATTTCAAGCAAAACAAATGGCCGTTTGCAGTAGGTAGGTTTCGAACCTACGCTGATATGGAGAATCTGATTTCTAGTGAGACGCCTTAATCGACAGACCAGGACTAAATCTGTTTGAAAGTGGAACTATTTCTGATGATGTGCAATTTGAAATATAATGGCATTATATTGTTTTAAATGTATGCACTCAATCCCCATAATTGACAAAATTTTCTGGACTGACCTGCTAATTACAAAAATTATATTTCAAGCAAAACAAATGGCCGTTTGCAGTAGGTAGGTTTCGAACCTACGCTGATATGGAGAATCTGATTTCTAGTGAGACGCCTTAACTGACAGATCAAATCTAAATCTGGTTGATAGTGGAACTATTTCTGGTGATGTGCCATGCGTTGCAATATAAGTCCATTATATTTTTATGAATTTATGGTACTCAATCCCCATATTTGAGAAAAATTTCTGGGCTGAGCTGTTAATTAAAAAATATATATTTCAAACAAAATAAATGGTCGTTTGCAGCAGGTAGGTTTCGAATCTACGCTGCCATGGAGAATCTAATTTCAAGTCAGACGCCTTAACGGACAGACCAAGGCTAAATCTGTTTGAAAGTCGAACTATTGCTGGTGATGTGCCATGCGTTGCAATGTAAGTCCATTATATTTTTATAAATTTATGTACTCAATCCCCATATTTGAGAAAAATTTCTGGGCTGAGCTGTTAATTAAAAAATATATATTTCAAGCAAAATAAATGGTCGTTTGCAGTAAGTAGGTTTAGAACCTACGCTGCCATGGAGAATCTGATTTCTAGTCAGACGCCTTAACCGACAGACCAGGGCTAAATCTGTTTGAAAGTAGAACTATTTCTGGTGATATGCCATTTTAAATATAAGGGCATTATATTGTTTTAAATTTATGCACTCAATCCCCATTATTGACAAAATTTTCTGGGCTGAGCTGCTAATTAAAAAATATATATTTCAAGCAAAACAAATGATCGTTTGCAGTAGGTAGGTTTCGAACCTATGCTGATAGAGAATCTGATTTCTAGTCAGACGCCTTAACCGCCACACCAAAGCTAAATCTGTTTGAAAGTAGAACTATTTCCTGTGATGCGCCATTTGAAATATAAGGGCATTAAATTGTTTTAAATTTATGAACTCAATCCATATAATTGACAAAATTTTCTGGGATTAGCTGCTATTTACGAAAATTATATTTCAAGCAAATCAATGGTCGTTTGCAGTAGCGAACCTATGCTGATAGAGAATCTGATTTCTAGTCAGACGCCTTAACCGAACCAGGGCTAAATCTGTTTGAAAGTCAAACCATTTCTGGTGATGTGCCATTTGAAATATAAGGGCATTATATTGTTATAAATTTATGGAGAATCTGATTTCTAGTCAGACGCCTTAATCGACAGACCAGGACTAAATCTGTTTGAAAGTGGAACTATTTCTGGTGATGTGCAATTTGAAATATAATTTCATTATATTGTTTTAAATGTATGCACTTAATCCCCGTAATTGACAAAATTTTCTGGACTGAGCTCCTAATAACAAAAATTATATTTCAAGCAAAACAAATGGTCGTTTGCAGCAGGTAGGTTTCGAACCTACGCTGCCATGGAGAATCTGATTTCTAGTCAGACGCCTTAACCGACAGACCAGGGCTTAGAACTATTTCTGGTGATGTGCCATTTTAAATATAAGGGCATTATATTGTTTTAAATTTATGCACTCAATCCCCATTATTGACAAAATTTTCTGGGCTGAGCTGCTAATTACAAAAATTATATTTCAAGCAAAACAAATCGTCGTTTGCAGTAGGTAGGTTTCGAACCTATGCTGATAGAGAATCTGATTTCTAGTCAGACGCCTTAACCGCCACACCAAAGCTAAATCTGTTTGAAAGTAGAACTATTTCCTGTGATGCCCCATTTGAAATATAAGGGCATTAAATTGTTTTAAATTTATGAACTCAATCCACATAATTGACAAAATTTTCTGGGATTAGCTGCTATTTACAAAAATTATATTTCAAGCAAAAGCAAAACAATGGTCGTTTGCAGTAGCGAACCTATGCTGATAGAGAATCTGATTTCTAGTCAGACGCCTTAACCGAACCAGGGCTAAATCTGTTTGAAAGTCAAACTATTTCTGGTGATGTGCCATTTGAAATATAATTTCATTATACTGTTTTAAATGTATGCACTTAATCCCCATAATTGACAAAATTTTCTGGACTGAGCTGCTAATAACAAAAATTATATTTCAATCAAAACAAATGGTCGTTTGCAGCAGGTAGGTTTCGAACCTACGCTGCCATGGAGAATCTGATTTCTAGTCAGGCGCCTTAATCGACAGGCCAGGACTAAATCTGTTTGAAAGTGGAACTATTTCTGGTGATGTGCAATTAGAAATATAATGGCATTATAATGTTTTAAATGTATGCACTCAATCCCCATAATTGACAAAATTTTCTGGACTGACCTGCTAATTACAAAAATTATATTTCAAGCAAAACAAATGGCCGTTTGCAGTAGGTAGGTTTCGAACCTACGCTGATATGGAGAATCTGATTTCTAGTGATACGCCTTAACTGACAGACCAAATCTAAATCTGTTTGAAAGTCGAATTATTTCTGGTGATGTGCCATGCGTTGCAATATAAGTCCATTATATTTTTATAAATTTATGGTACTCAATCCCCATATTTGAGAAAAATTTCTGGGCTGAGCTGTTAATTAAAAAATATATATTTCAAGCAAAATAAATGGTCTTTTGCAGTAGGTAGGTTTCGAATCTACGCTGCCATGGAGAATCTAATTTCAAGTCAGACGCCTTAACCGACAGACCAGGGCTAAATCTGTTTGAAAGTCGAACTATTTCTGGTGATGTGCAATTTGAAATATAATGGCATTATATTGTTTTAAATGTATGCACTCAATCCCCATAATTGACAAAATTTTCTGCACTGACCTGCTAATTACAAAACTTATATTTCAAGCAAAACAAATGGCCGTTTACAGTAGGTAGGTTTCGAACCTACGCTGATATGGAGAATCTGATTTCTAGTCAGATGCTTTAACCGACAGACCAAGGCTAAATCTGTTTGAAAGTCGAACTATTTCTGGTGATGTGCCATGCGTTGCAATGTAAGTCCATTATATTTTTATAAATTTATGTACTCAATCCCCATATTTGAGAAAAATTTCTGGGCTGAGCTGTTAATTAAAATCTGAGAATCTGATTTCTAGTCAGACGCCTTAACCGACAGACCAGGGCTAAATCTGTTTGAAATTAGAACTATTTCTGGTGATGTGCCATTTTAAATATAAGGGCATTATATTGTTTTCAATTTATGCACTCAATCCCCATTATTGACAAAATTTTCTGGGCTGAGCTGCTAATTACAAAAATTATATTTCAAGCAAAACAAATGGTCGTTTGCAGTAGGTAGGTTTCGAACCTATGCTGATAGAGAATCTGATTTCTAGTCAGACGCCTTAACCGCCACACCAAAGCTAAATCTGTTTGAAAGTAGAACTATTTCCTGTGATGCGCCATTTGAAATATAAGGGCATTAAATTGTTTTAAATTTATGAACTCAATCCACATAATTGACAAAATTTTCTGGGATTAGCTGCTATTTACAAAAATTATACTTCAAGCAAAAGCAAAACAATGGTCGTTTGCAGTAGCGAACCTATGCTGATAGAGAATCTGATTTCTAGTCAGACGCCTTAACCGAACCAGGGCTAAATCTGTTTGAAAGTCAAACTATTTCTGGTGATGTGCCATTTGAAATATAATTTCATTATACAGTTTTAAATGTATGCACTTAATCCCCATAATTGACAAAATTTTCTGGACTGAGCTGCTAATAACAAAAATTATATTTCAAGCAAAACAAATGGTCGTTTGCAGCAGGTAGGTTTCGAACCTACGCTGCCATGGAGAATCTGATTTCTAGTCGGACGCCTTAATCGACAGACCAGGACTAAATCTGTTTGAAAGTGGAACTATTTCTGATGTTGTGCAATTTGAAATATAATGGCATTATATTGTTTTAAACGTATGCACTCAATCCCCATAATTGAGAAAATTTTCTGGATTGACCTGCTAATTACAAAAATTATATTTCAAGCAAAACAAATGGCCGTTTGCAGTAGGTAGGTTTCGAACCTACGCTGATATTGAGAATCTGATTTCTAGTTAGACGCCTTAACTGACAGATCATATCTAAATCTGGTTGAAAGTGGAACTGTTTCTGGTGATGTGCCATGCGTTGCAATATAAGTCCATTATACTTTTATGAATTTATGGTACTCAATCCCCATATTTGAGAAAAATTTCTGGGCTGAGCTGTTAATTAAAAAATATATATTTCAAGCAAAATAAATGGTCGTTTGCAGCAGGTAGGTTTCGAATCTACGCTGCCATGGAGAATGTAATTCCAAGTCAGACGCCTTAACGGACAGACCAAGGCTAAATCTGTTTGAAAGTCGAACTATTGCTGGTGATGTGCCATTTGAAATATAATTTCATTATACTGTTTTAAATGTATGCACTTAATCCCCATAATTGACAAAATTTTCTGGACTGAGCTGCTAATAACAAAAATTATATTTCAAGCAAAACAAATGGTCGTTTGCAGCAGGTAGGTTTCGAACCTACGCTGCCATGGAGAATCTGATTTCTAGTCAGACGCCTTAATCGACAGACCAGGACTAAATCTGTTTGAAAGTGGAATTATTTCTGATGATGTGCAATTTGAAATATAATGGCATTATATTGTTTTAAATGTATGCACTCAATCCCCATAATTGAGAAAATTTTCTGGATTGACCTGCTAATTACAAAAATTATATTTCAAGCAAAACAAATGGCCGTTTGCAGTAGGTAGGTTTCGAACCTACGCTGATATGGAGAATCTGATTTCTAGTGAGACGCCTTAATCGACAGACCAGGACTAAATCTGTTTGAAAGTGGAACTATTTCTGATGATGTGCAATTTGAAATATAATGGCATTATATTGTTTTAAATGTATGCACTCAATCCCCATAATTGACAAAATTTTCTGGACTGACCTGCTAATTACAAAAATTATATTTCAAGCAAAACAAATGGCCGTTTGCAGTAGGTAGGTTTCGAACCTACGCTGATATGGAGAATCTGATTTCTAGTGAGACGCCTTAACTGACAGATCAAATCTAAATCTGGTTGAAAGTGGAACTATTTCTGGTGATGTGCCATGCGTTGCAATATAAGTCCATTATATTTTTATGAATTTATGGTACTCAATCCCCATATTTGAGAAAAATTTCTGGGCTGAGCTGTTAATTAAAAAATATATATTTCAAACAAAATAAATGGTCGTTTGCAGCAGGTAGGTTTCGAATCTACGCTGCCATGGAGAATCTAATTTCAAGTCAGACGCCTTAACGGACAGACCAAGGCTAAATCTGTTTGAAAGTCGAACTATTGCTGGTGATGTGCCATGCGTTGCAATGCAAGTCCATTATATTTTTATAAATTTATGTACTCAATCCCCATATTTGAGAAAAATTTCTGGGCTGAGCTGTTAATTAAAAAATATATATTTCAAGCAAAATAAATGGTCGTTTGCAGTAAGTAGGTTTAGAACCTACGCTGCCATGGAGAATCTGATTTCTAGTCAGACGCCTTAACCGACAGACCAGGGCTAAATCTGTTTGAAAGTAGAACTATTTCTGGTGATATGCCATTTTAAATATAAGGGCATTATATTGTTTTAAATTTATGCACTCAATCCCCATTATTGACAAAATTTTCTGGGCTGAGCTGCTAATTAAAAAATATATATTTCAAGCAAAACAAATGATCGTTTGCAGTAGGTAGGTTTCGAACCTATGCTGATAGAGAATCTGATTTCTAGTCAGACGCCTTAACCGCCACACCAAAGCTAAATCTGTTTGAAAGTAGAACTATTTCCTGTGATGCGCCATTTGAAATATAAGGGCATTAAATTGTTTTAAATTTATGAACTCAATCCATATAATTGACAAAATTTTCTGGGATTATCTGCTATTTACGAAAATTATATTTCAAGCAAAACAATGGTCGTTTGCAGTAGCGAACCTATGCTGATAGAGAATCTGATTTCTAGTCAGACGCCTTAACCGAACCAGGGCTAAATCTGTTTGAAAGTCAAACCATTTATGGTGATGTGCCATTTGAAATATAAGGGCATTATATTGTTATAAATTTATGCACTCAATCCCCATAATTGACAAAATTTTCTTGGTTGAGCTGCTAATTACAAAAATTATATTTCAAGCAAAACAATGGTCGTTTGCAGCAGGTAGGTTTCGAACCTATGCTGATAGAGAATCTGATTTCTAGTCAGACGCCTTAACCGACACACCAAAGCTAAATCTGTTTGAAAGTCGAACTATTTCTGGTGATGTGCAATGCGTTGAAATATAACGAAATTATATGTTTATAAATTTATGTACTCAATCCCCATATTTGAGAAAAACTTCTGGGCTGAGCTTTTAATTAAAAAATATATATTTCAAGCAAAACAATTTTCGTTTGCAGTAGGTAGGTTTCGAACCTACGCTGCCATGGAGAATCTGATTTCTAGTCAGACGCCTTAATCGACAGACCAGGACTAAATCTGTTTGAAAGTGGAACTATTTCTGGTGATGTGCAATTTGAAATATAATTTCATTATATTGTTTAAAATGTATGCACTTAATCCCCGTAATTGACAAAATTTTCTGGACTGAGCTCCTAATAACAAAAATTATATTTCAAGCAAAACAAATGGTCGTTTGCAGCAGGTAGGTTTCGAACCTACGCTGCCATGGAGAATCTGATTTCTAGTCAGACGCCTTAACCGACAGACCAGGGCTAAATCTGTTTGAAATTAGAACTATTTCTGGTGATGTGCCATTTTAAATATAAGGGCATTATATTGTTTTAAATTTATGCACTCAATCCCCATTATTGACAAAATTTTCTGGGCTGAGTTGCTAATTACAAAAATTATATTTCAAGCAAAACAAATGGTCGTTTGCAGTAGGTAGGTTTCGAACCTATGCTGATAGAGAATCTGATTTCTAGTCAGACGCCTTAACCGCCACACCAAAGCTAAATCTGCTTGAAAGTAGAACTATTTGCTGTGATGCCCCATTTGAAATATAAGGGCATTAAATTGTTTTAAATTTATGAACTCAATCCACATAATTGACAAAATTTTCTGGGATTAGCTGCTATTTACAAAAATTATATTTCAAGCAAAAGCAAAACAATGGTCGTTTGCAGTAGCGAACCTATGCTGATAGAGAATCTGATTTCTAGTCAGACGCCTTAACCGAACCAGGGCTAAATCTGTTTGAAAGTCAAACTATTTCTGGTGATGTGCCATTTGAAATATAATTTCATTATACTGTTTTAAATATATGCACTTAATCCCCATAATTGACAAAATTTTCTGGACTGAGCTGCTAATAACAAAAATTATATTTCAAGCAAAACAAATGGTCGTTTGCAGCAGGTAGGTTTCGAACCTACGCTGCCATGGAGAATCTGATTTCTAGTCAGGCGCCTTAATCGACAGACCATTACTAAATCTGTTTGAAAGTGGAACTATTTCTGGTGATGTGCAATTAGAAATGTAATGGCATTATAATGTTTTAAATGTATGCACTCAATCCCCATAATTGACAAAATTTTCTGGACTGACCTGCTAATTACAAAAATTATATTTCAAGCAAAACAAATGGCCGTTTGCAGTAGGTAGGTTTCGAACCTACGCTGATATGGAGAATCTGATTTCTAGTGATACGCCTTAACTGACAGACCAAATCTAAATCTGTTTGAAAGTCGAATTATTTCTGGTGATGTGCCATGCGTTGCAATATAAGTCCATTATATTTTTATAAATTTATGGTACTCAATCCCCATATTTGAGAAAAATTTCTGGGCTGAGCTGTTAAATAAAAAATATATATTTCAAGCAAAATAAATGGTCTTTTGCAGTAGGTAGGTTTCGAATCTACGCTGCCATGGAGAATCTAATTTCAAGTCAGACGCCTTAACCGACAGACCAGGGCTAAATCTGTTTGAAAGTCGAACTATTTCTGGTGATGTGCCATGCGTTGCAATGTAAGTCCATTATATTTTTATAAATTTATGTACTCAATCCCCATATTTGAGAAAAATTTCTGGGCTGAGCTGTTGATTAAAATCTGAGAATCTGATTTCTAGTCAGACGCCTTAACCGACAGACCAGGGCTAAATCTGTTTGAAATTAGAACTATTTCTGGTGATGTGCGATTTTAAATATAAGGGCATTATATTGTTTTAAATTTATGCACTCAATCCCCATTATTGCCAAATTTTCTGGACTGAGCTGCTAATTACAAAAATTATATTTCAAGCAAAACAAATGGTCGTTTGCAGTAGGTAGGTTTCGAACCTATGCTGATAGAGAATCTGATTTCTAGTCAGACGCCTTAACCGACAGACCAGGGCTAAATCTGTTTGAAATTAGAACTATTTCTGGTGATGTGCCATTTTAAATATAAGGGCATTATATTGTTTTAAATTTATGCACTTAATCCCCATAATTGACAAAATTTTCTGGACTGAGCTGCTAATAACATAAATTATATTTCAAGCAAAACAAATGGTCGTTTGCAGCAGGTAGGTTTCGAACCTACGCTGCCATGGAGAATCTGATTTCTAGTCGGACGCCTTAATCGACAGACCAGGACTAAATCTGTTTGAAAGTGGAACTATTTCTGATGATGTGCAATTTGAAATATAATGGCATTATATTGTTTTAAATGTATGCACTCAATCCCCATAATTGAGAAAATTTTCTGGATTGACCTGCTAATTACAAAAATTATATTTCAAGCAAAAAAAATGGCCGTTTGCAGTAGGTAGGTTTCGAACCTACGCTGATATGGAGAATCTGATTTCTAGTTAGACGCCTTAACTGACAGATCATATCTAAATCTGGTTGAAAATGGAACTATTTCTGGTGATGTGCCATGCGTTGCAATATAAGTCCATTATACTTTTATGAATTTATGGTACTCAATCCCCATATTTGAGAAAAATTTCTGGGCTGAGCTGTTAATTAAAAAATATATATTTCAAGCAAAATAAATGGTCATTTGCAGCAGGTAGGTTTCGAATCTACGCTGCCATGGAGAATCTAATTCCAAGTCAGACGCCTTAACGGACAGACCAAGGCTAAATCTGTTTGAAAGTCGAACTATTGCTGGTGATGTGCCATTTGAAATATAATTTCATTATACTGTTTTAAATGTATGCACTCAATCCCCATAATTGAGAAAATTTTCTGGATTGACCTGCTAATTACAAAAATTATATTTCAAGCAAAACAAATGGCCGTTTGCAGTAGGTAGGTTTCGAACCTACGCTGATATGGAGAATCTGATTTCTAGTGAGACGCCTTAATCGACAGACCAGGACTAAATCTGTTTGAAAGTGGAACTATTTCTGATGATGTGCAATTTGAAATATAATGGCATTATATTGTTTTAAATGTATGCACTCAATCCCCATAATTGACAAAATTTTCTGGACTGACCTGCTAATTACAAAAATTATATTTCAAGCAAAACAAATGGCCGTTTGCAGTAGGTAGGTTTCGAACCTACGCTGATATGGAGAATCTGATTTCTAGTGAGACGCCTTAACTGACAGATCAAATCTAAATCTGGTTGAAAGTGGAACTATTTCTGGTGATGTGCCATGCGTTGCAATATAAGTCCATTATATTTTTATGAATTTATGGTACTCAATCCCCATATTTGAGAAAAATTTCTGGGCTGAGCTGTTAATTAAAAAATATATATTTCAAACAAAATAAATGGTCGTTTGCAGCAGGTAGGTTTCGAATCTACGCTGCCATGGAGAATCTAATTTCAAGTCAGACGCCTTAACGGACAGACCAAGGCTAAATCTGTTTGAAAGTCGAACTAATGCTGGTGATGTGCCATGCGTTGCAATGTAAGTCCATTATATTTTTATAAATTTATGTACTCAATCCCCATATTTGAGAAAAATTTCTGGGCTGAGCTGTTAATTAAAAAATATATATTTTAAGCAAAATAAATGGTCGTTTGCAGTAAGTAGGTTTAGAACCTACGCTGCCATGGAGAATCTGATTTCTAGTCAGACGCCTTAACCGACAGACCAGGGCTAAATCTGTTTGAAAGTAGAACTATTTCTGGTGATATGCCATTTTAAATATAAGGGCATTATATTGTTTTATATTTATGCACTCAATCCCCATTATTGACAAAATTTTCTGGGCTGAGCTGCTAATTAAAAAATATATATTTCAAGCAAAACAAATGATCGTTTGCAGTAGGTAGGTTTCGAACCTATGCTGATAGAGAATCTGATTTCTAGTCAGACGCCTTAACCGCCACACCAAAGCTAAATCTGTTTGAAAGTAGAACTATTTCCTGTGATGCGCCATTTGAAATATAAGGGCATTAAATTGTTTTAAATTAATGAACTCAATCCACATAATTGACAAAATTTTCTGGGATTAGCTGCTATTTACGAAAATTATATTTCAAGCAAAACAATGGTCGTTTGCAGTAGCGAACCTATGCTGATAGAGAATCTGATTTCTAGTCAGACGCCTTAACCGAACCAGGGCTAAATCTGTTTGAAAGTCAAACTATTTCTGGTGATGTGCCATTTGAAATATAAGGGCATTATATTGTTATAAATTTATGCACTCAATCCCCATAATTGACAAAATTTTCTTGGTTGAGCTGCTAATTACAAAAATTATATTTCAAGCAAAACAATGGTCGTTTGCAGCAGGTAGGTTTCGAACCTATGCTGATAGAGAATCTGATTTCTAGTCAGACGCCTTAACCGACACACCAAAGCTAAATCTGTTTGAAAGTCGAACTATTTCTGGTGATGTGCAATGCGTTGAAATATAACGCCATTATATGTTTATAAATTTATGTACTCAATCCCCATATTTGAGAAAAATTTCTGGGCTGAGCTTTTAATTAAAAAATATATATTTCAAGCAAAACAATTTTCGTTTTTGCAGTAGGTAGGTTTCGAACCTACGCTGCCATGGAGAATCTGATTTCTAGTCAGACGCCTTAATCGACAGACCAGGACTAAATCTGTTTGAAAGTGGAACTATTTCTGGTGATGTGCAATTTGAAATATAATTTCATTATATTGTTTTAAATGTATGCACTTAATCCCCGTAATTGACAAAATTTTCTGGACTGAGCTCCTAATAACAAAAATTATATTTCAAGCAAAACAAATGGTCGTTTGCAGCAGGTAGGTTTCGAACCAACGCTGCCATGGAGAATCTGATTTCTAGTCAGACGCCTTAATCGACAGACCAGGACTAAATCTGTTTGAAAGTGGAACTATTTCTGGTGATGTGCAATTTGAAATATAATTTCATTATATTGTTTTAAGTGTATGCACTTAATCTCCATAATTGACAAAATTTTCTGGACTGACCTGCTAATTACAAAAATTATATTTCAAGCAAAACAAATGGCCGTTTGCAGTAGGCAGGTTTCGAACCTACGCTGATATGGAGAATCTGATTTCTAGTCAGACGCATTAACCGACAGACCAAGGCTAAATCTGTTTGAAAGTCGAACTATTGCTGGTGATGTGCCATGCGTTGTAATGTAAGTCCATTATATTTTTATAAATCTATGTACTCAATCCCCATATTTGAGAAAAATTTCTGGGCTGAGCTGTTAATTAAAAAATATATATTTCAAGCAAAATAAATGGTCGTTTGCAGTAAGTAGGTTTCGAACCTACGCTGCCATGGAGAATCTGATTTCTAGTCAGACGCCTTAACCGACAGAAAAGGGCTAAATCTGTTTGAAAGTAGAACTATTTCTGGTGTTGTGCCATTTGAAATATAAATTTATGAACTCAATCCCCATAATTGACAAAATTTTCTGGGATAAGCTGCTATTTACGAAAATTATATTTCAAGCAAAACAATGGTCATTTGCAGTAGCGAACCTAGGCTGATAGAGAATCTGATTTCTAGTCAGACGCCTTAACCGAACCAGGGCTAAATCTGTTTGAAAGTCAAACTATTTCTGGTGATGTGCCATTTGAAATATAAGGGCATTATATTGTTATAAATTTATGCACTCAATCCCCATAATTGACAAAATTTTCTTGGCTGAGCTGCAAATTACAAAAATTATATTTCAAGCAAAACAATGTTTGTTTGCAGCAGGTAGGTTTCGAACCTACGCTGCCATAGAGAATCTGATTTCTAGTCATACGCCTTAACCGACAGACCAGGGCTAAATCAGTTTGAAAGTCGAACTATTTCTGGTGATATGCCTTGCGTTGAAATATAAGGCCATTATATTTATTTAAATTTATGTAGTCAATCCCCATATTTGAGAAAAGTTTCTGGGCTTAGCTGTTAATTTAAAAATATATATTTCAAGCAAAACAATGGCCGTTTGCAGTAGGTAGGTTTCGAACCTATGCTGATAGAGAATCTGATTTCTAGTCAGACACCTTAACCGACAGACCAGGGCTGTTTGAAAGTAGAACTATTTCTGGTGATGTGCCATTTGAAATATAAGGGTATTACATTCTTATAAATTTATGCACTCAATCCCCATAATTGACAAAATTTTCTTGGCTGAGCTGCTAATTACAAAAATTATATTTCAAGCAAAACAAATGGTCGTTTGCAGTAGGTAGGTTTCGAAACTATGCTGATAAAAAATCTGATTTCTAGTCAGACGCCTTAACCGACAGACCAGGGCTAAATCTGTTTGAAAGTAGAACTATTTCTGGTGATGTGCCATTTGAAATATAAGAGCATTATATGGTTTTAAATGTATGCACTCAATCGCCATAATTGACAAAATTTTCTGGACTGAGCTGCTAATTACAAAAATTATATTTCAAGCAAAACAAATACCTACCTACGCTGCAATGGCGCCTTAACCGACAGACCAGGGCTAAATCTGTTTGAAAGTCGAACTATTTGTGGTGATGTGCCATGCGTTGAAATATAAGTCCATTATATTTTTATAAATTTATGTACTCAATCTTCATATTTTAAAAAATTTCTGGGCTGAGCTGTTAATTAAAAAATATATATTTCAAGCAAAACAATGGCCGTTTGCAGTAGGTAGGTTTCGAACTCAATCCCCATAATTGACAAAATTTTCTGGACTGAGCTGCTAATTACAAAAATTATATTTCAAGCAAAACAATTTCCGTTTGCAGTAGGTAGGTTTCGATCCTACGCTGCCATGGAGAATCTGATTTGTAGTCAGACGCCTTAACCGACATACCAGGGCTAAATCTGTTTGAAAGTAGAACTATTTCTGGTGATGTGCGATTTGAAATATAAGGGCATTATATTGTTTTAAATTTATGCACTCAATCCCCATAATTGACAAAATTTTCTGGACTGAGCTGCTAATTACAAAAATTATAATTCAAGCGAAACAAATGGTCGTTTGCAGTAGGTAGGTTTCGAACCTACGCTGCCATTTAGAACCTGATTTCTAGTCAGACGCCTTAATCGACAGACCAGAACTAAATCTGTTTAAAAGTGGAATTATTTCTGGTGATGTGCAATTTGAAATATAATGGCATTATATTGTTTTAAATGTATGCACTCAATCCCCATAATTGACAAAATTTTCTGGACTGAGCTGCTAATTACAAAAATTATATTTCAAGCAAAACAATGGTGGTTTGCAGCAGGTAGGTTTCGAACCTACACTGCCATAAAGAATCTGATTTCTAGTTAGACGCCTTAACCGACAGACCAGGGCTAAATCTGTTTGAAGTCGAACTATTTCTGGTGATGTACCATGCGTTGAAAAATAAGGCCATTTTATTTTTTTTAATTTATGTAGTCAATCCCTATATTTAAGAAAAGTTTCTGGGCTGAGCTGTTAATTAAAAAATATATATTTCAAGCAAAACAATGGCCGTTTGCAGTAGGTAGGTTTCGAACATACGCTGCCATAGAGAATCTGATTTCTAGTTAGACGCCTTAACCGACAGACCAGGGCCAAATCTGTTTGAAGTCGAACAATTTCTGGTGATGTACCATGGGTTGAAATATAAGGCCATTATATTTTTTTTAATTTATGTAGTCAATCCCCACATTTGAGAAAAGTTTCTGGGCTGAGCTGTTAATTAAAAAATATATATTTCAAGCAAAACAATGGCCGTTTGCAGTAGGTAGGTTTCGGACATACGCTGCCATAGAGAATCTGATTTCTAGTCAGACGCCTAAACCGACAGACCATAGCTAAATCTGTTTGAAAGTAGAACTATTTCTGGTGATGTGCCATTTGAAATATAAGGGCATTATATTGTTAAAAATTTATGCACTCAATCTTCATAATTGACAAAATTTTCTTGGCTGACCTGCTAATTACAAAAATTATATTTCAAGCAAAACAATGGTGATTTGCAGCAGGTAAGTTTCGAACCTACGCTGCCATAGAGAATCTGATTTCTAGTCAGATGCCTTAACCGACAGACCAAGGCTAAATCTGTTTGAAAGTCGAACTATTTCTGGTGATGTGCCGTGCGTTGAAATATAACGAAATTATATGTTTATAAATTTATGTACTCAATCTTCATATTTTAAAAAATTTCTGGGCTGAGCTGTTAATTTAAAAATATATATTTCAAGCAAAACAATGGCCGTTTGCAATAGGTAGGTTTCGAACTCAATCCCCATAATTGACAAAATTTTCTGGACTGAGCTGCTAATTACAAAAATTATATTTCAAGCAAAACAATTTCCGTTTGAAGTAGGTAGGTTTCGAAACTACGCTGCCATGGAGAATCTGATTTGTAGTCAGACGCCTTAACCGACATACCAGGGCTAAATCTGTTTGAAAGTAGAACTATTTCTGGTGATGTGCGATTTGAAATATAAGGGCATTATATTGTTTTAAATTTATGCACTCAATCCCCATAATTGACAAAATTTTCTGGACTGAGCTGCTAATTACAAAAATTATATTTCAAGCAAAACAAATGGTCGTTTGCAGTAGGTAGGTTTCGAACTTATGCTGATAGAGAATCTGATTTCTAGTCAGACGCTTTAACTGACCGACCAAAGCTAAATCTGTTTGAAAGTCGAACTATTTCTGGTGATGTGCCGTGCGTTGAAATATAACGCCATTATATGTTTATAAATTTATGTACTCAATTCCCATATTTGAGAAAAATTTCTGGGCAGAGCTTTTAATTAAAAAATATATATTTCAAGCAAAACAATTTTCGTTTGCAGCAGGTAGGTTTCGAACCTACGCTGCCATGGAGAATCTGATTTCTAGTCAGACGCCTTAACCGAAAGACCAGGGCTAAATCTGTTTGAAAGTAGAACTATTTCTGGTGATGTGCCATTTGAAATATAAGGGCATTATATTGTTTTAAATTTATGCACTCAATCCCCATAATTCACAAAATTTTCTGGACTGAGCTGCTAATTACAAAAATTATATTATAAGCATAACAAATGGTCGTTTGCAGTAGGTAGGTAGGTTTCGAACCTACGCTGCCATGGAGAATCTGATTTCTAGTCAGACGCCTTAACCGACAGACCAGGGCTAAATCTGTTTGAAAGTAGAACTATTTCTGGTGATGTGCCATTTGAAATATAAGGGCATTATATTGTTTTAAATGTATGCACTGAATCCCCATAATTGACAAAATTTTCTTTACTGAGCTGCTAATTACAAAAATTATATTTCAAGCAAAACAAATGGTCGTTTACAGCAGGTAGGTTTCGAACCTACGCTGCCATGGAGAATCTGATTTCTAGTCAGACGCCTTAAGCGACAGACCAGGACTAAATCTGTTTGAAAGTCTAACTATTTCCGGTGATGTGCCATTTGAAATATAACTGCATTATATTGTTTTAAATTTATGAACTCAATCTCCATAATTGACAAAATTTTCTGGGACAAGCTGCTATTTACGAAAATTATATTTCAAGCTAAACAATGGTTGTTTGCAGTAGCGAACCTATGCTGATAGAGAATCTGATTTCTAGTCAGACGCCTTAACCGAACCAGGGCTAATTCTGTTTGAAAGTGGAATTATTTTTGGTGATGTGCAATTTGAAATATAATGGCATTATATTGTTTTAAATGTATGCACTGAATCCCCATAATTGACAAAATTTTCTTGGCTGAGCTGCTAATTACAAAAATTATATTTCAAGCAAAACAATGGTCGTTTGCAGCAGGTAGGTTTCGAACCTACCCTGATATGGAGAATCTGATTTCTAATCAGACGCCTTAACCGACAGACCAAGGCTAAATCTGTTTGAAAGTCGAACTATTTCTGGTGATGTGCCATGCGTGCGTTGCAATATAAATCCATTATATTTTTATAAATTTATGTACTCAATCCCCATATTTGAGAAAAATTTCTGGGCTGAGCTGTTAATTAAAAAATATATATTTCAAGCAAAATAATGGCCGTTTGCGGTAGGTAGGTTTCGAACTTACGCTGCCGTAGAGATTCTGATTTCTAGTCAGACGCTTTAACCGACAGACCAGGGCTAAATCTGTTTGAAAGTAGAACTATTTCTGGTGATGTGCCATGCGTTGCAATGTAGGTCCATTATATTTTTATAAATTTATGTACTCAATCCCCATATTTGAGAAAAATCTCTGGGCTGAGCTCTTAATTAAAAAATATATATTTCAAGCAAAACAATGGTCGTTTGCAGCAGGTAGGTTTCGAGCCTACGCTGCCATAGAGAATCTGATTTCTAGTCAGACGCCTTAACCGAACCAGGGTTAAATCTGTTTGAAAGTAAAACTATTTCTGGTGATGTGCCATTTGAAATATAAGGGCATTATATTGTTATGAATTTATGCACTCAATCCCCATAATTGACAAAATTTTCTTGGCTGAGCTGCTAATTACAAAAATTATATTTCAAGCAAAACAATGGTCGTTTGCAGCAGGTAGGTTTCGAACCTATGCTGATAGAGAATCTGATTTCTAGTCAGACGCCTTAACCGACACACCAAAGCTAAATCTGTTTGAAAGTGCAACTATTTCTGGTGATGTGCATTTTGAAATATAATGGCATTATATTGTTTTAAATTTATGCACTTAATCCCCATAATTGACAAAATTTTCTTTAATGAGTTGCTAATTACAAAAATTATATTTCAAGCAAAACAAATGGTCGTTTGCAGTAGGTAGGTTTCGAACCTACGCTGCCATTTAGAATCTGATTTCTAGTCAGACGCCTTAATCGACAGACCAGGACTAAACCTGTTTGAAAATGGAAATATTTCTGGTGATGTGCAATTTGAAATATAATGGCATTATATTGTTTTAAATGTATGCACTCAATCCCCATAATTGACAAAATTTTCTGGACTGAGCTGCTAATTGCAAAAATTACATTTCAAGCAAAACAAATGGTTGTTTGCAGTAGGTAGGTTTCGAACCTACGCTGCCATAGAGAATCTGATTTCTAGTTAGACGCCTTAACGGGCAGACCATAGCTAAATCTGTTTGAAAGTAGAACTATTTCTGGTGATGTGCCATTTGAAATATAAAGGCATTACATTCTTATAAATTTATGCACTCAATCCCCATAATTGACAAAATTTTCTTGGCTGAGCTTTTAATTAAAAAATATATATTTCAAGCAAAACAATTTTCGTTTGCAGTAGGTAGATTTTGAACCTACGCTGCCATTTAGAATCTTAGTCAGATGCCTTAATCGACAGACCAGGACTAAATCTGTTTGAAAGTGGAACTATTTCTGGTGATGTGCAATTTGAAATATAATGGCATTATATTGTTTTAAATGTATGCACTCAATCCCCATAATTGACAAAATTTTCTCGACTGAGCTGCAAATTACAAAAATTATATTTCAAGCAAAACAATGGTCGTTTGCAGCAGGTAGGTTTCGAGCCTACGCTGCCATAGAGAATCTGATTTCTAGTCAGACGCCTTAACCGAACCAGGGTTAAATCTGTTTGAAAGTAAAACTATTTCTGGTGATGTGCCATTTGAAATATAAATGCATTATATTGTTATGAATTTATGCACTCAATCCCCATAATTGACAAAATTTTCTTGGCTGAGCTGCTAATTACAAAAATTATATTTCAAGCAAAACAATGGTCGTTTGCAGCAGGTAGGTTTCGAACCTATGCTGATAGAGAATCTGATTTCTAGTCAGACGCCTTAACCGACACACCAAAGCTAAATCTGTTTGAAAGTCGAACTATTTCTGGTGATGTGCCATGCGTTGAAATATAACGCCATTATATGTTTATAAATTTATGTACTCAATCCCCATATTTGAGAAAAATTTCTGGGCTGAGCTTTTAATTAAAAAATATATATTTCAACAAAAAAATTTTCGTTTGCAGTAGGTACGTTTCGAACCTACGCTGCCATAGAGAATCTGATTTCTAGTTAGACGCCTTAACGGACAGACCATAGCTAAATCTGTTTGAAAGTAGAACTATTTCTGGTGATGTGCCATGCGTTGAAATATAAGGCCATTATATTTTTTTTAATTTATCTAGTTAAACCCCATATTTGCGAAAAGTTTCTGGGCTTAGCTGTTAATTAAAAAATATATATTTCAAGCAAAATAATGGCCGTTTGCAGTAGGTAGGTTTCGAACTTACGCTGCCATAGAGAATCTGAATTCAAGTCAGACGCCTTAACCGACAGACCAGGGCTAAATTTGTTTGAAAGTAGAACTATTTCTGGTGATGTGCCATTTGAAATATAAGTTCCTTACATTGTTATGAATTTATGCTCTCAATCCCCATAATTGACAAAATTTTCTTGGCTGAGCTGCTAATTACAAAAATTATATTTCAAGCAAAACAATGGTCGTTTGCAGCAGGTGTGCTTCGAACCTATGCTGATAGAGAATCTGATTTCTAGTCAGACGCCTTAACCGACACACCAAAGCTAAATCTGTTTGAAAGTCGAACTATTTCTGGCGATATGCCATGCGTTGAAATATAACGCCATTATATGTTTATAAATTTATGTACTCAATCCCCATATTTGAGAAAAATTTCTGGGCTGAGCTTTTAATTAAAAAATATATATTTCAAGCAAAACAATTTTCGTTTGCAGTAGGTAGGTTTCGAACCTACGCTTCCATGGAGAATCTGATTTCTAGTCAGACGGCTTAATCGACAGACCAGGACTAAATCTGTTTTAAAGTGGAACCATTTCTAGTGATGTGCAATTTGAAATATAATGGCATTATATTGCTTTAAGTGTATGCACTCAATCCCCATAATTGACAAAATTTTCTGGACTGAGCTGCTAATTACAAAAATTATATTTCAAGCAAAACAAATGGTCGTTTGCAGCAGGTAGGTTTCGAACCTACGCTGCCATGGAGAATCTGATTTCTAGTCAGACGCCCTGATCGACAGACCAGGACTAAATCTGTTTGAAAGTGGAGCTATTTCTGATGATGTGCAATTTGAAATATAATGGCATTATATTGTTTTAAATGTATGTACTCAATCCCCATAATTGACAAAATTTTCTGGACTGACCTGCTAATTACAAAAATTATATTTCAAACAAAACAAATGGCCGTTTGCAGTAAGTATGTTTCGAACCTACGCTGATATTAAGAATCTGATTGCTAGTCAAACGCCTTAACTGACAGACCAAATCTAAATCTGTTTGAAAGTCGAACTATTTCTGGTGATGTGCCATGCGTTGCAATATAAGTCCATAATATTTTTATAAATTTATGGTACTCAATCCCCATATTTGAGAAAAATTTCTGGGCTGAGCTGTTAATTAAAAATTATATATTTCAAGCAAAATAAATTGTCGTTTGCAGTAGGTAGGTTTCGAAACTACGCTGCCATGGAGAATCTGATTTCAAGTCAGACGCCTTAACCGACAGACCAGGGCTAAATCTGTTTGAAAGTCGAACTATTTCTGGTGATGTGCCATGCGTTGAAATATAAGTCCATTATATTTTTATAAACTTATGTACTCAATCCCCATATTTGAGAAAAATTTTTGGGTTGAGCTGTTAATTAAAAAATATATATTTCAAGCAAAACAATGGCCGTTTGCAGTAGGTAGATTTCGAACCTACGCTGAAATGGAGAATCTGATTTCTAGTCAGACGCCTTAATCGACAGACCAGGACTAAACCTGTTTGAAAATGGAAATATTTCTGGTGATGTGCAATTTGAAATATAATGGCATTATATTGTTTTAAATGTATGCACTCAATCCCCATAATTGACAAAATTTTCTGGACTGAGCTGCTAATTGCAAAAATTATATTTCAAGCAAAACAAATGGTCGTTTGCAGCAGGTAGGTTTCGAACCTACGTTGCCATGGAGAATCTGGTTTCTAGGCAGACGCCTTGATCGACAGACCAGGACTAAATCTGTTTGAAAGTGGAGCTATTTCTGATGATGTGCAATTTGAAATATAATGCCATTATATTGTTTTAAATGTATGCACTCAATCCCCATAATTGACAAAATTTTCTGGACTGACCTGGTAATTACAAAAATTATATTTCAAGCAAAACAAATGGCCGTTTGCAGCAGGTAGGTTTCGAACCTATGCTGATAGAGAATCTGATTTCTAGTCAGACGCCTTAACCGACACACCAAAACTAAATCTGTTTGAAAGTCGAACTATTTCTGGTGATGTGCCATGCGTTGAAATATAACGCCATTATATGTTTATAAATTTATGTACTCAATCCCCATATTTGAGAAAAATTTCTGGGCTGAGCTTTTAATTAAAAAATATATATTTCAAGCAAAAAAATTTTCGTTTGCAGTAGGTAGATTTCGAACCTACGCTGCCATAGAGAATCTGATTTCTAGTTAGACGCCTTAACCGACAGGCCATAGCTAAATCTGTTTGAAAGTAGAACTATTTCTGGTGATGTGCCATTTGAAATATAAGGGCATTACATTCTTATAAATTTATGCACTCAATCCCCATAATTGACAAAATTTTCTTGGCTGAGCTTTTAATTAAAAAATATATATTTCAAGCAAAACAATTTTCGTTAGCAGTAGGTAGGTTTCGAACCTGCGCTGCCATAGAGAATCTGATTTCTAGTCAGACGCCTTAACCGACCGACCAAAGCTAAATCTGTTTGAAAGTCGAACTATTTCTGGTGATGTGCCATGCGTTGAAATATAACGCCATTATATGTTTATAAATTTATGTACTCAATCCCCATATTTGAGAAAAATTTCTGTTCTGAGCTTTTAATTAAAAAATATATATTTCAAGCAAAACAATTTTCGTTTGCAGTAGGTAGATTTTGAACCTACGCTGCCATTTAGAATCTTAGTCAGATGCCTTAATCGACAGACCAGGACTAAATCTGTTTGAAAGTGGAACTATTTCTGGTGATGTGCAATTTGAAATATAATGGCATTATATTGTTTTAAATGTATGCACTTAATCCCCATAATTGACAAAATTTTCTCGACTGAGCTGCAAATTACAAAAATTATATTTCAAGCAAAACAAATGGTCGTTTGCAGCAGGTAGGTTTCGAACCTACGCTGCCATGGAGAATCTGATTTCTAGTCAGACGCCTAAAGCGACAGGCCAGGACTAAATCTGTTTGAAAGTGGAACTATTTCTGGTGATGTGCCATGCGTTGAAATATAAGGCCATTATATTTTTTTTAATTTATCTAGTTAAACCCCATATTTGCGAAAAGTTTCTGGGCTTAGCTGTTAATTAAAAAATATATATTTCAAGCAAAATAATGGCCGTTTGCAGTAGGTAGGTTTCGAACTTACGCTGCCATAGAGAATCTGAATTCTAGTCAGACGCCTTCAGCGACAGACCAGGGCTAAATCTGTTTGAAAGTCGAACTATTTCTGGTGATGTGCCATGCGTTGAAATATAAGGCCATTATATTTTTTTTAATTTATGTAGTCAATCCCCATATTTGCGAAAAGTTTCTGGGCTTAGCTGTTAATTAAAAAATATATATTTCAAGCAAAATAACGGCCGTTTGCAGTAGGTAGGTTTCGAACTTACGCTGCCATAGAGAATCTGAATTCTAGTCAGACGCCTTAACCGACAGACCAGGGCTAAATTTGTTTGAAAGTAGAACTATTTCTGGTGATGTGCCATTTGAAATATAAGTTCTTTACATTGTTATGAATTTATGCACTCAATCCCCATAATTGACAAAATTTTCTTGGCTGAGCTGCTAATTACAAAAATTATATTTCAAGCAAAACAATGGTCGTTTGCAGCAGGTATGCTTCGAACCTATGCTGATAGAGAATCTGATTTCTAGTCAGACGCCTTAACCGACACACCAAAGCTAAATCTGTTTGAAAGTCGAACTATTTCTGGCGATATGCCATGCGTTGAAATATAACGCCATTATATGTTTATAAATTTATGTACTCAATCCCCATATTTGAGAAAAATTTCTGGGCTGAGCTTTTAATTAAAAAATATATATTTCAAGCAAAACAATTTTCGTTTGCAGTAGGTAGGTTTCGAACCTACGCTTCCATGGAGAATCTGATTTCTAGTCAGACGGCTTAATCGACAGACCAGGACTAAATCTGTTTTAAAGTGGAACCATTTCTAGTGATGTGCAATTTGAAATATAATGGCATTATATTGCTTTAAGTGTATGCACTCAATCCCCATAATTGACAAAATTTTCTGGACTGACCTGCTAATTACAAAAATTATATTTCAAGCAAAACAAATGGTCGTTTGCAGCAGGTAGGTTTCGAACCTACGCTGCCATGGAGAATCTGATTTCAAGTCAGACGCCTTGATCGACAGACCAGGACTAAATCTGTTTGACAGTGGAGCTATTTCTGATGATGTGCAATTTGAAATATAATGGCATTATATTGTTTTAAATGTATGCACTCAATGCCCATAATTGACAAAATTTTCCGGACTGACCTGCTAATTACAAAAATTATATTTCAAGCAAAACAAATGGCCGTTTGCAGTAAGTATGTTTCGAACCTACGCTGATATGGAGAATCTGATTTCTAGTCAGATGCCTTAACTGACAGACCAAATCTAAATCTATTTCTGGTGATGTGCCATGCGTTGCAATATAAGTCCATTATATTTTTATAAATTTATGGTACTCAATCCCCATATTTGAGAAAAATTTCTGGGCTGAGCTGTTAATTAAAAAATATATATTTCAAGCAAAATAAATTGTCGTTTGCAGTAGGTAGGTTTCGATACTACGCTGCCATGGAGAATCTGATTTCAAGTCAGACGCCTTAACCGACAGACCAGGGCTAAATCTGTTTGAAAGTCGAACTATTTCTGGTGATGTGCGATTTGAAATATAAGGGCATTATATTGTTTTAAATTTATGCACTCAATCCCTATAATTGACAAAATTTTCTGGACTGAGCTGCTAATTACAAAAATTATATTTCAAGCAAAACAATTTCCGTTTGCAGTAGGTAGGTTTCGAACCTACGCTGCCATGGAGAATCTGATTTGCAGTCAGACGCCTTAAATGACATAGCAGGGCTAAATCTGTTTGAAAGTAGAACTATTTCTGGTGATGTGCGATTTGAAATATAAGGGCATTATATTGTTTTAAATTTATGCACTCAATCCCTATAATTGACAAAATTTTCTGGACTGAGCTGCTAATTACAAAAATTATATTTCAAGCAAAACAAATGGTCGTTTGCAGTAGGTAGGTTTCGAACCTATGCTGATAGAGAATCTGATTTCTAGTCAGACGCCTTAACCGACCAAAGCTAAATCTGTTTGAAAGTCGAACTATTTCTGGTGATGTGCCATGCGTTGAAATATAACGAAATTATATGTTTATAAATTTATGTACTCAATCCCCATATTTGAGAAAAATTTCTTGGCAGAGCTTTTAATTAAAAAATATATATTTCAAGCAAAACAATGCCCGTTTGCAGTAGGTAGGTTTCGAACCTACGCTGCCATAGAGAATCTGATTTCTAGTCAGACGCCTTGACCGAGAGACCAGAGCTAAATCTCTTCGAAAATAGGACTATTTCTGGTGACATGCCATTTGAAATATAAGAGCATTATATCGTTTTAAATTTATGCACTCAATCGCCATAATTGACAAAATTTTCTGGACTGTGCTGCTAATTACAAAAATTATATTTCAAGCAAAACAAATGGTTGTTTGCAGTAGGTAGGTTTCGAACCTACGCTGCCATGGAGAATCTGATTTCTAGTCAGACGCCTTAACCGACAGACCAGGGCTAAATCTGTTTGAAAGTAGAACTATTTCTGGTGATGTGCCATTTGAAATATAAGGGCATTACATTCTTATAAATTTATGCACTCAATCCCCATGATTGACAAAATTTTCTTGGCTGAGGTTTTAATTAAAAAATATATATTTCAAGCAAAACAATTTTCGTTTGCATTAGGTAGGTTTCGAACCTACGCTGCCATAGAGAATCTGATTTCTAGTCAGACGCCTTAACCGACCGACCAAAGCTAAATATGTTTAAAAGTCGAACTATTTCTGGTGATGTGCCATGCGTTGAATTATAACGCCCTTATATGTTTATAAATTTATGTATTCAATCCCCATATTTGAGAAAAATTTCTGGGCTGAGCTTTTAATTAAAAAATATATATTTCAAGCAAAACAATTTTCGTTTGCAGTAGATAGGTTTCGAACCTACGCAGCCATTTAGAATCTGATTTCCAGTCAGACGCCTTAATCGACAGACAAGGACTAAATCTGTTTGAAAGTGGAACTATTTCTGGTGATGTGCAATTTGAAATATAATGGCATTATATTGTTTTAAGTAAAAATACTACGAGCGATTTTTGGATCAACCAGGGATATTGTAACAGGAGAATGGAGACGTCGAAATAATAATGAACTTGAACAACTATATGGTGTGGAAAACATAGTAAGATGTATTAAATCTGGTCGACTGAGATGGGCAGGGCATGTTGTTAGGAGCAATGATCAGAGACTCTTAAATATCATATACTGTGAAAGGCCAGAAGGAAAGCGATCTGTTGGCCGACCTAGAAGGAGGTGGAAAGACGCAGTTACGGAGGACGCGAGGAAAATGGGTATAACCCTTTGGGAATTGGAAGCTCAGGATAGACAGAGCTGGAGGACAATAGTGTATGCGGCCAAGACTCACCCAGAATTGTAGTGCCAAAAAGAAGAAGATATTGTTTTAAGTGTTTGCACTCAATCCCCATAATTGACAAAATTTTCTGGACTGACCTGCTAATTGCAAAAATTATAATTCAAGCAAAACAATGGCCGTTTGCAATAGATAGGTTTCGAACCTACGCTGAAATGGAGAATCTGATCTCTAGTCAGACGCCTTAACCGACAGACCAAGGCTAAATCTGTTTGAAAGTCGAACTATTTCTGGTGATGTGCCATGCGTTGCAATATAAGTCCATTATATTTTTATAAATTTATGTACTCATTCCCCATATTTGAGAAAAACTTCTGGGCTGAGCTGTTAACTAAAAAATATATATTTCAAGCAAAACAATGGCCGTTTGCAGTAGGTAGGTTTCGAACCTACGCTGCCATAGAGAATCTGATTTCTATTCAGACGCCTTGACCGACAGACCAGGGCTAAATCTCTTTGAAAGTAGGACTATTTCTGGTGACATGCCATTTGCCATAAGAGCATTATATGGTTTTAAATGTTTGCACTGAATCGCCATAATTGACAAAATTTTCTGGACTGAGCTGCTAATTACAAAAATTATATTTCAAGCAAAACAAATGGTTGTTTGCAGTAGGTAGGTTTCATACCAACGCTGCCATGGAGAATCTGATTTCTAGTCAGACGCATTAACCGCCGACCAAAGCTAAATCTGTTTGAAAGTCGAACTATTTCTGGTGATGTGCCATGCGTTGAAATATAACGCCATTATATGTTTAAAAATTTATGTACTCAATCCCCATATTTGAGAAAAATTTCTGGGCAGAGCTATTATTAAAAAATATATATTTCAAGCAAAACAATTTTCGTTTGCAACAGGTAGGTTTCAAACCTACGCTGCCATGGAGAATCTGATTTCTAGTCAGACGCCTTAACCGACAGACCAGGGCTAAATCTGTTTGAAAGTAGAACTATTTCTGGTGATGTGCCATTTGAAATATAAGGGCATTATATTGTTTTAAATGTATGCACTCAATCCCCATAATTGACAAAATTTTCTGGACTGAGCTGCTAATTACAAAAATTATATTTCAAGCAAAACAAATGGTCGTTTGCAGCAGGTAGGTTTCGAACCTACGTTGCCATGGAGAATATGATTTCTAGCCAGACGCCTTGATCGACAGACCAGGACTAAATCTGTTTGAAAGTGGAGCTATTTCTGATGATGTGCAATTTTAAATATAATGGCATTATATTGTTTTAAATATATGCACTCAATCCCCATAATTGACAAAATTTTCTTTACTGAGTTGCTAATTACAAAAATTATATTTCAAGCAAAACAAATGGTCGTTTGCAGTAGGTAGGTTTCGAACCTAAGCTGCCATTAAGAATCTGATTTCTAGTCAGACGCCTTAATCGACAGACCAGGAATAAATCTGTTTGAAAGTGGAACTATTTCTGGTGATGTGCAATTTGAAATATAATGGCATTATATTGTTTTAATTGTATGCACTCAATCAACATAATTGACAAAATTTTCTGGACTGACCTGCTAATTACAAAAATTATATTTCAAGCAAAACAAATGGCCGTTTGCAGTAGGTAGGTTTCGAACCTACGCTGATATGGAGAATCTGATTTCTAGTCAGACGCCTTAACCGACAGACCAAGGCTAAATCTGTTTGAAAGTCGAACTATTTCTGGTGATGTGCCATGCGTTGCAATATAAGTCCATTATATTTTTATAAATTTATGTACTCATTCCCCATATTTGAGAAAAATTTCTGGGCTGAGCTGTTAATTAAAAAAAATATATTTCAAGCAAAACAATGGCCGTTTGCAGTAGGTAGGTTTCGAACCTACGCTGCCATAGAGAATCTGATTTCTAGTCAGACGCCTTGACCGACAGACCAGGGCTAAATCTCTTCGAAAGTAGGACTATTTTTGGTGATATGCTATTTGAAATATAAGAGCATTATATCGTTTTAAATGTATGCACTCAATCGTCATAATTGACAAAATTTTCTGGACTGTGCTGCTAATTACAAAAATTATATTTCAAGCAAAACAAATGGTTGTTTGCAGTAGGTAGGTTTCATACCTACTCTGCCATGGAGAATCTGATTTCTAGTCAGACGCCTTAACCGACAGACCAAGGCGAAATCTGTTTGAAAGTCGAACTATTTCTGGTGATGTGCCATGCGTTGAAATATAAGTCCATTATATTTTTATAAACTTATGTACTCAATCCCCATATTTGAGAAAAATTTTTGGGTTGAGCTGTTAATTTAAAAAATATATATTTCAAGCAAAACAATGGCCGTTTGCAGTAGGTAGATTTAGAACCTACGCTGAAATGGAGAATCTGATTTCTAGTCAGACGCCTAGACCGACAGACCAGGGCTAAATTTGTTTGAAAGTAGAACAATTTCTGGTGATGTGCGATTTGAAATATAAGGGCATTATATTGTTTTAAATTAATGCACTCAATCCCTATAATTGACAAAATTTTCTGGACTGAGCTGCTAATTACAAAAATTATATTTCAAGCTAAACAATTTCCGTTTGCAGTAGTTAGGTTTCGAACCTACGCTGCCATGGAGAATCTGATTTGTAGTCAGACGCCTTAACTGACATACCAGGGCTAAATCTGTTTGAAAGTAGAACTATTTCTGGTGATGTGCAATTTGAAATATAATGGCATTATATTGTTTTAAGTGTATGCACTCAATCCCCATAATTGACAAAATTTTCTGGACTGACCTGCTAATTACAAAAATTATATTTCAAGCAAAACAATGGCCGTTTGCAATAGGTAGGTTTCGAACCTACGCTGAAATGGAGAATCTGATTTCTAGTCAGACGCCTTAACCGACAGACCAAGGCTAAATCTGTTTGAAAGTCGAACTATTTCTGGTGATGTGCCATGCGTTGCAATATAAGTCCATTATATTTTTATAAATTTATGTACTCATTCCCCATATTTGAGAAAAATTTCTGGGCTGAGCTGTTAACTAAAAAATATATAATTCAAGCAAAACAATGGCCGTTTGCAGTAGGTAGGTTTCGAAAATACGCTGCCATAGAGAATCTGATTTCTAGTCAGACGCCTTGACCGACAGACCAGGGCTAAATCTCTTTGAAAGTAGGACTATTTCTGGTGACATACCATTTGAAATATAAGAGCATTATATGGTTTTAAATGTTTGCACTCAATCGCCATAATTGACAAAATTTTCTGGACTGAGCTGTTAATTAAAAAATATATATTTCAAGCAAAATAAATGGTCGTTTGCAGTAGGTAGGTTTCGAACCTACGCTGCCATTTAGAATCTGATTTCTAGTCAGACGCCTTAACCGACAGACCAGGGCTAAATCTGTTTGAAAGTAGAACTATTTCTGGTGATGTGCCATTTGAAATATAAGGGCATTACGTTCTTATAAATTTATGCACTCAATCCCCATGATTGACAAAATTTTCTTGGCTGAGGTTTTAATTAAAAAATATATATTTCAAGCAAAACAATTTTCGTTTGCATTAGGTAGGTTTCGAACCTACGCTGCCATAGAGAATCTGATTTCTAGTCAGACGCCTTAACCGACCGACCAAAGCTAAATATGTTTGAAAGTCGAACTATTTCTGGTGATGTGCCATGCGTTGAAATATAACGCCATTATATGTTTATAAATTTATGTAATCAATCCCCATATTTGAGAAAAATTTCTGGGCTGAGCTGTTAATTAAAAAATATATATTTCAAGCAAAACAATGGCCGTTTGCAGTAGGTAGATTTCGAACCTACGCTGAAATGGAGAATCTGATTTCTAGTCAGACGCCTAGGCCGACAGACCAGGGCTAAATGTGTTTGAAAGTAGAACTATTTCTGGTGATGTGCGATTTGAAATATAAGGGCATTATATTGTTTTAAATTTATGCACTCAATCCCTATAATTGACAAAATTTTCTGGACTGAGCTGCTAATTACAAAAATTATATTTCAAGCAAAACAATTTCCGTTTGCAGTAGTTAGGTTTCGAACCTACGCTGCCATGGAGAATCTGATTTGTAGTCAGACGCCTTAACTGACATACCAGGGCTAAATCTGTTTGAAAGTAGAACTATTTCTGGTGATGTGCGATTTGAAATATAAGGGCATTATATTGTTTTAAATGTATGCACTCAATCCCCATAATTGACAAAATTTTCTGGACTGACCTGGTAATTACAAAAATTATATTTCAAGCAAAACAAATGGCCGTTTGCAGTAGGTAGGTTTCGAACCTACGCTGATATGGAGAATCTGATTTCTGGTCAGACGCCTTAACTGACAGACCAAATCTAAATCTGTTTGAAAGTAGAACTATTTCTGGTGATGTGCCATGCGTTGCAATATAAGTCCATTATATTTTTATAAATTTATGGTACTCAATCCCCATATTTGAGAAAAATTTCTGGGCTGAGCTGTAAATTAAAAAATATATATTTCAAGCAAAATAAATGGTCGTTTGCAGTAGGTAGGTTTCGAACCTACGCTGCCATTTAGAATCTGATTTCTAGTCAGACGCCTTAACCGACAGACCAGGGCTAAATCTGTTTGAAAGTAGAACTATTTCTGGTGATGTGCCATTTGAAATATAAGGGCATTACATTCTTATAAATTTATGCACTCAATCCCCATGATTGACAAAATTTTCTTGGCTGAGGTTTTAATTAAAAAATATATATTTCAAGCAAAACAATTTTCGTTTGCATTAGGTAGGTTTCGAACCTACGCTGCCATAGAGAATCTGATTTCTAGTCAGACGCCTTAACCGACCGACCAAAGCTAAATATGTTTGAAAGTCGAACTATTTCTGGTGATGTGCCATGCGTTGAAATATAACGCCATTATATGTTTATAAATTTATGTACTCAATCCCCATATTTGAGAAAAATTTCTGTGCTGAGCTTTTAATTAAAAAATATATATTTCAAGCAAAACAATTTTCGTTTGCAGTAGATAGGTTTCTAACCTACGCAGCCATTTAGAATCTGATTTCCAGTCAGACGCCTTAATCGACAGACAAGGACTAAATCTGTTTGACAGTGGAACTATTTCTGGTGATGTGCAATTTGAAATATAATGGCATTATATTGTTTTAAGTGTATGCACTCAATCCCCATAATTGACAAAATTTTCTGGACTGACCTGCTAATTACAAAAATTATATTTCAAGCAAAACAATGGCCGTTTGCAATAGGTAGGTTTCGAACCTACGCTGAAATGGAGAATCTGATTTCTAGTCAGACGCCTTAACCGACAGACCAAGGCTAAATCTGTTTGAAAGTCGAACTATTTCTGGTGATGTGCCATGCGTTGCAATATAAGTCCATTATATTTTTATAAATTTATGTACTCATTCCCCATATTTGAGAAAAATTTCTGGGCTGAGCTGTTAATTAAAAAATATATATTTCAAGCAAAACAATGGCCGTTTGCAGTAGGTAGGTTTCGAACCTACGCTGCCATAGAGAATCTGATTTCTAGTCAGACGCCTTGACCGACAGACCAGGGCTAAATCTCTTTGAAAGTAGGACTATTTCTGGTGACATACCATTTGAAATATAAGAGCATTATATGGTTTTAAATGTTTGCACTCAATCGCCATAATTGACAAAATTTTCTGGACTGAGCTGTTAATTAAAAAATATATATTTCAAGCAAAATAAATGGTCGTTTGCAGTAGGTAGGTTTCGAACCTACGCTGCCATTTAGAATCTGATTTCTAGTCAGACGCCTTAACCGACAGACCAGGGCTAAATCTGTTTGAAAGTAGAACTATTTCTGGTGATGTGCCATTTGAAATATAAGGGCATTACATTCTTATAAATTTATGCACTCAATCCCCATGATTGACAAAATTTTCTTGGCTGAGGTTTTAATTAAAAAATATATATTTCAAGCAAAACAATTTTCGTTTGGAGCAGGTAGGTTTCGAACCTACGCTGCCATGGAGAATCTGATTTCTAGTCAGACGCCTTAACCGACAGACCAGGGCTAAATCTGTTTGAAAGTAGAACTATTTCTGGTGATGTGCCATTTGAAATATAATGGCATTATATTGTTTTAAATTTATGCACTTAATCCCCATAATTGACAAAATTTTCTTTACTGAGTTGCTAATTACAAAAATTATATTTCAAGCAAAACAAATGGTCGTTTGCAGTAGGTAGGTTTCGAACCTACGCTGCCATTTAGAATCTGATTTCTAGTCAGACGCATTAATCGACAGACCAGGACTAAACCTGTTTGAAAGTGGAAATATTTCTGGTGATGTGCAATTTGAAATATAATGGCATTATATTGTTTTAAATGTATGCACTCAATCCCCATAATTGACAAAATTTTCTGGACTGAGCTGCTAATTACAAAAATTATATTTCAAGCAAAACAAATGGTCGTTTGCATTAGGTAGGTTTCGAAACTACGCTGCCATAGAGAATCTGATTTCTAGTCAGACGCCTTAACCGACCGACCAAAGCTAAATATGTTTGAAAGTCGAACTATTTCTGGTGATGTGCCATGCGTTGAAATATAACGCCATTATATGTTTATAAATTTATATACCCAATCCCCATATTTGAGAAAAAAATCTCGGCAGAGCTTTTAATTAAAAAATATATATTTCAAGCAAAACAATTTTCGTTTGCATTAGATAGGTTTCGAACCAACGCAGCCATTTAGAATCGGATTTCTAATCAGACGCCTTAACCGACAGACCAGTTCTAAATCTGTTGGAAAGGAGAACTCTTTCTGGTGATATGCCATGCATTTGAAATATATGGGCATTATATTGTTATAAATTTATGCATAATTGACAAAATTTTCTGGGCTAAGCTGCTAATTACAAAAGTTATATTCCAAGCAGAACAATGATCGTTTGCAGTAGGTAGGTTTCGAGCCTACGCTGTGCTATGCGTTTGAAATATAAGGAAATTATATTTTTATACATTTATGCACTCAATCCCCATATTTGAGAAAAATTTCTGGGCTGAGCTTTTAATTAAAAAATATATATTTCAAGCAAAACAATGGCCGTTTGCAGTAGGTAGGTTTCGAACTCAATCACCATAATTGACAAAATTTTCTGGACTGAGCTGCTAATTAAAAAATATATATTTCAAGCAAAACAATTTTCGTTTGCAGTAGATAGGTTTCGAACCTACGCAGCCATTTAGAATCTGATTTCCAGTCAGACGCCTTAATCGACAGACAAGGACTAAATCTGTTTGAAAGTGGAACTATTTCTGGTGATGTGCAATTTGAAATATAATGGCATTATATTGTTTTAAGTGTATGCACTCAATCCCCATAATTGACAAAATTTTCTGGACTGACCTGCTAATTACAAAAATTATATTTCAAGCAAAACAATGGCCGTTTGCAATAGGTAGGTTTCGAACCTACGCTGAAATGGAGAATCTGATTTCTAGTCAGACGCCTTAACCGACAGACCAAGGCTAAATCTGTTTGAAAGTCGAACTATTTCTGGTGATGTGCCATGCGTTGCAATATAAGTCCATTATATTTTTATAAATTTATGTACTCATTCCCCATATTTGAGAAAAATTTCTGGGCTGAGCTGTTAATTAAAAAATATATATTTCAAGCAAAACAATGGCCGTTTGCAGTAGGTAGGTTTCGAACCTACGCTGCCATAGAGAATCTGATTTCTAGTCAGACGCCTTGACCGACAGACCAGGGCTAAATCTCTTTGAAAGTAGGACTATTTCTGGTGACATACCATTTGAAATATAAGAGCATTATATGGTTTTAAATGTTTGCACTCAATCGCCATAATTGACAAAATTTTCTGGACTGAGCTGTTAATTAAAAAATATATATTTCAAGCAAAATAAATGGTCGTTTGCAGTAGGTAGGTTTCGAACCTACGCTGCCATTTAGAATCTGATTTCTAGTCAGACGCCTTAACCGACAGACCAGGGCTAAATCTGTTTGAAAGAAGAACTATTTCTGGTGATGTGCCATTTGAAATATAAGGGCATTACATTCTTATAAATTTATGCACTCAATCCCCATGATTGAGAAAATTTTCTTGGCTGAGGTTTTAATTAAAAAATATATATTTCAAGCAAAACAATTTTCGTTTGCATTAGGTAGGTTTCGAACCTACGCTGCCATAGAGAATCTGATTTCTAGTCAGACGCCTTAACCGACCGACCAAAGCTAAATATGTTTGAAAGTCGAACTATTTCTGGTGATGTGCCATGCGTTGAAATATAACGCCATTATATGTTTATAAATTTATGTAATCAATCCCCATATTTGAGAAAAATTTCTGGGCTGAGCTTTTAATTAAAAAATATATATTTCAAGCAAAACAATTTTCGTTTGCAGTAGATAGGTTTCGAACCTACGCAGCCATTTAGAATCTGATTTCCAGTCAGACGCCTTAATCGACAGACAAGGACTAAATCTGTTTGAAAGTGGAACTATTTCTGGTGATGTGCAATTTGAAATATAATGGCATTATATTGTTTTAAGTGTATGCACTCAATCCCCATAATTGACAAAATTTTCTGGACTGACCTGCTAATTACAAAAATTATATTTCAAGCAAAACAATGGCCGTTTGCAATGGGTAGGTTTCGAACCTACGCTGAAATGGAGAATCTGATTTCTAGTCAGACGCCTTAACCGACAGACCAAGGCTAAATCTGTTTGAAAGTCGAACAATTTCTGGTGATGTGCCATGCGTTGCAATATAAGTCCATTATATTTTTATAAATTTATGTACTCATTCCCCATATTTGAGAAAAATTTCTGGGCTGAGCTGTTAATTAAAAAATATATATTTCAAGCAAAACAATGGCCGTTTGCAGTAGGTAGGTTTCGAACCTACGCTGCCATAGAGAATCTGATTTCTAGTCAGACGCCTTGACCGACAGACCAGGGCTAAATCTCTTTGAAAGTAGGACTATTTCTGGTGACATGCCATTTGAAATATAAGAGCATTATATGGTTTTAAATGTTTGCACTCAATCGCCATAATTGACAAAATTTTCTGGACTGAGCTGCTAATTACAAAAATTATATTTCAAGCAAAACAAATGGTCGTTTGCAGTAGGTAGGTTTCGAACCTACGCTGCCATTTAGAATCTGATTTCTAGTCAGACGCCTTAACCGACAGAAAAGGACTAAATCTGTTTGAAAGTGGAACTATTTCTGGTGATGTGCAATTTGAAATATAATGGCATTATATTGTTTTAAGTGTATGCACTCAATCCCCATAATTGACAAAATTTTCTGGACTGACCTGCTAATTACAAAAATTATATTTCAAGCAAAACAATGGCCGTTTGCAATAGGTAGGTTTCGAACCTACGCTGAAATGGAGAATCTGATTTCTAGTCAGACGCCTTAACCGACCGACCAAAGCTAAATATGTTTGAAAGTCGAACTATTTCTGGTGATGTGCCATGCGTTGAAATATAACGCCATTATATGTTTATAAATTTATGTACTCAATCCCCATATTTGAAAAAAATTTCTGGGCAGAGCTTTTAATTAAAAAATATATATTTCAAGCAAAACAATTTTCGTTTGCTGCAGGTAGGTTTCGAACCTACGCTGCCATGGAGAATCTGATTTCTAGTCAGACGCCTTAACCGACAGACCAGGGCTAAATCTGTTTGAAAGTAGAACTATTTCTGGTGATGTGCCATTTGAAATATAAGGGCATTATATTGTTTTAAATTTATGCACTTAATCCCCATAATTGACAAAATTTTCTTTACTGAGTTGCTAATTACAAAAATTATATTTCAAGCAAAACAAATGGTCGTTTGCATTAGGTAGGTTTCGAACCTACGCTGCCATTTAGAATCTGATTTCTAGTCAGACGCATTAATCGACAGACCAGGACTAAACCTGTTTGAAAGTGGAAATATTTCTGGTGATGTGCAATTTGAAATATAATGGCATTATATTGTTTTAAATGTATGCACTCAATCCCCATAATTGACAAAATTTTCTGGACTGAGCTGCTAATTACAAAAATTATATTTCAAGCAAAACAAATGGTCGTTTGCATTAGGTAGGTTTCGAAACTACGCTGCCATAGAGAATCTGATTTCTAGTCAGACGCCTTAACCGACCGACCAAAGCTAAATATGTTTGAAAGTCGAACTATTTCTGGTGATGTGCCATGCGTTGAAATATAACGCCATTATATGTTTATAAATTTATATACCCAATCCCCAGATTTGAGAAAAAAATCTGGGCAGAGCTTTTAATTAAAAAATATATATTTCAAGCAAAACAATTTTCGTTTGCATTAGATAGGTTTCGAACCTACGCAGCCATTTAGAATCGGATTTCTAGTCAGACGCCTTAACCGACAGACCAGTTCTAAATCTGCTGGAAAGGAGAACTCTTTCTGGTGATATGCCATGCATTTGAAATATATGGGCATTATATTGTTATAAATTTATGCATAATTGACAAAATCTTCTGGGCTAAGCTGCTAATTACAAAAATTATATTCCAAGCAGAACAATGATCGTTTGCAGTAGGTAGGTTTCGAGCCTACACTGTGCTATGCGTTTGAAATATAAGGAAATTATATTTTTATACATTTATGCACTCAATCCCCATATTTGAGAAAAATTTCTGGGCTGAGCTTTTAATTAAAAAATATATATTTCAAGCAAAACAATGGCCGTTTGCAGTAGGTAGGTTTCGAACTCAATCCCCATAATTGACAAAATTTTCTGGACTGAGCTGCTAATTAAAAAATATATATTTCAAGCAAAACAATTTGCGTTTGCAGTAGGTAGGTTTCGAACCTACGCTGCCATAGAGAATCTGATTTCTAGTCAGACGCATTAACCGACAGACCAAGGCTAAATCTGTTTGAAAGTCGAACTATTTCTGGTGGTGTGCTATGCGTTTGAAATATAAGGAAATTATATTTTTATACATATATGCACTCAATCCCCATATTTGAGAAAAATTTCTGGGCTGAGCTGTTAATTAAAAAATATATATTTCAAGCAAAACAATTTCCGTTTGCAGTAGGTAGGTTTCGAACCTACGCTGCCTTGGAGAATCTGATTTGTAGTCAGACGCCTTAACTGACATACCAGGGCTAAATCTGTTTGAAAGTAGAACTATTTCTGGTGATGTGCGATTTGAAATATAAGGGCATTATATTGTTTTAAATTTATGCACTCAATCCCAATAATTGACAAAATTTTCTGGACTGAGCTGCTAATTACAAAAATTATATTTCAAGCAAAACAAATGGTCGTTTGCAGTAGGTAGGTTTCGAACCTACGCTGCCACAGAGATTCTGATTTCTAGTCAGACGCCTTAACCGACAGACCAGGGCTAAATCTGTTTGAAAGTAGAACTATTTCCGGTGATGTGCCATTTGAAATATAAGGGCATTATATTGTTTTAAATTTATGAACTTAATCCCCATAATTGACAAAATTTTCTGGGATAAGCTGCTATTTACGAAAATTATATTTCAAGCAAAACAATGGTCGTTTGCAGTAGCGAACCTATGCTGATAGAGAATCTGATTTCTAGTCAGACGCCTTAACCGACAGACCAAGGCTAAATCTGTTTGAAAGTCGAACTATTTCTGGTGATGTGCCATGCATTGAAATATAAGGCCATAATATTTTTTTAAATTTATGTAGTCAATCCCCATATTTGAGAAAAATTTCTTTGCTGAGCTGTTAATTAAATAATATATATTTCAAGCAAAACAACGGCCGTTTGCAGTAGGTAGGTTTCGAACATACGCTGCCATAGAGAATCTGATTTCTAGTCAAACGCCTTAACCGACAGACCAGGGCTAAATCTGTTTGAAAGTAGAACTACTTCTGGTGATGTGCCATTTGAAATATAAGGGCATTATATTGTTTTAAATTTATGCATTCAATCCCCAAAATTGACAAAATTTTCTGGGCTGAGCTGCTAATTACAAAAGTTATATTTCAAGCAAAACAATGGTGGTTTGCAGCAGGTAGGTTTCGACCCTACGCTGCCATGGAGAATATGGTTTCTAGTCAGATGCCTTAGCCGACAGACCAGGGATAAATCTGTTTGAAAGTAGAACTATTTCTGGTGATGTGCCATTTGAAATATAAGGGCATTATATTGTTTTAAATGTATGCACTCTATCCCCATAATTGACAAACTTTTCTGGACTGAGCTGCTAATTACAAAAATTATATTTCAAGCAAAACAATGGTCGCTTGCAGCAGGGAGGTTTCGAAGCTACGCTGCAATAGAGAATCTGATTTCTACTTAGACGCCTTAACCGACAAACCAGGGCTAAATCTGTTTGAAAGTAGAACTATTTCCTGTGATGCGCCATTTGAAATATAAGGACATTATATTGTTTTAAATCTATGAACTCAATCCCCATAATTGACAAAATTTTCTGGGATAAGCTGCTATTTACGAAAATTATATTTCAAGCAAAACAATGGTCGTTTGCAGTAGCGAACCTATGCTGATAGAGAATCTGATTTCTAGTCAGACGCCTTAACCGACAGACCAAGGCTAAATCTCTTTGAAAGTAGAACTACCTCTGGTGATGTGCCATTTGAAATATAAGGGCATTATATTGTTTTAAATTTATGCACTCAATCCCCATAATTGACAAAATTTTCTGGGCTGAGCTGCTAATTACAAAAATTATATTTCAAGCAAAACAATGGTCACTTGCAGCAGCGAGGTTTCGAACCTACGCTGCCATAGAGAATCTGATTTCTACTTAGACGCCTTAACCGACAAACCAGGGCTAAATCTGTTTGAAAGTAGAACTATTTCCTGTGATGCGCCATTTGAAATATAAGGGCATTATATTGTTTTAAATTTATGCACTCAATCCCCATAATTGATAAAATTTTCTGGGCTGAGCTGCTAATTACAAAAATTATCTTTCAAGCAAAACAAATGGTCGATTGCAGTAGGTAGGTTTCGAACCTACGCTGCCATGGAGAATCTGATTTCTAGTCAGACGCCTTAACCGACCGACCAAAGCTAAATCTGTTTGAAAGTCGAACTATTTCTGGTGATGTGCCATGCGTTGAAATATAACACCATTATATTTTTATAAATTTATGTACTCAATCCCCTTATTTGAGAAAAATTTCTGGGCTGAGCCTTTAATTAAAAAATATATATTTCAAGCAAAACAGTTTTCGTTTGCAGTAGGTAGGTTTCGAACCTACGCTGCCATGGAGAATCTGATTTCTAGTCAGACGCCTTAATCGACAGACCAGGACTAAATCTGTTTGAAAGTGGAACTATTTCTGGTGATGTGCAAGTTGAAATATAATTGCATTATATTGTTTTAAGTGTATGCACTCAATCCCCATAATTGACAAAATTTTCTGGACTGAGCTGCTAATTACAAAAATTATATTTCAAGCAAAACAAATGGTCGTTTGCAGCAGCTAGGTTTCGAACCTACGCTGCCATGGAGAATCTGATTTCCAGTCAGACGCCTTAATCGACAGACCAGGCACAAATCTGTTTGAAAGTGGAACTATTTCTGCTGATGTGCAATTAGAAATATAATGGCATTATATTGTTTTAAATGTATGCACTCAATCCCCATAATTGACAAAATTTTGTGGGATAAGCTGCTATTTACAAAAATTATATTTCAAGCAAAACAATGGTCGTTTGCAGTAGCGAACCTATGCTGATAGAGAATCTGATTTCTAGTCAGATGCCTTAACCGAACCAGGGCTAAATCTGTTTGAAAGTCGAACTATTTCTTGTGATGTGCCATTTGAAATATAAGGGCATTATATTGTTTTAAATTTATGAACTCAATCCCCATAATTGACAAAATTTTCTGGGATAAGCTGCAATTTACAAAAATTATATTTCAAGCAAAACAATGGTCGTTTGCAGTAGCGAACCTATGCTGATAGAGAATCTGATTTCTAGTCAGACGCCTTAACTGACAGACCAGGGCCAAATCTGTTTGAAAGTAGAACTACTTTTGGTGATGTGCCATTTGAAATATAAGGGCATTATATTGTTTTAAATTTATGCACTCAATCCCCATAATTGACAAAATTTTCTGGGCTGAGCTGCTAATTACAAAAATTATATTTCAAGCAAAACAATGGTGGTTTGCAGCAGGTAGGTTTCGAACCTACGCTGCCATGGAGAATCTGATTTCTAGTCAGATGCCTTAGCTGACAGACCAGGGCTAAATCTGTTTGAAAGTAGAACTATTTCTGGTGATGTGCCATTTGAAATATAAGGGCATTATATTGTTTTAAATGTATGCCCTCAATCCCCATAATTGACAAAATTTTCTGGACTGAGCTGCTAATTACAAAATTTATATTTCAAGCAAAACAAATGGTCGTTTGCAGCAGGTAGGTTTCGAAACTACGCTGCCATGGAGAATCTAATTTGTAGTCAGACGCCTTAACCCACAGACCAGGGCTAAATCTGTTTGAAAGTAGAACTATTTCTTTTGATGTGATATTTGAAATATAAGGGCATTGTATTGTTTTAAATGTATGCACTCTATGCCCATAATTGACAAACTTTTCTGGACTGAGCTGCTAATTACAAAAAGTTATATTTCAAGCAAAACAATGGTCGCTTGCAGCAGGGAGGTTTCGAAGCTACGCTGCCATAGAGAATCTGATTTCTACTTAGACGCCTTAACCGACAAACCAGGGCTAAATCTGTTTGAAAGTAGAACTATTTCCTGTGATGCGCCATTTGAAATATAAGGGCATTATATTGTTTTAAATTTATGAACTCAATCCCCATAATTGACAAAATTTTCTGGGATAAGCTCCTAATTACAAAAATTATATTTCAAGCAAAACAAATGGTCGATTGCAGTAGGTAGGTTTCTAACCTATGCTGATAGGGAATCTGATTTCTAGTCAGATGCCTTAACCGAACCAGGGCTAAATCTGTTTGAAAGTCAAACTATTTCTGGTGATGTGCTATTTGAAATATAAGGGCATTATATTGTTATAAATTTATGCACGCAATCCCCATAATTGACAAAATTTTCTTGGCTGAGCTGCTAATTACAAAAATTATATTTCAAGCAAAACAATGGTCGCTTGCAGCAGGGAGGTTTCGAAGCTACGCTGCCATAGAGAATCTGATTTCTACTTAGACGCCTTAACCGACAAACCAGGGCTAAATTTGTTTGAAAGTAGAACTATTCCCTGTGATGCGCCATTTGAAATATAAGGGCATTATATTGTTTTAAATTTATGAACTCAATCCCCATAATTGACAAAATTTTCTGGGATAAGCTGCTATTTACGAAAATTATATTTCAAGCAAAACAATGGTCGTTTGCAGTAGCGAACCTATGCTGACTGAGAATCTGATTTCTAGTCAGACGCCTTAACCGACAGACCAAGGCTAAATCTGTTTGAAAGTCGAACTATTTCTGGTGATGTGCCATTCGTTGAAATATAAGGCCATTATATTTTTTTAAATTTGTGTAGTCAATCCCCATATTTGAGAAAAGTTTCTTTGCTGAGCTGTTAATTAAATAATATATATTTCAAGCAAAACAACGGCCGTTTGCAGTAGGTAGGCTTCGAACATACGCTGCCATAGAGATTCTGATTTCTAGTCAGACGCCTTAACCGACAGACCAGGGCTAAATCTGTTTGAAAGTAGAACTACTTCTGGTGATGTGCCATTTGAAATATAAGGGCATTATATTGTTTTAAATTTATGCATTCAATCCCCAAAATTGACAAAATTTTCTGGGCTGAGCTGCTAATTACAAAAGTTATATTTCAAGCAAAACAATGGTGGTTTGCAGCAGGTAGGTTTCGACCCTACGCTGCCATGGAGAATCTGATTTCTAGTCAGATGCCTTAGCCGACAGACCAGGGCTAAATCTGTTTGAAAGTAGAACTATTTCTGGTGATGTGCCATTTGAAATATAAGGGCATTATATTGTTTTAAATTTATGCACTCAATCCCCATAATTGACAAAATTTTCTGGGCTGAGCTGCTAATTACAAAAATTATATTTCAAGCAAAACAATGGTCACTTGCAGCAGCGAGGTTTCGAACCTACGCTGCCATAGAGAATCTGATTTCTACTTAGACGCCTTAACCGACAAACCAGGGCTAAATCTGTTTGAAAGTAGAACTATTTCCTGTGATGCGCCATTTGAAATATAAGGGCATTATATTGTTTTAAATTTATGCACTCAATCCCCATAATTGATAAAATTTTCTGGGCTGAGCTGCTAATTACAAAAATTATATTTCAAGCAAAACAAATGGTCGATTGCAGTAGGTAGGTTTCGAACCTACGCTGCCATGGAGAATCTGATTTCTAGTCAGACGCCTTAACCGACCGACCAAAGCTAAATCTGTTTGAAAGTCGAACTATTTCTGGTGATGTGCCATGCGTTGAAATATAACACCATTATATTTTTATAAATTTATGTACTCAATCCCCTTATTTGAGAAAAATTTCTGGGCTGAGCCTTTAATTAAAAAATATATATTTCAAGCAAAACAGTTTTCGTTTGCAGTAGGTAGGTTTCGAACCTACGCTGCCATGGAGAATCTGATTTCTAGTCAGACGCCTTAATCGACAGACCAGGACTAAATCTGTTTGAAAGTGGAACTATTTCTGGTGATGTGCAAGTTGAAATATAATGGCATTATATTGTTTTAAGTGTATGCACTCAATCCCCATAATTGACAAAATTTTCTGGACTGAGCTGCTAATTATAAAAATTATATTTCAAACAAAACAAATGGCCGTTTGCAGTAGGAAGGTTTCGAAACTACGCTGCCATGGAGAATCTGATTTCTCGTTAGACGCCTTAATTGACAGACCAGGGCTGAATCTGTTTGAAAGTAGAACTATTTCTTTTGATGTGCCATTTGAAATATAAGGGCATTATATTGTTTTAAATGTATGCACTCAATCCCCATAATTGACAAAATTTTCTAGGCTGAGCTGCTAATTACAAAAATTATATTTCAAGCAAAACAAATGGTCGATTGCAGTAGGTAGGTTTCGAACCTATGCTGATAGAGAATCTGATTTCTAGTCAGATGCCTTAACCGAACCAGGGCTAAATCTGTTTGAAAGTCAAACTATTTCTGGTGATGTGCCATTTGAAATATAAGGGCATTATATTGTTATAAATTTATGCACTCAATGCCCATAATTGGCAAAATTTTCTTTTCTGAGTTGTTAATTACAAAAATTATATTTCAAGCAAAACAATGGTCGTTTGCAGCAGGTAGGTTTCGAACCTACGCTGCCATAGAGAATCTAATTTCTAGTCATACGCCTTAACCGACAGACCAGGGCTAAATCTGTTTGAAAGTAGAAAAAAATCTTTTGATGTGTCATTTGAAATATAAGGGCATTATATTGTTTTATATGTATGCACTCAATCCCCATAATTGACAAAATTTTCTGGACTGAGCTGCTAATTACAAAAATTATATTTCAAGCAAGACAAATGGTCGTTTGCAGCAGGTAGGTTTCGAACCTACGCTGCCATGGAGAATCTGATTTCTATTTAGATGCCTTAGCCGACAGACCAGGGCTAAATATGTTTGAAAGTAGATCTATTTCTGGTGATGTGCCATGCGTTGAAATATAAAGCCATTATATTTTTTTTAAAGTTTCTGGACTGAGCTGTTAATTAAGAAATATATATTTCAAGCAAAACAATGGCCGTTTGCAGTGGGTAGGTTTCGAACATACGCTGCCATAGAGAATCTGATTTCTAGTCAGACGCCTTAACCGACAGACCAGGGCTAAATCTGTTTGAAAGTAGAACTATTTCCGGCGATGTGCCATTTGAATTATAAGGGCATTATATTGTTTTAAATTTATGCACTCAATCCCCATAATTGATAAAATTTTCTAGGCTGAGCTGCTAATTACAAAAATTATATTTCAAGCAAAACAAATGGTCGATTGCAGTAGGTAGGTTTCGAACCTATGCTGATAGAGAATCTGATTTCTAGTCAGATGCCTTAACCGAACCAGGGCTAAATCTGTTTGAAAGTCAAACTATTTCTGGTGATGTGCCATTTGAAATATTATGGCATTATATTGTTATAAATTTATGCACTCAATGCCCATAATTGGCAAAATTTTCTTGGCTGAGCTGTTAATTACAAAAATTATATTTCAAGCAAAACAATGGTCGTTTGCAGCAGGTAGGTTTCGAACCTACGCTGCCATAGAGAATCTAATTTCTAGTCATACGCCTTAACCGACAGACCAGGGCAAAATCTGTTTGAAAGTCGAACTATTTCTGGTGATGTGAAATGGGTTGAAATATAACACCATTATATGTTTATAAATTTATGTACTCAATCCCCATATTTGAGAAAAATTTCTGGGCTGAGCTTTTAATTAAAAAATATATATTTCAAGCAAAACAATTTTCGTTTGCAGTAGGTAGGTTTCGAACCTACGCTGCCATGGAGAATCTGATTTCTGGTCAGACGCCTTAATCGACAGACCAGGAGAAAATCTGTTTGAAAGTGGAACTATTTCTGGTGGTGTGCAATTTGAAATATAATGGCATTATATTGTTTTAAGTGTATGCACTCAATCCCCATAATTGACAAAATTTTCTGGACTGAGCTGCTAATTACAAAAATTATATTTCAAGCAAAACAAATGGCCGTTTGCAGTAGGTAGGTTTCGAACCTAGGCTGCCATGGAGAATCTGATTTCTCGTCAGACGCCTTAATTGACAGACCAGGGCTAAATCTGTTTGAAAGTAGAACAATTTCTTTTGATGTGATATTTGAAATATAAGGGCATTATATTGTTTTAAATGTATGCACTCAATCCCCATAATTGACAAAAGTTTCTGGACTGAGCTGCTAATTACAAAAATTATATTTCAAGCAAAACAAATGGTCGTTTGCAGCAGGTTGGTTTCGATCCTACGCTGCCATGGAGAATCTAATTTGTAGTCAGACGCCTTAACCCACAGACCAGGGCAAAATCTGTTTGAAAGTAGAACTATTTCTTTTGATGTGCCATTTTAAATATAAGGGCATTGTATTGTTTTAAATGTATGCACTCTATCCCCATAATTGACAAACTTTTCTGGACTGAGCTGTTAATTACAAAAATTATATTTCAAGCAAAACAATATTCGCTTGCAGCAGGGAGGTTTCGAAGCTACGCTGCCATAGAGAATCTGATTTCTACTTAGACTCCTTAACCAACAAACCAGGGCTAAATCTGTTTGAAAGTAGAACTATTTCCTGGGATGCGCCATTTGAAATATAAGGGCATTATATTGTTTTAAATCTATGAACTCAATCCCCATAAATGACAAAATTTTCTGGGATAAGCTGCTATTTACGAAAATTATATTTCAAGCAAAACAATGGTCTTTTGCAGTAGCGAACCTATGCTGATAGAGAATCTGATTTCTAGTCAGATGTCTTAACCGAACCAGGGCTAAATCTGTTTGAAAGTCAAACTATTTCTGGTGATGGGCCATTTGAAATATAAGGGCATTATATTTTTTTAAAAGTTTCTGGGCTGAGCTGTTAATTAAGAAATATATATTTCAAGCAAAACAATGGCCGTTTGCAGTAGGTAGGTTTCGAACATACGCTGCCATAGAGAATCTGATTTCTAGTCAGACGCCTTAACCGACAGACCAGGGCTAAATCTGTTTGAAAGTAGAACTATTTCCGGCGATGTGCCATTTGAAATATAAGGGCATTATATTGTTTTAAATTTATGCACTCAATCCCCATAATTGATAAAATTTTCTAGGCTGAGCTGCTAATTACAAAAATTATATTTCAAGCAAAACAAATGGTCAATTGCAGTAGGTAGGTTTCGAACCTATGCTGATAGAGAATCTGATTTCTAGTCAGATGCCTTAACCGAACCAGGGCTAAATCTGTTTGAAAGTCAAACTATTTCTGGTGATGTGCCATTTGAAATATAAGGGCATTATATTGTTATAAATTTATGCACTCAATGCCCATAATTGGCAAAATTTTCTTGGCTGAGTTGTTAATTACAAAAATTATATTTCAAGCAAAACAATGGTCGTTTGCAGCAGGTAGGTTTCGAACCTACGCTGCCATAGAGAATCTAATTTCTAGTCATACGCCTTAACCGACAGACCAGGGCAAAATCTGTTTGAAAGTGGAACTATTTCTGGTGATGTGCCATGCGTTGAAATATAACACCATTATATGTTTATAAATTTATGTACTCAATCCCCATATTTGAGAAAAATTTCTGGGCTGAGCCTTTAATTAAAAAATATATTTTCAAGCAAAACAATTTTCGTTTGCAGTAGGTAGGTTTCGAACATACGCTGCCATAGAAAATCTGATTTCTAGTCAGACGCCTTAACCGACAGACCAGGGCTAAATCTGTTTGAAAGTAGAACTACTTCTGGTGATGTGCCATTTGAAATATAAGGGCATTATATTGTTTTAAATTTATGCATTCAATCCCCAAAATTGACAAAATTTTCTGGGCTGAGCTGCTAATTACAAAAATTATATTTCAAGCAAAACAATGGTGGTTTGCAGCAGGTAGGTTTCGACCCTACGCTGCCATGGAGAATCTGATTTCTAGTCAGATGCCTTAGCCGACAGACCAGGGCTAAATCTGTTTGAAAGTAGAACTATTTCTGGTGATGTGCCATTTGAAATATAAGGGCATTATATTGTTTTAAATGTATGCACTCTATCCCCATAATTGACAAACTTTTCTGGACTGAGCTGCTAATTACAAAAATTATATTTCAAGCAAAACAATGGTCGCTTGCAGCAGGGAGGTTTCGAAGCTACGCTGCAATAGAGAATCTGATTTCTACTTAGACGCCTTAACCGACAAACCAGGGCTAAATCTGTTTGAAAGTAGAACTATTTCCTGTGATGCGCCATTTGAAATATAAGGGCATTATATTGTTTTAAATTTATGCACTCAATCCCCATAATTGATAAAATTTTCTGGGCTGAGCTGCTAATTACAAAAATTATATTTCAAGCAAAACAAATGGTCGTTTGCAGTAGCGAACCTATGCTGATAGAGAATCTGATTTCTAGTCAGACGCCTTAACCGACAGACCAAGGCTAAATCTGTTTGAAAGTAGAACTACCTCTAGTGATGTGCTATTTGAAATATAAGGGCATTATATTGTTTTAAATTTATGCACTCAATCCCCATAATTGACAAAACTTTCTGGGCTGAGCTGCTAATTACAAAAATTATATTTCAAGCAAAACAATGGTGGTTTGCAGCAGGTAGGTTTCGAGCCAACGCTGCCATGGAGAATCTGATTTCTAGTCAGATGCCTTAGCCGACACACCAGGGCTAAATCTGTTTGAAAGTAGAACTATTTCTGGTGATGTGCCATTAGAAATACAAGGGCATTACATTCTTATAAATTTATGCACTCAATCCCCATAATTGACAAAATTTTCTTGGCTGAGCTGCTAATTACAAAAATTATATTTCAAACAAAACAATGGTCACTTGCAGCAGCGAGGTTTCGAACCTACGCTGCCATAGAGAATCTGATTTCTACTTAGACGCCTTAACCGACAAACCAGGGCTAAGTCTGTTTGAAAGTAGAACTATTTCCTGTGATGCGCCATTTGAAATATAAGGGCATTATATTGTTTTAAATTTATGCACTCAATCCCCATAATTGATAAAATTTTCTGGGCTGAGCTGCTAATTACAAAAATTATATTTCAAGCAAAACAAATGGTCGATTGCAGTAGGTAGGTTTCGAACCTATGCTGATAGAGAATCTGATTTCTAGTCAGACGCCTTAACCGACCGACCAAAGCTAAATCTGTTTGAAAGTCGAACTGTTTCTGGTGATGTGCCATACGTTGAAATATAACACCATTATATTTTTATAAATTTATGTACTCAATCCCCATATTTGAGAAAAATTTCTTTGATGAGCCTTTAATTAAAAAATATATATTTCAAGCAAAACAATTTTCGTTTGCAGCAGGTAGGTTTCGAACCTACGCTGCCATGGAGAATCTGATTTCTAGTCAGACGCCTTAACCGACAGACCAAGGCTAAATCTGTTTGAAAGTCGAACTATTTCTGGTGATGTGCCATGCGTTGAAATATAAGGCCATTATATTTTTTTAAATTTATGTAGTCAATCCCCATATTTGAGACAAGTTTCTGGGCTGAGCTGTTAATTAAATAATATATATTTCAAGCAAAACAACGGCCGTTTGCAGTAGGTAGGTTTCGAACATACGCTGCCATAGAGAATCTGATTTCTAGTCAGACGCCTTAACCGACAGACCAGGGCTAAATCTGTTTGAAAGTAGAACTACTTCTGGTGATGTGCCATTTGAAATATAAGGGCATTATATTGTTTTAAATTTATGCATTCAATCCCCAAAATTGACAAAATTTTCTGGGCTGAGCTGCTAATTACAAAAATTATATTTCAAGCAAAACAATGGTGGTTTGCAGCAGGTAGGTTTCGACCCTACGCTGCCATGGAGAATCTGATTTCTAGTCAGATGCCTTAGCCGACAGACCAGGGCTAAATCTGTTTGAAAGTAGAACTATTTCTGGTGATGTGCCATTTGAAATATAAGGGCATTATATTGTTTTAAATTTATGCACTCAATCCCCATAATTGATAAAATTTTCTGGGCTGAGCTGCTAATTACAAAAATTATATTTCAAGCAAAACAAATGGTCGATTGCAGTAGGTAGGTTTCGAACCTATGCTGATAGAGAATCTGAATTCTAGTCAGACGCCTTAACCGACCGACCAAAGCTAAATCTGTTTGAAAGTCGAACTATTTCTGGTGATGTGCCATACGTTGAAATATAACACCATTATATTTTTATAAATTTATGTACTCAATCCCCATATTTGAGAAAAATTTCTGGGATGAGCCTTTAATTAAAAAATATATATTTCAAGCAAAACAGTTTTCGTTTGTAGTAGGTAGGTTTCGAACCTACGCTGCCATGGAGAATCTGATTTCTAGTCAGACGCCTTAATCGACAGACCAGGACTAAATCTGTTTGAAAGTGGAACTATTTCTGGTGATGTGCAATTTGAAATATAATGGCATTATATTGTTTTAAGTGTATGCACTCAATCCCCATAATTGACAAAATTTTCTGGACTGAGCTGCTAATTACAAAAATTATATTTCAAGCAAAACAATGGTCGTTTGCAGTAGCGAACCTATGCTGATAGAGAATCTGATTTCTAGTCAGATGCCTTAACCGAACCAGGGCTAAATCTGTTTGAAAGTCGAACTATTTCTGGTGATGTGCCATTTGAAATATAAGGGCATTATATTGTTTTAAATTTATGAACTCAATCTCCATAATTGACAAAATTTTCTGGGATAAGCTGCAATTTACAAAAATTATATTTCAAGCAAAACAATGGTCGTTTGCAGTAGCGAACCTATGCTGATAGAGAATCTGATTTCTAGTCAGACGCCTTAACCGACAGACCAGGGCTCAATCTGTTTGAAAGTAGAACTACTTCTGGTGATGTGCCATTTGAAATATAAGGGCATTATATTGTTTTAAATTTATGCACTCAATCCCCATAATTGACAAAATTTTCTAGGCTGAGCTGCTAATTACAAAAATTATATTTCAAGCAAAACAATGGTGGTTTGCAGCAGGTAGGTTTCGAGCCTACGCTGCCATGGAGAATCTGATTTCTAGTCAGATGCCTTAGAAGACACACAAGGGCTAAATCTGTTTGAAAGTAGAACTATTTCTGGTGATGTGCCATTAGAAATATAAGGGCATTACATTCTTATAAATTTATGCACTCAATCCCCATAATTGACAAAATTTTCTTGGCTGAGCTGCTAACTACAAAAATTATATTTCAAACAAAACAATGGTGGCTTGCAGCAGGTAGGTTTCGAACCTACGCTGCCATGGAGAATCTGATTTCTAGTCAGATGCCTTAGCCGACAGACCAGGGCTAAATCTGTTTGAAAGTAAAACTATTTCTGGTGATGTGCCATTTGAAATATAAGGGCATTACATTCTTATAAATTTATGCACTCAATCCCCATAATTGACAAAATTTTCTGGGCTGAGCTGCTAATTACAAAAATTATATTTCAAGCAAAACAAATGGCCGTTTGAAGTAGGTAGGTTTCGAACCTACGCTGCCATGGAGAATCTGATTTCTCGTCAGACGCCTTAATTGACAGACCAGGGCTAAATCTGTTTGAAAGTAGAAAAAAATCTTTTGATGTGCCATTTGAAATATAAGGGCATTATATTGTTTTACATGTATGCACTCAATCCCCATAATTGACAAAATTTTCTGGACTGAGCTGCTAATTACAAAAATTATATTTCAAGCAAGACAAATGGTCGTTTGCGGCAGGTAGGTTTCGAACCTACGCTGCCATGGAGAATCTGATTTCTATTTAGATGCCTTAGCCGACAGACCAGGGCTAAATATGTTTGAAAGTAGATCTATTTCTGGTGATGTGCCATTTGAAATATAAGGGCATTACATTCTTATAAATTTATGCACTCAATCCCCATGATTGACAAAATTTTCTTGGCTGAGGTTTTAATTAAAAAATATATATTTCAAGCAAAACAATTTTCGTTTGCATTAGGTAGGTTTCGAACCTACGCTGCCATAGAGAATCTGATTTCTAGTCAGACGCCTTGACCGACCGACCAAAGCTAAATATGTTTGAAAGTCGAACTATTTCTGGTGATGTGCCATGCGTTGAAATATAACGCCATTATATGTTTATAAATTTATGTTCCCAATCCCCATATTTGAGAAAAATTTCTGGGCTGAGCTTTTAATTAAAAAATATATATTTCAAGCAAAACAATTTTTGTTTGCAGTAGATAGGTTTCAACCTACGCAGCCATTTAGAATCTGATTTCCAGTCAGACGCCTTAATCGACAGACCAGGACTAAATCTGTTTCAAAGTGGAACTATTTCCGGTTATGTGCCATTTGAAATATAAGGGCATTATATTGTTTTAAATTTATGAACTCAATCCCCATAATTGACAAAATTTTCTTGGCTGAGCTGCTAATTACAAAAATTATATTTCAAGCTAAACAATGGTCGTTTGCAGCAAGTAGGTTTCGAACCTACGCTGCCACAGAGATTCTGATTTCTAGTCAGACGCCTTAACCGACAGACCAGGGCTAAATCTGTTTGAAAGTAGAACTATTTCCGGTGATGTGCCATTTGAAATATAAGGGCATTATATTGTTTTAAATTTATGAACTTAATCCCCATAATTGACAAAATTTTCTGGGATAAGCTGCTATTTACGAAAATTATATTTCAAGCAAAACAATGGTCGTTTGCAGTAGCGAACCTATGCTGATAGAGAATCTGATTTCTAGTCAGACGCCTTAACAGACAGACCAAGGCTAAATCTGTTTGAAAGTCGAACTATTTCTGGTGATGTGCCATGCATTGAAATATAAGGCCATTATATTTTTTTAAATTTATGTAGTCAATCCCCATATTTGAGAAAAGTTTCTGGGCTAAGCTGTTAATTAAAAAATATATATTTCAAGCAAAAAAATGGCGTTTGCAGTAGGTAGGTTTCGAACATACGCTGCCATAGAGAATCTGATTTCTAGTCAGACGCTTTAACCGACAGACAAGGGCTAAATCTGATTGAAAGTAGAACTACTTCTGGTGATGTGCCATTTGAAATATGTCGGCATTATATTGTTTTAAATTTATGCACTCAATCCCCATAATTGACAAAATTTTCTGGGCTGAGCTGCTAATTACAAAAATTATATTTCAAGCAAAACAATGGTGGCTTGCAGCAGGTAGGTTTCGAACCAACGCTGCCATGGAGAATCTGATTTCTAGTCAGATGCCTTAGCCGACAGACCAGGGCTAAATCTGTTTGAAAGTAAAACTATTTCTGGTGATGTGCCATTTGAAATATAAGGTCATTACATTCTTATAAATTTATGCACTCAATCCCCATAATTGACAAAATTTTCTTGGCTGAGCTGCTAATTACAAAAATTATATTTCAAGCAAAACAATGGTCGCTTGCAGCAGGGAGGTTTCGAAGCTACGCTGCCATAGAGAATCTGATTTCTACTTAGACGCCTTAACCGACAAACCAGGGCTAAATCTGTTTGAAAGTAGAACTATTTCCTGTGATGCGCCATTTGAAATATAAGGGCAATTTATTGTTTTAAATTTATGAACTCAATTCCCATAATTGACAAAATTTTCTGGGATAAGCTGCTATTTACGAAAATTATATTTCAAGCAAAACAATGGTCGTTTGCAGTAGCGAAACGATGCTGATTGAGAATCTGATTTCTAGTCAGACGCCTTAACCGACAGACCAAGGCTAAATCTGTTTGAAAGTCGAACTATTTCTGGTGATGTGCCATGCGTTGAAATATAAGGCTATTATATTTTTTTAAATTTATTTAGTCAATCCCCATATTTGAGAAAAGTTTCTGGGCTGAGCTGTTAATTAAATAATATATATTTCAAGCAAAACAACGGCCGTTTGCAGTAGGTAGGTTTCGAACATACGCTGCCATAGAGAATCTGATTTCTAGTCAGACGCCTTAACCGACAAACCAGGGCTAAATCTGTTTGAAAGTAGAACTATTTCCTGTGATGCGCCATTTGAAATATAAGGGCATTATATTGTTTTAAATCTATGAACTCAATCCCCATAATTGACAAAATTTTCTGGGATAAGCTGCTATTTACGAAAATTATATTTCAAGCAAAACAATGGTCGTTTGCAGTAGCGAACCTATGCTGATAGAGAATCTGATTTCTAGTCAGACGCCTTAACCGACAGACCAAGGCTAAATCTGTTTGAAAGTAGAACTACTTCTGGTGATGTGCTATTTGAAATATAAGGGCATTATATTGTTTTAAATTTATGCACTCAATCCCCATAATTGACAAAATTTTCTGGGCTGAGCTGCTAATTACAAAAATTATATTTCAAGCAAAACTATGGTGGTTTGCAGCAGGTAGGTTTCGAGCCTACGCTGCCATGGAGAATCTGATTTCTAGTCAGATGCCTTAGCCGACACACCAGGGCTAAATCTGTTTGAAAGTAGAACTATTTCTGGTGATGTGCCATTAGAAATATAAGGGCATTACATTCTTATAAATTTATGCACTCAATCCCCATAATTGACAAAATTTTCTTGGCTGAGCTGCTAATTACAAAAATTATATTTCGAACAAAACAATGGTCACTTGCAGCAGCGAGGTTTCGAACCTACGCTGCCATAGAGAATCTGATTTCTACTTAGACGCCTTAACCGACAAACCAGGGCTAAATCTGTTTGAAAGTAGAACTATTTCCTGTGATGCGCCATTTGAAATATAACTGCATTATATTGTTTTAAATTTATGCACTCAATCCCCATAATTGATAAAATTTTCTGGGCTGAGCTGCTAATTACAAAAATTATATTTCAAGCAAAACAAATGGTCGATTGCAGTAGGTAGGTTTCGAACCTATGCTGATAGAGAATCTGATTTCCAGTCAGATGCCTTAACCGAACCAGGGCTAAATCTGTTTGAAAGTCAAACTATTTCTGGTGATGTGCCATTTGAAATATAAGGGCATTATATTGTTATAAATTTATGCACGCAATCCCCATAATTGACAAAATTTTCTTGGCTGAGCTGTTAATTACAAAAATTGTATTTCAAGCAAAACAATGGTCGTTTGCAGCAGGTAGGTTTCGAACCTGCGCTGCCATAGAGAATCTGATTTCTAGTCAGACGCCTTAACCGACCGACCAAAGCTAAATCTGTTTGAAAGTCGAACTATTTCTGGTGATGTGCCATGCGTTGAAATATAACACCATTATATTTTTATATATTTATGTACTCAATCCCCATATTTGAGAAAAATTTCTGGGCTGAGCCTTTAATTAAAAAATATATATTTCAAGCAAAACAGTTTTCGTTTGCAGTAGGTAGGTTTCGAACCTACGCTGCCATGGAGAATCTGATTTTTAGTCAGACGCCTTAATCGACAGACCAGGACTAAATCTGTTTGAAAGTGGAACTATTTCTGGTGATGTGCAATTTGAAATATAATGGCATTATATTGTTTTAAGTGTATGCACTCAATCCCCATAATTGACAAAATTTTCTGGGCTGAGCTGCTAATTACAAAAATTATATTTCAAGCAAAACAATGGTGGTTTGCAGCAGGTAGGTTTCGAACCTACGCTGCCATGGAGAATCTGATTTCTAGTCAGATGCCTTAGCCGACAGACCAGGGCTAAATCTGTTTGAAAGTAGAACAATTTCTGGTGATGTGCCATTTGAAATATAAGGGCATTATATTGTTTTAAATGTATGCCCTCAATCCCCATAATTGACAAAATTTTCTGGACTGAGCTGCTAATTACAAAAATTATATTTCAAGCAAAACAAATGGTCCTTTGCAGCAGGTAGGTTTCGAACCTACGCTGCCATGGAGAATCTAATTTGTAGTCAGACGCCTTAACCCACAGACCAGGGCTAAATCTGTTTGAAAGTAGAACTATTTCTTTTGATGTGCCATTTGAAATATAAGGGCATTGTATTGTTTTAAATGTATGCACTCTATGCCCATAATTGACAAACTTTTCTGGACTGAGCTGCTAATTACAAAAATTATATTTCAAGCAAAACAATGGTCGCTTGCAGCAGGGAGGTTTCGAAGCTACGCTGCCATAGAGAATCTGATTTCTACTTAGACGCCTTAACCGACAAACCAGGGCTAAATCTGTTTGAAAGTAGAACTATTTCCTGTGATGCGCCATTTGAAATATAAGGGCATTATATTGTTTTAAATTTATGAACTTAATCCCCATAAATGACAAAATTTTCTGGGATAAGCTGCTATTTACGAAAATTATATTTCGAGCAAAACAATGGTCGTTTGCAGTAGCGAACCTATGCTGATAAAGAATCTGATTTCTAGTCAGACGCCTTAACCGACAGACCAAGGCTAAATCTGTTTGAAAGTCGAACTATTTCTGGTGATGTGCCATGCGTTGAAATATAAGGCCATTATATTTTTTTAAATTTATGTAGTCAATCCCCATATTTGAGAAAAGTTTCTGGGCTGAGCTGTTAATTAAAAAATATATATTTCAAGCAAAACAATGGCCGTTTGCAGTAGGTAGGTTTCGAACATACGCTGCCATAGAGAATCTAATTTCTAGTCAGATGCCTTAACCGAGAGACCAGGGCTAAATCTGTTTGAAAGTAGAACTATTTCCGGCGATGTGCCATTTGAAATATAAGGGCATTATATTGTTTTAAATTTATGCACTCAATCCCCATAATTGATAAAATTTTCTAGGCTGAGCTCCTAATTACAAAAATTATATTTCAAGCAAAACAAATGGTCGATTGCAGTAGGTAGGTTTCTAACCTATGCTGATAGAGAATCTGATTTCTAGTCAGATGCCTTAACCGAACCAGGGCTAAATCTGTTTGAAAGTCAAACTATTTCTGGTGATGTGCCATTTGAAATATAAGGGCATTATATTGTTATAAATTTATGCACGCAATCCCCATAATTGACAAAATTTTCTTGGCTGAGCTGTTAATTACAAAAATTGTATTTCAAGCAAAACAATGGTCGTTTGCAGCAGGTAGGTTTCGAACCTACGCTGCCATAGAGAATCTAATTTCTAGTCATACGCCTTAACCGGCAGACCAGCGCTAAATCTGTTTGAAAGTCGAACTATTTCTGGTGTTGTGCAATTAGAAATAAAATGGCATTATGTTGTTTTAAATGTATGCACTCAATCATCATAATTGAGAAAATTTTCTGGACTGAGCTGCTAATTATAAAAATTATATTTCAAGCAAAACAAATGGCCGTTTGCAGTAGGTAGGTTTCGAAACTACGCTGCCATGGAGAATCTGATTTCTCGTTAGACGCCTTAATTGACAGACCAGGGCTGAATCTGTTTGAAAGTAGAACTATTTCTTTTGATGTGCCATTTGAAATATAAGGGCATTATATTGTTTTAAATGTATGCACTCAATCCCCATAATTGACAAAATTTTCTGGACTGAGCTGCTAATTACAAAAATTATATTTCAAGCAAAACAAATGGTCGTTTGCAGCAGGTAGGTTTCGAACCTACGCTGCCATGGAGAATCTGATTTCTAGTCAGACGCCTTAATCGACAGACCAGGACTAAATCTGTTTGAAAGTGGAACTATTTCTGGTGATGTGCAATTTGAAATATAATGGCATTATATTGTTTTAAGTGTATGCACTCAATCCCCATAATTGACAAACTTTTCTGGACTGAGCTGCTAATTACAAAAATTATATTTCAAGCAAAACAAATGGCCGTTTGGAGTAGGTAGGTTTCGAACCTACGCTGCCATGGAGAATCTGATTTCTAGTCAGACGCCTTAACCGACAGACCAAGGCTAAATCTGTTTGAAAGTCGAACTATTTCTGGTGATGTGCCATGCGTTGAAATATAAAGCCATTATATTTTTTTAAAAGTTTCTGGGCTGAGCTGTTAATTAAGAAATATATATTTCAAGCAAAACAATGGCCGTTTGCAGTGGGTAGGTTTCGAACATACGCTGCTATAGAGAATCTGATTTCTAGTCAGACGCCTTAACCGACAGACCAGGGCTAAATCTGTTTGAAAGTAGAACTATTTCCGGCGATGTGCCATTTGAAATATAAGGGCATTATATTGTTTTAAATTTATGCACTCAATCCCCATAATTGACAAACTTTTCTGGACTGAGCTGCTAATTACAAAAATTATATTTCAAGCAAAACAAATGGCCGTTTGGAGTAGGTAGGTTTCGAACCTACGCTGCCATGGAGAATCTGATTTCTAGTCAGACGCCTTAACCGACAGACCAAGGCTAAATCTGTTTGAAAGTCGAACTATTTCTGGTGATGTGCCATGCGTTGAAATATAAAACCATTATATTTTTTTAAAAGTTTCTGGGCTGAGCTGTTAATTAAGAAATATATATTTCAAGCAAAACAATGGCCGTTTGCAGTAGGTAGGTTTGGAACATACGCTGCCATAGAGAATCTGATTTCTAGTCAGACGCCTTAACCGACAGACCAGGGCTAAATCTTTTTGAAAGTAGAAAAAAATCTTTTGATGTGTCATTTGAAATATAAGGGCATTATATTGTTTTATATGTATGCACTGAATCCCCATAATTGACAAAATTTTCTGGACTGAGCTGCTAATTACAAAAATTATATTTCAAGCAAGACAAATGGTCGTTTGCAGCAGGTAGGTTTCGAACCTACGCTGCCATGGAGAATCTGATTTCTATTTAGATGCCTTAGCCGACAGACCAGGGCTAAATATGTTTGAAAGTAGATCTATTTCTGGTGATGTGCCATGCGTTGAAATATAAAGCCATTATATTTTTTTTAAAGTTTCTGGGCTGAGCTGTTAATTAAGAAATATATATTTCAAGCAAAACAATGGCCGTTTGCAGTGGGTAGGTTTCGAACATACGCTGCCATAGAGAATCTGATTTCTAGTCAGACGCCTTAACCGACAGACCAGGGCTAAATCTGTTTGAAAGTAGAACTATTTCCGGCGATGTGCCATTTGAATTATAAGGGCATTATATTGTTTTAAATTTATGCACTCAATGCCCATAATTGGCAAAATTTTCTTGGCTGAGCTGTTAATTACAAAAATTATATTTCAAGCAAAACAATGGTCGTTTGCAGCAGGTAGGTTTCGAACCTACGCTGCCATAGAGAATCTAATTTCTAGTCATACGCCTTAACCGACAGACCAGGGCAAAATCTGTTTGAAAGTCGTACTATTTCTGGTGATGTGAAATGGGTTGAAATATAACACCATTATATGTTTATAAATTTATGTACTCAATCCCCATATTTGAGAAAATTTTCTGGGCTGAGCCTTTAATTAAAAAATATATATTTCAAGCAAAACAATTTTCGTTTGCAGTAGTTAGGTTTCGAACCTACGCTGCCATGGAGAATCTGATTTCTGGTCAGACGCCTTAATCGACAGACCAGGAGAAAATCTGTTTGAAAGTGGAACTATTTCTGGTGATGTGCAATTTGAAATATAATGGCATTATATTGTTTTAAGTGTATGCACTCAATCCCCATAATTGACAAAATTTTCTGGACTGAGCTGCTAATTACAAAAATTATATTTCAAGCAAAACAAATGGCCGTTTGCAGTAGGTAGGTTTCGAACCTAGGCTGCCATGGAGAATCTGATTTCTCGTCAGACGCCTTAATTGACAGACCAGGGCTAAATCTGTTTGAAAGTAGAACAATTTCTTTTGATGTGATATTTGAAATATAAGGGCATTATATTGTTTTAATCCCCATAATTGACAAAATTTTCTGGACTGAGCTGCTAATTACAAAAATTATATTTCAAGCAAAACAAATGGTCGTTTGCAGCAGGTTGGTTTCGATCCTACGCTGCCATGGAGAATCTAATTTGTAGTCAGACGCCTTAACCCACAGACCAGGGCAAAATCTGTTTGAAAGTAGAACTATTTCTTTTGATGTGCCATTTGAAATATAAGGGCATTGTATTGTTTTAAATGTATGCAATCTATCCCCATAATTGACAAACTTTTCTGGACTGAGCTGCTAATTACAAAAATTATATTTCAAGCAAAACAATATTCGCTTGCAGCAGGGAGGTTTCGAAGCTACGCTGCCATAGAGAATCTGATTTCTACTTAGACTCCTTAACCAACAAACCAGGGCTAAATCTGTTTGAAAGTAGAACTATTTCCTGGGATGCGCCATTTGAAATATAAGGGCATTATATTGTTTTAAATCTATGAACTCAATCCCCATAAATGACAAAATTTTCTGGGATAAGCTGCTATTTACGAAAATTATGTTTCAAGCAAAACAATGGTCTTTTGCAGTAGCGAACCTATGATGATAGAGAATCTGATTTCTAGTCAGATGTCTTAACCGAACCAGGGCTAAATCTGTTTGAAAGTCAAACTATTTCTGGTGATGGGCCATTTGAAATATACGGGCATTATATTTTTTTAAAAGTTTCTGGGCTGAGCTGTTAATTAAGAAATATATATTTCAAGCAAAACAATGGCCGTTTGCAGTAGGTAGGTTTCGAACATACGCTGCCATAGAGAATCTGATTTCTAGTCAGACGCCTTAACCGACAGACCAGGGCTAAATCTGTTTGAAAGTCGTACTATTTCTGGTGATGTGAAATGGGTTGAAATATAACACCATTATATGTTTATAAATTTATGTACTCAATCCCCATATTTGAGAAAAATTTCTGGGCTGAGCTGTTAATTAAAAAATATATATTTCAAGCAAAATAAATGGTCGTTTGCAGTAGGTAGGTAGGTTTCGAAACTACGCTGCCATGGAGAATCTGATTTCTAGTCAGACGCCTTAATCGACAGACCAGGACTAAATCTGTTTGAAAGTGGAACTATTTCTGATGATGTGCAATTTGAAATATAATGGCATTATATTGTTTTAAATGTATGCACTCAATCCCCATAATTGACAAAATTTTCTGGACTGACCTGCTAATTACAAAAATTATATTTCAAACAAAACAAATGGCCGTTTGCAGTAGGTAGGTTTCGAACCTACGCTGATATGGAGAATCTGATTTCCAGTCAGATGCCTTAACCGACAGACCAAGGCTAAATCTGTTTGAAAGTCGTTGTAATATAAGTCCATTATATTTTTATAAATTTATGTACTCAATCCCCATATTTGAGAAAAATTTCTGGGCTGAGCTTTTAATTAAAAAATATATATTTCAAGCAAAACAATTTTCGTTTGCAGTAGGTAGGTTTCGAACCTACGCTGCCATGGAGAATCTGATTTCTAGTCAGACGCCTTAATCGACAGACCAGGACTAAATCTGTTTGAAAGTGGAACTATTTTTGGTGATGTGCAATTTGAAATATAATGGCATTATATTGTTTTAAGTGTATGCACTCAATCCCCATAATTGACAAAATTTTCTGGACTGACCTGCTAATTACAAAAATTGTATTTCAAGCAAAACAAATGGCCGTTTGCAGTAGGTAGGTTTCGAACCTACGCTGATATGGAGAATCTGATTTCCAGTCAGATGCCTTAACCGACAGACCAAGGCTAAATCTGTTTGAAAGTCGTTGTAATATAAGTCCATTATATTTTTATAAATTTATGTACTCAATCCCCATATTTGAGAAAAATTTCTGGGCTGAGCTGTTAATTAAAAAATATATATTTCAAGCAAAATAAATGGTCGTTTGCAGTAGGTAGGTAGGTTTCGAAACTACGCTGCCATGGAGAATCTGATTTCTAGTCAGACGCCTTAATCGACAGACCAGGACTAAATCTGTTTGAAAGTGGAACTATTTCTGATGATGTGCAATTTGAAATATAATGGCATTATATTGTTTTAAATGTATGCACTCAATCCCCATAATTGACAAAATTTTCTGGACTGACCTGCTAATTACAAAAATTATATTTCAAACAAAACAAATGGCCGTTTGCAGTAGGTAGGTTTCGAACATACGCTGCCATAGAGAATCTAATTTCTAGTCAGACGCCTTAACCGAGAGACCAGGGCTAAATCTGTTTGAAAGTAGAACTATTTCCGGCGATGTGCCATTTGAAATATAAGGGCATTATATTGTTTTAAATCTATGAACTCAATCCCCATAATTGACAAAATTTTCTGGGATAAGCTGCTATTTACGAAAATTATATTTCAAGCAAAGCAATGGTCGTTTGCAGTAGCGAACTTATGCTGATAGAGAATCTGATTTCTAGTCAGATGCCTTAACCGAACCAGGGCTAAATCTGTATGAAAGTAGGACTATATCTGGTGATATATATATATATATATATATATATATATATATATATATATATATATATATATATATATATATATATATATATATATATATATATATATATATATATATATATATATATATATATATATATATATATATATATATATATATATATATATATATATATATATATATATATATATATATATATATATATATATATATATATATATATATATATATTATATATCACCAGATATAGTCCTACTTTCAAACAGATTTAGCCCTGGTCTGTCGGTTAAGGCGTCTGACTAGAAATCAGATTCTCTATGGCAGCGTAGGTTCGAAACCTACCTACTGCAAACGGCAATTGTTTTGCTTGAAATATATATTTTTAAATTAACAGCTAAGCATAGAAACTTTTCTCAAATATGGGGATTGACTACATAAATTTAAAAAAATATAATGGCCTTAAATTTCAACGCATGGCACATGACCAGAAATAGTTCGACTTTCAAACAGATTTAGCCCTGGTCTGTCGGTTAAGGCGTATGACTAGAAATTAGATTCTCTATGGCAGCGTAGGTTCGAAACCTACCTGCTGCAAACGACCATTGTTTTGCTTGAAATATAATTTTTGTAATTAACAGCTCAGCCAAGAAAATTTTGTCAATTATGGGGATTGAGTGCATAAATTTATAACAATATAATGCCCTTATATTTCAAATGGCACATCACCAGAAATAGTTTGACTTCAAAACAGATTTAGCCCTGGTTCGGTTAAGGCATCTGACTAGAAATCAGATTCTCTATCAGCATAGGTTCGCTACTGCAAACGACTATTGTTTTGCTTGAAATATAATTTTCGTAAATAGCAGCTTATCCCAGAAAATTTTGTCAATTATGGGGATTGAGTTCAGAGATTTAAAACAATATAATGCCCTTATATTTCAAATGGCGCATCACAGGAAATAGTTCTACTTTCAAACAGATTTAGCCATGGTTTGTCGGTTAAGGCGTCTAAGTAGAAATCAGATTCTCTATAGCAGCGAAGCTTCGAAACCTCCCTGCTGCAAGCGACCATTTTTGCTTGAAATATAATTTTTGTAATTAACAGCTCAGCCAAGGAAATTTTGTCAATTATGGGGATTGAGTGCATAAATTTAAAACAATATAATGCCCTTATATTTCAAATATCACATCACCAGAAATAGTTTGACTTTCAAACAGATTTTGCCCTGGTTCGGTTAAGGCATCTGACTAGAAATCAGATTCTCTATCAGCGTAGGTTCGCTACTGCAAACGACCATTGTTTTGCTTGAAATATAATTTTCGTAAATAGCAGCTTATCCCAGAAAATTTTGTCAATTATGGGGATTGAGTTCATAGATTTAAAACAATATAATGCCCTTATATTTCAAATCGCGCATCACAGGAAATAGTTCTACATTCAAACAGATTTAGCCCTGGTTTGTCGGTTAAGGCGTCTAAGTAGAAATCAGATTCTCTATGGCAGCGTAGCTTCGAAACCTCCCTGCTGCAAGCGACCATTGTTTTGCTTGAAATATAATTTTTGTAATTAGCAGCTCAGTCCAGAAAAGTTTGTCAATTATGGGGATAGAGTGCATACATTTAAAACAATACAATTCCCTTATATTTCAAATGGCACATCAAAAGAAATAGTTCTACTTTCAAACAGATTTAGAACTGGTCTGTGAGTTAAGGCGTCTGACTACAAATTAGATTCTCCATGGCAGCGTAGGTTCGAAACCTACCTGCTGCAAACGGCCATTTATTTTGCTTGAAATATAATTTTTGTAATTAGTAGCTCAGTCCAGAAAATTTTGTCAATTATTTGGATTGAGTGCATACATTTAAAACAATATAATGCCCTTATATTTCAAATGGCACATCAAAAGAAATAGATCTACTTTTAAACAGATTTAGCCCTGGTCTGTCAATTAAGGCGTCTGACGAGAAATCAGATTCTCCATGGCAGCGTAGTTTCGAAACCTACCTACTGCAAACGGCCATTTGTTTTGCTTGAAATATAATTTTTATAATTAGCAGCTCAGTCCAGAAAATTTTGTCAATTATGGGGATTGAGTGCATACATTTAAAACAACATAATGCCATTATATTTCTAATTGCACATCACCAGAAATAGTTCCACTTTCAAACAGATTTAGTCCTGGTCTGTCGATTAAGGCGTCTGACTGGAAATCAGATTCTCCATGGCAGCGTAGGTTCGAAACCTACCTGCTGCAAACGACCATTTGTTTTGCTTGAAATATAATTTTTGTAATTAGCAGCTCAGTCCAGAAAATTTTGTCAATTATGGGGATTGAGTGCATACACTTAAAACAATATAATGCCATTATATTTCAAATTGCACATCACCAGAAATATTTCCACTTTCAAACAGATTTAGTCCTGGTCTGTCGATTAAGGCGTCTGACTATAAATCAGATTCTCCATGGCAGCGTAGGTTCGAAACCTACCTACTGCAAACGAAAACTGTTTTTTGCTTGAAATATATAATTTTTAATTAAAGGCTAAGCCCAGAAATTTTTCTCAAATATGGGGATTGAGTACATAAATTTATAAACATATAATGGTGTTATATTTCAACGCATGGCACATCACCAGAAATAGTTCGACTTTCAAACAGATTTAGCCCTGGTCTGTCGGTTAAGGCGTATGACTAGAAATTAGATTCTCTATGGCAGCGTAGGTTCGAAACCTACCTGCTGCATACGACCATTGTTTTGCTTGAAATATAATTTTTGTAATTAACAGCTCAGCCAAGAAAATTTTGTCAATTATGGGCATTGAGTGCATAAATTTATAACAATATAATGCCCTTATATTTCAAATGGCACATCACCAGAAATAGTTTGACTTTCAAACAGATTTAGCCCTGGTTCGGTTAAGGCATCTGACAAGAAATCAGATTCTCTATCAGCATAGGTTAGAAACCTACCTACTGCAATCGACCATTTGTTTTGCTTGAAATATAATTTTTGTAATTAGGAGCTCAGCCTAGAAAATTTTATCAATTATGGGGATTGAGTGCATAAATTTAAAACAATATAATGCCCCAGGGCTAAATCTGTTTGAAAGTAGGACTATATCTGGTGATATATATATATATATATATATATATATATATATATATATATATATATATATATATATATATATATATATATATATATATATATATATATATATATATATATATATATATATATATATACATATATATATATATATATATAATATAATATAAGGGCATTATATTGTTTTAAATTTATGCACTCAATCCCCATAATTGACAAAATTTTCTGGGATAAGCTGCTATTTACGAAAATTATATTTCAAGCAAAACAATGGTCGTTTGCAGTAGCGAACCTATGCTGATAGAGAATCTGATTTCTAGTCAGATGTCTTAACCGAACCAGGGCTAAATCTGTTTGAAAGTCAAACTATTTCTGGTGATGGGCCATTTGAAATATAAGGGCATTATATTTTTTTAAAAGTTTCTGGGCTGAGCTGTTAATTAAGAAATATATATTTCAAGCAAAACAATGGCCGTTTGCAGTAGGTAGGTTTCGAACATACGCTGCCATAGAGAATCTGATTTCTAGTCAGACGCCTTAACCGACAGACCAGGGCTAAATCTGTTTGAAAGTAGAACTATTTCCGGCGATGTGCCATTTGAAATATAAGGGCATTTGTTCAGTTTTGGTTATTTATTTTGTATATTGACACTAAATATTAATTCATTACCTGGGTTTTCTATATATTGATTTCTTTATGATTCGGGGTTAATCGAATACATTTATCAATTTTTATTTTAATTTAATTTTTTATATACTTTATGGTAAAAAACGCGTGTCATTTCACCGCGATAATATGAGCCCTCGGGTTTTGTTTGGCCGAATTACCGCGCATAGTTTTCGCGTGTTTGCGATTGGTAACCCCCACTACATTGCTGCAATGGACATGGTGTGGAGAAAGAAAATCCGAGAGGCCTCGGGGGTCTTACACTAGAGTGCACATAAGGTAGGCCGTTTATTTTATAATTCGAGGGTTTATCCGTAGTTTTGTTTTGTTTGTGATCAAATTTTAAATTAAGAATTTATTTCGATGAACTTGTATACTATTATTCCACACGCGGCTTCTAAAAGGAAGTCTAGGAAACATTGAGTCTCTTACAGCATTATATTGTTTTAAATTTATGCACTCAATCCCCATAATTGATAAAATTTTCTAAAACTGAGCTGCTAATTACAAAAATTATATTTCAAGCAAAACAAATGGTCGATTGCAGTAGGTAGGTTTCGAACCTATGCTGATAGAGAATCTGATTTCTAGTCAGATGCCTTAACCGAACCAGGGCTAAATCTGTTTGAAAGTCAAACTATTTCTGGTGATGTGCCATTTGAAATATAAGGGCATTATATTGTTATAAATTTATGCACTCAATGCCCATAATTGGCAAAATTTTCTTGGCTGAGCTGTTAATTACAAAAATTATATTTCAAGCAAAACAATGGTCGTTTGCAGCAGGTAGGTTTCGAACCTACGCTGCCATGGAAAATCTGATTTCTCGTCAGACGCCTTAACCGACAGACCAGGGCAAAATCTGTTTGAAAGTCGAACTATTTCTGGTGATGTGCCATGCGTTGAAATATAACACCATTATATGTTTATAAATTTATGTACTCAATCCCCATATTTGAGAAAAATTTCTGGGCTGAGCCTTTAATTAAAAAATATATATTTCAAGCAAAACAATTTTCGTTTGCAGTAGGTAGGTTTCGAACCTACGCTGCCATGGAGAATCTGATTTCTGGTCAGACGCCTTAATCGACAGACCAGGACTAAATCTGTTTGAAAGTGGAACTATTTCTGGTGATGTGCAATTTGAAATATAATGGCATTATATTGTTTTAAGTGTATGCACTCAATCCCCATAAATGACAAAATTTTCTGGACTGAGCTGCTAATTACAAAAATTATATTTCAAGCAAAACAAATGGCCGTTTGCAGTAGGTAGGTTTCGAACATACGCTGCCATGGAAAATCTGATTTCTCGTCAGACGCCTTAATTGACAGACCAGGGCTAAATCTGTTTGAAAGTAGAACAATTTCTTTTGATGTGCCATTTGAAATATAAGGGCATTATATTGTTTTAAATGTATGCACTCAATCCCCATAATTGACAAAATTTTCTGGACTGAGCTGCTAATTACAAAAATTATATTTCAAGCAAAACAAATGGTCGTTTGCAGCAGGTTGGTTTCGATCCTACGCTGCCATGGAGAATCTAATTTGTAGTCAGACGCCTTAACCCACAGACCAGGGCAAAATCTGTTTGAAAGTAGAACTATTTCTTTTGATGTGCCATTTGAAATATAAGGGCATTGTATTGTTTCAAATGTATGCACTCTATCCCCATAATTGACAAACTTTTCTGGACTGAGCTGCTAATTACAAAAATTATATTTCAAGCAAAACAATATTCGCTTGCAGCAGGGAGGTTTCGAAGCTACGCTGCCATAGAGAATCTGATTTCTACTTAGACTCCTTAACCGACAAACCAGGGCTAAATCTGTTTGAAAGTAGAACTATTTCCTGTGATGCGCCATTTGAAATATAAGGGCATTATATTGTTTTAAATCTATGAACTCAATCCCCATAAATGACAAAATTTTCTGGGATAAGCTGCTATTTACGAAAATTATATTTCAAGCAAAACAATGGTCGTTTGCAGTAGCGAACCTATGCTGATAGAGAATCTGATTTCTAGTCAGATGTCTTAACCGAACCAGGGCTAAATCTGTTTGAAAGTCAAACTATTTCTGGTGATGGGCCATTTGAAATATAAGGGCATTATATTGTTACAAATTTATGCACTCAATCCCCATAATTGACAAAATTTTCTTGGCTGAGCTGTTAATTACAAAAATTATATTTCAAGCAAAACAATGGTCGTTTGCAGCAGGTAGGTTTCGAACCTACGCTGCCATGGAAAATCTGATTTCTCGTCAGACGCCTTAATTGACAGACCAGGGCTAAATCTGTTTGAAAGTAGAACAATTTCTTTTGATGTGCCATTTGAAATATAAGGGCATTATATTGTTTTAAATGTATGCACTCAATCCCCATAATTGACAAAATTTTCTGGACTGAGCTGCTAATTACAAAAATTATATTTCAAGCAAAACAAATGGTCGTTTGCAGCAGGTTGGTTTCGATCCTACGCTGCCATGGAGAATCTAATTTGTAGTCAGACGCCTTAACCCACAGACCAGGGCAAAATCTGTTTGAAAGTAGAACTATTTCTTTTGATGTGCCATTTGAAATATAAGGGCATTGTATTGTTTCAAATGTATGCACTCTATCCCCATAATTGACAAACTTTTCTGGACTGAGCTGCTAATTACAAAAATTATATTTCAAGCAAAACAATATTCGCTTGCAGCAGGGAGGTTTCGAAGCTACGCTGCCATAGAGAATCTGATTTCTACTTAGACTCCTTAACCGACAAACCAGGGCTAAATCTGTTTGAAAGTAGAACTATTTCCTGTGATGCGCCATTTGAAATATAAGGGCATTATATTGTTTTAAATCTATGAACTCAATCCCCATAAATGACAAAATTTTCTGGGATAAGCTGCTATTTACGAAAATTATATTTCAAGCAAAACAATGGTCGTTTGCAGTAGCGAACCTATGCTGATAGAGAATCTGATTTCTAGTCAGATGTCTTAACCGAACCAGGGCTAAATCTGTTTGAAAGTCAAACTATTTCTGGTGATGGGCCATTTGAAATATAAGGGCATTATATTGTTACAAATTTATGCACTCAATCCCCATAATTGACAAAATTTTCTTGGCTGAGCTGTTAATTACAAAAATTATATTTCAAGCAAAACAATGGTCGTTTGCAGCAGGTAGGTTTCGAACCTACGCTGCCATAGATAATCTGATTTCTAGTCAGACGCTTTAAGCGACAGACCAGGGCTAAATCTGTTTGAAAGTAGGACTATTTCTGGTGATGTGCTATTTAAAATATAAGGGCATTATATTGTTTTAAATTTATGCACTCAATCCCCATAATTGATAAAATTTTCTGGGCTGAGCTGCTAATTAGAAAAATTATATTTCAAGCAAAACAAATGGTCGATTGCAGTAGGTAGGTTTCGAACCTATGCTGATAGAGAATCTGATTTCTAGTCAGACGCCTTAATCGACACAACAAAGCTAAATCTGTTTGAAAGTCGAACTATTTCTGGTGATGTGCCATGCGTTGAAATATAACGCCATTATATGTTTATAAATTTATGTACTCAATCCCCATATTTGAGAAGAATTTCTGGGCTGAGCTTTTAATTAAAAAATATATATTTCAAGCAAAACAATTTTCGTTTGAAGTAGGTAGATTTCGAACCTACGCTGCTATTTAGAATCTGATTTCTACTCAGATGCCTTAACCAATAGACCAGGACTAAATCTGTTTGAAAGTGGAACTATTTCTGGTGATGTGCAATTTGAAATATAATGGCATTATATTGTTTTTAATGTATGCACTCAATCCCCATAATTGACAAAATTTTCTGGACTGAGCTGCTATTTACGAAAATTATATTTCAAGCAAAACAATGGTCGTTTGCAGTAGCGAACCTATGCTGATAGAGAATCTGATTTCTAGTCAGATGTCTTAACCGAACCAGGGCTAAATCTGTTTGAAAGTCAAACTATTTCTGGTGATGGGCCATTTGAAATATAAGGGCATTATATTGTTACAAATTTATGCACTCAATCCCCATAATTGACAAAATTTTCTTGGCTGAGCTGTTAATTACAAAAATTATATTTCAAGCAAAACAATGGTCGTTTGCAGCAGGTAGGTTTCGAACCTACGCTGCCATAGATAATCTGATTTCTAGTCAGACGCTTTAAGCGACAGACCAGGGCTAAATCTGTTTGAAAGTAGGACTATTTCTGGTGATGTGCTATTTAAAATATAAGGGCATTATATTGTTTTAAATTTATGCACTCAATCCCCATAATTGATAAAATTTTCTGGGCTGAGCTGCTAATTAGAAAAATTATATTTCAAGCAAAACAAATGGTCGATTGCAGTAGGTAGGTTTCGAACCTATGCTGATAGAGAATCTGATTTCTAGTCAGACGCCTTAATCGACACAACAAAGCTAAATCTGTTTGAAAGTCGAACTATTTCTGGTGATGTGCCATGCGTTGAAATATAACGCCATTATATGTTTATAAATTTATGTACTCAATCCCCATATTTGAGAAGAATTTCTGGGCTGAGCTTTTAATTAAAAAATATATATTTCAAGCAAAACAATTTTCGTTTGAAGTTGGTAGATTTCGAACCTACGCTGCTATTTAGAATCTGATTTCTACTCAGATGCCTTAACCAATAGACCAGGACTAAATCTGTTTGAAAGTGGAACTATTTCTGGTGATGTGCAATTTGAAATATAATGGCATTATATTGTTTTTAATGTATGCACTCAATCCCCATAATTGACAAAATTTTCTGGACTGAGCTGCTATTTACGAAAATTATATTTCAAGCAAAACAATGGTCGTTTGCAGTAGCGAACCTATGCTGATAGAGAATCTGATTTCTAGTCAGATGTCTTAACCGAACCAGGGCTAAATCTGTTTGAAAGTCAAACTATTTCTGGTGATGGGCCATTTGAAATATAAGGGCATTATATTGTTACAAATTTATGCACTCAATCCCCATAATTGACAAAATTTTCTTGGCTGAGCTGTTAATTACAAAAATTATATTTCAAGCAAAACAATGGTCGTTTGCAGCAGGTAGGTTTCGAACCTACGCTGCCATAGATAATCTGATTTCTAGTCAGACGCTTTAAGCGACAGACCAGGGCTAAATCTGTTTGAAAGTAGGACTATTTCTGGTGATGTGCTATTTAAAATATAAGGGCATTATATTGTTTTAAATTTATGCACTCAATCCCCATAATTGATAAAATTTTCTGGGCTGAGCTGCTAATTAGAAAAATTATATTTCAAGCAAAACAAATGGTCGATTGCAGTAGGTAGGTTTCGAACCTATGCTGATAGAGAATCTGATTTCTAGTCAGACGCCTTAATCGACACAACAAAGCTAAATCTGTTTGAAAGTCGAACTATTTCTGGTGATGTGCCATGCGTTGAAATATAACGCCATTATATGTTTATAAATTTATGTACTCAATCCCCATATTTGAGAAGAATTTCTGGGCTGAGCTTTTAATTAAAAAATATATATTTCAAGCAAAACAATTTTCGTTTGAAGTAGGTAGATTTCGAACCTACGCTGCTATTTAGAACCTGATTTCTACTCAGATGCCTTAACCAATAGACCAGGACTAAATCTGTTTGAAAGTGGAACTATTTCTGGTGATGTGCAATTTGAAATATAATGGCATTATATTGTTTTTAATGTATGCACTCAATCCCCATAATTGACAAAATTTTCTGGACTGAGCTGCTAATTACAAAAATTATATTTCAAGCAAAACAAATGGTCGTTTGCAGCAGGTAGGTTTCGAACCTTCCCTGCCATGGAGAATCTGATTTCTCGTCAGACGCCTTAATTGACAGACCAGAAGGTAGAACTATTTCTGGTGATGTGCCATTTGAAATATAAGGGCATTATATTGTTTTAAATTTAAGAACTCAATCCCCATAATTGACAAAATTTTCTGGACTGAGCTGCTAATTACAAAAATTATATTTCAAGCATAACAAATGGCCGTTTGCAGTAGGTAGGTTTCGAACCTACGCTGCCATGGAGGATCTGATTTCTCGTCAGACGCCTTAATTGACAGACCAGGGCTAAATCTGTTTGAAAGTAGAACTATTTCTTTTGATGTGCCATTTGAAATATAAGGGCATTATATTGTTTTTAATGTATGCACTCAATCCCCATAATTGACAAAATTTTCTGGACTGAGCTGCTAATTACAAAAATTATATTTCAAGCAAAACAAATGGTCGTTTGCAGCAGGTAGGTTTCGAACCTTCGCTGCCATGGAGAATCTGATTTCTCGTCAGACGCCTTAATTGACAGACCAGAAAGTAGAACTATTTCTGGTGATGTGCCATTTGAAATATAAGGGCATTATATTGTTTTAAATTTAAGAACTCAATCCCCATAATTGACAAAATTTTCTGGGATAAGCTGCTATTTACGAAAATTATATTTCAAGCAAAACGATGGTCGTTTGCAGTAGCGAACCTATGCTGATAGAGAATCTGATTTCTAGTCAGACGCCTTAACCGACAGATAAAGGCTAAATCTGTTTGAAAGTCAAACTATTTCTGGTGATGTGTCATGCGTTGAAATATAAGGCCATTAAATTGTTTTAAATTTATGTTGTCAATCCCCATATTTGAGAAAAGTTTCTGGGCTGAGCTGTTAATTAAAAAATATATATTTCAAGCAAAACAATTGCCGTTTGCAGTAGGTAGGTTTCGAACATACGCTGCCATAGAGAATCTGATTTCTAGTCAGACGCCTTAACCCACAGACCAGGGCTAAATCTGTTTGAAAGTAGAACTATTTCTGGTGATGTGCCATTTGAAATATAAGGGCATTATATTGTTTTAAATTTATGCACTCAGTCCCCATAATTGACAAAATTTTCTTGGCTGAGCTGCTAATTACAAAAAATTATATTTCAAGCAAAACAATGGTCGTTTGCAGCAGATATATTTCGAACCTACACTGCCACAGAGAATCTGATTTCTAGTCAGACGCCTTAACCGACAGACCCGGGCTAAATCTGTTTGAAAATCGAACTATTTCTGGTGATGTGCCATGCGTTGAAATATAAGGCCATTATATTTTTTTTAATTTATGTAGTCAATCCCCATATTTGCGAAAAGTTTTTGGGCTTAGCTGTTAATTAAAAAATATATATTTCAAGCAAAATAATGGCCGTTTGCAGTAGGTAGGTTTCGAACTTACGCTGCCATAGAGAATCTGAATTCTATTCAGACGCCTTAACCGACAGACCAGTGCTAAATCTGTTTGAAAGTAGAACTATTTCTGGTGATGTGCCATTTGAAATATAAGGGCATTATATTGTTTTAAATTTATACACTGCCACAGAGAATCTGATTTCTAGTCAGACGCCTTAACCGACAGACCAGGGCTAAATCTGTTTGAAAGTCGAACTATTTCTGGTGATGTGCCATGCGTTGAAATATAAGGCCATTATATTTTTTTTAATTTATGTAGTCAATCCCCATATTTGCGAAAAGTTTTTGGGCTTAGCTGTTAATTAAAAAATATATATTTCAAGCAAAACAATGGTCATTTGCAGCAGGTAGGTTTCGAACCTACGCTGCCACAGAGAATCTGATTTCTAGTCAGACGCCTTAACCGACAGACCAGGGCTAAATCTGTTTGAAAGTCGAACTATTTCTGGTGATGTGCCATGCGTTGAAATAAAAGGCCATTATATTTTTTTTAATTTATGTAGTCAATCCCCATATTTGCGAAAAGTTTCTGGGCTTAGCTGTTAATTAAAAAATATATATTTCAAGCAAAATAATGGCCGTTTGCAGTAGGTAGGTTTCAGATTCTCTATGGCAGCGTAGGTTCGAAACCTACCTACTGCAAACGGCCATTGTTTTGCTTGCAATATATATTTTTTAATTAAAAGCTCAGCCCAGAAATTTTTCTCAAATATGGGGATTGACTACATAAATTTAAAAAAATATAATGGAATTATATCTCAACGCATTGCACATCACCAGAAATAGTTCGACTTTCAAACAGATATAGCCTTGCTCTGTCGGTTAAGGCGTCTGACTAGAAATCAGATTCTCTATCAGCATAGGTTCGAAACCTACCTACAGCAAACGACCATTGTTTTGCTTGAAATATAATTTTCGTAAATAGCAGCTTATTTCAGAAGACAATATAATGCTCTTATATTTCAAGTGGCACATCACCAGAAATAGTTCTACTTTCAAACAGATTTAGCCCTGGTCTGTCGGTTAAGGCGTCTGACTAGAAATCATATTCTCTATGGCAATGTAGGTTCGAAACCTACCTACTGCAAACGGCCATTGTTTTGCTTGCAATATATATTTTTTAATTAACAGCTCAGCCCAGAAATTTTTCTCAAATATGGGGATTGACTACATAAATTTAAAAAAATATAATGGAATTATATTTGAACGCATGGCACATCACCAGAAATAGTTCGACTTTCAAACAGATATAGCCTTGGTCTGTCGGTTAAGGCGTCTGACTAGAAATCAGATTCTCTATCAGCATAGGTTCGAAACCTACTTACTGCAAACGACCATTGTTTTGCTTGAAATATAATTTTCGTAAATAGCAGCTTATCCCAGAAAATTTTGTCAATTACGGGGATTGAGTGCATAAATTTAAAACAATATAATGCCCTTAAATTTCAAGTGGCACATCACCAGAAATAGTTCTACTTTCAAACAGATTTAGCCCTTGTCTGTCGGTTAAGGCGTCTGACTGGAAATCAGATTCTCTATTGCAGCATAGGTTCGAAACCTACCTACTGCAAACGGAAATTGTTTTGCTTGAAATACATATTTTTTAATTAACAGCTCAGCCCAGAAATTTTTCTCAAATTTGGGGATTGAGTAAATAAATTTATTAAAATATAATGGCCATATATTTCAACGCATTACACATCACCAGAAATAGTTCGGCTTTTAAACAGATTTAGCCTTGGTCTGTCGGTTAAGGCGTCTGACTAGAAATCAGATTCTCCATGGCAGCGTAGGTTCGAAACCTACATGCTGCAAACGAACATTGTTTTGCTTGAAATATAATTTTTGTAATTAGCAGCTCAGCCAAGAAAATTTTTTCAATTATGGGGATTGAGTGCATAAATTTGTAACAATAAAATGCCCTTATATTTCAAATGGCACATCACCAGAAATAGTTCTACTTTCAAACAGATTTAGCCCTGGTCTGTCGGTTAAGGCGTCTGACTGGAAATCAGATTCTCTATGGCAGCGTAATTTCGAAACCTACCTACTGCAAACCGAAATTGTTTTGCTTGAAATATGTATTTTTTAATTAACAGCTCAGCCAAGAAATGTTTCTAAATTATTTGGATTAATTACATAAATTTATAAAAATAAATTGGCATTATATTTCAACGCATGGCACATCACCAGAAATAGTTCGACTTTCAAACAGATTTAGCCTTGGTCTGTCGGTTAAGGCGTCTGACTAGAAATCAGATTCTCTATCAGCATAGTTTCGAAACCTACCTACTGCAAACGACCATTTGTTTTGCTTGAAATATAATTTTCGTAATTAGCAGCTCAGACCAGAAAATTTTGTCAATTATGGGGATTGAGTGCATAAATTTAAAACAATATAATGCCCTTATGTTTCAAATGGCACATCACCAGAAATAGTTCTACTTTCAAACAGATTTAGCCCTGGTCTGTCGGTTAAGGCGTCTGACTGGAAATCAGATTCTCTATGGCAGCGTAATTTCGAAACCTACCTACTGCAAACCGAAATTGTTTTGCTTGAAATATGTATTTTTTAATTAACAGCTCAGCCAAGAAATGTTTCTAAATTATTTGGATTAATTACATAAATTTATAAAAATAAATTGGCATTATATTTCAACGCATGGCACATCACCAGAAATAGTTCGACTTTCAAACAGATTTAGCCTTGGTCTGTCGGTTAAGGCGTCTGACTAGAAATCAGATTCTCTATCAGCATAGTTTCGAAACCTACCTACTGCAAACGACCATTTGTTTTGCTTGAAATATAATTTTCGTAATTAGCAGCTCAGACCAGAAAATTTTGTCAATTATGGGGATTGAGTGCATAAATTTAAAACAATATAATGCCCTTATGTTTCAAATGGCACATCACCAGAAATAGTTCTACTTTCAAACAGATTTAGCCCTGGTCTGTCGGTTAAGGCGTCTGACTGGAAATCAGATTCTCTATGGCAGCGTAATTTCGAAACCTACCTACTGCAAACCGAAATTGTTTTGCTTGAAATATGTATTTTTTAATTAACAGCTCAGCCAAGAAATGTTTCTAAATTATTTGGATTAATTACATAAATTTATAAAAATAAATTGGCATTATATTTCAACGCATGGCACATCACCAGAAATAGTTCGATTTTCAAACAGATTTACCCTTGCTTTGTCGGTTAAGGCGTCTGACTAGAAATCAGATTCTCTATCAGCATAGTTTCGAAACCTACCTACTGCAAACGACCATTTGTTTTGCTTGAAATATAATTTTCGTAATTAGCAGCTCAGACCAGAAAATTTTGTCAATTATGGGGATTGAGTGCATAAATTTAAAACAATATAATGCCCTTATGTTTCAAATGGCACATCACCAGAAATAGTTCGACTTTCAAACAGATTTAGCCTTGGTCTGTCGGTTAAGGCGTCTGACTAGAAATCAGATTCTCTATGGCAGCGTAGGTTCGAAACCTACCTACTGGAAACGGCCATTGTTTTGCTAGGAATATATAATTTTTACTTTACAGCTCAGCCAAGAAATTTTTCTCAAATATGGGGATTGAGTACATAAATTTATAAAAATATAATTTACTTATATTTCAACGCATGGCACATCACCTGAAATAGTTCGACCTTCAAACGGATTTAGCCTTGGTCTCTCGGTTAAGGCGTCTGACTTGAAATCAGATTCTATATGGCAGCGTAATTTCGAAACCTACCTACTGCAAACGGCCATTGTTTTGCTTGAAATATATAATTTTTAATTAACAGCTCAGCCCAGAAAATTTTCTCAAATATGGGGATTGAGTTCATAAATTTATATAAATATAATTTACTTATATTTCAACGCATGGCACATCACCTGAAATAGTTCGACTTTCAAACAGATTTAGCCTTGGTCTGTCGGTTAAGGCGTCTGACTTGAAATCAGATTCTCTATGGCAACGTAGGTTCGAAACCTACCCACTGCAAACGGCCATTGTTTTGCTTGAAATATATAATTTTTAATTAACAGCTCAGCCCAGAAAATTTTCTCAAATATGGGGATGGAGTTCATAAATTTATATAAATATAATTTACTTATATTTCAACGCATGGCACATCACCAGAAATAGTTCTATTTTCAAACCGATTTAGCCTTGGTCTGTCGGTTAAGGCGTCTGTCTAGAAATCAGATTCTTTATGGCAGCGTAGGTTCGAAACCTACCTACTGCATACGGTCACTGTTTTGCTTGAAATATAGTTTTTGTAATTAGCTGCTCAGTCCAAAAAATTTTGTCAATTATGGGGATTGAGTGCATATATTTGAAACAATATAATGCCCTTATATTTCAAATGGCACATCACCAGAAATAGTTCGACTTTCAAACAGATTTAGCCTTGGTCTGTCGGTTAAGGCATCTGACTTGAAATCAGATTCTCTATGTCAGCGTAAGTTCGAAACCTACCTACTGCAAACGGCCATTGTTTTGCTTGAAATATATAATTTTTTATTAACAGCTCAGCCCAGAAATTTTTCCCAAATGTGGGGATTTACTACATAAATTTAAAAAAATATAATGGCCTTATATTTCAACGCATGGCACATCACCAGAAATAGTTTGACTTTCAAACAGATTTAGCCTTGGTCTGTCGGTTAAGGTGTCTGAATAGAAATCAGATTCTACGTGGCAGCGTAGTTACCAAACCTACCTACCGCAAATGAAAATTTGCTTTGCTTGAAATATAATTTTTGTAATTAGCAGCTCAGCCAAGCATATTTTGTCAATTATGTCAATTTATAACAATATGATTTCCATATAATTCAAATGGCACATCGCCAGAAATAGTTCGACTTTCAAACAGATTTAGCCTGGGTTTATCGGTTAAGGAGTCTGACTAGAAATCAGATTCTCTATGGCAGCGTAGGTTCGAAACCTACCTGCTGCAATCGACCATTGTTTTGCTTGAAATATAATTTTTGTAATTAGCAGCTCAGCCAAGAAAATTTTGTCAATTATGGGGATTGAGTGCATAAATTTATAACAATATAATGTCCTTATAATTCAAATGGCACATCACCAAAAATAGTTCGACTTTCAAACATATTTAGCCTGGGTCTATCGGTTAAGGAGTCTGACTAGAAATCAGATTCTCTATAGCAGCGTAGGTTAGAAACCTACGCAGCCATAGAGAATCTGATTGCAATTCAGACGTATTAACCGACAGACCAGGGCTAAATCTGTTTGAAAGTAGAACAATTTCTGGTGATGTGCCATTTGAAATATAAGGGCATCATATTGTAATAAATTTATGCACTCAATCCCCTAAATTGACCACATTTTTCGGGCTGAGCTGCTAATTACAAAAATTATATTTCAAGCAAAACAAATTTTCGTTTACAGTAGGTAGGTTTCGAATCTGCGCTGCCATGGAGAATCTGGTTTTTAGTCAGAAGCCTTAACCGACAGACCAAGGCTGAATCTGTTTGAAAGTAAAACTATTTCTGGTGATGTGCCATTTGAAATATTTGGGCATTATATTGTTTTAAATTTATGAACTCAATCCCCATAATTGGAAAAATTTTCTGGGATAAGCTGCTATTTACGAAAATTATATTTCAAGCATAATAATGGTCGTTTGCAGTAGGTAGGTTTCGAACCTATGCTGATAGAGAATTTGATTTCTAGTCAGACGCCTTAACCGACAGACCAAGGCTAAACCTGTTTGAAAGTCGAATATTTCTGGTTATGTGTCATGCGTTGAAATATAAGGTCATTATGTTTTTTTAATTTTATGCAGTAAATCCTCATATTTGGGAAAAGTTTCTGGGCTGAGCTGTTAATTAAAAAATATATATTTCAAGCAAAACAATGGCCATTTGCAGTAGGTAGGTTTCGACCTTACGCTGCCATAGAAAATCTGATTTCTAGTCAGACGCCTTAACCGACAGACCGGGACTAAATCTGTTTGAAAGTAGAAATATTTCTGATGATGCGCCATTTGAAATATAAGGGCATTACTTTGTTATAAATTTATGGACTCAATCCCCATAATTGACAAAATTTTCTTGACTGAGCTGCTAATTACAAAAATTATATTTCAAGCAAAACAATGGTCGTTTGCAGCAGGTAGGTTTGGAACCTACGCTGCCATAGAGAATCTGATTCCTAGTCAGACGCCTTAACCGACAGACCAAGGCTAAATCTGTTTGAAAGTCGAACTATTTCTGGTGATGTGCCATGCGTTGAAATATAAATTCATTAGTTTTTTTTAAATTTATATAGTCAATCCCCATATTTGAGAAAAGTTTCTGGGCTGAGCTGTTAATTAAAAAATACATATTTCAAGCAAAACTATGGCCGTTTGCAGTAGGAAGGTTTCGAACCTATTCTGCCGTGGAGAATCTGATTTCTACTCAGACGCCTCAACCGACAGACCAAGGCTAAACCTGTTTGAAAGTAGAACTATTTCTGGTGATGTGCCATTAGAAATATAAGGGAATTATATTGTTTTAAATTTATGCACTCAATCCCCATAATTGACAAAATTTTCTGGGCTGAGCTGCTGATTACAAAAGTTTATTTCAAGCAAAACCATGGTGGTTTGCAGCAGGTAGGTTTTAAACCTACGCTGCCAAGGAGAATCTGATTTCTAGTCAGACGCCTTAACCGACAGACCAGGGCTATGTCTGAAAGTAGAACTATTTCCGGTGATGTGCCATTTGAAATATAAGGGCATTATATTGTTTTAAATTTATGAACTCAATCCCCATAATTGAAAAAAAATTTCTGGGACAAGCTGCTATTTATGAAAATTATATTTCAAGCTAAACAATGGTCGTTTGCAGTAGCGAACCTATGCTGATAGAGAATCTGATTTCTAGTCAGACGCCTTAGCCGAACCAGGGCTGAATCTGTTTGAAAGTCGAACTATTTCTGGTGATGTGCCATGCGTTTGAAATATAAGGCCATTATATTTAAATAAATTTGTGCACTCAATCCCCATAATTGAGAAAAATTTCTGGGCTGAGCTGTTAACTATAAAATATGTATTTCAAGCAAAACAATGGCCGTTTGCAGTAGATAGGTTTCGAACCTACGCTGCCATAGAGAATCTGATTTCTAGTCAGACGCCTTAACCGACAGACCAAGGCTAAATCTGTTAGAAAGTCGAACTATTTCAGGTGATGTGCCATGCGTTGAAATATAAGTAAATTATATTTATATAAATTTATGAACTCAATCCCCATATTTGAGAAAATTTTCTGGGCTGAGCTGTTAATTAAAAATTATATATTTCAAGCAAAACAATGGCCGTTTGCAGTAGGTAGGTTTCGAAATTACGCTGCCATAGAAAATCTGATTTCTAGTCAGACGCCTTAACCGACAGACCGGGACTAAATCTGTTTGAAAGTAGAAATATTTCTGATGATGTGCCATTTGAAATATAAGGGCATTACTTTGTTATAAATTTATGGACTCAATCCCCATAATTGACAAAATTTTCTTGACTGAGCTGCTAATTACAAAAATTATATTTCAAGCAAAACAATGGTCGTTTGCAGCAGGTAGGTTTGGAACCTACGCTGCCATAGAGAATCTGATTCCTAGTCAGACGCCTTAACCGACAGACCAAGGCTAAATCTGTTTGAAAGTCGAACTATTTCTGGTGATGTGCCATGCGTTGAAATATAAGGTCATTAGTTTTTTTTAAATTTATATAGTCAATCCCCATATTTGAGAAAAGTTTCTGGGCTGAGCTGTTAATTAAAAAATACATATTTCAAGCAAAACAATGGCCGTTTGCAGTAGGTAGGTTTCGAACCTATTCTGCCGTGGAGAATCTGATTTCTACTCAGACGCCTCAATCGACAGACCAAGGCTAAACCTGTTTGAAAGTAGAACTATTTCTGGTGATGTGCCATTAGAAATATAAGGGAATTATATTCTTTTAAATTTATGCACTCAATCCCCATAATTGACAAAATTTTCTGGACTGAGCTGCTAATTACAAAAGTTTATTTCAAGCAAAACAATGGTGGTTTGCAGCAGGTAGGTTTTAAACCTACGCTGCCAAGGAGAATCTGATTTCTAGTCAGACGCCTTAACCGACAGACCAGGGCTAAGTCTGTCTGAAAGTAGAACTATTTCCGGTGATGTGCCATTTGAAATATAAGGGCATTATATTGTTTTAAATTTATGAACTCAATCCCCATAATTGAAAAAAAATTTCTGGGACAAGCTGCTATTTATGAAAATTATATTTCAAGCTAAACAATGGTCGTTTGCAGTAGCGAACCTATGCTGATAGAGAATCTGATTTCTAGTCAGACGCCTTAGCCGAACCAGGGCTGAATCTGTTTGAAAGTCGAACTATTTCTGGTGATGTGCCATTTGAAATATAAGGGCATTATATTGTTTTAAATTTATGAACTCAATCTCCATAATTGACAAAATTTTCTGAGACAAGCTGCTATTTACGAAAATTATATTTCAAGCTAAACAATGGTGGTTTGCAGCAGGTAGGTTTTAAACCTACGCTGCCATGGAGAATCTGATTTCTAGTCAGACGCCTTAACCGACGGACCAGGCCTAAATCTGTTTGAAAGTCGAACTATTTCTGGTGATGTGCCATTTGAAATATAAGGGCATTATATTGTTTTAAATTAATGAACTCAATCCCCATAATTGACAAAATTTTCTGGGACAAGCTGCTATTTACGAAAATTATATTTCAAGCTAAACAATGGTCGTTTGCAGTAGCGAACCTATGCTGATAGAGAATCTGATTTCTAGTTAGACGCCTTAACCGAACCAGGGCTGAATCTGTTTTAAAGTCGAACTATTTCTGGTGATGTGCCATTTGAAATATAAGCGCATTATATTGTTAAAAATTTATGCACTCAATCTTCATAATTGACAAAATTTTCTTGGCTGAGCTGCTAATTACAAAAATTATATTTCAAGCAAAACAATGGTCGTTTGCAGCAGGTAGGTATCGAACCTACGCTGCCATGGGGAATCTGATTTCTAGTCAGACGCCTTAACCGAGAGACCAGGGCTAAATCTGTGTGAAAGTCGAACTATTTCTGGTGATGTGCCATGCGTTTGAAATATAAGGCCATTATATTTAAATAAATTTGTTCACTCAATCCCCATAATTGAGAAAAATTTCTGGGCTGAGCTGTTAACTATAAAATATGTATTTCAAGCAAAACAATGGCCGTTTGCAGTAGATAGGTTTCGAACCTACGCTGCCACAGAGAATCTGATTTCTAGTCAGACGCCTTAACCGACACACCAAGGCTAAATCTGTTAGAAAGTCGAACTATTTCAGGTGTTGTGCCATGCGTTGAAATATAAGTAAATTATATTTATATAAATTTATGAACTCAATCCCCATATTTGAGAAAATTTTCTGGGCTGAGCTGTTAATTAAAAATTATATATTTCAAGCAAAACAATGGCCGTTTGCAGTAGGTAGGTTTCGAAATTACGCTGCCACAGAGAATCTGATTTCTAGTCAGACGACTTAACCGACAGACCAGGGCTAAATCTGTTTGAAAGTAGAACTATTTCCGGTGATGTGCCATTTGAAATATAAGGTCATTATATTGTTTTAAATTTATGAACTCAATCCCCATAATTGACAAAATTTTCTGGGATAAGCTGCTATTTACGAAAATCATATTTCAAACAAAACAATGGTCGTTTGCAGTAGCGAACCTATGCCGATAGAGAATCTGATTTCTAGTCAGACGCCTTAGCCGAACCAGGGCTGAATCTGTTTGAAAGTCGAACTATTTCTGGTGATGTGCGATTTGAAATATAAGGGCATTATATTGTTAAGAATTTATGCACTCAATCTTCATAATTGACAAAATTTTCTTGGCTGAGCTGCCAATTACAAAAATTATATTTCAAGCAAAACAATGGTGATTTGCAGCAGGTCAGTTTCGAACCTACGCTGCAATAGAGAATCTGATTTCTAGTCAGACGCCTTAACCGACGGACCAGGGCTAAACCTGTTTGAAAGTAGAACTATTTCTGGTGATGTGCTATTTGAAATATAAGGGCATTATATTGTAATAAATTTATGCACTCAATCCCCTAAATTGACCACTTTTTTCGGGCTGAGCTGCTAATTACAAAAATTATATTTCAAGCAAAACAAATTTTCGTTTGCAGTAGGTAGGTTTCGAATCTACGCTGCCATGGAGAATCTGGTTTCTAGTCAGAAGCCTTAACCGACAGACCAAGGCTAAATCTGTTTGAAAGTAAAACTATTTCTGGTGATGTGCCATTTGAAATATAAGGGCATTATATTGTTCTAAATTTATGAACTCAATCCCCATAATTGAAAAAATTTTCTGGGATAAGCTGCTATTTACGAAAATTATATTTCAAGCAAAACAATGGTCGTTTGCAGTAGGTAGGTTTCGAACATATGCTGATAGAGAATTTGATTTCTAGTCAGACGCCTTAACCGACAGACCGAGGCTAAACCTGTTTGAAAGTAAAACTATTTCTGGTGATGTGCCATTTGAAATATAAGGGAATTATATTGTTTTAAATTTATGCACTCAATCCCCATAATTGACAAAATTTTCTGGGACAAACTGCTATTTACGAAAATTATATTTCAAGCTAAACAATGGTCGTTTGCAGTAGCGAACCTATGCTGATAGAGAATCTGATTTCTAGTCAGACGCCTTAACCGAACCAGGGCTGAATCTGTTTTAAAGTCGAACTATTTCTGGTGATGTGCCATTTGAAATATAAGGGCATTATATTGTTAAAAATGTATGCACGCAATCTTCATAATTCACAAAATTTTCTTGGCTGAGCTGCTAATTACAAAAATTATATTTCAAGCAAAACAATGGTCGTTTGCAGCAGGTAGGTATCGAACCTACGCTGCCATGGGGAATCTGATTTCTAGTCAGACGGATTAACCGAGAGACCAGGGCTAAATCTGTGTGAAAGTCGAACTATTTCTGGTGATGTGCCATGCGTTTGAAATATAAGGCCATTATATTTAAATAAATTTATGCACTCAATCCCCATATTTGAGAAAAATTTCTGGGCTGAGCTGTTAACTATTAAATATGTATTTCAAGCAAAACAATGGCCGTTTGCAGTAGGTAGGTTTCGAACCTACGCTGCCATAGAGAATCGGATTTCTAGTCAGACGCCTTAACCGACAGACCAGGGATAAATCTGTTTGAAAGTAGAACTATTTCTGGTGATGTCCCAATTGAAATATAAGGGCATTATATTGTTTTAAATTAATGAACTCAATCCCCATAATTGACAAAATTTTCTGGGACAAGCTGCTATTTACGAAAATTATATTTCAAGCTAAACAATGGTCGTTTGCAGTAGCGAACCTATGCTGATAGAGAATCTGATTTCTAGTTAGACGCCTTAACCGAACCAGGGCTGAATCTGTTTTAAAGTCGAACTATTTCTGGTGATGTGCCATTTGAAATATAAGCGCATTATATTGTTAAAAATTTATGCACTCAATCTTCATAATTGACAAAATTTTCTTGGCTGAGCTGCTAATTACAAAAATTATATTTCAAGCAAAACAATGGTCGTTTGCAGCAGGTAGGTATCGAACCTACGCTGCCATGGGGAATCTGATTTCTAGTCAGACGCCTTAACCGAGAGACCAGGGCTAAATCTGTGTGAAAGTCGAACTATTTCTGGTGATGTGCCATGCGTTTGAAATATAAGGCCATTATATTTAAATAAATTTGTGCACTCAATCCCCATAATTGAGAAAAATTTCTGGGCTGAGCTGTTAACTATAAAATATGTATTTCAAGCAAAACAATGGCCGTTTGCAGTAGATAGGTTTCGAACCTACGCTGCCACAGAGAATCTGATTTCTAGTCAGACGCCTTAACCGACAGACCAAGGCTAAATCTGTTAGAAAGTCGAACTATTTCAGGTGATGTGCCATGCGTTGAAATATAAGTAAATTATATTTATATAAATTTATGAACTCAATCCCCATATTTGAGAAAATTGTCTGGGCTGAGCTGTTAATTAAAAATTATATATTTCAAGCAAAACAATGGAATTGAAATATAAGGGCATTATATTGTTTTAAATTTATGAACTCCATCCCCATAATTGATAAAATTTTCTTTTCTGAGCTGCTAATTACACAAATTATATTTTAAGCAAAATAATGGTCGTTTGCAGCAGGTAGGTTTCGAACCTACGCTGCCATGGAGAATCTGATTTCTTGATTTCTAGTCAGACGCCTTAATCGACAGACCAGGACTAAATCTGTTTGAAAGTGGAACTATTTCTGGTGATGTGCAATTTGAAATATAATGGCATTATATTGTTTTAAGTGTATGCACTTAATCCCCATAATTGACAAAATTTTCTGGATTGAGCTGCTAATTACAAAAATTATATTTCAAGCAAAACAAATGGTCGTTTGCAGCAGGTAGATTTCGAACCTACGCTGCCATAGAGAATCGGATTTCTAGTCAGACGCCTTAACCGACAGACCAGGGCTAAATCTGTTTGAAAGTAGAACTATTTCTCGTGATGTGCCAATTGAAATATAAGGGCATTATATTGTTTTAAATTTATGAACTCAATCCCCATAATTGATAAAATTTTCTTTTCTGAGCTGCTAATTACACAAATTATATTTCAAGCAAAACAATGGTCGTTTGCAGCAGGTAGGTTTCGAACCTACGCTGCCATGGAGAATCTGATTTCTAGTCAGACGCCTTAATCGACAGACCAGGACTAAAACTGTTTGAAAGTGGAACTATTTCTGGTGATGTGCAATTTGAAATATAATGGCATTATATTGTTTTAAATGTATGCACTCAATCCCCATAATTGACAAAATTTTCTGGACTGACCTGCTAATTACAAAAATTATATTTCAAGCAAAACAAATGGCCGTTTGCAGTAGGTAGGTTTCGAACCTACGCTGATATGGAGAATCTGATTTCTAGTGAGACGCCTTAACTGACAGACCAAATCTAAATCTGTTTGAAAGTTGAACTATTTCTGGTGATGTGCCATGCGTTGCAATATAAGTCCATTATATTTTTATAAATTTATGGTACTCAATCCCCAAATTTGAGAAAAATTTCTGGGCTGAGCTGTTAATTAAAAAATATATATTTCAAGCAAAATAAATGGTCGTTTGCAGTAGGTAGGTTTCGAATCTACGCTGCCATGGAGAATCTAATTTCAAGTCACACGCCTTAAAAGACAGACCAGGGCTAAATCTGTTTGAAAGTCGAACTATTTCTGGTGATGTGCCATGCGTTGCAATGTAAGTCCATTATATTTTTATAAATTTATATACTCAATCCCCATATTTGAGAAAAATTTCTGGGCTGAGCTGTTAATTAAAAAATATATATTTCAAGCAAAATAAATGGTCGTTTGCAGTAGGTAGGTTTCGAACCTACGCTGCCATGGAGAATCTGATTTCTAGTCAGACGCCTTAATTGACAGACCAGGACTAAATCTGTTTGAAAGTGGAACTATTTCTGGTGATGTGCAATTTGAAATATAATGGCATTATATTGTTTTAAGTGTATGCACTCAATCCCCATAATTGACAAAATTTTCTGGACTGACCTGCTAATTACAAAAATTATATTTCAAGCAAAACAAATGGCCGTTTCCAGTAGGTAGGTTTCGAATCTACGCTGCCATGGAGAATCTAATTTCAAGTCAGACGCCTTACCCGACAGACCAGGGCTAAATCTGTTTGAAAGTCGTTCTATTTCTATTGATGTGCCATGCGTTGCAATGTAAGTCCATTATATTTTTATAAATTTATGTACTCAATCCCCATATTTGAGAAAAATTTCTGGGCTGAGCTGTTAATTAAAAAATATATATTTCAAGCAAAATAAATGGTCATTTGCAGTAGGTAGGTTTCGAATCTACGCTGCCATGGAGAATCTAATTTCAAGTCAGACGACTTAACCGACAGACCAGGGCTAAATCTGTTTGAAAGTCGAACTATTGCTGGTGATGTGCCATGCGTTGCAATGTAAGTCCATTATATTTTTATAAATTTATGTACTCAATCCCCATATTTGAGAAAAATTTCTGGGCTGAGCTGTTAATTAAAAAATATATGTTTCAAGCAAAATAAATGGTCGTTTGGAGTAGGTAGGTTTCGAACCTACGCTGCCATGGAGAATCTGATTTCTAATCAGACACCTTAATCGACAGACCAGGACTAAATCTGTTTGAAAGTTGAACTATTTCCTGTGATGCGCCATTTGAAATATAAGGGCATTATATTGTTTTAAATTTATGAACTCAATCCACATAATTGACAAAATTTTCTGGGATTAGCTGCTATTTACGAAAATTATATTTCAAGCAAAACAAATGGCCGTTTGCAGTACGTAGGTTTCGAACCTACGCTGATATGGAGAATCTGATTTCCAGCGAGACGCCTGAACTGACAGACCAAATCAAAATCTGTTTGAAAGTCGAACTATTTCTGGTGATGTACCATGCGTTGCAATATAAGCCCATTATATTTTTATAAATTTATGGTACTCAATCCCCATATTTGAGAAAAATTTCTAGGCTGAGCTGTTAATTAAAAAATATATATTTCAAGCAAAATAAATGGTCGTTTGCAGTAGGTAGGTTTCGAATCTACGCTGCCATGGAGAATCTAATTTCAAGTCAGACGCCTTACCCGACAGACCAGGGCTAAATCTGTTTGAAAGTCGTTCTATTTCTATTGATGTGCCATGCGTTGCAATGTAAGTCCATTATATTTTTATAAATTTATGTACTCAATCCCCATATTTGAGAAAAATTTCTGGGCTGAGCTGTTAATTAAAAAATATATATTTCAAGCAAAATAAATGGTCGTTTGCAGTAGGTAGGTTTCGAATCTACGCTGCCATGGAGAATCTAATTTCAAGTCACACGCCTTAAAAGACAGACCAGGGCTAAATCTGTTTGAAAGTCGAACTATTTCTGGTGATGTGCCATGCGTTGCAATGTAAGTCCATTATATTTTTATAAATTTATGTACTCAATCCCCATATTTGAGAAAAATTTCTGGGCTGAGCTGTTAATTAAAAAATATATATTTCAAGCAAAATAAATGGTCGTTTGCAGTAGGTAGGTTTCGAACCTACGCTGCCATGGAGAGTCTGATTTCTAGTCAGACGCCTTAATTGACAGACCAGGACTAAATCTGTTTGAAAGTGGAACTATTTCTGGTGATGTGCAATTTGAAATATAATGGCATTATATTGTTTTAAGTGTATGCACTCAATCCCCATAATTGACAAAATTTTCTGGACTGACCTGCTAATTACAAAAATTATATTTCAAGCAAAACAAATGGCCGTTTCCAGTAGGTAGGTTTCGAACCTACGCTGATATGGAGAATCTGATTTCCAGTCAGATGCCTTAACCGACAGACCAAGGCTAAATCTGTTTGAAAGTCGTTGTTATATAAGTCCATTATATTTTTATAAATTTATGTACTCAATCCCCATATTTGAGAAAAATTTCTGGGCTGAGCTGTTGATTAAAAAATATATATTTCTAGCAAAATAAATGGTCGTTTGCAGTAGGTAGGTTTCGAACCTACGCTGCCATGGAGAATCTGATTTCTAATCAGACGCCTTAATCGACAGACCAGGACTAAATCTGTTTGAAAGTTGAACTATTTCCTGTGATGCGCCATTTGAAATATAAGGGCATTATATTGTTTTAAATTTATGAACTCAATCCACATAATTGACAAAATTTTCTGGGATTAGCTGCTATTTACGAAAATTATATTTCAAGCAAAACAAATGGCCGTTTGCAGTACGTAGGTTTCGAACCTACGCTGATATGGAGAATCTGATTTCTAGCGAGACGCCTTAACCGACAGACCAAGGCTAAATCTGTTTGAAAGTCGTTGTTATATAAGTCCATTATATTTTTATAAATTTATGTACTCAATCCCCATATTTGAGAAAAATTTCTAGGCTGAGCTGTTAATTAAAAAATATATATTTCAAGCAAAATAAATGGTCGTTTGCAGTAGGTAGGTTTCGAATCTACGCTGCCATGGAGAATCTAATTTCAAGTCAGACGCCTTACCCGACAGACCAGGGCTAAATCTGTTTGAAAGTCGTTCTATTTCTATTGATGTGCCATGCGTTGCAATGTAAGTCCATTATATTTTTATAAATTTATGTACTCAATCCCCATATTTGAGAAAAATTTCTGGGCTGAGCTGTTAATTAAAAAATATATATTTCAAGCAAAATAAATGGTCATTTGCAGTAGGTAGGTTTCGAATCTACGCTGCCATGGAGAATCTAATTTCAAGTCAGACGACTTAACCGACAGACCAGGGCTAAATCTGTTTGAAAGTCGAACTATTGCTGGTGATGTGCCATGCGTTGCAATGTAAGTCCATTATATTTTTATAAATTTATGTACTCAATCCCCATATTTGAGAAAAATTTCTGGGCTGAGCTGTTAATTAAAAAATATATGTTTCAAGCAAAATAAATGGTCGTTTGGAGTAGGTAGGTTTCGAACCTACGCTGCCATGGAGAATCTGATTTCTAATCAGACGCCTTAATCGACAGACCAGGACTAAATCTGTTTGAAAGTTGAACTATTTCCTGTGATGCGCCATTTGAAATATAAGGGCATTATATTGTTTTAAATTTATGAACTCAATCCACATAATTGACAAAATTTTCTGGGATTAGCTGCTATTTACGAAAATTATATTTCAAGCAAAACAAATGGCCGTTTGCAGTACGTAGGTTTCGAACCTACGCTGATATGGAGAATCTGATTTCTAGCGAGACGCCTTAACTGACAGACCAAATCAAAATCTGTTTGAAAGTCGAACTATTTCTGGTGATGTACCATGCGTTGCAATATAAGTCCATTATATTTTTATAAATTTATGGTACTCAATCCCCATATTTGAGAAAAATTTCTAGGCTGAGCTGTTAATTAAAAAATATATATTTCAAGCAAAATAAATGGTCGTTTGCAGTAGGTAGGTTTCGAATCTACGCTGCCATGGAGAATCTAATTTCAAGTCAGACGCCTTACCCGACAGACCAGGGCTAAATCTGTTTGAAAGTCGTTCTATTTCTATTGATGTGCCATGCGTTGCAATGTAAGTCCATTATATTTTTATAAATTTATGTACTCAATCCCCATATTTGAGAAAAATTTCTGGGCTGAGCTGTTAATTAAAAAATATATATTTCAAGCAAAATAAATGGTCATTTGCAGTAGGTAGGTTTCGAATCTACGCTGCCATGGAGAATCTAATTTCAAGTCAGACGACTTAACCGACAGACCAGGGCTAAATCTGTTTGAAAGTCGAACTATTGCTGGTGATGTGCCATGCGTTGCAATGTAAGTCCATTATATTTTTATAAATTTATGTACTCAATCCCCATATTTGAGAAAAATTTCTGGGCTGAGCTGTTAATTAAAAAATATATGCTTCAAGCAAAATAAATGGTCGTTTGGAGTAGGTATGTTTCGAACCTACGCTTCCATGGAGAATCTGATTTCTAGTCAGAAGCCTTAATCGACCGACCAGGACTAAATCTGTTTGAAAGTAGAACTATTTCTGGTGATGTCCCAATTGAAATATAAGGGCATTATATTGTTTTAAATTTATGAACTCAATCCCCATAATTGATAAAATTTTCTTTTCTGAGCTGCTAATTACACAAATTATATTTTAAGCAAAATAATGGTCGTTTGCAGCAGGTAGGTTTCGAACCTACGCTGCCATGGAGAATCTGATTTCTAGTCAGACGCCTTAATCGACAGACCAGGATTAAATCTGTTTGAAAGTGGAACTATTTCTGGTGATGTGCAATTTGAAATATAATGGCATTATATTGTTTTAAGTGTATGCACTTAATCCCCATAATTGACAAAATTTTCTGGACTGAGCTGCTAATTACAAAAATTATATTTCAAGCAAAACAAATGGTCGTTTGCAGCAGGTAGATTTCGAACCTACGCTGCCATAGAGAATCGGATTTCTAGTCAGACGCCTTAACCGACAGACCAGGGCTAAATCTATTTGAAAGTAGAACTATTTCTCGTGATGTGCCAATTGAAATATAAGGGCATTATATTGTTTTAAATTTATGAACTCAATCCCCATAATTGATAAAATTTTCTTTTCTGAGCTGCTAATTACACAAATTATATTTCAAGCAAAACAATGGTCGTTTGCAGCAGGTAGGTTTCGAACCTACGCTGCCATGGAGAATCTGATTTCTAGTCAGACGCCTTAATCGACAGACCAGGACTAAAACTGTTTGAAAGTGGAACTATTTCTGGTGATGTGCAATTTGAAATATAATGGCATTATATTGTTTTAAATGTATGCACTCAATCCCCATAATTGACAAAATTTTCTGGACTGACCTGCTAATTACAAAAATTATATTTCAAGCAAAACAAATGGCCGTTTGCAGTAGGTAGGTTTCGAACCTACGCTGATATGGAGAATCTGATTTCTAGTGAGACGCCTTAACTGACAGACCAAATCTAAATCTGTTTGAAAATCGAACTATTTCTGGTGATGTGCCATGCGTTGCAATATAAGTCCATTATATTTTTATAAATTTATGGTACTCAATCCCCAAATTTGAGAAAAATTTCTGGGCTGAGCTGTTAATTAAAAAATATATATTTCAAGCAAAATAAATGGTCGTTTGCAGTAGGTAGGTTTCGAATCTACGCTGCCATGGAGAATCTAATTTCAAGTCACACGCCTTAAAAGACAGACCAGGGCTAAATCTGTTTGAAAGTCGAACTATTTCTGGTGATGTGTCATGCGTTGCAATGTAAGTCCATTATATTTTTATAAATTTATGTACTCAATCCCCATATTTGAGAAAAATTTCTGGGCTGAGCTGTTAATTAAAAAATATATATTTCAAGCAAAATAAATGGTCGTTTGCAGTAGGTAGGTTTCGAACCTACGCTGCCATGGAGAATCTGATTTCTAGTCAGACGCCTTAATTGACAGACCAGGACTAAATCTGTTTGAAAGTGGAACTATTTCTGGTGATGTGCAATTTGAAATATAATGGCATTATATTGTTTTAAGTGTATGCACTCAATCCTCATAATTGACAAAATTTTCTGGACTGACCTGCTAATTACAAAAATTATATTTCAAGCAAAACAAATGGCCGTTTCCAGTAGGTAGGTTTCGAACCTACGCTGATATGGAGAATCTGATTTCCAGTCAGATGCCTTAACCGACAGACCAAGGCTAAATCTGTTTGAAAGTCGTTGTAATATAAGTCCATTATATTTTTATAAATTTATGTACTCAATCCCCATATTTGAGAAAAATTTCTGGGCTGAGCTGTTGATTAAAAAATATATATTTCTAGCAAAATAAATGGTCGTTTGCAGTAGGCAGGTTTCGAACCTACGCTGCCATGGAGAATCTGATTTCTAATCAGACGCCTTAATCGACAGACCAGGACTAAATCTGTTTGAAAGTTGAACTATTTCCTGTGATGCGCCATTTGAAATATAAGGGCATTATATTGTTTTAAATTTATGAACTCAATCCACATAATTGACAAAATTTTCTGGGATTAGCTGCTATTTACGAAAATTATATTTCAAGCAAAATAAATGGTCGTTTGCAGTAGGTAGGTTTCGAATCTACGCTGCCATGGAGAATCTAATTTCAAGTCAGACGCCTTAACCGACAGACCAGGGCTAAATCTGTTTGAAAGTCGTTCTATTTCTATTGATGTGCCATGCGTTGCAATGTAAGTCCATTATATTTTTATAAATTTATGTACTCAATCCTCATATTTGAGAAAAATTTCTGGGCTGAGCTGTTAATTAAAAAATATATGTTTCAAGCAAAATAAATGGTCGTTTGGAGTAGGTATGTTTCGAACCTACGCTGCCATGGAGAATCTGATTTCTAGTCAGAAGCCTTAATCGACAGACCAGGACTAAATCTGTTTGAAAGTGGAACTATTTCTGGTGATGTGCAATTTGAAATATAATGGCATTATATTGTTTTAAATTTATGAACTCAATCCACATAATTGACAAAATTTTCTGGGATTAGCTGCTATTTACGAAAATTATATTTCAAGCAAAACAATGGTCGTTTGCAGTAGCGAAACTATGCTGATAGAGAATCTGATTTCTAGTCAGACGCCTTAACCGAACCAGGGCTAAATCTGTTTGAAAGTCAAACTATTTCTGCTGATGTGCCATTTGAAATATAAGGGCATTATATTGTTTTAAGTGTATGCACTTAATCCAAATAATTGACAAAATTTTCTGGACTGACCTGCTAATTACAAAAATTATATTTCAAGCAAAACAAATGGCCGTTTGCAGTAGGTAGGTTTCGAACCTACGCTGATATGGAGAATCTGATTTCCAGTCAGATGCCTTAACCGACAGACCAAGGCTAAATCTGTTTGAAAGTCGTTGTAATATAAGTCCATTATATTTTTATAAATTTATGTACTCAATCCCCATATTTGAGAAAAATTTCTGGGCTGAGCTTTTAATTAAAAAAATATATTTCAAGCAAAACAATTTTCGTTTGCAGTAGGTAGGTTTCGAACCTACGCTGCCATGGAGAATCTGATTTCTAGTCAGACGCCTTAATCGACAGACCAGGACTAAATCTGTTTGAAAGTGGAACTATTTCTGGTGATGTGCAATTTGAAATATAATGGCATTATATTGTTTTAAGTGTGTGCACTCAATCCCCATAATTGACAAAATTTTCTGGACTGACCTGCTAATTGCAAAAATTATATTTCAAGCAAAACAAATGGCCGTTTGCAGTAGGTAGGTTTCGAACCTACGCTGATATGGAGAATCTGATTTCCAGTCAGATGCCTTAACCGACAGACCAAGGCTAAATCTGTTTGAAAGTCGTTGTAATATAAGTCCATTATATTTTTATAAATTTATGTACTCAATCCCCATATTTGAGAAAAATTTCTGGGCTGAGCTGTTAATTCAAAAATATATATTTCAAGCAAAATAAATGGTCGTTTGCAGTAGGTAGGTTTCGAACCTACGCTGCCATGGAGAATCTGATTTCTAGTCAGACGCCTTAATCGACAGACCAGGACTAAATCTGTTTGAAAGTAGAACTATTTCCTGTGATGCGCCATTTGAAATATAAGGGCATTATATTGTTTTAAATTTATGAACTCAATCCACATAATTGACAAAATTTTCTGGGATTAGCTGCTATTTACGAAAATTATATTTCAAGCAAAACAATGGTCGTTTGCAGTAGCGAACCTATGCTGATAGAGAATCTGATTTCTAGTCAGACGCCTTAACCGAACCAGGGCTAAATCTGTTTGAAAGTCAAACTATTTCTGGTGATGTGCCATTTGAAATATAGGGGCATTATATTGTTATAAATTTATGCACTCAATCCCCATAATTGACAAAATTTTCTTGGTTGAGCTGCTAATTACAAAAATTATATTTCAAGCAAAACAATGGTCGTTTGCAGCAGGTAGGTTTCGAACCTATGCTGATAGAGAATCTGATTTCTAGTCAGACGCCTTAACCGACACACCAAAGCTAAATCTGTTTGAAAGTCGAACTATTTCTGGTGATGTGCAATGCGTTGAAATATAACGCCATTATATGTTTATAAATTTATGTACTCAATCCCCATATTTGAGAAAAATTTCTGGGATGAGCTTTTAATTAAAAAATATATATTTCAAGCAAAACAATTTTCGCTTGCAGTAGGTAGGTTTCGAACCTACGCTGCCATGGAGAATCTGATTTCTAGTCAGACGCCTTAATCGACAGACCAGGACTAAATCTGTTTGAAAGTGGAACTATTTCTGGTGATGTGCCATGCGTTGCAATATAAGTCCATTATATTTTTATAAATTTATGGTACTCAATCCCCATATTTGAGAAAAATTTCTAGGCTGAGCTGTTAATTAAAAAATATATATTTCAAGCAAAATAAATGGTCGTTTGCAGTAGGTAGGTTTCGAATCTACGCTGCCATGGAGAATCTAATTTCAAGTCAGACGCCTTAACCGACAGACCAGGGCTAAATCTGTTTGAAAGTCGTTCTATTTCTGGTGATGTGCCATGCGTTGCAATGTAAGTCCATTATATTTTTATAAATTTATGTACTCAATCCCCATATTTGAGAAAAATTTCTGGGCTGAGCTGTTAATTAAAAAATATATATTTCAAGCAAAATAAATGGTCATTTGCAGTAGGTAGGTTTCGAATCTACGCTGCCATGGAGAATCTAATTTCAAGTCAGACGATTTAACCGACAGACCAGGGCTAAATCTGTTTGAAAGTCGAACTATTGCTGGTGATGTGCCATGCGTTGCAATGTAAGTCCATTATATTTTTATAAATTTATGTACTCAATCCCCATATTTGAGAAAAATTTCTGGGCTGAGCAGTTAATTAAAAAATATATGTTTCAAGCAAAATAAATGGTCGTTTGGAGTAGGTATGTTTCGAACCTACGCTGCCATGGAGAATCTGATTTCTAGTCAGACGCCTTAATCGACAGACCAGGACTAAATCTGTTTGAAAGTGGAACTATTTCTGGTGATGTGCAATTTGAAATATAATGGCATTATAATGTTTTAAATGTATGCACTCAATCCCCATAATTGACAAAATTTTCTGGACTGACCTGCTAATTACAAAAATTATATTTCAAGCAAAAAAAATGGCCGCTTGCAGTAGGTAGGTTTCGAACCTACGCTGATATGGAGAATCTGATTTCTAGTGATACGCCTTAACTGACAGACCAAATCTAAATTTGTTTGAAAGTCGAACTATTTCTGGTGATGTGCTATGCGTTGCAATATAAGTCCATTATATTTTTATAAATTTATGGTACTCAATCCCCATATTTGAGAAAAATTTCTAGGCTGAGCTGTTAATTAAAAAATATATATTTCAAGCAAAATAAATGGTCGTTTGCAGTAGGCAGGTTTCGAAACTACGCTGCCATGGAGAATCTAATTTCATGTCAGACGCCTTAACCGACAGACCAGGGCTAAATCTGTTTGAAAGTCGAACTATTTCTGGTGATGTGCTATGCGTTGCAATATAAGTCCATTATATTTTTATAAATTTATGTACTCAATCCCCATATTTGAGAAAAATTTCTGGGCTGAGCTGTTAATTAAAAAATATATATTTCAAGCAAAATAAATGGTCGTTTGCAGTAGGTAGGTAGGTTTCGAAACTACGCTGCCATGGAGAATCTGATTTCTAGTCAGACGCCTTAATCGACAGACCAGGACTAAATCTGTTTGAAAGTGGAACTATTTCTGATGATGTGCAATTTGAAATATAATGGCATTATATTGTTTTAAATGTATGCACTCAATCCCCATAATTGACAAAATTTTCTGGACTGACCTGCTAATTACAAAAATTATATTTCAAACAAAACAAATGGCCGTTTGCAGTAGGTAGGTTTCGAACCTACGCTGATATGGAGAATCTGATTTCCAGTCAGATGCCTTAACCGACAGACCAAGGCTAAATCTGTTTGAAAGTCGTTGTAATATAAGTCCATTATATTTTTATAAATTTATGTACTCAATCCCCATATTTGAGAAAAATTTCTGGGCTGAGCTTTTAATTAAAAAATATATATTTCAAGCAAAACAATTTTCGTTTGCAGTAGGTAGGTTTCGAACCTACGCTGCCATGGAGAATCTGATTTCTAGTCAGACGCCTTAATCGACAGACCAGGACTAAATCTGTTTGAAAGTGGAACTATTTCTGGTGATGTGCAATTTGAAATATAATGGCATTATATTGTTTTAAGTGTATGCACTCAATCCCCATAATTGACAAAATTTTCTGGACTGACCTGCTAATTACAAAAATTATATTTCAAGCAAAACAAATGGCCGTTTGCAGTAGGTAGGTTTCGAACCTACGCTGATATGGAGAATCTGATTTCCAGTCAGATGCCTTAACCGACAGACCAAGGCTAAATCTGTTTGAAAGTCGTTGTAATATAAGTCCATTATATTTTTATAAATTTATGTACTCAATCCCCATATTTGAGAAAAATTTCTGGGCTGAGCTGTTAATTAAAAAATATATATTTCAAGCAAAATAAATGGTCGTTTGCAGTAGGTAGGTAGGTTTCGAAACTACGCTGCCATGGAGAATCTGATTTCTAGTCAGACGCCTTAATCGACAGACCAGGACTAAATCTGTTTGAAAGTGGAACTATTTCTGATGATGTGCAATTTGAAATATAATGGCATTATATTGTTTTAAATGTATGCACTCAATCCCCATAATTGACAAAATTTTCTGGACTGACCTGCTAATTACAAAAATTATATTTCAAACAAAACAAATGGCCGTTTGCAGTAGGTAGGTTTCGAACATACGCTGCCATAGAGAATCTAATTTCTAGTCAGACGCCTTAACCGAGAGACCAGGGCTAAATCTGTTTGAAAGTAGAACTATTTCCGGCGATGTGCCATTTGAAATATAAGGGCATTATATTGTTTTAAATCTATGAACTCAATCCCCATAATTGACAAAATTTTCTGGGATAAGCTGCTATTTACGAAAATTATATTTCAAGCAAAGCAATGGTCGTTTGCAGTAGCGAACTTATGCTGATAGAGAATCTGATTTCTAGTCAGATGCCTTAACCGAACCAGGGCTAAATCTGTATGAAAGTAGGACTATATCTGGTGATATATATATATATATATATATATATATATATATATATATATATATATATATATATATATATATATATATATATATATATATATATATATATATATATATATATATATATATATATATATATATATATATATATATATATATATATATATATATATATATATATATATATATATATATATTATATATATCACCAGATATAGTCCTACTTTCAAACAGATTTAGCCCTGGTCTGTCGGTTAAGGCGTCTGACTAGAAATCAGATTCTCTATGGCAGCGTAGGTTCGAAACCTACCTACTGCAAACGGCAATTGTTTTGCTTGAAATATATATTTTTAAATTAACAGCTAAGCATAGAAACTTTTCTCAAATATGGGGATTGACTACATAAATTTAAAAAAATATAATGGCCTTATATTTCAACGCATGGCACATGACCAGAAATAGTTCGACTTTCAAACAGATTTAGCCCTGGTCTGTCGGTTAAGGCGTATGACTAGAAATTAGATTCTCTATGGCAGCGTAGGTTCGAAACCTACCTGCTGCAAGCGACCATTGTTTTGCTTGAAATATAATTTTTGTAATTAACAGCTCAGCCAAGGAAATTTTGTCAATTATGGGGATTGAGTGCATAAATTTAAAACAATATAATGCCCTTATATTTCAAATATCACATCACCAGAAATAGTTTGACTTTCAAACAGATTTTGCCCTGGTTCGGTTAAGGCATCTGACTAGAAATCAGATTCTCTATCAGCGTAGGTTCGCTACTGCAAACGACCATTGTTTTGCTTGAAATATAATTTTCGTAAATAGCAGCTTATCCCAGAAAATTTTGTCAATTATGGGGATTGAGTTCATAGATTTAAAACAATATAATGCCCTTATATTTCAAATCGCGCATCACAGGAAATAGTTCTACATTCAAACAGATTTAGCCCTGGTTTGTCGGTTAAGGCGTCTAAGTAGAAATCAGATTCTCTATGGCAGCGTAGCTTCGAAACCTCCCTGCTGCAAGCGACCATTGTTTTGCTTGAAATATAATTTTTGTAATTAGCAGCTCAGTCCAGAAAAGTTTGTCAATTATGGGGATAGAGTGCATACATTTAAAACAATACAATTCCCTTATATTTCAAATGGCACATCAAAAGAAATAGTTCTACTTTCAAACAGATTTAGAACTGGTCTGTGAGTTAAGGCGTCTGACTACAAATTAGATTCTCCATGGCAGCGTAGGTTCGAAACCTACCTGCTGCAAACGGCCATTTATTTTGCTTGAAATATAATTTTTGTAATTAGTAGCTCAGTCCAGAAAATTTTGTCAATTATTTGGATTGAGTGCATACATTTAAAACAATATAATGCCCTTATATTTCAAATGGCACATCAAAAGAAATAGATCTACTTTCAAACAGATTTAGCCCTGGTCTGTCAATTAAGGCGTCTGACGAGAAATCAGATTCTCCATGGCAGCGTAGTTTCGAAACCTACCTACTGCAAACGGCCATTTGTTTTGCTTGAAATATAATTTTTATAATTAGCAGCTCAGTCCAGAAAATTTTGTCAATTATGGGGATTGAGTGCATACATTTAAAACAACATAATGCCATTATATTTCTAATTGCACATCACCAGAAATAGTTCCACTTTCAAACAGATTTAGTCCTGGTCTGTCGATTAAGGCGTCTGACTGGAAATCAGATTCTCCATGGCAGCGTAGGTTCGAAACCTACCTGCTGCAAACGACCATTTGTTTTGCTTGAAATATAATTTTTGTAATTAGCAGCTCAGTCCAGAAAATTTTGTCAATTATGGGGATTGAGTGCATACACTTAAAACAATATAATGCCATTATATTTCAAATTGCACATCACCAGAAATATTTCCACTTTCAAACAGATTTAGTCCTGGTCTGTCGATTAAGGCGTCTGACTATAAATCAGATTCTCCATGGCAGCGTAGGTTCGAAACCTACCTACTGCAAACGAAAACTGTTTTTTGCTTGAAATATATAATTTTTAATTAAAGGCTAAGCCCAGAAATTTTTCTCAAATATGGGGATTGAGTACATAAATTTATAAACATATAATGGTGTTATATTTCAACGCATGGCACATCACCAGAAATAGTTCGACTTTCAAACAGATTTAGCCCTGGTCTGTCGGTTAAGGCGTATGACTAGAAATTAGATTCTCTATGGCAGCGTAGGTTCGAAACCTACCTGCTGCAAACGACCATTGTTTTGCTTGAAATATAATTTTTGTAATTAACAGCTCAGCCAAGAAAATTTTGTCAATTATGGGCATTGAGTGCATAAATTTATAACAATATAATGCCCTTATATTTCAAATGGCACATCACCAGAAATAGTTTGACTTTCAAACAGATTTAGCCCTGGTTCGGTTAAGGCATCTGACAAGAAATCAGATTCTCTATCAGCATAGGTTAGAAACCTACCTACTGCAATCGACCATTTGTTTTGCTTGAAATATAATTTTTGTAATTAGGAGCTCAGCCTAGAAAATTTTATCAATTATGGGGATTGAGTGCATAAATTTAAAACAATATAATGCCCCAGGGCTAAATCTGTTTGAAAGTAGGACTATATCTGGTGATATATATATTATATATATATATATATATATATATATATATATATATATATATATATATATATATATATATATATATATATATATATATATATATATATATATATATATATATATATATATATATATATATATATATATATATACATATATATATATATAATATAATATAAGGGCATTATATTGTTTTAAATTTATGCACTCAATCCCCATAATTGACAAAATTTTCTGGGATAAGCTGCTATTTACGAAAATTATATTTCAAGCAAAACAATGGTCGTTTGCAGTAGCGAACCTATGCTGATAGAGAATCTGATTTCTAGTCAGATGTCTTAACCGAACCAGGGCTAAATCTGTTTGAAAGTCAAACTATTTCTGGTGATGGGCCATTTGAAATATAAGGGCATTATATTTTTTTAAAAGTTTCTGGGCTGAGCTGTTAATTAAGAAATATATATTTCAAGCAAAACAATGGCCGTTTGCAGTAGGTAGGTTTCGAACATACGCTGCCATAGAGAATCTGATTTCTAGTCAGACGCCTTAACCGACAGACCAGGGCTAAATCTGTTTGAAAGTAGAACTATTTCCGGCGATGTGCCATTTGAAATATAAGGGCATTTGTTCAGTTTTGGTTATTTATTTTGTATATTGACACTAAATATTAATTCATTACCTGGGTTTTCTATATATTGATTTCTTTATGATTCGGGGTTAATCGAATACATTTATCAATTTTTATTTTAATTTAATTTTTTATATACTTTATGGTAAAAAACGCGTGTCATTTCACCGCGATAATATGAGCCCTCGGGTTTTGTTTGGCCGAATTACCGCGCACAGTTTTCGCGTGTTTGCGATTGGTAACCCCCACTACATTGCTGCAATGGACATGGTGTGGAGAAAGAAAATCCGAGAGGCCTCGGGGGTCTTACACTAGAGTGCACATAAGGTAGGCCGTTTATTTTATAATTCGAGGGTTTATCCGTAGTTTTGTTTTGTTTGTGATCAAATTTTAAATTAAGAATTTATTTCGATGAACTTGTATACTATTATTCCACACGCGGCTTCTAAAAGGAAGTCTAGGAAACATTGAGTCTCTTACAGCATTATATTGTTTTAAATTTATGCACTCAATCCCCATAATTGATAAAATTTTCTAAAACTGAGCTGCTAATTACAAAAATTATATTTCAAGCAAAACAAATGGTCGATTGCAGTAGGTAGGTTTCGAACCTATGCTGATAGAGAATCTGATTTCTAGTCAGATGCCTTAACCGAACCAGGGCTAAATCTGTTTGAAAGTCAAACTATTTCTGGTGATGTGCCATTTGAAATATAAGGGCATTATATTGTTATAAATTTATGCACTCAATGCCCATAATTGGCAAAATTTTCTTGGCTGAGCTGTTAATTACAAAAATTATATTTCAAGCAAAACAATGGTCGTTTGCAGCAGGTAGGTTTCGAACCTACGCTGCCATGGAAAATCTGATTTCTCGTCAGACGCCTTAACCGACAGACCAGGGCAAAATCTGTTTGAAAGTCGAACTATTTCTGGTGATGTGCCATGCGTTGAAATATAACACCATTATATGTTTATAAATTTATGTACTCAATCCCCATATTTGAGAAAAATTTCTGGGCTGAGCCTTTAATTAAAAAATATATATTTCAAGCAAAACAATTTTCGTTTGCAGTAGGTAGGTTTCGAACCTACGCTGCCATGGAGAATCTGATTTCTGGTCAGACGCCTTAATCGACAGACCAGGACTAAATCTGTTTGAAAGTGGAACTATTTCTGGTGATGTGCAATTTGAAATATAATGGCATTATATTGTTTTAAGTGTATGCACTCAATCCCCATAAATGACAAAATTTTCTGGACTGAGCTGCTAATTACAAAAATTATATTTCAAGCAAAACAAATGGCCGTTTGCAGTAGGTAGGTTTCGAACCTACGCTGCCATGGAAAATCTGATTTCTCGTCAGACGCCTTAATTGACAGACCAGGGCTAAATCTGTTTGAAAGTAGAACAATTTCTTTTGATGTGCCATTTGAAATATAAGGGCATTATATTGTTTTAAATGTATGCACTCAATCCCCATAATTGACAAAATTTTCTGGACTGAGCTACTAATTACAAAAATTATATTTCAAGCAAAACAAATGGTCGTTTGCAGCAGGTTGGTTTCGATCCTACGCTGCCATGGAGAATCTAATTTGTAGTCAGACGCCTTAACCCACAGACCAGGGCAAAATCTGTTTGAAAGTAGAACTATTTCTTTTGATGTGCCATTTGAAATATAAGGGCATTGTATTGTTTCAAATGTATGCACTCTATCCCCATAATTGACAAACTTTTCTGGACTGAGCTGCTAATTACAAAAATTATATTTCAAGCAAAACAATATTCGCTTGCAGCAGTGAGGTTTCGAAGCTACGCTGCCATAGAGAATCTGATTTCTACTTAGACTCCTTAACCGACAAACCAGGGCTAAATCTGTTTGAAAGTAGAACTATTTCCTGTGATGCGCCATTTGAAATATAAGGGCATTATATTGTTTTAAATCTATGAACTCAATCCCCATAAATGACAAAATTTTCTGGGATAAGCTGCTATTTACGAAAATTATATTTCAAGCAAAACAATGGTCGTTTGCAGTAGCGAACCTATGCTGATAGAGAATCTGATTTCTAGTCAGATGTCTTAACCGAACCAGGGCTAAATCTGTTTGAAAGTCAAACTATTTCTGGTGATGGGCCATTTGAAATATAAGGGCATTATATTGTTACAAATTTATGCACTCAATCCCCATAATTGACAAAATTTTCTTGGCTGAGCTGTTAATTACAAAAATTATATTTCAAGCAAAACAATGGTCGTTTGCAGCAGGTAGGTTTCGAACCTACGCTGCCATAGATAATCTGATTTCTAGTCAGACGCTTTAAGCGACAGACCAGGGCTAAATCTGTTTGAAAGTAGGACTATTTCTGGTGATGTGCTATTTAAAATATAAGGGCATTATATTGTTTTAAATTTATGCACTCAATCCCCATAATTGATAAAATTTTCTGGGCTGAGCTGCTAATTAGAAAAATTATATTTCAAGCAAAACAAATGGTCGATTGCAGTAGGTAGGTTTCGAACCTATGCTGATAGAGAATCTGATTTCTAGTCAGACGCCTTAATCGACACAACAAAGCTAAATCTGTTTGAAAGTCGAACTATTTCTGGTGATGTGCCATGCGTTGAAATATAACGCCATTATATGTTTATAAATTTATGTACTCAATCCCCATATTTGAGAAGAATTTCTGGGCTGAGCTTTTAATTAAAAAATATATATTTCAAGCAAAACAATTTTCGTTTGAAGTAGGTAGATTTCGAACCTACGCTGCTATTTAGAATCTGATTTCTACTCAGATGCCTTAACCAATAGACCAGGACTAAATCTGTTTGAAAGTGGAACTATTTCTGGTGATGTGCAATTTGAAATATAATGGCATTATATTGTTTTTAATGTATGCACTCAATCCCCATAATTGACAAAATTTTCTGGACTGAGCTGCTAATTACAAAAATTATATTTCAAGCAAAACAAATGGTCGTTTGCAGCAGGTAGGTTTCGAACCTTCCCTGCCATGGAGAATCTGATTTCTCGTCAGACGCCTTAATTGACAGACCAGAAGGTAGAACTATTTCTGGTGATGTGCCATTTGAAATATAAGGGCATTATATTGTTTTAAATTTAAGAACTCAATCCCCATAATTGACAAAATTTTCTGGACTGAGCTGCTAATTACAAAAATTATATTTCAAGCATAACAAATGGCCGTTTGCAGTAGGTAGGTTTCGAACCTACGCTGCCATGGAGGATCTGATTTCTCGTCAGACGCCTTAATTGACAGACCAGGGCTAAATCTGTTTGAAAGTAGAACTATTTCTTTTGATGTGCCATTTGAAATATAAGGGCATTATATTGTTTTTAATGTATGCACTCAATCCCCATAATTGACAAAATTTTCTGGACTGAGCTGCTAATTACAAAAATTATATTTCAAGCAAAACAAATGGTCGTTTGCAGCAGGTAGGTTTCGAACCTTCGCTGCCATGGAGAATCTGATTTCTCGTCAGACGCCTTAATTGACAGACCAGAAAGTAGAACTATTTCTGGTGATGTGCCATTTGAAATATAAGGGCATTATATTGTTTTAAATTTAAGAACTCAATCCCCATAATTGACAAAATTTTCTGGGATAAGCTGCTATTTACGAAAATTATATTTCAAGCAAAACGATGGTCGTTTGCAGTAGCGAACCTATGCTGATAGAGAATCTGATTTCTAGTCAGACGCCTTAACCGACAGATAAAGGCTAAATCTGTTTGAAAGTCAAACTATTTCTGGTGATGTGTCATGCGTTGAAATATAAGGCCATTAAATTGTTTTAAATTTATGTTGTCAATCCCCATATTTGAGAAAAGTTTCTGGGCTGAGCTGTTAATTAAAAAATATATATTTCAAGCAAAACAATTGCCGTTTGCAGTAGGTAGGTTTCGAACATACGCTGCCATAGAGAATCTGATTTCTAGTCAGACGCCTTAACCGACAGACCAGGGCTAAATCTGTTTGAAAGTAGAACTACTTCTAGTGATGTGCCATGCGTTGAAATATAAGGCCATTATATTTTTTTAAATTTATGTAGTCAATCCCCATATTTGCGAAAAGTTTCTGGGCTTAGCTGTTAATTAAAAAATATATACTTCAAGCAAAATAATGGCCGTTTGCAGTAGGTAGGTTTCGAACTTACGCTGCCATAGAGAATCTGAATTCTATTCAGACGCCTTAACCGACAGACCAGGGCTAAATCTGTTTGAAAGTAGAACTATTTCTGGTGATGTGCCATTTGAAATATAAGGGCATTATATTGTTTTAAATTTATGCACTCAGTCCCCATAATTGACAAAATTTTCTTGGCTGAGCTGCTAATTACAAAAAATTATATTTCAAGCAAAACAATGGTCGTTTGCAGCAGATATATTTCGAACCTACACTGCCACAGAGAATCTGATTTCTAGTCAGACGCCTTAACCGACAGACCCGGGCTAAATCTGTTTGAAAATCGAACTATTTCTGGTGATGTGCCATGCGTTGAAATATAAGGCCATTATATTTTTTTTAATTTATGTAGTCAATCCCCATATTTGCGAAAAGTTTTTGGGCTTAGCTGTTAATTAAAAAATATATATTTCAAGCAAAATAATGGCCGTTTGCAGTAGGTAGGTTTCGAACTTACGCTGCCATAGAGAATCTGAATTCTATTCAGACGCCTTAACCGACAGACCAGTGCTAAATCTGTTTGAAAGTAGAACTATTTCTGGTGATGTGCCATTTGAAATATAAGGGCATTATATTGTTTTAAATTTATGCACTCAGTCCCCATAATTGACAAAATTTTCTTGGCTGAGCTGCTAATTACAAAAATTATATTTCAAGCAAAACAATGGTCGTTTGCAGCAGGTAGATTTCGAACCTACACTGCCACAGAGAATCTGATTTCTAGTCAGACGCCTTAACCGACAGACCAGGGCTAAATCTGTTTGAAAGTCGAACTATTTCTGGTGATGTGCCATGCGTTGAAATATAAGGCCATTATATTTTTTTTAATTTATGTACTCAATCCCCATATTTGCGAAAAGTTTTTGGGCTTAGCTGTTAATTAAAAAATATATATTTCAAGCAAAACAATGGTCATTTGCAGCAGGTAGGTTTCGAAACTACGCTGCCACAGAGAATCTGATTTCTAGTCAGACGCCTTAACCGACAGACCAGGGCTAAATCTGTTTGAAAGTCGAACTATTTCTGGTGATGTGCCATGCGTTGAAATAAAAGGCCATTATATTTTTTTTAATTTATGTAGTCAATCCCCATATTTGCGAAAAGTTTCTGGGCTTAGCTGTTAATTAAAAAATATATATTTCAAGCAAAATAATGGCCGTTTGCAGTAGGTAGGTTTCAGATTCTCTATGGCAGCGTAGGTTCGAAACCTACCTACTGCAAACGGCCATTGTTTTGCTTGCAATATATATTTTTTAATTAAAAGCTCAGCCCAGAAATTTTTCTCAAATATGGGGATTGACTACATAAATTTAAAAAAATATAATGGAATTATATCTCAACGCATGGCACATCACCAGAAATAGTTCGACTTTCAAACAGATATAGCCTTGCTCTGTCGGTTAAGGCGTCTGACTAGAAATCAGATTCTCTATCAGCATAGGTTCGAAACCTACCTACTGCAAACGACCATTGTTTTGCTTGAAATATAATTTTCGTAAATAGCAGCTTATTTCAGAAGACAATATAATGCTCTTATATTTCAAGTGGCACATCACCAGAAATAGTTCTACTTTCAAACAGATTTAGCCCTGGTCTGTCGGTTAAGGCGTCTGACTAGAAATCATATTCTCTATGGCAATGTAGGTTCGAAACCTACCTACTGCAAACGGCCATTGTTTTGCTTGCAATATATATTTTTTAATTAACAGCTCAGCCCAGAAATTTTTCTCAAATATGGGGATTGACTACATAAATTTAAAAAAATATAATGGAAATATATTTGAACGCATGGCACATCACCAGAAATAGTTCGACTTTCAAACAGATATAGCCTTGGTCTGTCGGTTAAGGCGTCTGACTAGAAATCAGATTCTCTATCAGCATAGGTTCGAAACCTACTTACTGCAAACGACCATTGTTTTGCTTGAAATATAATTTTCGTATATAGCAGCTTATCCCAGAAAATTTTGTCAATTACGGGGATTGAGTGCATAAATTTAAAACAATATAATGCCCTTAAATTTCAAGTGGCACATCACCAGAAATAGTTCTACTTTCAAACAGATTTAGCCCTTGTCTGTCGGTTAAGGCGTCTGACTGGAAATCAGATTCTCTATTGCAGCATAGGTTCGAAACCTACCTACTGCAAACGGAAATTGTTTTGCTTGAAATATATATTTTTTTATTAACAGCTCAGCCCAGAAATTTTTCTCAAATTTGGGGATTGAGTAAATAAATTTATTAAAATATAATGGCCATATATTTCAACGCATTACACATCACCAGAAATAGTTCGGCTTTTAAACAGATTTAGCCTTGGTCTGTCGGTTAAGGCGTCTGACTAGAAATCAGATTCTCCATGGCAGCGTAGGTTCGAAACCTACATGCTGCAAACGAACATTGTTTTGCTTGAAATATAATTTTTGTAATTAGCAGCTCAGCCAAGAAAATTTTTTCAATTATGGGGATTGAGTGCATAAATTTGTAACAATAAAATGCCCTTATATTTCAAATGGCACATCACCAGAAATAGTTCTACTTTCAAACAGATTTAGCCCTGGTCTGTCGGTTAAGGCGTCTGACTGGAAATCAGATTCTCTATGGCAGCGTAATTTCGAAACCTACCTACTGCAAACCGAAATTGTTTTGCTTGAAATATGTATTTTTTAATTAACAGCTCAGCCAAGAAATGTTTCTAAATTATTTGGATTAATTACATAAATTTATAAAAATAAATTGGCATTATATTTCAACGCATGGCACATCACCAGAAATAGTTCGACTTTCAAACAGATTTAGCCTTGGTCTGTCGGTTAAGGCGTCTGACTAGAAATCAGATTCTCTATCAGCATAGTTTCGAAACCTACCTACTGCAAACGACCATTTGTTTTGCTTGAAATATAATTTTCGTAATTAGCAGCTCAGACCAGAAAATTTTGTCAATTATGGGGATTGAGTGCATAAATTTAAAACAATATAATGCCCTTATGTTTCAAATGGCACATCACCAGAAATAGTTCTACTTTCAAACAGATTTAGCCCTGGTCTGTCGGTTAAGGCGTCTGACTGGAAATCAGATTCTCTATGGCAGCGTAATTTCGAAACCTACCTACTGCAAACCGAAATTGTTTTGCTTGAAATATGTATTTTTTAATTAACAGCTCAGCCAAGAAATGTTTCTAAATTATTTGGATTAATTACATAAATTTATAAAAATAAATTGGCATTATATTTCAACGCATGGCACATCACCAGAAATAGTTCGATTTTCAAACAGATTTACCCTTGCTTTGTCGGTTAAGGCGTCTGACTAGAAATCAGATTCTCTATCAGCATAGTTTCGAAACCTACCTACTGCAAACGACCATTTGTTTTGCTTGAAATATAATTTTCGTAATTAGCAGCTCAGACCAGAAAATTTTGTCAATTATGGGGATTGAGTGCATAAATTTAAAACAATATAATGCCCTTATGTTTCAAATGGCACATCACCAGAAATAGTTCTACTTTCAGTCAGATTGAGCCCTGGCCTGTCAGTTAAGGCGTCTGACAAGAAATCAGATTCTCCTTGGCAGCGTAGGTTGGAAACCTACCTACAGCAAACGAAAATTTTTTGCTTGAAATATAATTTTTGTAATTAGCAGCTCGGCCAAGAAGATTTTGTCAATTATGGAGATTGAGTGCTTAGATTAATAACAATATAGTGCCACTATATTTCAAATGCCACATCACCAGAAATAGTTCTACTTTCAAACAGATTTAGCACTGGTCTGTCGGTTAAGGCGTCTGACTGGAAATCAGGTTCTCTATGGCAGCGTAGGTTCGAAACGTACCTACTGCAAACGGAAATTATTTTGCTTGAAATATATATTTTTTAATTAACAGCTCAGCCCAGAAATGTTTCTCAAATATGGGGATTAAGAACCTGAATTTATAAAAATATAATGGCCTTATATTTCAACGCATGGCACATCACCAGAAATAGTTCGACTTCCAAACAGATTTAGCCTTGGTCTGTCGGTTAAGGCGTCTGACTAGAAATCAGATTCTCTATGGCAGCGTAGGTTCGAAACCTACCTACTGCAAACGGCCATTGTTTTGCTTGAAATATATAATTTTTAATTAACAGCTCAGCCCAGAAAATTTTCTCAAATATGGGGATTGAGTTCATAAATTTATATAAATATAATTTACTTATATTTCAACGCATGGCACATCACCTGAAATAGTTCGACTTTCAAACAGATTTAGCCTTGGTCTGTCGGTTAAGGCGTCTGACTAGAAATCAGATTCTCTATGGCAGCGTAGGTTCGAAACCTACGTGCTGCAAACGACCATTGTTTTGCTTGAAATATAATTTTTGTAATTAGCAGCTCAGCCAAGAAAATTTTGTCAATAATGGGGATTGAGTGAATAAATTTATAACAATATAATGTCCTTATAATTCAAATGGTTCGACTTTCAAACAGATTTAGCCTTGATCTGTCGGTTAAGGCGTCTGACTAGAAATCAGATTCTCTATGGCAGCGTAGGTTCGAGACCTACCAACTGCAAACGGCCATTGTTTTGCTTGAATTATATAATTTTAAATTAACAGCTCAGCCCAGAAAATTTTCTCAAATATGGGGATTGAGTTCATAAATTTATATAAATATAATTTACTTATACAGGTCAGCCCAGAAATTTTTCTCAAATATGGGGATTGAGTACATAAATTTATAAAAATATAATTTACTTATATTTCACGCATTTCACCTGAAATAGTTCGACCTTCAAACGGATTTAGCCTTGGTCTCTCGGTTAAGGCGTCTTACTTGAAATCAGATTCTCAATGGCAGCGTAATTTCGAAACCTACCTACTGCAAACGGCCATTGTTTTGCTTGAAATATATAATTTTTAATTAACAGCTCAGCCCAGAAAATTTTCTCAAATATGGGGATTGAGTTCATAAATTTATATAAATATAATTTACTTATATTTCAACGCATGGCACATCACCTGAAATAGTTCGACTTTCAAACAGATTTAGCCTTGGTCTGTCGGTTAAGGCGTCTGACTAGAAATCAGATTCTCTATGGCAGCGTAGGTTCGAAACCTACGTGCTGCAAACGACCATTGTTTTGCTTGAAATATAATTTTTGTAATTAGCAGCTCAGCCAAGAAAATTTTGTCAATAATGGGGATTGAGTGAATAAATTTATAACAATATAATGTCCTTATAATTCAAATGGTTCGACTTTCAAACAGATTTAGCCTTGATCTGTCGGTTAAGGCGTCTGACTAGAAATCAGATTCTCTATGGCAGCGTAGGTTCGAGACCTACCAACTGCAAACGGCCATTGTTTTGCTTGAATTATATAATTTTAAATTAACAGCTCAGCCCAGAAAATTTTCTCAAATATGGGGATTGAGTTCATAAATTTATATAAATATAATTTACTTATATTTCAACGCATGGCAAATCACCTGAAATAGTTCGACTTTCAAACAGATTTAGCCTTGGTCTGTCGGTTAAGGCGTCTGACTTGAAATCAGATTCTCTATGGCAGCGTAGGTTCGAAACCTACCTGCTGCAAACGACCATTGTTTTGCTTGAAATATAATTTTTGTAATTAGCAGCTCAGCCAAGAAAATTTTGTCAATTATGGGGATTGAGTGCATAAATTTATAACAATATAATGTCCTTATAATTCAAATACTACATCACCAGAAATAGTTCGACTTTCAAACAGATTTAGCCTTGGTCTGTCGGTTAAGGCGTCTGACTAGAAATCAGATTCTCTATGGCAGCGTAGGTTCGAAACCTACCTACTGGAAACGGCCATTGTTTTGCTAGGAATATATAATTTTTACTTTACAGCTCAGCCAAGAAATTTTTCTCAAATATGGGGATTGAGTACATAAATTTATAAAAATATAATTTACTTATATTTCAACGCATGGCACATCACCTGAAATAGTTCGACCTTCAAACGGATTTAGCCTTGGTCTCTCGGTTAAGGCGTCTGACTTGAAATCAGATTCTATATGGCAGCGTAATTTCGAAACCTACCTACTGCAAACGGCCATTGTTTTGCTTGAAATATATAATTTTTAATTAACAGCTCAGCCCAGAAAATTTTCTCAAATATGGGGATTGAGTTCATAAATTTATATAAATATAATTTACTTATATTTCAACGCATGGCACATCACCTGAAATAGTTCGACTTTCAAACAGATTTAGCCTTGGTCTGTCGGTTAAGGCGTCTGACTTGAAATCAGATTCTCTATGGCAACGTAGGTTCGAAACCTACCCACTGCAAACGGCCATTGTTTTGCTTGAAATATATAATTTTTAATTAACAGCTCAGCCCAGAAAATTTTCTCAAATATGGGGATGGAGTTCATAAATTTATATAAATATAATTTACTTATATTTCAACGCATGGCACATCACCAGAAATAGTTCTATTTTCAAACCGATTTAGCCTTGGTCTGTCGGTTAAGGCGTCTGTCTAGAAATCAGATTCTTTATGGCAGCGTAGGTTCGAAACCTACCTACTGCATACGGTCACTGTTTTGCTTGAAATATGTAATTCTTAATTAATAGGTCAGCCCAGAAATTTTTCTCAAATATGGGGATTGAGTACATAAATTTATTAAAATATAATTTACTTATATTTCAACGCATGGCACATCACCAGAAATAGTTCGACTTTCAAACAGATTTATCCCTAGTCTGTCGGTCAAGGCGTCTGACTAGAAATCAGATTCTCCATGGCAGCGTAGGTGCGAAACCTACCTACTGCAAACGATCATTTGTTTTGCTTGAAATATAGTTTTTGTAATTAGCTGCTCAGTCCAAAAAATTTTGTCAATTATGGGGATTGAGTGCATATATTTGAAACAATATAATGCCCTTATATTTCAAATGGCACATCACCAGAAATAGTTCGACTTTCAAACAGATTTAGCCTTGGTCTGTCGGTTAAGGCATCTGACTTGAAATCAGATTCTCTATGTCAGCGTAAGTTCGAAACCTACCTACTGCAAACGGCCATTGTTTTGCTAGAAATATATAATTTTTAATTAACAGCTCAGCCCAGAAATTTTTCCCAAATGTGGGGATTTACTACATAAATTTAAAAAAATATAATGGCCTTATATTTCAACGCATGGCACATCACCAGAAATAGTTTGACTTTCAAACAGATTTAGCCTTGGTCTGTCGGTTAAGGTGTCTGAATAGAAATCAGATTCTACGTGGCAGCGTAGTTACCAAACCTACCTACCGCAAATGAAAATTTGCTTTGCTTGAAATATAATTTTTGTAATTAGCAGCTCAGCCAAGCATATTTTGTCAATTATGGGGATTGAGTGCATAAATTTATAACAATATGATTTCCATATAATTCAAATGGCACATCGCCAGAAATAGTTCGACTTTCAAACAGATTTAGCCTGGGTTTATCGGTTAAGGAGTCTGACTAGAAATCAGATTCTCTATGGCAGCGTAGGTTCGAAACCTACCTGCTGCAATCGACCATTGTTTTGCTTGAAATATAATTTTTGTAATTAGCAGCTCAGCCAAGAAAATTTTGTCAATTATGGGGATTGAGTGCATAAATTTATAACAATATAATGTCCTTATAATTCAAATGGCACATCACCAAAAATAGTTCGACTTTCAAACATATTTAGCCTGGGTCTATCGGTTAAGGAGTCTGACTAGAAATCAGATTCTCTATAGCAGCGTAGGTTAGAAACCTACGCAGCCATAGAGAATCTGATTGCAATTCAGACGTATTAACCGACAGACCAGGGCTAAATCTGTTTGAAAGTAGAACAATTTCTGGTGATGTGCCATTTGAAATATAAGGGCATCATATTGTAATAAATTTATGCACTCAATCCCCTAAATTGACCACATTTTTCGGGCTGAGCTGCTAATTACAAAAATTATATTTCAAGCAAAACAAATTTTCGTTTACAGTAGGTAGGTTTCGAATCTGCGCTGCCATGGAGAATCTGGTTTTTAGTCAGAAGCCTTAACCGACAGACCAAGGCTGAATCTGTTTGAAAGTAAAACTATTTCTGGTGATGTGCCATTTGAAATATTTGGGCATTATATTGTTTTAAATTTATGAACTCAATCCCCATAATTGGAAAAATTTTCTGGGATAAGCTGCTATTTACGAAAATTATATTTCAAGCATAATAATGGTCGTTTGCAGTAGGTAGGTTTCGAACCTATGCTGATAGAGAATTTGATTTCTAGTCAGACGCCTTAACCGACAGACCAAGGCTAAACCTGTTTGAAAGTCGAATATTTCTGGTTATGTGTCATGCGTTGAAATATAAGGTCATTATGTTTTTTTAAATTTATGTAGTAAATCCTCATATTTGGGAAAAGTTTCTGGGCTGAGCTGTTAATTAAAAAATATATATTTCAAGCAAAACAATGGCCATTTGCAGTAGGTAGGTTTCGACCTTACGCTGCCATAGAAAATCTGATTTCTAGTCAGACGCCTTAACCGACAGACCGGGACTAAATCTGTTTGAAAGTAGAAATATTTCTGATGATGTGCCATTTGAAATATAAGGGCATTACTTTGTTATAAATTTATGGACTCAATCCCCATAATTGACAAAATTTTCTTGACTGAGCTGCTAATTACAAAAATTATATTTCAAGCAAAACAATGGTCGTTTGCAGCAGGTAGGTTTGGAACCTACGCTGCCATAGAGAATCTGATTCCTAGTCAGACGCCTTAACCGACAGACCAAGGCTAAATCTGTTTGAAAGTCGAACTATTTCTGGTGATGTGCCATGCGTTGAAATATAAGGTCATTAGTTTTTTTTAAATTTATATAGTCAATCCCCATATTTGAGAAAAGTATCTGGGCTGAGCTGTTAATTAAAAAATACATATTTCAAGCAAAACTATGGCCGTTTGCAGTAGGAAGGTTTCGAACCTATTCTGCCGTGGAGAATCTGATTTCTACTCAGACGCCTCAACCGACAGACCAAGGCTAAACCTGTTTGAAAGTAGAACTATTTCTGGTGATGTGCCATTAGAAATATAAGGGAATTATATTGTTTTAAATTTATGCACTCAATCCCCATAATTGACAAAATTTTCTGGGCTGAGCTGCTGATTACAAAAGTTTATTTCAAGCAAAACCATGGTGGTTTGCAGCAGGTAGGTTTTAAACCTACGCTGCCAAGGAGAATCTGATTTCTAGTCAGACGCCTTAACCGACAGACCAGGGCTATGTCTGAAAGTAGAACTATTTCCGGTGATGTGCCATTTGAAATATAAGGGCATTATATTGTTTTAAATTTATGAACTCAATCCCCATAATTGAAAAAAAATTTCTGGGACAAGCTGCTATTTATGAAAATTATATTTCAAGCTAAACAATGGTCGTTTGCAGTAGCTGATAGAGAATCTGATTTCTAGTCAGACGCCTTAGCCGAACCAGGGCTGAATCTGTTTGAAAGTCGAACTATTTCTGGTGATGTGCCATGCGTTTGAAATATAAGGCCATTATATTTAAATAAATTTGTGCACTCAATCCCCATAATTGAGAAAAATTTCTGGGCTGAGCTGTTAACTATAAAATATGTATTTCAAGCAAAACAATGGCCGTTTGCAGTAGATAGGTTTCGAACCTACGCTGCCATAGAGAATCTGATTTCTAGTCAGACGCCTTAACCGACAGACCAAGGCTAAATCTGTTAGAAAGTCGAACTATTTCAGGTGATGTGCCATGCGTTGAAATATAAGTAAATTATATTTATATAAATTTATGAACTCAATCCCCATATTTGAGAAAATTTTCTGGGCTGAGCTGTTAATTAAAAATTATATATTTCAAGCAAAACAATGGCCGTTTGCAGTAGGTAGGTTTCGAAATTACGCTGCCATAGAAAATCTGATTTCTAGTCAGACGCCTTAACCGACAGACCGGGACTAAATCTGTTTGAAAGTAGAGATATTTCTGATGATGTGCCATTTGAAATATAAGGGCATTACTTTGTTATAAATTTATGGACTCAATCCCCATAATTGACAAAATTTTCTTGACTGAGCTGCTAATTACAAAAATTATATTTCAAGCAAAACAATGGTCGTTTGCAGCAGGTAGGTTTGGAACCTACGCTGCCATAGAGAATCTGATTCCTAGTCAGACGCCTTAACCGACAGACCAAGGCTAAATCTGTTTGAAAGTCGAACTATTTCTGGTGATGTGCCATGCGTTGAAATATAAGGTCATTAGTTTTTTTTAAATTTATATAGTCAATCCCCATATTTGAGAAAAGTTTCTGGGCTGAGCTGTTAATTAAAAAATACATATTTCAAGCAAAACAATGGCCGTTTGCAGTAGGTAGGTTTCGAACCTATTCTGCCGTGGAGAATCAATCTGATTTCTACTCAGACGCCTCAACCGACAGACCAAGGCTAAACCTGTTTGAAAGTAGAACTATTTCTGGTGATGTGCCATTAGAAATATAAGGGAATTATATTCTTTTAAATTTATGCACTCAATCCCCATAAATGACAAAATTTTCTGGGCTGAGCTGCTAATTACAAAAGTTTATTTCAAGCAAAACAATGGTGGTTTGCAGCAGGTAGGTTTTAAACCTACGCTGCCAAGGAGAATCTGATTTCTAGTCAGACGCCTTAACCGACAGACCAGGGCTAAGTCTGTCTGAAAGTAGAACTATTTCCGGTGATGTGCCATTTGAAATATAAGGGCATTATATTGTTTTAAATTTATGAACTCAATCCCCATAATTGAAAAAAAATTTCTGGGACAAGCTGCTATTTATGAAAATTATATTTCAAGCTAAACAATGGTCGTTTGCAGTAGCGAACCTATGCTGATAGAGAATCTGATTTCTAGTCAGACGCCTTAGCCGAACCAGGGCTGAATCTCGAACTATTTCTGGTGATGTGCCATTTGAAATATAAGGGCATTATATTGTTTTAAATTTATGAACTCAATCTCCATAATTGACAAAATTTTCTGGGACAAGCTGCTATTTACGAAAATTATATTTCAAGCTAAACAATGGTGGTTTGCAGCAGGTAGGTTTTAAACCTACGCTGCCATGGAGAATCTGATTTCTAGTCAGACGCCTTAACCGACAGACCAGGCCTAAATCTGTTTGAAAGTCGAACTATTTCTGGTGATGTGCCATTTGAAATATAAGGGCATTATATTGTTTTAAATTAATGAACTCAATCCCCATAATTGACAAAATTTTCTGGGACAAGCTGCTATTTACGAAAATTATATTTCAAGCTAAACAATGGTCGTTTGCAGTAGCGAACCTATGCTGATAGAGAATCTGATTTCTAGTTAGACGCCTTAACCGAACCAGGGCTGAATCTGTTTTAAAGTCGAACTATTTCTGGTGATGTGCCATTTGAAATATAAGCGCATTATATTGTTAAAAATTTATGCACTCAATCTTCATAATTGACAAAATTTTCTTGGCTGAGCTGAGCTGCTGGCTAAGCAAAACAATGGTCGTTTGCAGCAGGTAGGTATCGAACCTACGCTGCCATGGGGAATCTGATTTCTAGTCAGACGCCTTAACCGAGAGACCAGGGCTAAATCTGTGTGAAAGTCGAACTATTTCTGGTGATGTGCCATGCGTTTGAAATATAAGGCCATTATATTTAAATAAATTTGTGCACTCATTCCCCATAATTGAGAAAAATTTCTGGGCTGAGCTGTTAACTATAAAATATGTATTTCAAGCAAAACAATGGCCGTTTGCAGTAGATAGGTTTCGAACCTACGCTGCCACAGAGAATCTGATTTCTAGTCAGACGCCTTAACCGACAGACCAAGGCTAAATCTGTTAGAAAGTCGAACTATTTCAGGTGATGTGCCATGCGTTGAAATATAAGTAAATTATATTTATATAAATTTATGAACTCAATCCCCATATTTGAGAAAATTTTCTGGGCTGAGCTGTTAATTAAAAATTATATATTTCAAGCAAAACAATGGCCGTTTGCAGTAGGTAGGTTTCGAAATTACGCTGCCACAGAGAATCTGATTTCTAGTCAGACGACTTAACCGACAGACCAGGGCTAAATCTGTTTGAAAGTAGAACTATTTCCGGTGATGTGCCATTTGAAATATAAGGTCATTATATTGTTTTAAATTTATGAACTCAATCCCCATAATTGACAAAATTTTCTGGGATAAGCTGCTATTTACGAAAATTATATTTCAAACAAAACAATGGTCGTTTGCAGTAGCGAACCTATGCCGATAGAGAATCTGATTTCTAGTCAGACGCCTTAGCCGAACCAGGGCTGAATCTGTTTGAAAGTCGAACTATTTCTGGTGATGTGCGATTTGAAATATAAGGGCATTATATTGTTAAGAATTTATGCACTCAATCTTCATAATTGACAAAATTTTCTTGGCTGAGCTGCCAATTACAAAAATTATATTTCAAGCAAAACAATGGTGATTTGCAGCAGGTCAGTTTCGAACCTACGCTGCAATAGAGAATCTGATTTCTAGTCAGACGCCTTAACCGACGGACCAGGGCTAAACCTGTTTGAAAGTAGAACTATTTCTGGTGATGTGCTATTTGAAATATAAGGGCATTATATTGTAATAAATTTATGCACTCAATCCCCTAAATTGACCACTTTTTTCGGGCTGAGCTGCTAATTACAAAAATTATATTTCAAGCAAAACAAATTTTCGTTTGCAGTAGGTAGGTTTCGAATCTACGCTGCCATGGAGAATCTGGTTTCTAGTCAGAAGCCTTAACCGACAGACCAAGGCTAAATCTGTTTGAAAGTAAAACTATTTCTGGTGATGTGCCATTTGAAATATAAGGGCATTATATTGTTTTAAATTTATGAACTCAATCCCCATAATTGAAAAAATTTTCTGGGATAAGCTGCTATTTACGAAAATTATATTTCAAGCAAAACAATGGTCGTTTGCGGTAGGTAGGTTTCGAACATATGCTGATAGAGAATTTGATTTCTAGTCAGACGCCTTAACCGACAGACCGAGGCTAAACCTGTTTGAAAGTAAAACTATTTCTGGTGATGTGCCATTTGAAATATAAGGGAATTATATTGTTTTAAATTTATGCACTCAATCCCCATAATTGACAAAATTTTCTGGGACAAACTGCTATGTACGAAAATTATATTTCAAGCTAAACAATGGTCGTTTGCAGTAGCGAACCTATGCTGATAGAGAATCTGATTTCTAGTCAGACGCCTTAACCGAACCAGGGCTGAATCTGTTTTAAAGTCGAACTATTTCTGGTGATGTGCCATTTGAAATATAAGGGCATTATATTGTTAAAAATGTATGCACGCAATCTTCATAATTCACAAAATTTTCTTGGCTGAGCTGCTAATTACAAAAATTATATTTCAAGCAAAACAATGGTCGTTTGCAGCAGGTAGGTATCGAACCTACGCTGCCATGGGGAATCTGATTTCTAGTCAGACGGATTAACCGAGAGACCAGGGCTAAATCTGTGTGAAAGTCGAACTATTTCTGGTGATGTGCCATGCGTTTGAAATATAAGGCCATTATATTTAAATAAATTTATGCACTCAATCCCCATATTTGAGAAAAATTTCTGGGCTGAGCTGTTAACTATTAAATATGTATTTCAAGCAAAACAATGGCCGTTTGCAGTAGGTAGGTTTCGAACCTACGCTGCCATAGAGAATCGGATTTCTAGTCAGACGCCTTAACCGACAGACCAGGGATAAATCTGTTTGAAAGTAGAACTATTTCTGGTGATGTCCCAATTGAAATATAAGGGCATTATATTGTTTTAAATTAATGAACTCAATCCCCATAATTGACAAAATTTTCTGGGACAAGCTGCTATTTACGAAAATTATATTTCAAGCTAAACAATGGTCGTTTGCAGTAGCGAACCTATGCTGATAGAGAATCTGATTTCTAGTTAGACGCCTTAACCGAACCAGGGCTGAATCTGTTTTAAAGTCGAACTATTTCTGGTGATGTGCCATTTGAAATATAAGCGCATTATATTGTTAAAAATTTATGCACTCAATCTTCATAATTGACAAAATTTTCTTGGCTGAGCTGCTAATTACAAAAATTATATTTCAAGCAAAACAATGGTCGTTTGCAGCAGGTAGGTATCGAACCTACGCTGCCATGGGGAATCTGATTTCTAGTCAGACGCCTTAACCGAGAGACCAGGGCTAAATCTGTGTGAAAGTCGAACTATTTCTGGTGATGTGCCATGCGTTTGAAATATAAGGCCATTATATTTAAATAAATTTGTGCACTCAATCCCCATAATTGAGAAAAATTTCTGGGCTGAGCTGTTAACTATAAAATATGTATTTCAAGCAAAACAATGGCCGTTTGCAGTAGATAGGTTTCGAACCTACGCTGCCACAGAGAATCTGATTTCTAGTCAGACGCCTTAACCGACAGACCAAGGCTAAATCTGTTAGAAAGTCGAACTATTTCAGGTGATGTGCCATGCGTTGAAATATAAGTAAATTATATTTATATAAATTTATGAACTCAATCCCCATATTTGAGAAAATTTTCTGGGCTGAGCTGTTAATTAAAAATTATATATTTCAAGCAAAACAATGGAATTGAAATATAAGGGCATTATATTGTTTTAAATTTATGAACTCAATCCCCATAATTGATAAAATTTTCTTTTCCGAGCTGCTAATTACACAAATTATATTTTAAGCAAAATAATGGTCGTTTGCAGCAGGTAGGTTTCGAACCTACGCTGCCATGGAGAATCTGATTTCTAGTCAGACGCCTTAATCGACAGACCAGGACTAAATCTGTTTGAAAGTGGAACTATTTCTGGTGATGTGCAATTTGAAATATAATGGCATTATATTGTTTTAAGTGTATGCACTTAATCCCCATAATTGACAAAATTTTCTGGACTGAGCTGCTAATTACAAAAATTATATTTCAAGCAAAACAAATGGTCGTTTGCAGCAGGTAGATTTCGAACCTACGCTGCCATAGAGAATCGGATTTCTAGTCAGACGCCTTAACCGACAGACCAGGGCTAAATCTGTTTGAAAGTAGAACTATTTCTCGTGATGTGCCAATTGAAATATAAGGGCATTATATTGTTTTAAATTTATGAACTCAATCCCCATAATTGATAAAATTTTCTTTTCTGAGCTGCTAATTACACAAATTATATTTCAAGCAAAACAATGGTCGTTTGCAGCAGGTAGGTTTCGAACCTACGCTGCCATGGAGAATCTGATTTCTAGTCAGACGCCTTAATCGACAGACCAGGACTAAAACTGTTTGAAAGTGGAACTATTTCTGGTGATGTGCAATTTGAAATATAATGGCATTATATTGTTTTAAATGTATGCACTCAATCCCCATAATTGACAAAATTTTCTGGACTGACCTGCTAATTACAAAAATTATATTTCAAGCAAAACAAATGGCCGTTTCCAGTAGGTAGGTTTCGAACCTACGCTGATATGGAGAATCTGATTTCCAGTCAGATGCCTTAACCGACAGACCAAGGCTAAATCTGTTTGAAAGTCGTTGTTATATAAGTCCATTATATTTTTATAAATTTATGTACTCAATCCCCATATTTGAGAAAAATTTCTGGGCTGACCTGTTGATTAAAAAATATATATTTCTAGCAAAATAAATGGTCGTTTGCAGTAGGTAGGTTTCGAACCTACGCTGCCATGGAGAATCTGATTTCTAATCAGACGCCTTAATCGACAGACCAGGACAAAATCTGTTTGAAAGTTGAACTATTTCCTGTGATGCGCCATTTGAAATATAAGGGCATTATATTGTTTTAAATTTATGAACTCAATCCACATAATTGACAAAATTTTCTGGGATTAGCTGCTATTTACGAAAATTATATTTCAAGCAAAACAAATGGCCGTTTGCAGTACGTAGGTTTCGAACCTACGCTGATATGGAGAATCTGATTTCTAGCGAGACGCCTTAACTGACAGACCAAATCAAAATCTGTTTGAAAGTCGAACTATTTCTGGTGATGTACCATGCGTTGCAGTATAAGTCCATTATATTTTTATAAATTTATGGTACTCAATCCCCATATTTGAGAAAAATTTCTAGGCTGAGCTGTTAATTAAAAAATATATATTTCAAGCAAAATAAATGGTCGTTTGCAGTAGGTAGGTTTCGAATCTACGCTGCCATGGAGAATCTAATTTCAAGTCAGACGCCTTACCCGACAGACCAGGGCTAAATCTGTTTGAAAGTCGTTCTATTTCTATTGATGTGCCATGCGTTGCAATGTAAGTCCATTATATTTTTATAAATTTATGTACTCAATCCCCATATTTGAGAAAAATTTCTGGGCTGAGCTGTTAATTAAAAAATATATATTTCAAGCAAAATAAATGGTCATTTGCAGTAGGTAGGTTTCGAATCTACGCTGCCATGGAGAATCTAATTTCAAGTCAGACGACTTAACCGACAGACCAGGGCTAAATCTGTTTGAAAGTCGAACTATTGCTGGTGATGTGCCATGCGTTGCAATGTAAGTCCATTATATTTTTATAAATTTATGTACTCAATCCCCATATTTGAGAAAAATTTCTGGGCTGAGCTGTTAATTAAAAAATATATGTTTCAAGCAAAATAAATGGTCGTTTGGAGTAGGTAGGTTTCGAACCTACGCTGCCATGGAGAATCTGATTTCTAATCAGACGCCTTAATCGACAGACCAGGACTAAATCTGTTTGAAAGTTGAACTATTTCCTGTGATGCGCCATTTGAAATATAAGGGCATTATATTGTTTTAAATTTATGAACTCAATCCACATAATTGACAAAATTTTCTGGGATTAGCTGCTATTTACGAAAATTATATTTCAAGCAAAACAAATGGCCGTTTGCAGTACGTAGGTTTCGAACCTACGCTGATATGGAGAATCTGATTTCTAGCGAGACGCCTGAACTGACAGACCAAATCAAAATCTGTTTGAAAGTCGAACTATTTCTGGTGATGTACCATGCGTTGCAATATAAGCCCATTATATTTTTATAAATTTATGGTACTCAATCCCCATATTTGAGAAAAATTTCTAGGCTGAGCTGTTAATTAAAAAATATATATTTCAAGCAAAATAAATGGTCGTTTGCAGTAGGTAGGTTTCGAATCTACGCTGCCATGGAGAATCTAATTTCAAGTCAGACGCCTTACCCGACAGACCAGGGCTAAATCTGTTTGAAAGTCGTTCTATTTCTATTGATGTGCCATGCGTTGCAATGTAAGTCCATTATATTTTTATAAATTTATGTACTCAATCCCCATATTTGAGAAAAATTTCTGGGCTGAGCTGTTAATTAAAAAATATATATTTCAAGCAAAATAAATGGTCATTTGCAGTAGGTAGGTTTCGAATCTACGCTGCCATGGAGAATCTAATTTCAAGTCAGACGACTTAACCGACAGACCAGGGCTAAATCTGTTTGAAAGTCGAACTATTGCTGGTGATGTGCCATGCGTTGCAATGTAAGTCCATTATATTTTTATAAATTTATGTACTCAATCCCCATATTTGAGAAAAATTTCTGGGCTGAGCTGTTAATTAAAAAATATATGTTTCAAGCAAAATAAATGGTCGTTTGGAGTAGGTATGTTTCGAACCTACGCTGCCATGGAGAATCTGATTTCTAGTCAGAAGCCTTAATCGACAGACCAGGACTAAATCTGTTTGAAAGTAGAACTATTTCTGGTGATGTCCCAATTGAAATATAAGGGCATTATATTGTTTTAAATTTATGAACTCAATCCCCATAATTGATAAAATTTTCTTTTTTGAGCTGCTAATTACACAAATTATATTTTAAGCAAAATAATGGTCGTTTGCAGCAGGTAGGTTTCGAACCTACGCTGCCATGGAGAATCTGATTTCTAGTCAGACGCCTTAATCGACAGACCAGGACTAAATCTGTTTGAAAGTGGAACTATTTCTGGTGATGTGCAATTTGAAATATAATGGCATTATATTGTTTTAAGTGTATGCACTTAATCCCCATAATTGACAAAATTTTCTGGACTGAGCTGCTAATTACAAAAATTATATTTCAAGCAAAACAAATGGTCGTTTGCAGCAGGTAGATTTCGAACCTACGCTGCCATAGAGAATCGGATTTCTAGTCAGACGCCTTAACCGACAGACCAGGGCTAAATCTATTTGAAAGTAGAACTATTTCTCGTGATGTGCCAATTGAAATATAAGGGCATTATATTGTTTTAAACTTATGAACTCAATCCCCATAATTGATAAAATTTTCTTTTCTGAGCTGCTAATTACACAAATTATATTTCAAGCAAAACAATGGTCGTTTGCAGCAGGTAGGTTTCGAACCTACGCTGCCATGGAGAATCTGATTTCTAGTCAGACGCCTTAATCGACAGACCAGGACTAAAACTGTTTGAAAGTGGAACTATTTCTGGTGATGTGCAATTTGAAATATAATGGCATTATATTGTTTTAAATGTATGCACTCAATCCCCATAATTGACAAAATTTTCTGGACTGACCTGCTAATTACAAAAATTATATTTCAAGCAAAACAAATGGCCGTTTGCAGTAGGTAGGTTTCGAACCTACGCTGATATGGAGAATCTGATTTCTAGTGAGACGCCTTAACTGACAGACCAAATCTAAATCTGTTTGAAAGTCGAACTATTTCTGGTGATGTGCCATGCGTTGCAATATAAGTCCATTATATTTTTATAAATTTATGGTACTCAATCCCCAAATTTGAGAAAAATTTCTGGGCTGAGCTGTTAATTAAAAAATATATATTTCAAGCAAAATAAATGGTCGTTTGCAGTAGGTAGGTTTCGAATCTACGCTGCCATGGAGAATCTAATTTCAAGTCACACGCCTTAAAAGACAGACCAGGGCTAAATCTGTTTGAAAGTCGAACTATTTCTGGTGATGTGCCATGCGTTGCAATGTAAGTCCATTATATTTTTATAAATTTATGTACTCAATCCCCATATTTGAGAAAAATTTCTGTGCTGAGCTGTTAATTAAAAAATATATATTTCAAGCAAAATAAATGGTCGTTTGCAGTAGGTAGGTTTCGAACCTACGCTGCCATGGAGAATCTGATTTCTAGTCAGACGCCTTAATTGACAGACCAGGACTAAATCTGTTTGAAAGTGGAACTATTTCTGGTGATGTGCAATTTGAAATATAATGGCATTATATTGTTTTAAGTGTATGCACTCAATCCCCATAATTGACAAAATTTTCTGGACTGACCTGCTAATTACAAAAATTATATTTCAAGCAAAACAAATGGCCGTTTCCAGTAGGTAGGTTTCGAACCTACGCTGATATGGAGAATCCGATTTCCAGTCAGATGCCTTAACCGACAGACCAAGGCTAAATCTGTTTGAAAGTCGTTGTAATATAAGTCCATTATATTTTTATAAATTTATGTACTCAATCCCCATATTTGAGAAAAATTTCTGGGCTGAGCTGTTGATTAAAAAATATATATTTCTAGCAAAATAAATGGTCGTTTGCAGTAGGTAGGTTTCGAACCTACGCTGCCATGGAGAATCTGATTTCTAATCAGACGCCTTAATCGACAGACCAGGACTAAATCTGTTTGAAAGTTGAACTATTTCCTGTGATGCGCCATTTGAAATATAAGGGCATTATATTGTTTTAAATTTATGAACTCAATCCACATAATTGACAAAATTTTCTGGGATTAGCTGCTATTTACGAAAATTATATTTCAAGCAAAACAAATGGCCGTTTGCAGTACGTAGGTTTCGAACCTACGCTGATATGGAGAATCTGATTTCTAGCGAGACGCCTTAACTGACAGACCAAATCAAAATCTGTTTGAAAGTCGAACTATTTCTGGTGATGTGCCATGCGTTGCAATATAAGTCCATTATATTTTTATAAATTTATGGTACTCAATCCCCATATTTGAGAAAAATTTCTAGGCTGAGCTGTTAATTAAAAAATATATATTTCAAGCAAAATAAATGGTCGTTTGCAGTAGGTAGGTTTCGAATCTACGCTGCCATGGAGAATCTAATTTCAAGTCAGACGCCTTAACCGACAGACCAGGGCTAAATCTGTTTGAAAGTCGTTCTATTTCTATTGATGTGCCATGCGTTGCAATGTAAGTCCATTATATTTTTATAAATTTATGTACTCAATCCCCATATTTGAGAAAAATTTCTGGGCTGAGCTGTTAATTAAAAAATATATATTTCAAGCAAAATAAATGGTCATTTGCAGTAGGTAGGTTTCGAATCTACGCTGCCATGGAGAATCTAATTTCAAGTCAGACGACTTAACCGACAGACCAGGGCTAAATCTGTTTGAAAGTCGAACTATTGCTGGTGATGTGCCATGCGTTGCAATGTAAGTCCATTATATTTTTATAAATTTATGTACTCAATCCTCATATTTGAGAAAAATTTCTGGGCTGAGCTGTTAATTAAAAAATATATGTTTCAAGCAAAATAAATGGTCGTTTGGAGTAGGTATGTTTCGAACCTACGCTGCCATGGAGAATCTGATTTCTAGTCAGAAGCCTTAATCGACAGACCAGGACTAAATCTGTTTGAAAGTGGAACTATTTCTGGTGATGTGCAATTTGAAATATAATGGCATTATATTGTTTTAAATTTATGAACTCAATCCACATAATTGACAAAATTTTCTGGGATTAGCTGCTATTTACGAAAATTATATTTCAAGCAAAACAATGGTCGTTTGCAGTAGCGAAACTATGCTGATAGAGAATCTGATTTCTAGTCAGACGCCTTAACCGAACCAGGGCTAAATCTGTTTGAAAGTCAAACTATTTCTGCTGATGTGCCATTTGAAATATAAGGGCATTATATTGTTTTAAGTGTATGCACTTAATCCAAATAATTGACAAAATTTTCTGGACTGACCTGCTAATTACAAAAATTATATTTCAAGCAAAACAAATGGCCGTTTGCAGTAGGTAGGTTTCGAACCTACGCTGATATGGAGAATCTGATTTCCAGTCAGATGCCTTAACCGACAGACCAAGGCTAAATCTGTTTGAAAGTCGTTGTAATATAAGTCCATTATATTTTTATAAATTTATGTACTCAATCCCCATATTTGAGAAAAATTTCTGGGCTGAGCTTTTAATTAAAAAAATATATTTCAAGCAAAACAATTTTCGTTTGCAGTAGGTAGGTTTCGAACCTACGCTGCCATGGAGAATCTGATTTCTAGTCAGACGCCTTAATCGACAGACCAGGACTAAATCTGTTTGAAAGTGGAACTATTTCTGGTGATGTGCAATTTGAAATATAATGGCATTATATTGTTTTAAGTGTGTGCACTCAATCCCCATAATTGACAAAATTTTCTGGACTGACCTGCTAATTGCAAAAATTATATTTCAAGCAAAACAAATGGCCGTTTGCAGTAGGTAGGTTTCGAACCTACGCTGATATGGAGAATCTGATTTCCAGTCAGATGCCTTAACCGACAGACCAAGGCTAAATCTGTTTGAAAGTCGTTGTAATATAAGTCCATTATATTTTTATAAATTTATGTACTCAATCCCCATATTTGAGAAAAATTTCTGGGCTGAGCTGTTAATTAAAAAATATATATTTCAAGCAAAATAAATGGTCGTTTGCAGTAGGTAGGTTTCGAACCTACGCTGCCATGGAGAATCTGATTTCTAGTCAGACGCCTTAATCGACAGACCAGGACTAAATCTGTTTGAAAGTAGAACTATTTCCTGTGATGCGCCATTTGAAATATAAGGGCATTATATTGTTTTAAATTTATGAACTCAATCCACATAATTGACAAAATTTTCTGGGATTAGCTGCTATTTACGAAAATTATATTTCAAGCAAAACAATGGTCGTTTGCAGTAGCGAACCTATGCTGATAGAGAATCTGATTTCTAGTCAGACGCCTTAACCGAACCAGGGCTAAATCTGTTTGAAAGTCAAACTATTTCTGGTGATGTGCCATTTGAAATATAGGGGCATTATATTGTTATAAATTTATGCACTCAATCCCCATAATTGACAAAATTTTCTTGGTTGAGCTGCTAATTACAAAAATTATATTTCAAGCAAAACAATGGTCGTTTGCAGCAGGTAGGTTTCGAACCTATGCTGATAGAGAATCTGATTTCTAGTCAGACGCCTTAACCGACACACCAAAGCTAAATCTGTTTGAAAGTCGAACTATTTCTGGTGATGTGCAATGCGTTGAAATATAACGCCATTATATGTTTATAAATTTATGTACTCAATCCCCATATTTGAGAAAAATTTCTGGGATGAGCTTTTAATTAAAAAATATATATTTCAAGCAAAACAATTTTCGCTTGCAGTAGGTAGGTTTCGAACCTACGCTGCCATGGAGAATCTGATTTCTAGTCAGACGCCTTAATCGACAGACCAGGACTAAATCTGTTTGAAAGTGGAACTATTTCTGGTGATGTGCCATGCGTTGCAATATAAGTCCATTATATTTTTATAAATTTATGGTACTCAATCCCCATATTTGAGAAAAATTTCTAGGCTGAGCTGTTAATTAAAAAATATATATTTCAAGCAAAATAAATGGTCGTTTGCAGTAGGTAGGTTTCGAATCTACGCTGCCATGGAGAATCTAATTTCAAGTCAGACGCCTTAACCGACAGACCAGGGCTAAATCTGTTTGAAAGTCGTTCTATTTCTGGTGATGTGCCATGCGTTGCAATGTAAGTCCATTATATTTTTATAAATTTATGTACTCAATCCCCATATTTGAGAAAAATTTCTGGGCTGAGCTGTTAATTAAAAAATATATATTTCAAGCAAAATAAATGGTCATTTGCAGTAGGTAGGTTTCGAATCTACGCTGCCATGGAGAATCTAATTTCAAGTCAGACGATTTAACCGACAGACCAGGGCTAAATCTGTTTGAAAGTCGAACTATTGCTGGTGATGTGATATGCGTTGCAATGTAAGTCCATTATATTTTTATAAATTTATGTACTCAATCCCCATATTTGAGAAAAATTTCTGGGCTGAGCTGTTAATTAAAAAATATATGTTTCAAGCAAAATAAATGGTCGTTTGGAGTAGGTATGTTTCGAACCTACGCTGCCATGGAGAATCTGATTTCTAGTCAGACGCCTTAATCGACAGACCAGGACTAAATCTGTTTGAAAGTGGAACTATTTCTGGTGATGTGCAATTTGAAATATAATGGCATTATAATGTTTTAAATGTATGCACTCAATCCCCATAATTGACAAAATTTTCTGGACTGACCTGCTAATTACAAAAATTATATTTCAAGCAAAAAAAATGGCCGCTTGCAGTAGGTAGGTTTCGAACCTACGCTGATATGGAGAATCTGATTTCTAGTGATACGCCTTAACTGACAGACCAAATCTAAATTTGTTTGAAAGTCGAACTATTTCTGGTGATGTGCTATGCGTTGCAATATAAGTCCATTATATTTTTATAAATTTATGGTACTCAATCCCCATATTTGAGAAAAATTTCTAGGCTGAGCTGTTAATTAAAAAATATATATTTCAAGCAAAATAAATGGTCGTTTGCAGTAGGCAGGTTTCGAAACTACGCTGCCATGGAGAATCTAATTTCATGTCAGACGCCTTAACCGACAGACCAGGGCTAAATCTGTTTGAAAGTCGAACTATTTCTGGTGATGTGCCATGCGTTGCAATGTAAGTCCATTATATTTTTATAAATTTATGTACTCAATCCCCATATTTGAGAAAAATTTCTGGGCTGAGCTGTTAATTAAAAAATATATATTTCAAGCAAAATAAATGGTCGTTTGCAGTAGGTAGGTAGGTTTCGAAACTACGCTGCCATGGAGAATCTGATTTCTAGTCAGACGCCTTAATCGACAGACCAGGACTAAATCTGTTTGAAAGTGGAACTATTTCTGATGATGTGCAATTTGAAATATAATGGCATTATATTGTTTTAAATGTATGCACTCAATCCCCATAATTGACAAAATTTTCTGGACTGACCTGCTAATTACAAAAATTATATTTCAAACAAAACAAATGGCCGTTTGCAGTAGGTAGGTTTCGAACCTACGCTGATATGGAGAATCTGATTTCCAGTCAGATGCCTTAACCGACAGACCAAGGCTAAATCTGTTTGAAAGTCGTTGTAATATAAGTCCATTATATTTTTATAAATTTATGTACTCAATCCCCATATTTGAGAAAAATTTCTGGGCTGAGCTTTTAATTAAAAAATATATATTTCAAGCAAAACAATTTTCGTTTGCAGTAGGTAGGTTTCGAACCTACGCTGCCATGGAGAATCTGATTTCTAGTCAGACGCCTTAATCGACAGACCAGGACTAAATCTGTTTGAAAGTGGAACTATTTCTGGTGATGTGCAATTTGAAATATAATGGCATTATATTGTTTTAAGTGTATGCACTCAATCCCCATAATTGACAAAATTTTCTGGACTGACCTGCTAATTACAAAAATTATATTTCAAGCAAAACAAATGGCCGTTTGCAGTAGGTAGGTTTCGAACCTACGCTGATATGGAGAATCTGATTTCCAGTCAGATGCCTTAACCGACAGACCAAGGCTAAATCTGTTTGAAAGTCGTTGTAATATAAGTCCATTATATTTTTATAAATTTATGTACTCAATCCCCATATTTGAGAAAAATTTCTGGGCTGAGCTGTTAATTAAAAAATATATATTTCAAGCAAAATAAATGGTCGTTTGCAGTAGGTAGGTTTCGAACCTACGCTGCCATGGAGAATCTGATTTCTAGTCAGACGCCTTAATCGACAGACCAGGACTAAATCTGTTTGAAAGTAGAACTATTTCCTGTGATGCGCCATTTGAAATATAAGGGCATTATATTGTTTTAAATTCATGAACTCAATCCACATAATTGACAAAATTTTCTGGGATTAGCTGCTATTTACGAAAATTATATTACAAGCAAAACAATGGTCGTTTGCAGTAGCGAACCTATGCTGATAGAGAATCTGATTTCTAGTCAGACGCCTTAACCGAACCAGGGCTAAATCTGTTTGAAAGTCAAACTATTTCTGGTGATGTGCCATTTGAAATATAGGGGCATTATATTGTTATAAATTTATGCACTCAATCCCCATAATTGACAAATATTTCTTGGTTGAGCTGCTAATTACAAAAATTATATTTCAAGCAAAACAATGTTCGTTTGCAGCAGGTAGGTTTCGAACCTATGCTGATAGAGAATCTGATTTCTAGTCAGACGCCTTAACCGACACACCAAAGCTAAATCTGTTTGAAAGTCGAACTATTTCTGGAGATGTGCAATGCGTTGAAATATAACGCCATTATATGTTTATAAATTTATGTACTCAATCCCCATATTTGAGAAAAATTTCTGGGCTGAGCTTTTAATTAAAAAATATATATTTCAAGCAAAACAATTTTCGCTTGCAGTAGGTAGGTTTCGAACCTACGCTGCCATGGAGAATCTGATTTCTAGTCAGACGCCTTAATCGACAGACCAGGACTAAATCTGTTTGAAAGTGGAACTATTTCTGGTGATGTGCAATTTGAAATATAATGGCATTATATTGTTTTAAGTGTATGCACTTAATCCAAATAATTGACAAAATTTTCTGGACTGACCTGCTAATTACAAAAATTATATTTCAAGCAAAACAAATGGCCGTTTGCAGTACGTAGGTTTCGAACCTACGCTGATATGGAGAATCTGATTTCTAGCGAGACGCCTTAACTGACAGACCAAATCAAAATCTGTTTGAAAGTCGAACTATTTCTGGTGATGTGCCATGCGTTGCAATATAAGTCCATTATATTTTTATAAATTTATGGTACTCAATCCCCATATTTGAGAAAAATTTCTAGGCTGAGCTGTTAATTAAAAAATATATATTTCAAGCAAAATAAATGGTCGTTTGCAGTAGGTAGGTTTCGAATCTACGCTGCCATGGAGAATCTAATTTCAAGTCAGACGCCTTAACCGACAGACCAGGGCTAAATCTGTTTGAAAGTCGTTCTATTTCTGGTGATGTGCCATGCGTTGCAATGTAAGTCCATTATATTTTTATAAATTTATGTACTCAATCCCCATATTTGAGAAAAATTTCTGGGCTGAGCTGTTAATTAAAAAATATATATTTCAAGCAAAATAAATGGTCATTTGCAGTAGGTAGGTTTCGAATCTACGCTGCCATGGAGAATCTAATTTCAAGTCAGACGATTTAACCGACAGACCAGGGCTAAATCTGTTTGAAAGTCGAACTATTGCTGGTGATGTGCCATGCGTTGCAATGTAAGTCCATTATATTTTTATAAATATATGTACTCAATCCCCATATTTGAGAAAAATTTTTGGGCTGAGCTGTTAATTAAAAAATATATGTTTCAAGCAAAATAAATGGTCGTTTGGAGTAGGTATGTTTCGAACCTACGCTGCCATGGAGAATCTGATTTCTAGTCAGACGCCTTAATCGACAGACCAGGACTAAATCTGTTTGAAAGTGGAACTATTTCTGGTGATGTGCAATTTGAAATATAATGGCATTATAATGTTTTAAATGTATGCACTCAATCCCCATAATTGACAAAATTTTCTGGACTGACCTGCTAATTACAAAAATTATATTTCAAGCAAAACAAATGGCCGCTTGCAGTAGGTAGGTTTCGAACCTACGCTGATATGGAGAATCTGATTTCTAGTGATACGCCTTAACTGACAGACCAAATCTAAATTTGTTTGAAAGTCGAACTATTTCTGGTGATGTGCTATGCGTTGCAATATAAGTCCATTATATTTTTATAAATTTATGGTACTCAATCCCCATATTTGAGAAAAATTTCTAGGCTGAGCTGTTAATTAAAAAATATATATTTCAAGCAAAATAAATGGTCGTTTGCAGTAGGCAGGTTTCGAAACTACGCTGCCATGGAGAATCTAATTTCATGTCAGACGCCTTAACCGACAGACCAGGGCTAAATCTGTTTGAAAGTCGAACTATTTCTGGTGATGTGCCATGCGTTGCAATGTAAGTCCATTATATTTTTATAAATTTATGTACTCAATCCCCATATTTGAGAAAAATTTCTGGGCTGAGCTGTTAATTAAGAAATATATATTTCAAGCAAAATAAATGGTCGTTTGCAGTAGGTAGGTAGGTTTCGAAACTACGCCGCCATGGAGAATCTGATTTCTAGTCAGACGCCTTAATCGACAGACCAGGACTAAATCTGTTTGAAAGTGGAACTATTTCTGATGATGTGCAATTTGAAATATAATGGCATTATATTGTTATAAATGTATGCACTCAATCCCCATAATTGACAAAATTTTCTGGACTGACCTGCTAATTACAAAAACTATATTTCAAACAAAACAAATGGCCGTTTGCAGTAGGTAGGTTTCGAACCTACGCTGATATGGAGAATCTGATTTCTAGTGATACGCCTTAACTGACAGACCAAATCTAAATCTGTTTGAAAGTCGAACTATTTCTGGTGATGTGCCATGCGTTGCAATATAAGTCCATTATATTTTTATAAATTTATGGTACTCAATCCCCATATATGAGAAAAATTTCTGGGCTGAGCTGTTAATTAAAAAATATATATTTCAAGCAAAATAAATGGTCTTTTGCAGTAGGTAGGTTTCGAATCTACGCTGCCATGGAGAATCTAATTTCAAGTCAGACGCCTTAACCGACAGACCAGGGCTAAATCTGTTTGAAAGTCGAACTATTTCTGGTGATGTGCAATTTGAAATATAATGGCATTATATTGTTTTAAATGTATGCACTCAATCCCCATAATTGACAAAATTTTCTGCACTGACCTGCTAATTACAAAACTTATATTTCAAGCAAAACAAATGGCCGTTTACAGTAGGTAGGTTTCGAACCTACGCTGATATGGAGAATCTGATTTCTAGTCAGATGCTTTAACCGACAGATTAAGGCTAAATCTGTTTGAAAGTGATGTGGTGATGTGCCATGCGTTGCAATGTAAGTCCATTATATTTTTATAAATTTATGTACTCAATCCCCATATTTGAGAAAAATTTCTGGGCTGAGCTGTTAATTAAAAAATATATATTTCAAGCAAAATAAATGGTCGTTTGCAGTAAGTAGGTTTAGAACCTACGCTGCCATGGAGAATCTGATTTCTAGTCAGACGCCTTAACCGACAGACCAGGGCTAAATCTGTTTGAAATTAGAACTATTTCTGGTGATGTGCCATTTTAAATATAAGGGCATTATATTGTTTTAAATTTATGCACTCAATCCCCATTATTGACAAAATTTTCTGGGCTGAGCTGTTAATTACAAAAATTATATTTCAAGCAAAACAAATGGTCGTTTGCAGTAGGTAGGTTTCGAACCTATGCTGATAGAGAATCTGATTTCTAGTCAGACGCCTTAACCGACACACCAAAGCAAAATCTGCTTGAAAGTAGAACTATTTCCTGTGATGCGCCATTTGAAATATAAGGGCATTAAATTGTTTTAAATTTATGAACTCAATCCACATAATTGACAAAATTTTCTGGGATTAGCTGCTATTTACGAAAATTATATTTCAAGCAAAACAATGGTCGTTTGCAGTAGCGAACCTATGCTGATAGAGAATCTGATTTCTAGTCAGACGCCTTAACCGAACCAGGGCTAAATCTGTTTGAAAGTCAAACTATTTCTGGTGATGTGCCATTTGAAATATAAGGGCATTATATTGTTATAAATTTATGCACTCAATCCCCATAATTGACAAAATTTTCTTGGTTGAGCTGCTAATTACAAAAATTATATTTCAAGCAAAACAATGGTCGTTTGCAGCAGGTAGGTTTCGAAACTATGCTGATAGAGAATCTGATTTCTAGTCAGACGCCTTAACCGACACACCAAAGCTAAATTTGTTTGAAAGTCGAACTATTTCTGGTGATGTGCAATTTGAAATATAATTTCATTATATTGTTTTAAATGTATGCACTTAATCCCCATAATTGACAAAATTTTCTGGACTGAGCTGCTAATAACAAAAATTATATTTCAAGCAAAACAAATGGTCGTTTGCAGCAGGTAGGTTTCGAACCTACGCTGCCATGGAGAATCTGATTTCTAGTCAGACGCCTTAATCGACAGACCAGGACTAAATCTGTTTGAAAGTGAAACTATTTCTGATGATATGCAATTTGAAATATAATGGCATTATATTGTTTTAAATGTATGCACTCAATCCCCATAATTGAGAAAATTTTCTGGATTGACCTGCTAATTACAAAAATTATATTTCAAGCAAAACAAATGGCCGTTTGCAGTAGGTAGGTTTCGAACCTACACTGATATGGAGAATCTGATTTCTAGTGAGACGCCTTAATCGACAGACCAGGACTAAATCTGTTTGAAAGTGGAACAATTTCTGATGATGTGCAATTTGAAATATAATGGCATTATATTGTTTTAAATGTATGCACTCAATCCCCATAATTGACAAAATTTTCTGGACTGACCTGCTAATTACAAAAATTATATTTCAAGCAAAACAAATGGCCGTTTGCAGTAGGTAGGTTTCGAAACTACGCTGATATGGAGAATCTGATTTCTAGTGAGACGCCTTAACTGACAGATCAAATCTAAGTCTGTTTGAAAGTGGAACTATTTCTGGGGATGTGCCATGCGTTGCAATGTAAGTCCATTATATTTTTATAAATTTATGTACTCAATCCCCATATTTGAGAAAAATTTCTGGGCTGAGCTGTTAATTAAAAAATATATATTTCAAGCAAAATAAATGGTCGTTTGCAGTAAGTAGGTTTAGAACCTACGCTGCCATGGAGAATCTGATTTCTAGTCAGACGCCTTAACCGACAGACCAGGGCTAAATCTGTTTGAAAGTAGAACTATTTCTGGTGATGTGCCATTTTAAATATAAGGGCATTATATTGTTTTAAAATTATGCACTCAATCCCCATTATTGACAAAATTTTCTGGGCTGAGCTGCTAATTACAAAAATTATATTTCAAGCAAAACAAATGATCGTTTGCAGTAGGTAGGTTTGGAACCTATGCTGATAGAGAATCTGATTTCTAGTCAGACGCCTTAACCGCCACACCAAAGCTAAATCTGTTTGAAAGTAGAACTATTAACTGTGATGCGCCATTTGAAATATAAGGGCATTAAATTGTTTTAAATTTATGAACTCAATCCACATAATTGGCAAAATTTTCTGGGATTAGCTGCTATTTACGAAAATTATATTTCAAGCAAAACAATGGTCGTTTGCAGTAGCGAACCTATGCTGATAGAGAATCTGATTTCTAGTCAGACGCCTTAACCGAACCAGGGCTAAATCTGTTTGAAAGTCAAACTATTTCTGGTGATGTGCCATTTGAAATGTAAGGGCATTATATTGTTATAAATTTATGCACTCAATAACCATAATTGACAAAATTTTCTTGGTTGAGCTGCTTATTACAAAAATTATATTTCAAGCAAAACAATGGTCGTTTGCAGCAGGTAGGTTTCGATCCTACGCTGCCATGGAGAATCTGATTTCTAGTCAGACGCCTTAATCGACAGACCAGGACTAAATCTGTTTGAAAGTGGAACTATTTCTGGTGATGTGCAATTTGAAATATAATTTCATTATATTGTTTTAAGTGTATGCACTTAATCCCCATAATTGACAAAATTTTCTGGACTGAGCTGCTAATAATAAAAATTATATTTCAAGCAAAACAAATGGTCGTTTGCATCAGGTAGGTTTCGAACCTACGCTGCCATGGAGAATCTGATTTCTAGTCAGACGCCTTAATCGACAGACCAGAACTAAATCTGTTTGAAAGTGGAACTATTTCTGGTGATGTGCAATTTGAAATATAATTTCATTATATTGTTTTAAGTGTATGCACTTAATCCCCATAATTGACAAAATTTTCTGGGCTGAGCTGCTAATTACAAAAATTTTATTTCAAGCAAAACAATGGTGGTTTGCAGCAGGTAGGTTTTAAACCTACGCTGCCAAGGAGAATCTGATTTCTAGTCAGACGCCTTAACCGACAGACCAGGGCTAAGTCTGTCTGTAAGTAGAACTATTTCCGGTGATGTGCCATTTGAAATATAAGGGCATTATATTATTTTAAATTTATGAACTCAATCCCCATACTTGAAAAAAAATTTCAGGGACTAGCTGCTATTTATGAAAATTATATTTCAAGCTAAACAATGGTCGTTTGCAATAGCGAACCTATGCTGATAGAGAATCTGATTTCTAGTCAGACGCCTTAACCGAACCAGGGCTGAATCTGTTTTAAAGTCGAACTATTTCTGGTGATGTGCCATTTGAAATATAAGCGCATTATATTGTTAAAAATTTATGCACTCAATCTTCATAATTGACAAAATTTTCTTGGCTGAGCTGCTAATTACAAAAATTATATTTCAAGCAAAACAATGGTCGTTTGCAGCAGGTAGGTATCGAACCTACGCTGCCATGGGGAATCTGATTTCTAGTCAGACGCCTTAACCGAGAGACCAGGGCTAAATCTGTTTGAATGTGAAACTATTTCTGATGATGTGCAATTTGAAATATAATGGCATTATATTGTTTTAAATGTATGCACTCAATCCCCATAATTGAGAAAATTTTCTGGATTGACCTGCTAATTACAAAAATTATATTTCAAGCAAAACAAATGGCCGTTTGCAGTAGGTAGGTTTCGAACCTACGCTGATATGGAGAATCTGATTTCTAGTGAGACGCCTTAATCGACAGACCAGGACTAAATCTGTTTGAAAGTGGAACTATTTCTGATGATGTGCAATTTGAAATATAATGGCATTATATTGTTTTAAATGTATGCACTCAATCCCCATAATTGACAAAATTTTCTGGACTGACCTGCTAATTACAAAAATTATATTTCAAGCAAAACAAATGGCCGTTTGCAGTAGGTAGGTTTCGAACCTACGCTGCCATGGAGAATCTGATTTCTAGTCAGACGCCTTAATCGACAGACCAGAACTAAATCTGTTTGAAAGTGGAACTATTTCTGGTGATGTGCAATTTGGAATATAATGGCATTATATTGTTTTAAGTGTATGCACTCAATCCCCATAATTGACAAAATTTTCTGGGCTGAGCTGCTAATTACAAAAATTTTATTTCAAGCAAAACAATGGTGGTTTGCAGCAGGTAGGTTTTAAAGCTACGCTGCCAAGGAGAATCTGATTTCTAGTCAGACGCCTTAACCGACAGACCAGGGCTAAGTCTGTCTGTAAGTAGAACTATTTCCGGTGATGTGCCATTTGAAATATAAGGGCATTATATTATTTTAAATTTATGAACTCAATCCCCATACTTGAAAAAAAATTTCTGGGACTAGCTGCTATTTATGAAAATTATATTTCAAGCTAAACAATGGTCGTTTGCAATAGCGAACCTATGCTGATAGAGAATCTGATTTCCAGTCAGACGCCTTAGCCGAACCAGGGCTGAATCTGTTTGAAAGTCGAACTATTTCTGGTGATGTGCCATTTGAAATATAAGGGCATTATATTGTTTTAAATTTATGAACTCAATTACCATAATTGACAAAATTTTCTGGGACAAGCTGCTATTTACGAAAATTATATTTCAAGCTAAACAATGGTCGTTTGCAATAGCGAACCTATGCTGATAGAGAATCTGATTTCTAGTCAGACGTCTTAACCGAACCAGGGCTGAATCTGTTTTAAAGTCGAACTATTTCTGGTGATGTGCCATTTGAAATATAAGCGCATTATATTGTTAAAAATTTATGCACTCAATCTTCATAATTGGCAAAATTTTCTTGGCTGAGCTGCTAATTACAAAAATTATATTTCAAGCAAAACAATGGTCGTTTGCAGCAGGTAGGTATCGAACCTACGCTGCCATGGGGAATCTGATTTCTAGTCAGACGCCTTAACCGAGAGACCAGGGCTAAATCTGTGTGAAAGTCGAACTATTTCTGGTGATGTGCCATGCGTTTGAAATAAAAGGCCATTATATTTTTTTTAATTTATGAAGTCAATCCCCATATTTGAGAAAAATTTCTGGGCTGAGCTGTTAATTAAAAAATATATATTTCAAGCAAAATAAATGGTCGTTTGCAGTAAGTAGGTTTAGAACCTACGCTGCCATGGAGAATCTGATTTCTAGTCAGTCGCCTTAACCGACAGACCAGGGCTAAATCTGTTTGAAAGTAGAACTATTTCTGGTGATGTGCCATTTTAAATATAAGGGCATTATATTGTTTTAAATTTATGCACTCAATCCCCATTATTGACAAAATTTTCTGGGCTGAGCTGCTAATTACAAAAATTATATTTCAAGCAAAACAAATGATCGTTTGCAGTAGGTAGGTTTGGAACCTATGCTGATAGAGAATCTGATTTCTAGTCAGACGCCTTAACCGCCACACCAAAGCTAAATCTGTTTGAAAGTAGAACTATTAACTGTGATGCGCCATTTGAAATATAAGGGCATTAAATTGTTTTAAATTTATGAACTCAATCCACATATTTGGCAAAATTTTCTGGGATTAGCTGCTATTTACGAAAATTATATTTCAAGCAAAACAATGGTCGTTTGCAGTAGCGAACCTATGCTGATAGAGAATCTGATTTCTAGTCAGACGCCTTAACCGAACCAGGGCTAAATCTGTTTGAAAGTCAAACTATTTCTGGTGATGTGCCATTTGAAATGTAAGGGCATTATATTGTTATAAATTTATGCACTCAATAACCATAATTGACAAAATTTTCTTGGTTGAGCTGCTTATTACAAAAATTATATTTCAAGCAAAACAATGGTCGTTTGCAGCAGGTAGGTTTCGAACCTACGCTGCCATGGAGAATCTGATTTCTAGTCAGACGCCTTAATCGACAGACCAGGACTAAATCTGTTTGAAAGTGGAACTATTTCTGGTGATGTGCAATTTGAAATATAATTTCATTATATTGTTTTAAGTGTATGCACTTAATCCCCATAATTGACAAAATTTTCTGGACTGAGCTGCTAATAATAAAAATTATATTTCAAGCAAAACAAATGGTCGTTTGCATCAGGTAGGTTTCGAACCTACGCTGCCATGGAGAATCTGATTTCTAGTCAGACGCCTTAATCGACAGACCAGAACTAAATCTGTTTGAAAGTGGAACTATTTCTGGTGATGTGCAATTTGAAATATAATTTCATTATATTGTTTTAAGTGTATGCACTTAATCCCCATAATTGACAAAATTTTCTGGGCTGAGCTGCTAATTACAAAAATTTTATTTCAAGCAAAACAATGGTGGTTTGCAGCAGGTAGGTTTTAAACCTACGCTGCCAAGGAGAATCTGAATTCTAGTCAGACGCCTTAACCGACAGACTAGGGCTAAGTCTGTCTGTAAGTAGAACTATTTCCGGTGATGTGCCATTTGAAATATAAGGGCATTATATTATTTTAAATTTATGAACTCAATCCCCATACTTGAAAAAAAATTTCAGGGACTAGCTGCTATTTATGAAAATTATATTTCAAGCTAAACAATGGTCGTTTGCAATAGCGAACCTATGCTGATAGAGAATCTGATTTCTAGTCAGACGCCTTAACCGAACCAGGGCTGAATCTGTTTTAAAGTCGAACTATTTCTGGTGATGTGCCATTTGAAATATAAGCGCATTATATTGTTAAAAATTTATGCACTCAATCTTCATAATTGACAAAATTTTCTTGGCTGAGCTGCTAATTACAAAAATTATATTTCAAGCAAAACAATGGTCGTTTGCAGCAGGTAGGTATCGAACCTACGCTGCCATGGGGAATCTGATTTCTAGTCAGACGCCTTAACCGAGAGACCAGGGCTAAATCTGTTTGAATGTGAAACTATTTCTGATGATGTGCAATTTGAAATATAATGGCATTATATTGTTTTAAATGTATGCACTCAATCCCCATAATTGAGAAAATTTTCTGGATTGACCTGCTAATTACAAAAATTATATTTCAAGCAAAACAAATGGCCGTTTGCAGTAGGTAGGTTTCGAACCTACGCTGATATGGAGAATCTGATTTCTAGTGAGACGCCTTAATCGACAGACCAGGACTAAATCTGTTTGAAAGTGGAACTATTTCTGATGATGTGCAATTTGAAATATAATGGCATTATATTGTTTTAAATGTATGCACTCAATCCCCATAATTGACAAAATTTTCTGGACTGACCTGCTAATTACAAAAATTATATTTCAAGCAAAACAAATGGCCGTTTGCAGTAGGTAGGTTTCGAACCTACGCTGCCATGGAGAATCTGATTTCTAGTCAGACGCCTTAATCGACAGACCAGAACTAAATCTGTTTGAAAGTGGAACTATTTCTGGTGATGTGCAATTTGGAATATAATGGCATTATATAGTTTTAAGTGTATGCACTCAATCCCCATAATTGACAAAATTTTCTGGGCTGAGCTGCTAATTACAAAAATTTTATTTCAAGCAAAACAATGGTGGTTTGCAGCAGGTAGGTTTTAAACCTACGCTGCCAAGGAGAATCTGATTTCTAGTCAGACGCCTTAACCGACAGACCAGGGCTAAGTCTGTCTGTAAGTAGAACTATTTCCGGTGATGTGCCATTTGAAATATAAGGGCATTATATTATTTTAAATTTATGAACTCAATCCCCATACTTGAAAAAAAATTTCTGGGACTAGCTGCTATTTATGAAAATTATATTTCAAGCTAAACAATGGTCGTTTGCAATAGCGAACCTATGCTGATAGAGAATCTGATTTCCAGTCAGACGCCTTAGCCGAACCAGGGCTGAATCTGTTTGAAAGTCGAACTATTTCTGGTGATGTGCCATTTGAAATATAAGGGCATTATATTGTTTTAAATTTATGAACTCAATTACCAGAATTGACAAAATTTTCTGGGACAAGCTGCTATTTACGAAAATTATATTTCAAGCTAAACAATGGTCGTTTGCAATAGCGAACCTATGCTGATAGAGAATCTGATTTCTAGTCAGACGTCTTAACCGAACCAGGGCTGAATCTGTTTTAAAGTCGAACTATTTCTGGTGATGTGCCATTTGAAATATAAGCGCATTATATTGTTAAAAATTTATGCACTCAATCTTCATAATTGACAAAATTTTCTTGGCTGAGCTGCTAATTACAAAAATTATATTTCAAGCAAAACAATGGTCGTTTGCAGCAGGTAGGTATCGAACCTACGCTGCCATGGGGAATCTGATTTCTAGTCAGACGCCTTAACCGAGAGACCAGGGCTAAATCTGTGTGAAAGTCGAACTATTTCTGGTGATGTGCCATGCGTTTGAAATATAAGGCCATTATATTTAAATAAATTTGTGCACTCAATCCCCATATTTGAGAAAAATTTCTGGGCTGAGCTGTTAACTATAAAATATGTATTTCAAGCGAAACAATGGCCGTTTGCAGTAGATAGGTTTCGAAATTACGCTGCCATAGAGAATCTGATTTCTAGTCATACGCCTTAACCGACAGACCAGGGCTAAATCTGTTTGAAAGTAGAACTATTTCCGGTGATGTGCCATTTGAAATATAAGGTCATTATATTGTTTTAAATTTATGAACTCAATCCCCATAATTGACAAAATTTTCTGGGATAAGCTGCTATTTACGAAAATTATATTTCAAACGAAACAATGGTCATTTGCAGTAGCGAACCTATGCTGATAGAGAATCTGATTCCTAGTCAGACGCCTTAACCGACAGACCAAGGCTAAATCTGTTTGAAAGTCGAACTATTTCTGGTGATGTGCCATGCGTTGAAATAAAAGGCCATTATATTTTTTTTAATTTATGAAGTCAATCCCCATATTTGAGATAAGTTTCTGGGCTGAGCTGTTAATTAAAAAATATATATTTCAAGCAAAACAATGGCCGTTTGCAGTAGGTAGGTTTCGAACCTACGCTGCAATAGAGAATCTGATTTCTAGTCAGACGCCTTAACCGACAGACCAGGGCTAAATCTGTTTGAAAGTAGAACTATTTCTGGTGATGTGCCAATTGAAATATAAGGGCATTATATTGTTTTAAATTTATGAACTCAATCCCCATAATTGATAAAATTTTCTTTTCTGAGCTGCTAATTACACAAATTATATTTCAAGCAAAACAATGGTCGTTTGCAGCAGGTACGTTTCGAACCTACGCTGCCATGGAGAATCTGAATTCTAGCCAGACGCCTTAATCGACAGACCAGGACTAAATCTGTTTGAAAGTGGAACTATTTCTGGTGATGTGCAATTTGAAATATAATGGCATTATATTGTTTTAAGTGTATGCACTTAATCCCCATAATTGACAAAATTTTCTGGACTGAGCTGCTAATTACAAAAATTATATTTCAAGCAAAACAAATGGTCGTTTCCAGCAGGTAGATTTCGAACCTACGCTGCCATAGAGAATCGGATTTCTAGTCAGACTCCTTAACCGACAGACCAGTTCTAAATCTGTTTGAAAATAGAACTATTTCTCGTGATGTGCCAATTGAAATATAAGGGCATTATATTGTTTTAAATTTATGAACTCAATCCCCATAATTGATAAAATTTTCTTTTCTGATCTGTTAATTACACAAATTATATTTCAAGCAAAACAATGGTCGTTTGCAGCAGGTAGGCTTCGAACCTACGCTGCCATGGAGAATCTGATTTCTAGTCAGACGCCTTAATCGACAGACCAGGGCTAAATCTGTTTGAAAGTAGAACTATTTTGGTGATGTGCCATTTTAAATATAAGGGCATTATTTTGTTTTAAATTTATGCACTCAATCAACATTATTGACGAAATTTTCTGGGATTAGCTGCTATTTACGAAAATTATATTTCAAGCAAAACAATGGCCGTTTGCAGTAGCGAACCTATGCTGATAGAGAATCTGATTTCTAGTCAGACGCCTTAACCGAACCAGGGCTAAATCTGTTTGAAAGTCAAACTATTTCTGGTGATGTGCCATTTGAAATATAAGGGCATTATATTGTTATAAATTTATGCACTCAATCCCCATAATTGACAAAATTTTCTTGGATGAGCTGCTAATTACAAAAATTATATTTCAAGCAAAACAATGGTCGTTTGCAGCAGGTAGGTTTCGAACCTATGCTGATAGAGAATCTGATTTCTAGTCAGACGCCTTAACCGACACACCAAAGCTAAATCTGTTTGAAAGTCGAACTATTTCTGGTGATGTGCAATGCGTTGAAATACAACGCCATTATATGTTTATAAATTTATGTACTCAATCTCCATATTTGAGAAAAATTTCTGGGCTGAGCTTTTAATTAAAAAATATATATTTCAAGCAAAACAATTTTCGTTTGCAGTAGGTAGGTTTCGAACCTACGCTGCCATGGAGAATCTGATTTCTAGTCAGACGCCTTAATCGACAGACCAGGACTAAATCTGTTTGAAAGTGGAACTATTTCTGGTGATGTGCAATTTGAAATATAATGGCATTATATTGTTTTAAATGCATGCACTCGATCCCCATAATTGACAAAATTTTCTTTACTGACCTGCTAATTACAAAAATTATATTTCAAGCAAAACAAATGGCCGTTTGCAGTACGTAGGTTTCGAACCTACGCTGATATGTAGAATCTGATTTCTAGTGAGACGCCTTAACTGACAGACCAAATAAAAATCTGTTTGAAAGTCGAACTATTTCTGGTGATGTGCCATGCGTTGCAATATAAGTCCATTATATTTTTATAAATTTATGGTACTCAATCCCCATATTTGAGAAAAATTTCTGGGCTGAGCTGTTAATTAAAAAATATATATTTCATGCAAAATAAATGGTCGTTTGCAGTAGGTAGGTTTCGAATCTACGCTGCCATGGAGAATCTAATTTCAAGTCAGACGCCTTAACCGACAGACCAGGGCTAAATCTGTTTGAAAGTCGAACTATTGCTGGTGATGTGCCATGCGTTGCAATGAAAGTCCATTATATTTTTATAAATTTATGTACTCAATCCCCATATTTGAGAAAAATTTCTGGGCTGAGCTGTTAATTAAAAAATATATATTTCAAGCAAAATAAATGGTCTTTTGCAGTAGGTAGGTTTCGAATCTACGCTGCCATGGAGAATCTAATTTCAAGTCAGACGCCTTAACCGACATACCAGGGCTAAATCTGTTTGAAAGTCGAACTATTTCTGGTGATGTGCAATTTGAAATATAATGGCATTATATTGTTTTAAATGTATGCACTCAATCCCCATAATTACAAAACTTATATTTCAAGCAAAACAAATGGCCGTTTACAGTAGGTAGGTTTCGAACCTACGCTGATATGGTGAATCTGATTTCTAGTGATACGCCTTAACTGACAGACCAAATCTAAATCTGTTTGAAAGTCGAACTATTTCTGGTGATGTGCCATGCGTTGCAATATAAGTCCATTATATTTTTATAAATTTATGGTACTCAATCCCCATATTTGAGAAAAATTTCTGGGCTGAGCTGTTAATTAAAAAATATATATTTCAAGCAAAATAAATGGTCTTTTGCAGTAGGTAGGTTTCGAATCTACGCTGCCATGGAGAATCTAATTTCAAGTCAGACGCCTTAACCGACATACCAGGGCTAAATCTGTTTGAAAGTCGAACTATTTCTGGTGATGTGCAATTTGAAATATAATGGCATTATATTGTTTTAAATGTATGCACTCAATCCCCATAATTACAAAACTTATATTTCAAGCAAAACAAATGGCCGTTTACAGTAGGTAGGTTTCGAACCTACGCTGATATGGAGAATCTGATTTCTAGTCAGATGCTTTAACCGACAGACCAAGGCTAAATCTGTTTGAAATTAGAACTATTTCTGGTGATGTGCCATTTTAAATATAAGGGCATTATATTGTTTTAAATTTATGCACTCAATCCCCATTATTGACAAAATTTTCTGGGCTGAGCTGCTAATTACAAAAATTATATTTCAAGCAAAACAAATGGTCGTTTGCAGTAGGTAGGTTTCGAACCTATGCTGATAGAGAATCTGATTTCTAGTCAGACGCCTTAACCGCCACACCAAAGCTAAATCTGTTTGAAAGTAGAACTATTTCCTGTGATGCGCCATTTGAAATATAAGGGCATTAAATTGTTTTAAATTTATGAACTCAATCCACATAATTGACAAAATTTTCTGGGATTAGCTGCTATTTACAAAAATGATATTTCAAGCAAAAGCAAAACAATGGTCGTTTGCAGTAGCGAACCTACGCTGATAGAGAATCTGATTTCTAGTCAGACGCCTTAACCGAACCAGGGCTAAATCTGTTTGAAAGTCAAACTATTTCTGGTGATGTGCCATTTGAAATATAATTTCATTATACTGTTTTAAATGTATGCACTTAATCCCCATAATTGACAAAATTTTCTGGACTGAGCTGCTAATAACAAAAATTATATTTCAAGCAAAACAAATGGTCGTTTGCAGCAGGTAGGTTTCGAACCTACGCTGCCGTGGAGAATCTGATTTCTAGTCAGACGCCTTAATCGACAGACCAGGACTAAATCTGTTTGAAAGTGGAACTATTTCTGATGATGTGCAATTTGAAATATAATGGCATTATATTGTTTTAAATGTATGCACTCAATCCCCATAATTGAGAAAATTTTCTGGATTGACCTGCTAATTACAAAAATTATATTTCAAGCAAAACAAATGGGCGTTTGCAGTAGGTAGGTTTCGAACCTACGCTGATATGGAGAATCTGATTTCTAGTGAGACGCCTTAATCGACAGACCAGGACTAAATCTGTTTAAAAGTGGAACTATTTCTGATGATGTGCAATTTGAAATATAATGGCATTATATTGTTTTAAATGTATGCACTCAATCCCCATAATTGACAAAATTTTCTGGACTGACCTGCTAATTACAAAAATTATATTTCAAGCAAAACAAATGGCCGTTTGCAGTAGGTAGGTTTCGAACCTACGCTTATATGGAGAATCTGATTTCTAGTGAGACGCCTTAACTGACAGATCAAATCTAAATCTGGTTGAAAGTGGAACTATTTCTGGTGATGTGCCATGCGTTGCAATATAAGTCCATTATATTTTTATGAATTTATGGTACTCAATCCCCATATTTGAGAAAAATTTTTGGGCTGAGCTGTTAATTAAAAAATATATATTTCAAGCAAAATAAATGGTCGTTTGCAGCAGGTAGGTTTCGAATCTACGCTGCCATGGAGAATCTAATTTCAAATCAGACGCCTTAACGGACAGACCAAGGCTAAATCTGTTTGAAAGTAGAACTATTTCTGGTGATGTGCCATTTTAAATATAAGGGCATTATATTGTTTTAAATTTATGCACTCAATCCCCATTATTGACAAAATTTTCTGGGCTGAGCTGCTAATTACAAAAATTATATTTCAAGCAAAACAAATGGTCGTTTGCAGTAGGTAGGTTTCGAACCTATGCTGATAGAGAATCTGATTTCTAGTCAGACGCCTTAACCGCCACACCAAAGCTAAATCTGTTTGAAAGTAGAACTATTTCCTGTGATGCGCCATTTGAAATATAAGGGCATTAAATTGTTTTAAATTTATGAACTCAATCCACATAATTGACAAAATTTTCTGGGATTAGCTGCTATTTACAAAAATGATATTTCAAGCAAAAGCAAAACAATGGTCGTTTGCAGTAGCGAACCTACGCTGATAGAGAATCTGATTTCTAGTCAGACGCCTTAACCGAACCAGGGCTAAATCTGTTTGAAAGTCAAACTATTTCTGGTGATGTGCCATTTGAAATATAATTTCATTATACTGTTTTAAATGTATGCACTTAATCCCCATAATTGACAAAATTTTCTGGACTGAGCTGCTAATAACAAAAATTATATTTCAAGCAAAACAAATGGTCGTTTGCAGCAGGTAGGTTTCGAACCTACGCTGCCATGGAGAATCTGATTTCTAGTCAGACGCCTTAATCGACAGACCAGGACTAAATCTGTTTGAAAGTGGAACTATTTCTGATGATGTGCAATTTGAAATATAATGGCATTATATTGTTTTAAATGTATGCACTCAATCCCCATAATTGAGAAAATTTTCTGGATTGACCTGCTAATTACAAAAATTATATTTCAAGCAAAACAAATGGGCGTTTGCAGTAGGTAGGTTTCGAACCTACGCTGATATGGAGAATCTGATTTCTAGTGAGACGCCTTAATCGACAGACCAGGACTAAATCTGTTTAAAAGTGGAACTATTTCTGATGATGTGCAATTTGAAATATAATGGCATTATATTGTTTTAAATGTATGCACTCAATCCCCATAATTGACAAAATTTTCTGGACTGACCTGCTAATTACAAAAATTATATTTCAAGCAAAACAAATGGCCGTTTGCAGTAGGTAGGTTTCGAACCTACGCTTATATGGAGAATCTGATTTCTAGTGAGACGCCTTAACTGACAGATCAAATCTAAATCTGGTTGAAAGTGGAACTATTTCTGGTGATGTGCCATGCGTTGCAATATAAGTCCATTATATTTTTATGAATTTATGGTACTCAATCCCCATATTTGAGAAAAATTTTTGGGCTGAGCTGTTAATTAAAAAATATATATTTCAAGCAAAATAAATGGTCGTTTGCAGCAGGTAGGTTTCGAATCTACACTGCCATGGAGAATCTAATTTCAAATCAGACGCCTTAACGGACAGACCAAGGCTAAATCTGTTTGAAAGTCGAACTATTGCTGGTGATGTGCCATTTGAAATATAATTTCATTATACTGTTTTAAATGTATGCACTTAATCCCCATAATTGACAAAATTTTCTGGACTGAGCTGCTAATAACAAAAATTATATTTCAAGCAAAACAAATGGTCGTATGCAGCAGGTAGGTTTCGAACCTACGCTGCCATGGAGAATCTGATTTCTAGTCAGACGCCTTAATCGACAGACCAGGACTAAATCTGTTTGAAAGTGGAACTATTTCTGATGATGTGCAATTTGAAATATAATGGCATTATATTGTTTTAAATGTATGCACTCAATCCCCATAATTGAGAAAATTTTCTGGATTGACCTGCTAATTACAAAAATTATATTTCAAGCAAAACAAATGGCCGTTTGCAGTAGGTAGGTTTCGAACCTACGCTGATATGGAGAATCTGATTTCTAGTGAGACGCCTTAATCGACAGACCAGGACTAAATCTGTTTGAAAGTGGAACTATTTCTGATGATGTGCAATTTGAGATATAATGGCATTATATTGTTTTAAATGTATGCACTCAATCCCCATAATTGACAAAATTTTCTGGACTGACCTGCTAATTACAAAAATTATATTTCAAGCAAAACAAATGGCCGTTTGCAGTAGGTAGGCTTCGAACCTACGCTGATATGGAGAATCTGATTTCTAGTGAGACGCCTTAACTGACAGATCAAATCTAAATCTGGTTGAAAGTGGAACTATTTCTGGTGATGTGCCATGCGTTGCAATATAAGTCCATTATATTTTTATGAATTTATGGTACTCAATCCCCATATTTGAGAAAAATTTCTGGGCTGAGCTGTTAATTAAAAAATATATATTTCAAGCAAAATAAATGGTCGTTTGCAGCAGGTAGGTTTCGAATCTACGCTGCCATGGAGAATCTAATTTCAAGTCAGACGCCTTAACGGACAGACCAAGGCTAAATCTGTTTGAAAGTCGAACTATTGCTGGTGATGTGCCATGCGTTGCAATGTAAGTCCATTATATTTTTATAAATTTATGTACTCAATCCCCATATTTGAGAAAAATTTCTGGGCTGAGCTGTTAATTAAAAAATATATATTTCAAGCAAAATAAATGGTCGTTTGCAGTAAGTAGGTTTAGAACCTACGCTGCCATGGAGAATCTGATTTCTAGTCAGACGCCTTAACCGACAGACCAGGGCTAAATCTGTTTGAAAGTAGAACTATTTCTGGTAATATGCCATTTTAAATATAAGGGCATTATATTGTTTTAAATTTATGCACTCAATCCCCATTATTGACAAAATTTTCTGGGCTGAGCTGCTAATTAAAAAATATATATTTCAAGCAAAACAAATGATCGTTTGCAGTAGGTAGGTTTCGAACCTATGCTGATAGAGAATCTGATTTCTAGTCAGACGCCTTAACCGCCACACCAAAGCTAAATCTGTTTGAAAGTAGAACTATTTCCTGTGATGCGCCATTTGAAATATAAGGGCATTAAACTGTTTTAAATTTATGAACTCACTCCACATAATTGACAAAATTTTCTGGGATTAGCTGCTATTTACGAAAATTATATTTCAAGCAAAACAATGGTCGTTTGCAGTAGCGAACCTATGCTGATAGAGAATCTGATTTCTAGTCAGACGCCTTAACCGAACCAGGGCTAAATCTGTTTGAAAGTCAAACTATTTCTGGTGATGTGCCATTTGAAATATAAGGGCATTATATTGTTATAAATTTATGCACTCAATCCCCATAATTGACAAAATTTTCTTGGTTGAGCTGCTAATTACAAAAATTATATTTCAAGCAAAACAATGGTCGTTTGCAGCAGGTAGGTTTCGAACCTATGCTGATAGAGAATCTGATTTCTAGTCAGACGCCTTAACCGACACACCAAAGCTAAATCTGTTTGAAAGTCGAACTATTTCTGGTGATGTGCAATGCGTTGAAATATAACGCCATTATATGTTTATAAATTTATGTACTCAATCCCCATATTTGAGAAAAATTTCTGGGCTGAGCTTTTAATTAAAAAATATATATTTCAAGCAAAACAATTTTCGTTTGCAGTAGGTAGGTTTCGAACCTACGCTGCCATGGAGAATCTGATTTCTAGTCAGACGCCTTAATCGACAGACCAGGACTAAATCTGTTTGAAAGCGGAACTATTTCTAGTGATGTGCAATTTGAAATATAATTTCATTATATTGTTTTAAATGTATGCACTTAATCCCCATAATTGACAAAATTTTCTGGACTGAGCTCCGAATAACAAAAATTATATTTCAAGCAAAACAAATGGTCGTTTGCAGCAGGTAGGTTTCGAACCTACGCTGCCATGGAGAATCTGATTTCTAGTCAGACGCCTTAATCGACAGACCAGGACTAAATCTGTTTGAAAGTGGAACTATTTCTGGTGATGTGCAATTTGAAATATAATTTCATTATATTGTTTTAAGTGTATGCACTTAATCCCCATAATTGACAAAATTTTCTGGACTGAGCTGCTAATAACAAAAATTATATTTCAAGCAAAACAAATGGTCGTTTGCAGCAGGTAGGTTTCGAACCTACGCTGCCATGGAGAATCTGATTTCTAGTCAGACGCCTTAATCGACAGACCAGGACTAAATCTGTTTGAAAGTGGAACTATTTCTGGTGATGTGCAATTTGGAATATAATGGCATTATATTGTTTTAAGTGTATGCACTCAATCCCCATAATTGACAAAATTTTCTGGACTGAGCTGCTAATAACAAAAATTATATTTCAAGCAAAACAAATGGTCGTTTGCAGCAGGTAGGTTTCGAACCTACGCTGCCATGGAGAATCTGATTTCTAGTCAGACGCCTTAATCGACAGACCAGGACTAAATCTGTTTGAAAGTGGAACTATTTCTGGTGATGTGCAATTTGGAATATAATGGCATTATATTGTTTTAAGTGTATGCACTCAATCCCCATAATTGACAAAATTTTCTGGACTGACCTGCTAATTACAAAAATTATATTTCAAGCAAAACCAATGGCCGTTTGCAGTAGGTAGGTTTCGAACCTACGCTGATATGGAGAATCTGATTTCTAGTCAGACGCCTTAATCGACAGACCAGGACTAAATCTGTTTGAAAGTCGAACTATTGCTGGTGATGTGCCATGCGTTGCAATGTAAGTCCATTATATTTTTATAAATTTATGTACTCAATCCCCATATTTGAGAAAAATTTCTGGGCTGAGCTGTTAATTAAAAAATATATATTTCAAGCAAAATAAATGGTCGTTTGCAGTAAGTAGGTTTCGAACCTACGCTGCCATGGAGAATCTGATTTCTAGTCAGACGCCTTAACCGACAGACCAGGGCTAAATCTGTTTGAAAGTAGAACTATTTCTGGTGATGTGCCATGCGTTGAAATATAAGGCCATTATATTTATTTAAATTTATGTAGTCAATCCCCATATTTGAGAAAAGTTTCTGGGCTTAGCTGTTAATTTAAAAATATATATTTCAAGCAAAACAATGGCCGTTTGCAGTAGATTTCTAGTCAGACACCTTAACCGACAGACCAGGGCTGTTTGAAAGTAGAACTATTTCTGGTGATGTGCCATTTGAAATATAGGGGTATTACATTCTTATAAATTTATGCACTCAATCTCCATAATTGACAAAATTTTCTTGGCTGAGCTGCTAATTACAAAAATTATATTTCAAGCAAAACAAATGGTCGTTTGCAGTAGGTAGGTTTCGAACCTATGCTGATAAAGAATCTGATTTCTAGTCAGACGCCTTAACCGACAGACCAGGGCTAAATCTGTTTGAAAGTAGAACTATTTCTGGTGATGTGCCATTTGAAATATAAGGGCATTATATTGTTTTAAGTATATGCAATCAATCCCCATAATTGACAAAATTCTCTGGACTGACCTGCTAATTACAAAAATTATATTTCAAGCAAAACAAATGGCCGTTTGCAGTAGGTAGGTTTCGAACCTATGCTGATAGAGAATCTGATTTCTAGTCAGACGCCTTAACCGACAGACCAGTGCTAAATCTGTTTGAAAGTAGAACTATATCTGGTGATGTGCCATTTGAAATATAAGAGCATTATATGGTTTTAAATGTATGCACTCAATCGCCATAATTGACAAAATTTTCTGGGATAAGCTGCTATTTACGAAAATTATATTTCAAGCAAAACAATGGTCGTTTGCAGTAGCGAACCTAGGCTGATAGAGAATCTGATTTCTAGTCAGACGCCTTAACCGAACCAGGGCTAAATCTGTATGAAAGTCAAACTATTTCTGGTGATGTGCCATTTGAAATATAAGGGCATTATATTGTTATAAATTTATGCACTCAATCCCCATAATTGACAAAATTTTCTTGGCTGAGCTGCTAATTACAAAAATTATATTTCAAGCAAAACAATGGTTGTTTGCAGCAGGTAGGTTTCGAACCTACGCTGCCATAGAGAATCTGATTTCTTGTCATACGCCTTAACCGACAGACCAGGGCTAAATCAGTTTGAAAGTCGAACTATTTCTGGTGATGTGCCATGCGTTGAAATATAAGGCCATTATATTTATTTAAATTTATGTAGTCAATCCCCATATTTGAGAAAAGTTTCTGGGCTTAGCTGTTAATTTAAAAATATATATTTCAAGCAAAACAATGGCCGTTTGCAGTAGATTTCTAGTCAGACACCTTAACCGACAGACCAGGACTGTTTGAAAGTAGAACTATTTCTGGTGATGTGCCATTTGAAATATAAGGGTATTACATTCTTATAAATTTATGCACTCAATCCCCATAATTGACAAAATTTTCTTGGCTGAGCTGCTAATTACAAAAATTATATTTCAAGCAAAACAAATGGTCGCTTGCAGTAGGTAGGTTTCGAACCTATGCTGATAAAGAATCTGATTTCTAGTCAGACGCCTTAACCGACAGACCAGGGCTAAATCTGTTTGAAAGTAGAACTATTTCTGGTGATGTGCCATTTGAAATATAAGGGCATTATATTGTTTTAAGTGTATGCAATCAATCCCCATAATTGACAAAATTTTCTGGACTGACCTGCTAATTACAAAAATTATATTTCAAGCAAAACAAATGGCCGTTTGCAGTAGGTAGGTTTCGAACCTATGCTGATAGAGAATCTGATTTCTAGTCAGACGCCTTAACCGACAGACCAGTGCTAAATCAGTTTGAAAGTAGAACTATATCTGGTGATGTGCCATTTGAAATATAAGAGCATTATATGGTTTTAAATGTATGCACTCAATCGCCATAATTGACAAAATTTTCTGGACTGAGCTGCTAATTACAAAAATTATATTTCAAGCACAACAAATGGTTGTTTGCAGAAGGTAGGTTTCATACCTACGCTGCAATGGCGCCTTAACCGACAGACCAGGGCTAAATCTGTTTGAAAGTCGAACTATTTGTGGTGATGTGCCATGCGTTGAAATATAAGTCCATTATATTTTTATAAATTTATGTACTCAATCTTCATATTTTAAAAAATTTCTGGGCTGAGCTGTTAATTAAAAAATATATATTTCAAGCAAAACAATATCCGTTTGCAGTAGGTAGGTTTCGAACTCAATCCCCATAATTGACAAAATTTTCTGGACTGAGCTGCTAATTACAAAAATTATATTTCAAGCAAAACAATTTCCGTTTGCAGTAGGTAGGTTTCGATCCTACGCTGCCATGGAGAATCTGATTTGTAGTCAGACGCCTTAACCGACATACCAGGGCTAAATCTGTTTGAAAGTAGAACTATTTCTGGTGATGTGCGATTTGAAATATAAGGGCATTATATTGTTTTAAATTTATGCACTCAATCCCCATAATTGACAAAATTTTCTGGACTGAGCTGCTAATTACAAAAATTATATTTCAAGCAAAACAAATGGTCGTTTGCAGTAGGTAGGTTTCGAACCTACGCTGCCATTTAGAATCTGATTTCTAGTCAGACGCCTTAACCGACCGACCAAAGCTAAATCTGTTTGAAAATAGAACTATTTCTGGTGATGTGCCATTTGAAATATAAGGGCATTATATTGTTTTAAATTTATGCACTCAATCCCCATAATTGACAAAATTTTCTGGACTGAGCTGCTAATTACAAAAATTATATTTCTAGCAAAACAATTTCCGTTTGCAGTAGGTAGGTTTCGATCCTACGCTGCCATGGAGAATCTGATTTCTAGTCAGACGCCTTAATCGACAGACCAGAACTAAATCTGTTTAAAAGTGGAATTATTTCTGGTGATGTGCAATTTGAAATATAATGGCATTATATTGTTTTAAATGTATGCACTCAATCCCCATAATTGACAAAATTTTCTGGACTGAGCTGCTAATTACAAAAATTATATTTCAAGAAAAACAATGGTGGTTTGCAGCAGGTAGGTTTCGAAACTACGCTGCCATTTAGAATCTGATTTCTAGTCAGACGCCTTAACCGACCGACCAAAGCTAAATCTGTTTGAAAATAGAACTATTTCTGGTGATGTGCCATTTGAAATATAAGGGCATTATATTGTTTTAAATTTATGCACTCAATCCCCATAATTGACAAAATTTTCTGGACTGAGCTGCTAATTACAAAAATTATATTTCTAGCAAAACAAATGGTCGTTTGCAGTAGGTAGGTTTCGAACCTACGCTGCCATTTAGAATCTGATTTCTAGTCAGACGCCTTAATCGACAGACCAGAACTAAATCTGTTTAAAAGTGGAATTATTTCTGGTGATGTGCAATTTGAAATATAATGGCATTATATTGTTTTAAATGTATGCACTCAATCCCCATAATTGACAAAATTTTCTGGACTGAGCTGCTAATTACAAAAATTATATTTCAAGAAAAACAATGGTGGTTTGCAGCAGGTAGGTTTCGAACCTACACTGCCATAGAGAATCTGATTTCTAGTTAGACGCCTTAACCGACAGACCAGGGCTAAATCTGTTTGAAGTCGAACTATTTCTGGTGATGTACCATGCGTTGAAAAATAAGGCCATTTTATTTTTTTTTATTTATGTAGTCAATCCCTATATTTAAGAAAAGTTTCTGGGCTGAGCTGTTAATTAAAAAATATATATTTCAAGCAAAACAATGGCCGTTTGCAGTAGGTAGGTTTCGAACATACGCTGCAATAGAGAATCTGATTTCTAGTTAGACGCCTTAACCGACAGACCAGGGCTAAATCTGTTTGAAGTCGAACAATTTCTGGTGATGTACCATGGGTTGAAATATAAGGCCATTATATTTTTTTTAATTTATGTAGTCAATCCCCATATTTGAGAAAAGTTTCTGGGCTGAGCTGTTAATTAAAAAATATATATTTCAAGCAAAACAATGGCCGTTTGCAGTAGGTAGGTTTCGAACATACGCTGCCATAAAGAATCTGATTTCTAGTCAGACGCCTAAACCGACAGAACATAGCTAAATCTGTTTGAAGTCGAACAATTTCTGGTGATGTACCATGGGTTGAAATATAAGGCCATTATATTTTTTTTAATTTATGTAGTCAATCCCCATATTTGAGAAAAGTTTCTGGGCTGAGCTGTTAATTAAAAAATATATATTTCAAGCAAAACAATGGCCGTTTGCAGTAGGTAGGTTTCGAACATACGCTGCCATAGAGAATCTGATTTCTAGTCAGACGCCTAAACCGACAGAACATAGCTAAATCTGTTTGAAAGTAGAACTATATCTGGTGATGTGCCATTTGAAATATAAGAGCATTATATGGTTTTAAATGTATGCACTCAATCGCCATAATTGACAAAATTTTCTGGACTGAGCTGCTAATTACAAAAATTATATTTCAAGCAAAACAAATGGTTGTTTGCAGAAGGTAGGTTTCATACCTACGCTGCAATGGCGCCTTAACCGACAGACCAGGGCTAAATCTGTTTGAAAGTCGAACTATTTGTGGTGATGTGCCATGCGTTGAAATATAAGTCCATTATATTTTTATAAATTTATGTACTCAATCTTCATATTTTAAAAAATTTCTGGGCTGAGCTGTTAATTAAAAAATATATATTTCAAGCAAAACAATATCCGTTTGCAGTAGGTAGGTTTCGAACTCAATCCCCATAATTGACAAAATTTTCTGGACTGAGCTGCCAATTACAAAAATTATATTTCAAGCAAAACAATTTCCGTTTGCAGTAGGTAGGTTTCGATCCTACGCTGCCATGGAGAATCTGATTTGTAGTCAGACGCCTTAATCGACAGACCAGGACTAAATCTGTTTGAAAGTGGAACTATTTCTGGTGATGTGCAATTTGAAATATAATGGCATTATATTGTTTTAAGTGTATGCACTCAATCCCCATAATTGACAAACTTTTCTGGACTGAGCTGCTAATTACAAAAATTATATTTCAAGCAAAACAAATGGCCGTTTGCAGTAGGTAGGTTTCGAACATACGCTGCCATAGAGAATCTGATTTCTAGTCAGACGCCTAAACCGACAGAACATAGCTAAATCTGTTTGAAAATAGAACTATTTCTGGTGATGTGCCATTTGAAATATAAGGGCATTACATTCTTATAAATTTATGCACTCAATCCCCATAATTGACAAAATTTTCTTGGCTGAGCTGCTAATTACAAAAATTATATTTCAAGCAAAACAATGGTCGTTTGCAGCAGGTATGCTTCGAACCTATGCTGATAGAGAATCTGATTTCTAGTCAGACGCCTTAACCGACACACCAAAGCTAAATCTGTTTGAAAGTCGAACTATTTCTGGCGATATGCCATGCGTTGAAATATAACGCCATTATATGTTTATAAATTTATGTACTCAATCCCCATATTTGAGAAAAATTTCTGGGCTGAGCTTTTAATTTAAAAATATATATTTCAAGCAAAACAATTTTCGTTTGCAGTAGGTAGGTTTCGAACCTACGCTTCCATGGAGAATCTGATTTCTAGTCAGACGGCTTAATCGACAGACCAGGACTAAATCTGTTTTAAAGTGGAACCATTTCTAGTGATGTGCAATTTGAAATATAATGGCATTATATTGCTTTAAGTGTATGCACTCAATCCCCATAATTGACAAAATTTTCTGGACTGAACTGCTAATTACAAAAATTATATTTCAAGCAAAACAAATGGTCGTTTGCAACAGGTAGGTTTCGAACCTACGCTGCCATGGAGAATCTGATTTCTAGTCAGACGCCTTGATCGACAGACCAGGACTAAATCTGTTTGAAAGTGGAGCTATTTCTGGTGATGTGCCATGCGTTGCAATATAGGTCCATTATATTTTTATAAATTTATGGTACTCAATCCCCATATTTGAGAAAAATTTCTGGGCTGAGCTGTTAATTAAAAAATATATATTTCAAGCAAAATAAATTGTCGTTTGCAGTAGGTAGGTTTCGAAACTACGCTGCCATGGAGAATCTGATTTCAAGTCAGACGCCTTAACCGACAGACCAGGGCTAAATCTGTTTGAAAGTCGAACTATTTCTGGTGATGTGCGATTTGAAATATAAGGGCATTATATTGTTTTAAATTTATGCACTTAATCCCCATAATTGACAAAATTTTCTTTACTGAGTTGCTAATTACAAAAATTATATTTCAAGCAAAACAAATGGTCGTTTGCAGCAGGTAGGTATCGAACCTACGCTGCCACTTAGAATCTGATTTCTAGTCAGACGCCTTAATCGACAGACCAGGACTAAACCTGTTTGAAAATGGAAATATTTCTGGTGATGTGCAATTTGAAATATAATGGCACTATATTGTTTTAAATGTATGCACTCAATCCCCATAATTGACAAAATTTTCTGGACTGACCTGCTAATTGCAAAAATTATATTTCAAGCAAAACAATGGCCGTTTGCAATAGGTAGGTTTCGAACCTACGCAGCCATTTAGAATCTGATTTCCAGTCAGACGCCTTAATCGACAGACAAGGACTAAATCTGTTTGAAAGGGGAACTATTTCTGGTGATGTGCAATTTGAAATATAATGGCATTATATTGTTTTAAGTGTATGCACTCAATCCCCATAATTGACAAAATTTTCTGGACTGACCTGCTAATTGCAAAAATTATATTTCAAGCAAAACAATGGCCGTTTGCAATAGGTAGGTTTCGAACCTACGCTGAAATGGAGAATCTGATCTCTAGTCAGACGCCTTAACCGACAGACCAAGGCTAAATCTGTTTGAAAGTCGAACTATTTCTGGTGATGTGCCATGCGTTGCAATATAAGTCTAATATATTTTTATAAATTTATGTACTCATTCCCCATATTTGAGAAAAACTTCTGGGCTGAGCTGTTAACTAAAAAATATATATTTCAAGCAAAACAATGGCCGTTTGCAGTAGGTAGGTTTCGAACCTACGCTGCCATAGAGAATCTGATTTCTAGTCAGACGCCTTGACCGACAGACCAGGGCTAAATCTCTTTGAAAGTAGGACTATTTCTGGTGACATGCCATTTGAAATATAAGATCATTATATGGTTTTAAATGTTTGCACTCAATCGCCATAATTGACAAAATTTTCTGGACTGAGCTGCTAATTACAAAAATTATACTTCAAGCAAAACAAATGGTTGTTTGCAGTAGGTAGGTTTCATACCAACGCTGCCATGGAGAATCTGATTTCTAGTCAGACGCATTAACCGACCGACCAAAGCTAAATCTGTTTGAAAGTCGAACTATTTCTGGTGATGTGCCATGCGTTGAAATATAACGCCATTATATGTTTACAAATTTATGTACTCAATCCCCATATTTGAGAAAAATTTCTGGGCAGAGCTTTTAATTAAAAAATATATATTTCAAGCAAAACAATTTTCGTTTGCAGCAGGTAGGTTTCAAATCTACGCTGCCATGGAGAATCTGATTTCTAGTCAGACGCCTTAACCGACAGACCAGGGCAAAATCTGTTTGAAAGTAGAACTAATTCTGGTGATGTGCCATTTGAAATATAAGGGCATTATATTGTTTTAAATTTATGCACTTAATCCCCATAATTGACAAAATTTTCTTTACTGAGTTGCTAATTACAAAAATTATATTTCAAGCAAAACAAATGGTCGTTTGCAGTAGGTAGGTTTCGAACCTACGCTGCCATTTAGAATCTGATTTCTAGTCAGACGCCTTAATCGACAGACCAGGACTAAACCTGTTTGAAAATGGAAATATTTCTGGTGATGTGCAATTTGAAATATAATGGCACTATATTGTTTTAAATGTATGCACTCAATCCCCATAATTGACAAAATTTTCTGGACTGAGCTGCTAATTACAAAAATTATATTTCAAGCAAAACAAATGGTCGTTTGCAGCAGGTAGGTTTCGAACCTACGTTGCCATGGAGAATCTGATTTCTAGTCAGACGCCTTGATCGACAGACCAGGACTAAATCTGTTTGAAAGTGGAGCTATTTCTGATAATGTGCAATTTGAAATATAATGGCATTATATTGTTTTAAATGTATGCACTCAATCCCCATAATTGACAAAATTTTCTATACTGAGTTGCTAATTACAAAAATTATATTTCAAGCAAAACAAATGGTCGTTTGCAGTAGGTAGGTTTCGAACCTACGCTGCCATTTAGAATCTGATTTCTAGTCAGACGCCTTAATCGACAGACCAGGACTAAACCTGTTTGAAAACGGAAATATTTCTGGTGATGTGCAATTTGAAATATAATGGCATTATATTGTTTTAAATGTATGCACTCAATCCCCATAATTGACAAAATTTTCTGGACTGACCTGGTAATTACAAAAATTATATTTCAAGCAAAACAAATGGCCGTTTGCAGTAGGTAGGTTTCGAACCTACGCTGATATGGAGAATCTGATTTCTAGTCAGACGCCTTAACTGACAGACCAAATCTAAATCTGTTTGAAAGTCGAACTATTTCTGGTGATGTGCCATGCGTTGCAATATAAGTCCATTATATTTTTATAAATTTATGGTACTCAATCCCCATATTTGAGAAAAATTTCTGGGCTGAGCTGTTAATAAAAAAATATATATTTCAAGCAAAATAAATGGTCGTTTGCAGTAGGTAGGTTTCGAACCTACGCTGCCATGGAGAATCTGATTTCTAGTCAGACGCATTAACCGACCGACCAAAGCTAAATCTGTTTGAAAGTCGAACTATTTCTGGTGATGTGCCATGCGTTGAAATATAACGCCATTATATGTTTACAAATTTATGTACTCAATCCCCATATTTGAGAAAAATTTCTGGGCAGAGCTTTTAATTAAAAAATATATATTTCAAGCAAAACAATTTTCGTTTGCAGCAGGTAGGTTTCAAACCTACGCTGCCATGGAGAATCTGATTTCTAGTCAGACGCCTTAACCGACAGACCAGGGCTAAATCTGTTTGAAAGCAGAACTATTTCTGGTGATGTGCCATTTGAAATATAAGGGCATTAAATTGTTTTAAATTTATGCACTTAATCCCCATAATTGACAAAATTTTCTTTACTGAGTTGCTAATTACAAAAATTATATTTCAAGCAAAACAAATGGTCGTTTGCAGTAGGTAGGTTTCGAACCTACGCTGCCATTTAGAATCTGATTTCTAGTCAGACGCCTTAATCGACAGACCAGGACTAAACCTGTTTGAAAATGGAAATATTTCTGGTGATGTGCAATTTGAAATATAATGGCACTATATTGTTTTAAATGTATGCACTCAATCCCCATAATTGCCAAAATTTTCTGGACTGAGCTGCTAATTACAAAAATTATATTTCAAGCAAAACAAATGGTCGTTTGCAGCAGGTAGGTTTCGAACCTACGTTGCCATGGAGAATCTGATTTCTAGTCAGACGCCTTGATCGACAGACCAGGACTAAATCTGTTTGAAAGTGGAGCTATTTCTGATAATGTGCAATTTGAAATATAATGGCATTATATTGTTTTAAATGTATGCACTCAATCCCCATAATTGACAAAATTTTCTATACTGAGTTGCTAATTACAAAAATTATATTTCAAGCAAAACAAATGGTCGTTTGCAGTAGGTAGGTTTCGAACCTACGCTGCCATTTAGAATCTGATTTCTAGTCAGACGCCTTAATCGACAGTTCCGGACTAAACCTGTTTGAAAACGGAAATATTTCTGGTGATGTGCAATTTGAAATATAATGGCATTATATTGTTTTAAATGTATGCACTCAATCCCCATAATTGACAAAATTTTCTGGACTGACCTGGTAATTACAAAAATTATATTTCAAGCAAAACAAATGGCCGTTTGCAGTAGGTAGGTTTCGAACCTACGCTGATATGGAGAATCTGATTTCTAGTCAGACGCCTTAACTGACAGACCAAATCTAAATCTGTTTGAAAGTCGAACTATTTCTGGTGATGTGCCATGCGTTGCAATATAAGTCCATTATATTTTTATAAATTTATAGTACTCAATCCCCATATTTGAGAAAAATTTCTTTGCTGAGCTGTTAATAAAAAAATATATATTTCAAGCAAAATAAATGGTCGTTTGCAGTAGGTAGGTTTCGAACCTACGCTGCCATTAAGAATCTGATTTCTAGTCAGACGCCTTAATCGACAGACCAGGAATAAATCTGTTTGAAAGTGGAACTATTTCTGGTGATGTGCAATTTGAAATATAATGGCATTATATTGTTTTAAGTGTATGCACTCAATCAACATAATTGACAAAATTTTCTGGACTGACCTGCTAATTACAAAAATTATATTTTAAGCAAAACAAATGGCCGTTTGCAGTAGGTAGGTTTCGAACCTACGCTGATATGGAGAATCTGATTTCTAGTCACACGCCTTAACCGACAGACCAAGGCTAAATCTGTTTGAAAGTCGAACTATTTCTGGTGATGTGCCATGCGTTGCAATATAAGTCCATTATATTTTTATAAATTTATGTACTCATTCCCCATATTTGAGAAAATTTTCTGGGCTGAGCTGTTAATTAAAAAATATATATTTCATGCAAAACAATGGCCGTTTGCAGTAGGTAGGTTTCGAACCTACGCTGCCATAGAGAATCTGATTTCTAGTCAGACGCCTTGACCGACAGACCAGGGCTAAATCTCTTCGAAAGTAGGACTATTTTTGGTGACATGCCATTTGAAATATAAGAGCATTATATCGTTTTAAATGTATGCACTCAATCGTCATAATTGACAAAATTTTCTGGACTGTGCTGCTAATTACAAAAATTATATTTCAAGCAAAGCAAATGGTTGTTTGCAGTAGGTAGATTTCGAACCTACGCTGAAATGGAGAATCTGATTTCTAGTCAGACGCCTAGACCGACAGACCAGGGCTAAATGTGTTTGAAAGTAGAACTATTTCTGGTGATGTGCGATTTGAAATATAAGGGCATTACATTCTTATAAATTTATGCACTCAATCCCCATGATTGACAAAATTTTCTTGGCTGAGGTTTTAATTAAAAAATATATATTTCAGGCAAAACAATTTTCGTTTGCATTAGGTAGGTTTCGAACCTACGCTGCCATAGAGAATCTGATTTCTAGTCAGACGCCTTAACCGACCGACCAAAGCTAAATATGTTTGAAAGTCGAACTATTTCTGGTGATGTGCCATGCGTTGAAATATAACGCCATTATATGTTTATAAATTTATGTACTCAATCCCCATATTTGAGAAAAATTTCTGGGCTGAGCTTTTAATTAAAAAATATATATTTCAAGCAAAACAATTTTCGTTTGCAGTAGATAGGTTTCGAACCTACGCAGCCATTTAGAATCTGATTTAAAGTCAGACGCCTTAATCGACAGACAAGGACTAAATCTGTTTGAAAGTGGAACTATTTCTGGTGATGTGCAATTTGAAATATAATGGCATTATATTGTTTTAAGTGTATGCACTCAATCCCCATAATTGACAAAATTTTCTGGACTGAGCTGCTAATTACAAAAATTATATTTCAATCAAAACAATGGCCGTTTGCAATAGGTAGGTTTCGAACCTACGCTGAAATGTTGAATCTGATTTCTAGTCAGACGCCTTAACCGACCGACCAAGGCTAAATCTGTTTGAAAGTCGAACTATTTCTGATGATGTGCCATGCGTTGCAATATAAGTCCATTATATTTTTATAAATTTATGTACTGATTCCCCATATTTGAGAAAAATTTCTGGGCTGAGCTGTTAATTAAAAAATATATATTTCAAGCAAAACAATGGCCGTTTGCAGTAGGTAGGTTTCGAACCTACGCTGCCATAGAGAATCTGATTTCTAGTCAGACGCCTTGACCGACAGACCAGGGCTAAATCTCTTTGAAAGTAGGACTATTTCTGGTGACATGCCATTTGAAATATAAGAGCATTATATGGTTTTAAATGTTTGCACTCAATCGCCATAATTGACAAAGTTTTCTGGACTGAGCTGTTAATTAAAAAATATATATTTCAAGCAAAATAAATGGTCGTTTGCAGTAGGTAGGTTTCGAACCTACGCTGCCATTTAGAATCTGATTTCTAGTCAGACGCCTTAACCGACAGACCAGGGCTAAATCTGTTTGAAAGTAGAACTATTTCTGGTGATGTGCCATTTGAAATATAAGGGCATTACATTCTTATAAATTTATGCACTCAATCCCCATGATTGACAAAATTTTCTTGGCTGAGGTTTTAATTAAAAAATATATATTTCAAGCAAAACAATTTTCGTTTGCATTAGGTTGGTTTCGAACCTACGCTGCCATAGAGAATCTGATTTCTAGTCAGACGCCTTAACCGACCGACCAAAGCTAAATATGTTTGAAAGTCGAACTATTTCTGGTGATGTGCCATGCGTTGAAATATAACGCCATTATATGTTTATAAATTTATGTACTCAATCCCCATATTTGAGAAAAATTTCTGGGCTGAGCTTTTAATTAAAAATATATATTTCAAGCAAAACAATTTTCGTTTGCAGTAGATAGGTCTCGAACCTACGCAGCCATTTAGAATCTGATTTCCAGTCAGACGCCTTAATCGACAGACAAGGACTAAATCTGTTTGAAAGTGGAACTATTTCTGGTGATGTGCAATTTGAAATATAATGGCATTATATTGTTTTAAGTGTATGCACTCAATCCCCACAATTGACAAAATTTTCTGGACTGACCTGCTAATTACAAAAATTATATTTCAAGCAAAACAATGGCCGTTTGCAATAGGTAGGTTTCGAGCCTACGCTGAAATGGAGAATCTGATTTCTAGTCAGACGCCTTAACCGACAGACCAAGGCTAAATCTGTTTGAAAGTCGAACTATTTCTGGTGATGTGCCATGCGTTGCAATATAAGTCCATTATATTTTTATAAATTTATGTACTCATTCCCCATATTTGAGAAAAATTTCTGGGCTGAGCTGTTAATTAAAAAATATATATTTCAAGCAAAACAATGGCCGTTTGCAGTAGGTAGGTTTCGAACCTACGCTGCCATAGAGAATCTGATTTCTAGTCAGACGCCTTGACCGACAGACCAGGGCTAAATCTCTTTGAAAAAGGACTATTTCTGGTGACATGCCATTTGAAATATAAGAGCATTATATGGTTTTAAATGTTTGCACTCAATCGCCATAATTGACAAAATTTCCTGGACTGAGCTGCTAATTACAAAAATTATATTTCAAGCAAAACAAATGGTCGTTTGCAGTAGGTAGGTTTCGAACCTACGCTGCCATTTAGAATCTGATATCTAGTCAGACGCATTAATCGACAGACCAGGACTAAACCTGTTTGAAAGTGGAAATATTTCTGGTGATGTGCAATTTGAAATATAATGGCATTATATTGTTTTAAGTGTATGCACTCAATCCCCATAATTGACAAAATTTTCTGGACTGACCTGCTAATTACAAAAATTATATTTCAAGCAAAACAATGGCCGTTTGCCGTAGGTAGGTTTCATACCAACGCTGCCATGGAGAATCTGATTTCTAGTCAGACGCCTTAACCGACCGACCAAAGCAAAATATGTTTGAAAGTCGAACTATTTCTGGTGATGTGCCATGCGTTGAAATATAACGCCATTATATGTTTATAAATTTATGTACTCAATCCCCATATTTGAGAAAAATTTCTGGGCAGAGCTTTTAATTAAAAAATATATATTTCAAGCAAAACAATTTTCGTTTGCAGCAGGTAGGTTTCGAACCTACGCTGCCATGGAGAATCTGATTTCTAGTCAGACGCCTTAACCGACAGACCAGGGCTAAATCTTTTTGAAAGTAGAACTATTTCTGGTGATGTGCCATTTGAAATATAAGGGCATTATATTGTTTTAAATTTATGCACTTAATCCCCATAATTGACAAAATTTTCTTTACTGAGTTGCTAATTACAAAAATTATATTTCAAGCAAAACAAATGGTCGTTTGCAGTAGGTAGGTTTCGAACCTACGCTGCCATTTAGAATCTGATTTCTAGTCAGACGCATTAATCGACAGACCAGGACTAAACCTGTTTGAAAGTGGAAATATTTCTAGTGATGTGCAATTTGAAATATAATGGCATTATATTGTTTTAAATGTATGCACTCAATCCCCATAATTGACAAAATTTTCTGGACTGAGCTGCTAATTACAAAAATTATATTTCAAGCAAAACAAATGGTCGTTTGCATTAGGTAGGTTTCGAACCTACGCTGCCATAGAGAATCTGATTTCTAGTCAGACGCCTTAACCGACCGACCAAAGCTAAATATGTTTGAAAGTCGAACTATTTCTGGTGATGTGCCATGCGTTGAAATATAACGCTATTATATGTTTATAAATTTATGTACTCAATCCCCATTATTGAGAAAAATTTCTGGGCTGAGCTTTTAATTAAAAAATATATATTTCAAGCAAAACAATTTTCGTTTGCAGTAGATAGGTTTCGAACCTACGCAGCCATTTAGAATCGGATTTCTAGTCAGACGCCTTGACCGACAGACCAGTTCTAAATCTGTTTGAAAGGAGAACTCTTTCTGGTGATATGCCATGCATTTGAAATATAAGGGCATTATATTGTTATAAATTTATGCATGATTGACAAAATTTTCTGGGCTAAGCTGCTAATTACAAAAATTATATTCCAAGCAGAACAATGATCGTTTGCAGTAGGTAGGTTTCGAGCCTACGCTGCCATAGACAATCGGATTTCTAGTCAGACGCATTAACCGACAGACCAAGGCTAAATCTGTTTGAAAGTCGAACTATTTCTGGTGGTGTGCTATGCGTTTGAAATATAAGGAAATTATATTTTTATACATTTATGCACTCAATCCCCATATTTGAGAAAAATTTCTGGGCTGAGCTTTTAATTAAAAAATATATATTTCAAGCAAAACAATGGCCGTTTGCAGTAGGTAGGTTTCGAACTCAATCCCCATAATTGACAAAATTTTCTGGACTGAGCTGCTAATTAAAAAATATATATTTCAAGCAAAACAATTTCCGTTTGCAGTAGGTAGGTTTCGAACCTACGCTGCCATGGAGAATCTGATTTGTAGTCAGATGCCTTAACTGACATACCAGGGCTAAATCTGTTTGAAAGTAGAACTATTTCTGGTGATGTGCGATTTGAAATATAAGGGCATTATATTGTTTTAAATTTATGCACTCAATCCCAATAATTGACAAAATTTTCTGGACTGAGCTGCTAATTACAAAAATTATATTTCAAGCAAAACAAATGGTCGTTTGCAGTAGGTAGGCTTCGAACCTATGCTGATAGAGAATCGGATTTCTAGCCAGACGCATTAACCGACAGACCAAGGCTAAATCTGTTTGAAAGTCGAACTATTTCTGGTGGTGTGCTATGCGTTTGAAATATAAGGAAATTATATTTTTATACATATATGCACTCAATCCCCATATTTGAGAAAAATTTCTGGGCTGAGCTGTTAATTAAAAAATATATATTTCAAGCAAAACAATTTCCGTTTGCAGTAGGTAGGTTTCGAACCTACGCTGCCTTGGAGAATCTGATTTGTAGTCAGACGCCTTAACTGACATACCAGGGCTAAATCTGTTTGAAAGTAGAACTATTTCTGGTGATGTGCGATTTGAAATATAAGGGCATTATATTGTTTTAAATTTATGCACTCAATCCCAATAATTGACAAAATTTTCTGGGATAAGCTGCTATTTACGAAAATTATATTTCAAGCAAAACAATGGTCGTTTGCAGTAGCGAACCTATGCTGATAGAGAATCTGATTTCTAGTCAGATGCCTTAACCGAACCAGGGCTAAATCTGTTTGAAAGTAGGACTATATCTGGTGATATATATATAATATATATATATATATATATATATATATATATATATATATATATATATATATATATATATATATATATATGATGACACTATATTCCGGGATATCATCCGTTCGCTCGTTGAACTCCGACTGGAATCCTGCATCCGACTGGAATCCTGCAAATCTTGCATCCGACTGGAATCCTGCAGACGTTTCGCCAAAATCTCACTTGGCATCTTCAATGCTCGCGCTCCGAAAACACTTCGAACACTGGGAGGTTATCGGCGGTGCGTGCGGTATTTATACTCTGCGCCGGAGATGGTAACGGTGCTGCTTGTGCGTGGGGGAGGTGGCTCCGCCCCCTGAATTGTCGCGTTGTTAATTTCGCCCGATCGTAGTTGCGATGTCCCCGTTGGCTGCTGCGCATCGCTCTGCTGTTTGATTATCGTTCTCCACGTGTTGGATAAATGCAGAGCGTCGTCTCTCGTATTGAGGTGTCCGGACTTTTCTATTTCGATGGCCTCTCGTATAATCCTAGTCCTAAAATCAGGAATGTTAGCTATTTGTTTGCAAGTGCCGAAATCAATTTTATGGCCTGTCTGATGTTGGTGCTGAAACAAAGCAGATGTTGTTTGTTTGTTTCTTATGGCTAAACGATGTTCCTCGAGCCTGGCTGAAATCCTTCTGTTGGTCTGTCCCACATACGTCAGGCTGCACGATCCGCATGCTACACTGTATACTCCTTGGTTTTCCAGAGTAATTTTTTGTTTTGGGTTTCTTAGTATTGCTCCGATGGTATGGTCAGGTTTGTATGCCGTTGATATGTCGTGTTTCCGTAATATTCGGCCGATTTTGTCAGTAACCCCCTTGATGTATGGCAGGACAGCGATCGATCTTCGTTGGGTCTCGTCCTGCACTCTCTGCTGCGGCTGTTGTTGTTTACTGATTGCCTTGTTGATGGTGCGCCTTTGGTATCCGTTTTGTTGAAGACAGGTACTAATTTTCTTCAGTTCTTTATCTCTGTTCCTCTCGTTTGTGAGCCTGAAGGACCGAGCAATTAATGTATTTGCCACTGCCTGTATCTGTGATGGGTGGTGATGAGATTTAGCGTTCAGGTATCTATTAGTGTGTGTTGGTTTTCTATAGACAGTGTGTTCCAAGTGTCCATCTTCGGTCCTTGTGATGTGCACATCTAAAAAGGGCAGACTGTTATCCTCTTCAAGTTCTATTGTAAATTGAATCCTTGGGTGAATGGAATTCAGATGATCTAGGAATTTCAAAAGCTCCTCCTTGCCAAAAGGCCATACAACAAATACGTCATCAACGTATCTTGTCCATAGTTTTGGCTTCAGATTTGCCTTCTCTATTGCTTTCTTTTCGAAGTAAATCATGAAGAGGTTGGCAATCACAGGTGAGAGAGATGATCCCATTGCTGCTCCATCTATTTGTCGGTAAATTTTCCCGTTGTGCATAAAGTAAGCGTTTTTCAGGCAATGTCTTGACAGATCCATTATGTATGGCGGAAGATCTTCGTTTTCTTCTATAAGCAAGAGTGCCTCTTCTACTGGAATACTCGGGTAGAGGGATTTGACATCGAAACTTGCCATAATGTCGTCCTTGTCCATCCTGAGAGAACCTAAAATCTGAGTGAAATGTTCTGAGTTTTTAACATAGGAATCTGCCTTTTCCACTATAGGCTGAAGTGCACTGGCCAGATGTTTTTCCAGCTTGCATAATGGTGAGTTAAAGGCGCTTACGATTGGACGCAGGGGAACCCCGTCCTTATGGATCTTTGGGAGCCCGTAGAATTTTGGGCAACGACTCGATTTTTCCCTCGGAATAAGTTTCTTCTTTGTATCCTCGTTTATTGATGAATCGAGAATTTTGGACTTAGTTGTTTTTTCCAAATATGTCGTGGGATCTCTGGTGACTAGTTTGTATATTGGGTCGTTCAAAATATCCTCCAATTTTGCATTATAATCCGACGTATTCATGACGACAGTGGCATTTCCTTTGTCTGCTGGCATTATTAGAATGTTTTCGTTTTTGTTTAGATTCCTTAAGGCTTGCATTTCTTCTCTGCTTAAGTTTGGTTGCGGTGGTTTTGACTGTCTTAAGACTCTGGCGACATCTTGCCTAATTAACTCCGCATCTTGTTCGTCTATGGTGGAAAGACTTGCTTCGACGTTGGAAACGATCTCTTCGACGGGTACTCTTTTTGGAGCTATTGCGTAGTTAAATCCTTTATTCAGTACGCTGACTTCTGTATCGGAAAGATGGTATGCTGAAATATTATGAACTGTACTGCTTCGGTTTGTATTTTTGGCACTTGTCCTGATTTTTTGGAATTTGACTGAAGGATTTCTAATTTCTTCCACAGTTTTTTTGACGTGATGTCCTTGTCTTTCTCAGTGCGCCATGATGTTAATAATTCTATGCGGTCCCACAGCAACTGATGGATCTTGTTGCTCAGTTTCAGGTGGAGTCTGAAAAGTTGTAGCTCAGTCTCACTAATTTCGTACCGGGTCCGCCTGATCTGGTCTTGGAGTAGGGCCTTGCTAGCTTTGTCCAGGATAGCTTGTGTCTCTGGTGCGTGTGTGATAAGACAACCTTGTAAATGTTGGCAGCAAGTTCTGGTTGCGGCAGCTTTTAAGAAAATTCAAGTTGCACAGCGAAATAACCCTCCTTTGTCTTAGTTTTTCATAACACTTGGTGGCTGTAAAGATCTCCTTCCCGTAAAGGTGTATGATATTCTCACGTATTGATTCACGGATGGAAAAATGTGATGACACTATATTCCGGGATATCATCCGTTCGCTCGTTGAACTCCGACTGGAATCCTGCAGTTCCGGAGTTCAACGAGCGAACGGATGATATCCCGGAATATAGTGTCATCACATTTTTCCATCCGTGAATCAATACGTGAGAATATCATACACCTTTACGGGAAGGAGATCTTTACAGCCACCAAGTGTTATGAAAAACTAAGACAAAGGAGGGTTATTTCGCTGTGCAACTTGAATTTTCTTAAAAGCTGCCGCAACCAGAACTTGCTGCCAACATTTACAAGGTTGTCTTATCACACACGCACCAGAAAGACACAAGCTATCCTGGACAAAGCTAGCAAGGCCCTACTCCAAGACCAGATCAGGCGGACCCGGTACGAAATTAGTGAGACTGAGCTACAACTTTTCAGACTCCACCTGAAACTGAGCAACAAGATCCATCAGTTGCTGTGGGACCGCATAGAATTATTAACATCATGGCGCACTGAGAAAGACAAGGACATCACGTCAAAAAAACTGTGGAAGAAATTAGAAATCCTTCAGTCAAATTCCAAAAAATCAGGACAAGTGCCAAATACAAACCGAAGCAGTACAGTTCATAATATTTCAGCATACCATCTTTCCGATACAGAAGTCAGCGTACTGAATAAAGGATTTAACTACGCAATAGCTCCAAAAAGAGTACCCGTCGAAGAGATCGTTTCCAACGTCGAAGCAAGTCTTTCCACCATAGACGAACAAGATGCGGAGTTAATTAGGCAAGATGTCGCCAGAGTCTTAAGACAGTCAAAACCACCGCAACCAAACTTAAGCAGAGAAGAAATGCAAGCCTTAAGGAATCTAAACAAAAACGAAAACATTCTAATAATGCCAGCAGACAAAGGAAATGCCACTGTCGTCATGAATACGTCGGATTATAATGCAAAATTGGAGGATATTTTGAACGACCCAATATACAAACTAGTCACCAGAGATCCCACGACATATTTGGAAAAAACAACTAAGTCCAAAATTCTCGATTCATCAATAAACGAGGATACAAAGAAGAAACTTATTCCGAGGGAAAAATCGAGTCGTTGCCCAAAATTCTACGGGCTCCCAAAGATCCATAAGGACGGGGTTCCCCTGCGTCCAATCGTAAGCGCCTTTAACTCACCATTATGCAAGCTGGAAAAACATCTGGCCAGTGCACTTCAGCCTATAGTGGAAAAGGCAGATTCCTATGTTAAAAACTCAGAACATTTCACTCAGATTTTAGGTTCTCTCAGGATGGACAAGGACGACATTATGGCAAGTTTCGATGTCAAATCCCTCTACCCGAGTATTCCAGTAGAAGAGGCACTCTTGCTTATAGAAGAAAACGAAGATCTTCCGCCATACATAATGGATCTGTCAAGACATTGCCTGAAAAACGCTTACTTTATGCACAACGGGAAAATTTACCGACAAATAGATGGAGCAGCAATGGGATCATCTCTCTCACCTGTGATTGCCAACCTCTTCATGATTTACTTCGAAAAGAAAGCAATAGAGAAGGCAAATCTGAAGCCAAAACTATGGACAAGATACGTTGATGACGTATTTGTTGTATGGCCTTTTGGCAAGGAGGAGCTTTTGAAATTCCTAGATCATCTGAATTCCATTCACCCAAGGATTCAATTTACAATAGAACTTGAAGAGGATAACAGTCTGCCCTTTTTAGATGTGCACATCACAAGGACCGAAGATGGACACTTGGAACACACTGTCTATAGAAAACCAACACACACTAATAGATACCTGAACGCTAAATCTCATCACCACCCATCACAGATACAGGCAGTGGCAAATACATTAATTGCTCGGTCCTTCAGGCTCACAAACGAGAGGAACAGAGATAAAGAACTGAAGAAAATTAGTACCTGTCTTCAACAAAACGGATACCAAAGGCGCACCATCAACAAGGCAATCAGTAAACAACAACAGCCGCAGCAGAGAGTGCAGGACGAGACCCAACGAAGATCGATCGCTGTCCTGCCATACATCAAGGGGGTTACTGACAAAATCGGCCGAATATTACGGAAACACGACATATCAACGGCATACAAACCTGACCATACCATCGGAGCAATACTAAGAAACCCAAAACAAAAAATTACTCTGGAAAACCAAGGAGTATACAGTGTAGCATGCGGATCGTGCAGCCTGACGTATGTGGGACAGACCAACAGAAGGATTTCAGCCAGGCTCGAGGAACATCGTTTAGCCATAAGAAACAAACAAACAACATCTGCTTTGTTTCAGCACCAACATCAGACAGGCCATAAAATTGATTTCGGCACTTGCAAACAAATAGCTAACATTCCTGATTTTAGGACTAGGATTATACGAGAGGCCATCGAAATAGAAAAGTCCGGACACCTCAATACGAGAGACGACGCTCTGCATTTATCCAACACGTGGAGAACGATAATCAAACAGCAGAGCGATGCGCAGCAGCCAACGGGGACATCGCAACTACGATCGGGCGAAATTAACAACGCGACAATTCAGGGGGCGGAGCCACCTCCCCCCACGCACAAGCAGCACCGTTACCATCTCCGGCGCAGAGTATAAATACCGCACGCACCGCCGATAACCTCCCAGTGTTCGAAGTGTTTTCGGAGCGCGAGCATTGAAGATGCCAAGTGAGATTTTGGCGAAACGTCTGCAGGATTCCAGTCGGATGCAAGATTTGCAGGATTCCAGTCGGATGCAGGATTCCAGTCGGAGTTCAACGAGCGAACGGATGATATCCCGGAATATAGTGTCATCACATGTTTCCATCCGTGAATCAATACGTGAGAATATATATATATATATATATATATATATATATATTATATATATCACCAGATATAGTCCTACTTTCAAACAGATTTAGCCCTGGTCTGTCGGTTAAGGCGTCTGACTAGAAATCAGATTCTCTATGGCAGCGTAGGTTCGAAACCTACCTACTGCAAACGGCAATTGTTTTGCTTGAAATATACATTTTTAAATTAACAGCTAAGCATAGAAACTTTTCTCAAATATGAGGACTGACTATATAAATTTAAAAAAATATAATGGCCTTATATTTCAACGCATGGCACATGACCAGAAATAGTTCGAATTTCAAACAGATTTAGCCCTGGTCTGTCGGTTAAGGCGTATGACTAGAAATTAGATTCTCTATGGCAGCGTAGGTTCGAAACCTACCTGCTGCAAACGACCATTGTTTTGCTTGAAATATAATTTTTGTAATTAACAGCTCAGCCAAGAAAATTTTGTCAATTATGGGGATTGAGTGCATAAATTTATAACAATATAATGCCCTTATATTTCAAATGGCACATCACCAGAAATAGTTTGACTTCAAAACAGATTTAGCCCTGGTTCGGTTAAGGCATCTCACTGACTGACTAGACTAGAAATCAGATTCTCTATCAGCATAGGTTCGCTACTGCAAACGACTATTGTTTTGCTTGAAATATAATTTTCGTAAATAGCAGCTTATCCCAGAAAATTTTGTCAATTATGGGGATTGAGTTCATAGATTTAAAACAATATAATGCCCTTATATTTCAAATGGCGCATCACAGGAAATAGTTCTACTTTCAAACAGATTTAGCCCTGGTTTGTCGGTTAAGGCGTCTAAGTAGAAATCAGATTCTCTATAGCAGCGAAGCTTCGAAACCTCCCTGCTGCAAGCGACCATTGTTTTGCTTGAAATATAATTTTTGTAATTAACAGCTCAGCCAAGAAAATTTTGTCAATTATGGGGATTGAGTGCATAAATTTAAAACAATATAATGCCCTTATATTTCAAATATCACATCACCAGAAATAGTTTGACTTTCAAACAGATTTAGCCCTGGTTCGGTTAAGGCATCTGACTAGAAATCAGATTCTCTATCAGCGTAGGTTCGCTACTGCAAACGACCATTGTTTTGCTTGAAATATAATTTTCGTAAATAGCAGCTTATCCCAGAACTATTTCTGGTGATGTGCCATGCGTTGAAGTATAACACCATTATATGTTTATAAATTTATGTACTCAATCCCCATATTTAAGAAAAATTTCTGGGCTGAGCCTTTAATTAAAAAATATATATTTCAAGCAAAACAATGGCCGTTTGCAGTAGGTAGGTTTCGAACATACGCTGCCATAGAGAATCTGATTTCTAGTCAGACGCCTTAACCGACAGACCAGGGCTAAATCTGTTTGAAAGTAGAACTATTTCCGGCGATGTGCCATTTGAAATATAAGGGCATTATATTGTTATAAAATTTTCTAGGCTGAGCTGTTAATTACAAAAATTATATTTCAAGCAAAACAAATGGTCGATTGCAGTAGGTAGGTTTCGAACCTATGCTGATAGAGAATCTGATTTCTAGTCAGATGCCTTAACCGAACCAGGGCTAAATCTGTTTGAAAGTCAAACTATTTCTGGTGATGTGATATTTGAAATATAAGGGCATTATATTGTTATAAATTTATGCACTCAATGCCCATAATTGGCAAAATTTTCTTGGCTGAGCTGTTAATTACAAAAATTATATTTCAAGCAAAACAATGGTCGTTTGCAGCAGGTAGGTTTCGAACCTACGCTGCCATAAAGAATCTAATTTCTAGTCATACGCCTTAACCGACAGACCAGGGCAAAATCTGTTTGAAAGTCGAACTATTTCTGGTGATGTGCCATGCGTTGAAATATAACACCATTTTATGTTTATAAATTTATGTACTCAATCCAAATATTTGAGAAAAATTTCTGGGCTGAGCCTTTAATTAAAAAATATATATTTCAAGCAAAACAATTTTCGTTTGCAGTAGGTAGGTTTCGAACCTACGCTGCCATGGAGAATCTGATTTCTGGTCAGACGCCTTAATCGATAGACCAGCACTAAATCTGTTTGAAAGTGGAACTATTTCTGGTGATGTGCAATTTGAAATATAATGGCATTATATTGTTTTAAGTGTATGCACTCAATCCCCATAATTGACAAAATTTTCTGGACTGAGCTGCTAATTACAAAAATTATATTTCAAGCAAAACAAATGGCCGTTTGCAGCAGGTTGGTTTCGATCCTACGCTGCCATGGAGAATCTAATTTGTAGTCAGACGCCTTAACCCACAGACCAGGGCAAAATCTGTTTGAAAGTAGAACTATTTCTTTTGATGTGCCATTTGAAATATAAGGGCATTGTATTGTTTTAAATGTATGCACTCTATCCCCATAATTGACAAACTTTTCTGGACTGAGCTGCTAATTACAAAAATTATATTTCAAGCAAAACAATATTCGCTTGCAGCAGGGAGGTTTCGAAGCTACGCTGCCATAGAGAATCTGATTTCTACTTAGACTCCTTAACCGACAAACCAGGGATAAATCTGTTTGAAAGTAGAACTATTTAATGTGATGCGCCATTTGAAATATAAGGGCATTATATTGTTTTAAATCTATGAACTCAATCCCCATAAATGACAAAATTTTTTGGGATAAGCTGCTATTTACGAAAATTATATTTCAAGCAAAACAATGGTCGTTTGCAGTAGCGAACCTATGCTGATAGAGAATCTGATTTCTAGTCAGATGTCTTAACCGAACCAGGGCTAAATCTGTTTGAAAGTCAAACTATTTCTTGTGATGGGCCATTTGAAATATAAGGGCATTATATTTTTTTAAAAGTTTCTGGGCTGAGCTGTTAATTAAGAAATATATATTTCAAGCAAAACAATGGCCGTTTGCAGTAGGTAGGTTTCGAACATACGCTGCCATAGAGAATCTGATTTCTAGTCAGACGCCTTAACCGACAGACCAGGGCTAAATCTGTTTGAAAGTAGAACTATTTCCGGCGATGTGCCATTTGAAATATAAGGGCATTATATTGTTTTAAATTTATGCACTCAATCCCCATAATTGATAAAATTTTCTAGGCTGAGCTGTTAATTACAAAAATTATATTTCAAGCAAAACAAATGGTCGATTGCAGTAGGTAGGTTTCGAACCTATGCTGATAGAGAATCTGATTTCTAGTCAGATGCCTTAACCGAACCAGGGCTAAATCTGTTTGAAAGTCAAACTATTTCTGGTGATGTGCCATTTGAAATATAAGGGCATTATATTGTTATAAATTTATGCACTCAATGCCCATAATTGGCAAAATTTTCTTGGCTGAGCTGTTAATTACAAAAATTATATTTCAAGCAAAACAATGGTCGTTTGCAGCAGGTAGGTTTCGAACCTACGCTGCCATAAAGAATCTAATTTCTAGTCATACGCCTTAACCGACAGACCAGGGCAAAATCTGTTTGAAAGTCGAACTATTTCTGGTGATGTGCCATGCGTTGAAATATAACACCATTTTATGTTTATAAATTTATGTACTCAATCCAAATATTTGAGAAAAATTTCTGGGCTGAGCCTTTAATTAAAAAATATATATTTCAAGCAAAACAATTTTCGTTTGCAGTAGGTAGGTTTCGAACCTACGCTGCCTTGGAGAATCTGATTTCTGGTCAGACGCCTTAATCGACAGACCAGCACTAAATCTGTTTGAAAGTGGAACTATTTCTGGTGATGTGCAATTTGAAATATAATGGCATTATATTGTTTTAAGTGTATGCACTCAATCCCCATAATTGACAAAATTTTCTGGACTGAGCTGCTAATTACAAAAATTATATTTCAAGCAAAACAAATGGCCGTTTGCAGTAGGTAGGTTTCGAATCTACGCTGCCATGGAGAATCTGATTTCTCGTCAGACGCCTTAATTGACAGACCAGGGCTAAATCTGTTTGAAAGTAGAACAATTTCTTTTGATGTGCCATTTGAAATATAAGGGCATTATATTGTTTTAAATGTATGCACTCAATCCCCATAATTGACAAAATTTTCTGGACTGAGCTGCTAATTACAAAAATTATATTTCAAGCAAAACAAATGGTCGTTTGCAGCAGGTTGGTTTCGATCCTACGCTGCCATGGAGAATCTAATTTGTAGTCAGACGCCTTAACCCACAGACCAGGGCAAAATCTGTTTGAAAGTAGAACTATTTCTTTTGATGTGCCATTTGAAATATAAGGGCATTGTATTGTTTCAAATGTATGCACTCTATCCCCATAATTGACAAACTTTTCTGGACTGAGCTGCTAATTACAAAAATTATATTTCAAGCAAAACAATATTCGCTTGCAGCAGGGAGGTTTCGAAGCTACGCTGCCATAGAGAATCTGATTTCTACTTAGACTCCTTAACCGACAAACCAGCGCTAAATCTGTTTGAAAGTAGAACTATCTCCTGTGATGCGCCATTTGAAATATAAGGCCATTATATTGTTTTAAATCTATGAACTCAATCCCCATAAATGACAAAATTTTCTGGGATAAGCTGCTATTTACGAAAATTATATTTCAAGCAAAGCAATGGTCGTTTGCAGTAGCGAACCTATGCTGATAGAGAATCTGATTTCTAGTCAGATGTCTTAACCGAACCAGGGCTAAATCTGTTTGAAAGTCAAACTATTTCTGGTGATGGGCCATTTGAAATATAAGGGCATCATATTGTTACAAATTTATGCACTCAATCCCCATAATTGACAAAATTTTCTTGACTGAGCTGTTAATTACAAAAATTATATTTCAAGCAAAACAATGGTCGCTTGCAGCAGGTAGGTTTGGAACCTACGCTGCCATAGAGAATCTAATTTCTAGTCATGCGCCTTAACCGACAGACCAGGGCTAAATCTGTTTGAAAGTCGAACTATTTCTGGTGATGTGCCATGCGTTGAAATATAAGGCCATTATATTTTTTTAAATTTATGTAGTCAATCCCCATATTTAAGTAAAGTTTCTGGGCTTAGCTGTTAATTTAAAAATATATATTTCAAGCAAAACAATGGCCGTTTGCAGTAGGTAGGTTTCGAACCTACGCTGCCATAGAGAATCTGATTTCTAGTAAGACGCCTTAACCGACAGACCAGGGCTAAATCTGTTTGAAAGTAGGACTATTTCTAATGATGTGCCATTTAAAATATAAGGGCACTATACTGTTTTAAATTTATGCACTCAATCCCCATAATTGATAAAATTTTCTGGGCTGAGCTGCTAATTACAAAAATTATATTTCAAGCAAAACAAATGGTCGATTGCAGTAGGTAGGTTTCGAACCTATGCTGATAGAGAATCTGATTTCTAGTCAGACGCCTTAACCGACACACCAAAGCTAAATCTGTTTGAAAGTCGAACTATTTCTGGTGATGTGCCAAGCGTTGAAATATAACGCCATTATATGTTTATAAATTTATGTTCTCAATCCCCATATTTGAGAAAAATTTCTGGGCTGAGCTTTTAATTAAAAAATATATATTTTAAGCAAAACAATTTTCGTTTGAAGTAGGTAGATTTCGAACCTACGCTGCAAAGGAGAATCTTATTTCTAGTCAGACGCCTTAATCGACAGACCAGGACTAAATCTGTTTGAAAGTAGAACTATTTCTGTTGATGTGCAATTAGAAATCTAAGGGCATTATATTGTTTTAAATGTATGCACCCAATCCCCATAATTGACAAAATTTTCTGGACTGAGCTGCTAATTACAAAAATTATATTTCAAGCAAAACAAATGGTCGTTTGCAGCAGGTAGTGTTCGAAGCTACGCTGCCATGGAGAATCTGATTTGTAGTCAGACGCCTTAACCCACAGACCAGGGCTAAATCTGTTTGAAAGTAGAACTATTTCTTTTGATGTGCAATTTGAAATATAAGGGCATTATATTGTTTTAAATCTATGAACTCAATCCCCATAATTGACAAAATTTTCTGGGATAAGCTGCTATTTACGAAAATTATATTTCAAGCAAAATAATGGTCTTTTGCAGTAGCGAACCTATGCTGATAGAGAATCTGATTTCTAGTCAGATGCCTTAACCGAACCAGGGCTAAACCTGTTTGAAAGTCAAACTATTTCTGGTGATGTGCCATTTGAAATATAAGGGCATTATATTGTTATAAATTTATGCACTCAATCCCCATAATTGACAAAATTTTCTTGGCTGAGCTGTTAATTTCAAAAATTATATTTCAAGCAAAACAATGGTCGTTTGCAGCAGGTAGGTTTCGAACCTACGCTGCCATAGAGAATCTGATTTCTAGTCATACGCCTTAACCGACAGACCAGGGCTAAATCTGTTTGAAAGTCGAACTATTTCTGGTGATGTGCCATGCGTTGAAATATAAGGCCATTATATTTTTTTAAATTTATGTAGTCAATCCCCATATTTGAGAAAAGTTTCTGGGCTTAGCTGTTAATTTAAAAATATATATTTCAAGCAAAACAATGGCCGTTTGCAGTAGGTAGGTTTCGAACCTACGCTGCCATAGAGAATCTGATTTCTAGTCAGACGCTTTAAGCGACAGACCAGGGCTAAATCTGTTTGAAAGTAGGACTATTTCTGGTGATGTGCTATTTAAAATATAAGGGCATTATATTGTTTTAAATTTATGCACTCAATCCCCATAATTGATAAAATTTTCTGGGCTGAGCTGCTAATTAGAAAAATTATAATTCTAGCAAAACAAATGGTCGATTGCAGTAGGTAGGTTTCGAACCTATGCTGATAGAGAATCTGATTTCTAGTCAGACGCCTTAATCGACACAACAAAGCTAAATCTGTTTGAAAGTCGAACTATTTCTGGTGATGTGCCATGCGTTGAAATATAACGCCATTATATGTTTATAAATTTATGTACTCAATCCCCATATTTGAGAAGAATTTCTGGGCTGAGCTTTTAATTAAAAAATATATATTTCAAGCAAAACAATTTTCGTTTGAAGTAGGTAGATTTCGAACCTACGCTGCTATTTAGAATCTGATTTCTAGTCAGATGCCTTAACCAACAGACCAGGACTAAATCTGTTTGAAAGTGGAACTATTTCTGGTGATGTGCAATTTGAAATATAATGGCATTATATTGTTTTAAATGTATGCACTCAATCCCCATAATTGACAAAATTTTCTGGACTGAGCTGCTAATTACAAAAATTATATTTCAAGCAAAACAAATGGTCGTTTGCAGCAGGTAGGTTTCGAACCTTCGCTGCCATGGAGAATCTGATTTCTCGTCAGACGCCTTAATTGACAGACCAGAAAGTAGAACTATTTCTGGTGATGTGCCATTTGAAATATAAGGGCATTATATTGTTTTAAATTTAAGAACTCAATCCCCATAATTGACAAAATTTTCTGGGATAAGCTGCTATTTACGAAAATTATAATTATATAAATATATTATATAAAAAATATTAAATTTATGCACTCAGTCCCCATAATTGACAAAATTTTCTTTTCTGAGCTGCTAATTACAAAAATTATATTTCAAGCAAAACAATGGTCGTTTGCAGCAGGTAGATTTCGAACCTACACTGCCACAGAGAATTTGATTTCTAGTCAGACGCCTTAACCGACAGACCAGGGCTTAATCTGTTTGAAAGTCGAACTATTTCTGGTGATGTGCCATGCGTTGAAATATAAGGCCATTATATTTTTTTTAATTTATGTAGTCAATACCCATATTTGCGAAAAGTTTCTGGGCTTAGCTGTTAATTAAAAAATATATATTTCAAGCAAAACAATGGTCATTTGCAGCAGGTAGGTTTCGAAACTACGCTGCCACAGAGAATCTGATTTCTAGTCAGACGCCTTAACCGACAGACCAGGGCTAAATCTGTTTGAAAGTCGAACTATTTCTGGTGATGTGCCATGCGTTGAAATAAAAGGCCATTATATTTTTTTTAATTTATGTAGTCAATCCCCATATTTGCGAAAAGTTTCTGGGCTTAGCTGTTAATTAAAAAATATATATTTCACGCAAAACAATGGTCGTTTGCAGCAGGTAGGTTTCGAACCTACGCTGCCACAGAGAATCTGATTTCTAGTCAGACGCCTTAACCGACAGACCAGGGCTAAATCTGTTTGAAAGTCGAACTATTTCTGGTGATGTGCCATGCGTTGAAATATAAGGCCATTATATTTTTTTTAATTTATGTAGTCAATCCCCATATTTGCGAAAAGTTTCTGGGCTTAGCTGTTAATTAAAAAATATATATTTCACGCAAAACAATGGCCGTTTGCAGCAGGTGGGTTTCGAACCTACGCTGCCACAGAGAATCTGATTTCTAGTCAGACGCCTTAACCGACAGACCAGGGCTAAATCTGTTTGAAAGTCGAACTATTTCTGGTGATGTGCCATGCGTTGAAATAAAAGGCCATTATATTTTTTTTAATTTATGTAGTCAATCCCCATATTTGCGAAAAGTTTCTGGGCTTAGCTGTTAATTAAAAAATATATATTTCACGCAAAACAATGGTCGTTTGCAGCAGGTAGGTTTCGAACCTACGCCATTGAAATATAACGCCATTATATGTTTATAAATTTATGTTCTCAATCCCCACATTTGAGAAAAATTTCTGGGCTGAGCTTTTAATTAAAAAATATATATTTCAAGCAAAACAATTTTCGTTTGAAGTAGGTAGATTTCGAACCTACGCTGCAAAGGAGAATCTGATTTCTAGTCAGACGCCTTAATCGACAGACCAGGACTAAATCTGTTTGAAAGTGGAACTATTTATGGTGATGTGCAATTAGAAATATAATGGCATTATATTGTTTTAAATGTATGCACTCAATCCCTATAATTGACAAAATTTTCTGGGCTGAGCTGCTAATTACAAAAATTATATTTCAAGTAAAACAAAAGGTCGTTTGCAGTAGCTAGGTTTCGCAGCTACGCTGCCATAGAGAATCTGATTTCTACTTAAACGCCTTAATCGACAAACCAGGGCTAAATCTGTTTGAAAGTAGAACTATTTCCTGTGATGCGCCATTTGAAATATAAGGGCATTATATTGTTTTAAATCTATGCACTCAATCCCCATAATTGACAAAATTTTCTGGACTGAGCTGCTAATTACAAAAATTATATTTCAAGCAAAACAAGTGGTCGTTTGCAGCAGGTAGGGTTCGAACCTACGCTGCCATGGAGAATCTGATTTGTAGTCAGACGCCTTAACCCACAGACCAGGGCTAAATCTGTTTGAAAGTAGAACTATTTCTTTTGATGTGCAATTTGAAATATAATGGCATTATATTGTTTTAAATGTATGCACTCAATCCCTATAATTGACAAAATTTTCTGGGCTGAGCTGCTAATTACAAAAATTATATTTCAAGTAAAACAAATGGTCGTTTGCAGTAGCTAGGTTCCGACCCTATGCTGATAGAGAATCTGATTTCTAGTCAGACGCCTTAACCGACACACCAATGCTAAATCTGTTTTAAATTCGAACTATTTCTGGTGATGTGCCATTCTTTGAAATATAACGCCATTATATGTTTATAAATTTATGTACTCAATCCCCATATTTGAGAAAAATTTCTGGGCTGAGCTTTTAATTAAAAAATATATATTTCAAGCAAAACAATTTTCCTTTGCAGTAGGTAGGTTTCGAACCTACGCTGCCATGGAGAATCTGATTTCTAGTCAGACGCCTTAATCGACAGACCAGGACTAAATCTGTTTGAAAGTGGAACTATTTCTGGTGATGTGCAATTTGAAATATAACGGCATTATATTGTTTTAAATGTATGCACTCAATCCCCATAATTGACAAAATTTTCTGGACTGAGCTGCTAATTACAAAAATTATATTTCAAGCAAAACAATGGTCGCTTGCAGCAGGGAGGTTTCGCAGCTACGCTGCCATAGAGAATCTGATTTCTACTTAGACGCCTTAATCGACAAACCAGGGCTAAATCTGTTTGAAAGTAGAACTATTTCCTGTGATGCGCCATTTGAAATATAAGGGCATTATATTGTTTTAAATCTATGAACTCAATCCCCATAATTGACAAAATTTTCTGTGATAAGCTGCTATTTTCGAAAATTATATTTCAAGCAAAACAATGGTCTTTTGCAGTAGCGAACCTATGCTGATAGAGAATCTGATTTCTAGTCAGATGCCTTAACCGAACCAGGGCTAAACCTGTTTGAAAGTCAAACTATTTCTGGTGATGTGCCATTTGAAATATAAGGGCATTATATTGTTATAAATTTATGTACTCAATCCCCATAATTGACAAAATTTTCTTGGCTGAGCTGTTAATTACAAAAATTATATTTCAAGCAAAACAATGGTCGTTTGCAGCAGGTAGGTTTCGAAACTACGCTGCCATAGAGAATCTAATTTCTAGTCATACGCCTTAACCGACAGACCAGGGCTAAATCTGTTTGAAAGTCGAACTATTTCTGGTGATGTGCCATGCGTTGAAATATAATGCCATTATATTTTTTTAAATTTATGTAGTCAATCCCCATATTTGAGAAAAGTTTCTGGGCTTAGCTGTTAATTTAAAAATATATATTTCAAGCAAAACAATGGCCGTTTGCAGTAGGTGGGTTTCGAACCTACGCTGCCATAGAGAATCTGATTTCTAGTCAGACGCTTTAACCGACAGACCTGGGCTAAATCTGTTTGAAAGTAGGACTATTTCTGGTGATGTGCCATTTAAAATATAAGGGCATTATATTGTTTTAAATTTATGCACTCAATCCCCATAATTGATAAAATTTTCTGGGCTGAGCTGCTAATTAGAAAAATTATATTTCAAACAAAACAAATGGTCGATTGCAGTAGGTAGGTTTCGAACCTATGCTGATAGAGAATCTGATTTCTAGTCAGACGCCTTAATCGACACACCAAAGCTAAATCTGTTTGAAAGTCGAACTATTTCTGGTGATGTGCCATGCGTTGAAATATAACGTCATTATATGTTTATAAATTTATGTACTCAATCCCCATATTTGAGAAAAATTTCTGGGCTGAGCTTTTAATTAAAAAATATATATTTCAAGCAAAACAATTTTCGTTTGAAGTAGGTAGATTTCGAACCTACGCTGCTATTTAGAATCTGATTTCTAGTCAGATGCCTTAATCAACAGACCAGGACTAAATCTGTTTGAAAGTGGAACTATTTCTGGTGATGTGCAATTTGAAATATAATGGCATTATATTGTTTTAAATGTATGCACTCAATCCCCATAATTGACAAAATTTTCTGGACTGAGCTGCTAATTATAAAAATTATATTTCAAGCAAAACAAATGGCCGCTTGCAGTAGGTAGGTTTCGAACCTACGCTGCCATGGAGGATCTGATTTCTCGTCAGACGCCTTAATTGACAGACCAGGGCTAAATCTGTTTGAAAGTAGAACTATTTCTTTTGATGTGCCATTTAAAATATAAGGGCATTATATTGTTTTAAATGTATGCACTCAATCCCCATAATTGACAAAATTTTCTGGACTGAGCTGCTAATAACAAAAATTATATTTCAAGCAAAACAAATGGTCGTTTGCAGCAGGTAGGTTTCGAATCTTCGCTGCCATGGAGAATCTGATTTCTCGTCAGACGCCTTAATTGACAGACCAGGGCTAAATCTGTTTGAAAGTAGAACTATTTCTTTTGATGTGCCATTTGAAATATAAGGGCATTATATTGTTTTAAATGTATGCACTCTATCCCCATAATTGACAAACTTTTCAGGACTGAGCTGCTAATTACAAAAATTATATTTCAAGCAAAACAAATGGTCGTTTGCAGCAGGTAGGTTTCGAGCCTATGCTGATAGAGAATCTGATTTCTAGTTAGACGCCTTAACCGACACACCAAAGCTAAATCTGTTTGAAAGTCGAACTATTTCTGGTGATGTGCCATGCGTTGAAATATAACGCCATTATATGTTTATAAATTTATGTACTCAATCCCCATATTTGAGAAAAGTTTCTGGGCTGAGCTGTTAAATAAAAAAAATATATTTCAAGCAAAACAATGGCCGTTTGCAGTAGGTAGGTTTCGAACATACGCTGCCATAGAGAATCTGATTTCTAGTCAGACGCCTTAATCGACAGACCAGGACTAAATCTGTTTGAAAGTGGAACTATTTCTGGTGATGTGCAATTTGAAATATAAGGGCATTATATTGTTTTAAATTTATGCACTCAATCCCCATAATTGACAAAATTTTCTGGACTGAGCTGCTAATTACAAAAACTATATTTCAAGCAAAACAAATGATCGTTTGCAGCAGGTAGGTTTCGAACCTACGCTGCCATGGAGAATCTGATTTCTAGTCAGACGCCTTATCCGACCGACCAAAGCTAAATCGTTTGAAAGTCGAACTATTTCTGGTGATGTGCCCTGCGTTGAAATATAACGCCATTATATGTTTATAAATTTATGTACTCAATCCCCATATTTGAGAAAAATTTCTGTGCTGAGCTTTTAATTAAAAATATATATTTCAAGCAAAACAATTTTCGTTTGAAGTAGGTAGATTTCGAACCTACGCTGCCATTTAGAATCTGATTTCTAGTCAGACGCCTTAATCGACAGACCAGGACTAAATCTGTTTGAAAGTGGAACTATTTCTGGTGATGTGCAATTTGAAATATAATGGCATTATATTGTTTTAAATGTATGCACTCAATCCCCATAATTGACAAAATTTTCTGGACTGAGCTGCTAATTACAAAAATTATATTTCAAGCAAAACAAATGATCGTTTGCAGCAGGTAGGTTTCGAACCTACGCTGCCATGGAGAATCTGATTTCTAGTCAAACGCCTTAACCGACCGACCAAAGCTAAATCGTTTGAAAGTCGAACTATTTCTGGTGATGTGCCCTGCGTTGAAATATAACGCCATTATATGTTTATAAATTTATGTACTCAATCCCCATATTTGAGAAAAATTTCTGTGCTGAGCTTTTAATTAAAAATATATATTTCAAGCAAAACAATTTTCGTTTGAAGTAGGTAGATTTCGAACCTACGCTGCCATTTAGAATCTGATTTCTAGTCAGACACCTTAATCGACAGACCAGGACTAAATCTGTTTGAAAGTGGAACTATTTCTGGTGATGTGCAATTTGAAATATAATGGCATTTTATTGTTTTAAATGTATGCACTCAATCCCCATAATTGACAAAATTTTCTTGGCTGAGCTGCTAATTACAAAAATTATATTTCAAGCAAAACAAATGATCGTTTGCAGCAGGTAGGTTTCGAACCTACGCTGCCATGGAGAATCTGATTTCTAGTCAAACGCCTTAACCGACCGACCAAAGCTAAATCGTTTGAAAGTCGAACTATTTCTGGTGATGTGCCCTGCGTTGAAATATAACGCCATTATATGTTTATAAATTTATGTACTCAATCCCCATATTTGAGAAAAATTTCTGTGCTGAGCTTTTAATTAAAAATATATATTTCAAGCAAAACAATTTTCGCTTGAAGTAGGTAGATTTCGAACCTACGCTGCCACAGAGAATCTGATTTCTAGTCAGACGCCTTAACCGACAGACCAGGGCTAAATCTGTTTGAAAGTCGAACTATTTCTGGTGATGTGCCATGCGTTGAAATATAAGGCCATTATATTTTTTTTAATTTATGTAGTCAATCCCCATATTTGCGAAAAGTTTCTGGGCTTAGCTGTTAATTAAAAAATATATATTTCAAGCAAAACAATTGCCGTTTGCAGTAGGTAGGTTTCGAACATACGCTGCCATAGAGAATCTGATTTCTAGTCAGACGCCTTAACCGACAGACCAGGGCTAAATCTGTTTGAAAGTAGAACTATTTCTGGTGATGTGCCATTTGAAATATAAGGGCATTATATTGTTTTAAATTTAAGAACTCAATCCCCATAATTGACAAAATTTTCTGGGATAAGCTGCTATTTACGAAAATTATATTTCAAGCAAAACGATGGTCGTTTGCAGTAGCGAACCTATGCTGATAGAGAATCTGATTTCTAGTCAGACGCCTTAACCGACAGACCAAGGCTAAATCTGTTTGAAAGTCGAACTATTTCTGGTGATGTGTCATGCGTTGAAATATAAGGCCATTATATTTTTTTTAATTTATGTAGTCAATCCCCATATTTGCGAAAAGTTTCTGGGCTTAGCTGTTAATTAAAAAATATATATTTCAAGCAAAACAATTGCCGTTTGCAGTAGGTAGGTTTCGAACATACGCTGCCATAGAGAATCTGATTTCTAGTCAGACGCCTTAACCGACAGACCAGGGCTAAATCTGTTTGAAAGTAGAACTATTTCTGGTGATGTGCCATTTGAAATATAAGGGCATTATATTGTTTTAAATTTAAGAACTCAATCCCCATAATTGACAAAATTTTCTGGGATAAGCTGCTATTTACGAAAATTATATTTCAAGCAAAACGATGGTCGTTTGCAGTAGCGAACCTATGCTGATAGAGAATCTGATTTCTAGTCAGACGCCTTAACCGACAGACCAGGGCTAAATCTGTTTGAAAGTAGAACTACTTCTGGTTATGTGCCCTGCGTTGAAATATAACGCCATTATATGTTTATAAATTTATGTACTCAATCCCCATATTTGAGAAAAATTTCTGTGCTGAGCTTTTAATTAAAAATATATATTTCAAGCAAAACAATTTTCGTTTGAAGTAGGTAGATTTCGAACCTACGCTGCCATTTAGAATCTGATTTCTAGTCAGACGCCTTAATCGACAGACCAGGACTAAATCTGTTTGAAAGTGGAACTATTTCTGGTGATGTGCAATTTGAAATATAATGGCATTATATTGCTTTAAATGTATGCACTCAATCCCCATAATTGACAAAATTTTCTGGACTGAGCTGCTAATTACAAAAATTATATTTCAAGCAAAACAAATGATCGTTTGCAGCAGGTAGGTTTCGAACCTACGCTGCCATGGAGAATCTGATTTCTAGTCAGACGCCTTAACCGACCGACCAAAGCTAAATCGTTTGAAAGTCGAACTATTTCTGGTGATGTGCCCTGCGTTGAAATATAACGCCATTATATGTTTATAAATTTATGTACTCAATCCCCATATTTGAGAAAAATTTCTGTGCTGAGCTTTTAATTAAAAATATATATTTCAAGCAAAACAATTTTCGTTTGAAGTAGGTAGATTTCGAACCTACGCTGCCATTTAGAATCTGATTTCTAGTCAGACACCTTAATCGACAGACCAGGACTAAATCTGTTTGAAAGTGGAACTATTTCTGGTGATGTGCCATTTGAAATATAAGGGCATTATATTGTTTTAAATTTATGCACTCAGTCCCCATAATTGACAAAATTTTCTTGGATGAGCTGCTAATTACAAAAATTATATTTCAAGCAAAACAATGGTCGTTTGCAGCAGATATATTTCGAACCTACACTGCCACAGAGAATCTGATTTCTAGTCAGACGCCTTAACCGACAGACCAGGGCTAAATTTGTTTGAATGTCGAACTATTTCTGGTGATGTGCCATGCGTTGAAATATAAGGCCATTATATTTTTTTTAATTTATGTAGTCAATCCCCATATTTGCGAAAAGTTTCTGGGCTTAGCTGTTAATTAAAAAATATATATTTCACGCAAAACGATGGTCGTTTGCATCAGGTAGGTTTCGAACCTACGCTGCCACAAAGAATCTGATTTCTAGTCAGACGCCTTAACCGACAGACCAGGGCTAAATCTGTTTGAAAGTCGAACTATTTCTGGTGATGTGCCATGCGTTGAAATAAAAGGCCATTATATTTTTTTTAATTTATGTAGTCAATCCCCATATTTGCGAAAAGTTTCTGGGCTTAGCTGTTAATTAAAAAATATATATTTCAAGCAAAATAATGGCCGTTTGCAGTAGGTAGGTTTCGAACATACGCTGCCATAGAGAATCTGATTTCTATTCAGACGCCTTAACCGACAGACCAGGGCTAAATCTGTTTGAAAGTAGAACTACTTCTGGTGATGTGCCATTTGAAATATAAGGGCATTATATTGTTTTAAATTTATGCACTCAATCCCCATAATTGACAAAATTTTCTTGGCTGAGCAGCTAATTACAAAAATTATATTTCAAGCAAAACAATGGTCGTTTGCAGCAGGTAGATTTCGAACCTACACTGCCACAGAGAATCTGATTTCTAGTCAGACGCCTTAACCGACAGACCAGGGCTAAATCTGTTTGAATGTCGAACTATTTCTGGTGATGTGCCATGCGTTGAAATAAAAGGCCATTATATTTTTTTTAATTTATGTAGTCAATCCCCATATTTGAGGAAAGTTTCTGGGCTGAGCTGTTAATTAATAAATATATATTTCAAGCAAAACAATTGCCGTTTGCAGTAGGTAGGTTTCGAACCTACGTTGCCATGGAGAATCTGATTTCTGGTCAGATGCCTTAGCCGACAGACCAGGGCTAAATCTGTTTGAAAGTAGAACTATTTCTGGTGATGTGCCATTTGAAATATAAAGGCATTACATTCTTATAAATTTATGCACTCAATCCCCATAATTGACAAAATTTTCTTGGCTGAGGTTTTAATTAAAAAATATATATTTCAAGCAAAACAATTTTCGTTTGCAGTAGGTAGGTTTCGAACCTACGCTGCCATAGAGAATCTGATTTCTAGTCAGACGCCTTAACCGACAGACCAGGGCTAAATCTGTTTGAAAGTCGAACTATTTCTGGTGATGTGCCATGCGTTGAAATATAGGGCCATTATATTTTTTTTAATTTATGTAGTCAATCCCCATATTTGCGAAAAGTTTCTGGGCTTAGCTATTAATTAAAAAATATATATTTCAAGCAAAATAATGGCCGTTTGCAGTAGGTAGGTTTCGAACTTACGCTGCCATAGAGAATCTGAATTCTATTCAGACGCCTTAACCGGCAGACAAGGGCTAAATCTGTTTGAAAGTTTAACTATTTCTGGTGATGTGCCATTTGAAATATAAGGGCATTATATTGTTTTAAATTTATGCACTCAGTCCCCATAATTGACAAAATTTTCTTGGCTGAGCTGCTAATTACAAAAATTATATTTCAAGCAAAACAATGGTCGTTTGCAGCAGGTAGATTTCGAACCTACACTGCCACAGAGAATCTGATTTCTAGTCAGACGCCTTAACCGACAGACCAGGGCTAAATCTGTTTGAATGTCGAACTATTTCTGGTGATGTGCCATGCGTTGAAATAAAAGGCCATTATATATTTTTTAATTTATGTAGTCAATCCCCATATTTGAGGAAAGTTTCTGGGCTGAGCTGTTAATTAAAAAATATATATTTCAAGCAAAACAATTGCCGTTTGCAGTAGGTAGGTTTCGAACCTACGTTGCCATGGAGAATCTGATTTCTGGTCAGATGCCTTAGCCGACAGACCAGGGCTAAATCTGTTTGAAAGTAGAACTATTTCTGGTGATGTGCCATTTGAAATATAAATGCATTACATTCTTATAAATTTATGCACTCAATCCCCATAATTGACAAAATTTTCTTGGCTGAGGTTCTAATTAAAAAATATATATTTCAAGCAAAACAATTTTCGTTTGCAGTAGGTAGGTTTCGAACCTACGCTGCCATAGAGAATCTGATTTCTAGTCAGACGCCTTAACCGACAGACCAGGGCTAAATCTGTTTGAAAGTAGAACTACTTCTGGTGATGTGCCATTTGAAATATAAGGGCATTATATTGTTTTAAATTTATGCACTCAATCCCCATATTTGACAAAATTTTCTTGGCTGAGCAGCTAATTACAAAAATTATATTTCAAGCAAAACAATGGTCGTTTGCAGCAGGCAGATTTCGAACCTACACTGCCACAGAGAATCTGATTTCTAGTCAGACGCCTTAACCGACAGACCAGGGCTAAATCTGTTTGAAAGTCGAACTATTGCTGGTGATGTGCCATGCGTTGAAATATAAGGCCATTATATTTTTTTTAATTTATGTAGTCAATCCCCATGTTTGCGAAAAGTTTCTGGGCTTAGCTATTAATTAAAAAATATATATTTCAAGCAAAATAATGGCCGTTTGCAGTAGGTAGGTTTCGAACTTACGCTGCCATAGAGAATCTGAATTCTATTCAGACGCCTTAACCGGCAGACAAGGGCTAAATCTGTTTGAAAGTTGAACTATTTCTGGTGATGTGCCATTTGAAATATAAGGGCATTATATTGTTTTAAATTTATGCACTCAGTCCCCATAATTGACAAAATTTTCTTGGCTGAGCTGCTAATTACAAAAATTATATTTCAAGCAAAACAATGGTCGTTTGCAGCAGGTAGATTTCGAACCTACACTGCCACAGAGAATCTGATTTCTAGTCAGACGCCTTAACCGACAGACCAGGGCTAAATCTGTTTGAAAGTCGAACTATTTCTTTTGATGTGCCATGCGTTGAAATAAAAGGCCATTATATTTTTTTTAATTTATGTAGTCAATCCCCATATTTGAGAAAAGTTTCTGTTCTGAGCTGTTAATTAAAAAATATATATTTCAAGCAAAACAATTGCCGTTTGCAGTAGGTAGGTTTCGAACCTACGCTGCCATGGAGAATCTGATTTCTGGTCAGATGCCTTAGCCGACAGACCAGGGCTAAATCTGTTTGAAAGTAGAACTATTTCTGGTGATGTGCCATTTGAAATATAAGGGCATTATATTGTTTTAAATTTATGCACTCAGTCCCCATAATTGACAAAATTTTCTTGGATGAGCTGCTAATTACAAAAATTTAATTTCAAGCAAAACAATGGTCGTTTGCAGCAGATATATTTCGAACCTACACTGCCACAGAAAATCTGATTTCTAGTCAGACGCCTTAACCGACAGACCAGGGCTAAATCTGTTTGAAAGTCGAACTATTTCTGGTGATGTGCCATGCGTTGAAATAAAAGGCCATTATATTTTTTTTAATTTATGTAGTCAATCCCCATATTTGCGAAAAGTTTCTGGGCTTAGCTGTTAATTAAAAAATATATATTTCAAGCAAAGTAATGGCCGTTTGCAGTAGGTAGGTTTCGAACTTACGCTGCCATAGAGAATCTGATTTCTAGTCAGACGCCTTAACCGACAGACCAGGGCTAAATCTGTTTGAAAGTCGAACTATTTCTGGTGATGTGCCATGCGTTGAAATATAGGGCCATTATATTTTTTTTAATTTATGTAGTCAATCCCCATATTTGCGAAAAGTTTCTGGGCTTAGCTATTAATTAAAAAATATATATTTCAAGCAAAATAATGGCCGTTTGCAGTAGGTAGGTTTCGAACTTACGCTGCCATAGAGAATCTGAATTCTATTCAGACGCCTTAACCGGCAGACAAGGGCTAAATCTGTTTGAAAGTTTAACTATTTCTGGTGATGTGCCATTTGAAATATAAGGGCATTATATTGTTTTAAATTTATGCACTCAGTCCCCATAATTGACAAAATTTTCTTGGCTGAGCTGCTAATTACAAAAATTATATTTCAAGCAAAACAATGGTCGTTTGCAGCAGGTAGATTTCGAACCTACACTGCCACAGAGAATCTGATTTCTAGTCAGACGCCTTAACCGACAGACCAGGGCTAAATCTGTTTGAATGTCGAACTATTTCTGGTGATGTGCCATGCGTTGAAATAAAAGGCCATTATATATTTTTTAATTTATGTAGTCAATCCCCATATTTGAGGAAAGTTTCTGGGCTGAGCTGTTAATTAAAAAATATATATTTCAAGCAAAACAATTGCCGTTTGCAGTAGGTAGGTTTCGAACCTACGTTGCCATGGAGAATCTGATTTCTGGTCAGATGCCTTAGCCGACAGACCAGGGCTAAATCTGTTTGAAAGTAGAACTATTTCTGGTGATGTGCCATTTGAAATATAAATGCATTACATTCTTATAAATTTATGCACTCAATCCCCATAATTGACAAAATTTTCTTGGCTGAGGTTCTAATTAAAAAATATATATTTCAAGCAAAACAATTTTCGTTTGCAGTAGGTAGGTTTCGAACCTACGCTGCCATAGAGAATCTGATTTCTAGTCAGACGCCTTAACCGACAGACCAGGGCTAAATCTGTTTGAAAGTAGAACTACTTCTGGTGATGTGCCATTTGAAATATAAGGGCATTATATTGTTTTAAATTTATGCACTCAATCCCCATATTTGACAAAATTTTCTTGGCTGAGCAGCTAATTACAAAAATTATATTTCAAGCAAAACAATGGTCGTTTGCAGCAGGCAGATTTCGAACCTACACTGCCACAGAGAATCTGATTTCTAGTCAGACGCCTTAACCGACAGACCAGGGCTAAATCTGTTTGAAAGTCGAACTATTGCTGGTGATGTGCCATGCGTTGAAATATAAGGCCATTATATTTTTTTTAATTTATGTAGTCAATCCCCATGTTTGCGAAAAGTTTCTGGGCTTAGCTATTAATTAAAAAATATATATTTCAAGCAAAATAATGGCCGTTTGCAGTAGGTAGGTTTCGAACTTACGCTGCCATAGAGAATCTGAATTCTATTCAGACGCCTTAACCGGCAGACAAGGGCTAAATCTGTTTGAAAGTTGAACTATTTCTGGTGATGTGCCATTTGAAATATAAGGGCATTATATTGTTTTAAATTTATGCACTCAGTCCCCATAATTGACAAAATTTTCTTGGCTGAGCTGCTAATTACAAAAATTATATTTCAAGCAAAACAATGGTCGTTTGCAGCAGGTAGATTTCGAACCTACACTGCCACAGAGAATCTGATTTCTAGTCAGACGCCTTAACCGACAGACCAGGGCTAAATCTGTTTGAAAGTCGAACTATTTCTTTTGATGTGCCATGCGTTGAAATAAAAGGCCATTATATTTTTTTTAATTTATGTAGTCAATCCCCATATTTGAGAAAAGTTTCTGTTCTGAGCTGTTAATTAAAAAATATATATTTCAAGCAAAACAATTGCCGTTTGCAGTAGGTAGGTTTCGAACCTACGCTGCCATGGAGAATCTGATTTCTGGTCAGATGCCTTAGCCGACAGACCAGGGCTAAATCTGTTTGAAAGTAGAACTATTTCTGGTGATGTGCCATTTGAAATATAAGGGCATTATATTGTTTTAAATTTATGCACTCAGTCCCCATAATTGACAAAATTTTCTTGGATGAGCTGCTAATTACAAAAATTTAATTTCAAGCAAAACAATGGTCGTTTGCAGCAGATATATTTCGAACCTACACTGCCACAGAAAATCTGATTTCTAGTCAGACGCCTTAACCGACAGACCAGGGCTAAATCTGTTTGAAAGTCGAACTATTTCTGGTGATGTGCCATGCGTTGAAATAAAAGGCCATTATATTTTTTTTAATTTATGTAGTCAATCCCCATATTTGCGAAAAGTTTCTGGGCTTAGCTGTTAATTAAAAAATATATATTTCAAGCAAAGTAATGGCCGTTTGCAGTAGGTAGGTTTCGAACTTACGCTGCCGTAGAGAATCTGAATTCTATTCAGACGCCTTAACGGACAGACCAGGGCTAAATCTGTTTGAAAGTAGAACTATTTCTGGTGATGTGCCATTTGAAATATAAGGGCATTATATTGTTTTAAATTTATGCACTCAGTCCCCATAATTGACAAAATTTTCTTGGCTGAGCTGCTAATTACAAAAATTATATTTCAAGCAAAACAATGGTCGTTTGCAGCATTTAGATTTCGAACCTAGACTGCCACAGAGAATCTGATTTCTAGTCAGACGCCTTAACCGACAGACCAGGGCTAAATCTGTTTGAAAGTCGAACTATTTCTGGTGATATGCCATGCGTTGAAATATAAGGCCATTATATTTTTTTTAATTTATGTGGTCAATCCCCATATTTGCGAAAAGTTTCTGGGCTTAGCTGTTAATTAAAAAATATACATTTCACGCAAAACTATGGTCGTTTGCAGCAGGTAGGTTTCGAACCTACGCTGCCACAGAGAATCTGATTTCTATTCAGACGCCTTAACCGACAGACCAGGGCTAAATCTGTTTGAAAGTAGAACTACTTCTGGTGATGTGCCATTTGAAATATAAGGGCATTATATTGTTTTAAATTTATGCACTCAATCCCCATAATTGACAAAATTTTCTTGGCTGAGCAGCTAATTACAAAAATTATATTTCAAGCAAAACAATGGTCGTTTGCAGCAGGTAGATTTCGAACCTACACTGCCACAGAGAATCTGATTTCTAGTCAGACGCCTTAACCGACAGACCAGGGTTAAATCTGTTTGAAAGTCGAACTATTTCTGGTGATGTGCCATGCGTTGAAATATAAGGCCATTATATTTTTTTTAATTTATGTAGTCAATCCCCATATTTGCAAAAAGTTTCTGGGCTTAGCTGTTAATTAAAAAATATATATTTCAAGCAAAATAATGGCCGTTTGCAGTAGGTAGGTTTCGAACTTACGCTGCCATAGAGAATCTGAATTCTATTCAGACGCCTTAACCGACAGACAAGGGCTAAATCTGTTTGAAAGTTGAACTATTTCTGGTGATGTGCCATTTGAAATATAAGGGCATTATATTGTTTTAAATTTATGCACTCAGTCCCCATAATTGACAAAATTTTCTTGGCTGAGCTGCTAATTACAAAAATTATATTTCAAGCAAAACAATGGTCGTTTGCAGCAGGTAGATTTCGAACCTACACTGCCACAGAGAATCTGATTTCTAGTCAGACGCCTTAACCGACAGACCAGGGCTAAATCTGTTTGAATGTCGAACTATTTCTGGTGATGTGCCATGCGTTGAAATAAAAGGCCATTATATTTTTTTTAATTTATGTAGTCAATCCCCATATTTGAGGAAAGTTTCTGGGCTGAGCTGTTAATTAAAAAATATATATTTCAAGCAAAACAATTGCCGTTTGCAGTAGGTAGGTTTCGAACCTACGTTGCCATGGAGAATCTGATTTCTGGTCAGATGCCTTAGCCGACAGACCAGGGCTAAATCTGTTTGAAAGTAGAACTACTTCTGGTGATGTGCCATTTGAAATATAAGGGCATTATATTGTTTTAAATTTATGCACTCAATCCCCATATTTGACAAAATTTTCTTGGCTGAGCAGCTAATTACAAAAATTATATTTCAAGCAAAACAATGGTCGTTTGCAGCAGGCAGATTTCGAACCTACACTGCCACAGAGAATCTGATTTCTAGTCAGACGCCTTAACCGACAGACCAGGGCAAAATCTGTTTGAAAGTAGAACTATTTCTGGTGATGTGCCATTTGAAATATAAAGGCATTACATTCTTATAAATTTATGCACTCAATCCCCATAATTGACAAAATTTTCTTGGCTGAGGTTTTAATTAAAAAATATATATTTCAAGCAAAACAATTTTCGTTTGCAGTAGGTAGGTTTCGAACCTACGCTGCCATAGAGAATCTGATTTCTAGTCAGACGCCTTAACCGACAGACCAGGGCTAAATCTGTTTGAAAGTAGAACTACTTCTGGTGATGTGCCATTTGAAATATAAGGGCATTATTTTGTTTTAAATTTATGCACTCAATCCCCATATTTGACAAAATTTTCTTGGCTGAGCAGCTAATTACAAAAATTATATTTCAAGCAAAACAATGGTCGTTTGCAGCAGGCAGATTTCGAACCTACACTGCCACAGAGAATCTGATTTCTAGTCAGACGCCTTAACCGACAGACCAGGGCTAAATCTGTTTGAAAGTCGAACTATTTCTGGTGATGTGCCATGCGTTGAAATATAAGGCCATTATATTTTTTTTAATTTATGTAGTCAATCCCCATATTTGCGAAAAGTTTCTGGGCTTAGCTATTAATTAAAAAATATATATTTCAAGCAAAATAATGGCCGTTTGCAGTAGGTAGGTTTCGAACTTACGCTGCCATAGAGAATCTGAATTCTATTCAGACGCCTTAACCGGCAGACAAGGGCTAAATCTGTTTGAAAGTTGAACTATTTCTGGTGATGTGCCATTTGAAATATAAGGGCATTATATTGTTTTAAATTTATGCACTCAGTCCCCATAATTGACAAAATTTTCTTGGCTGAGCTGCTAATTACAAAAATTATATTTCAAGCAAAACAATGGTCGTTTGCAGCAGGTAGATTTCGAACCTACACTGCCACAGAGAATCTGATTTCTAGTCAGACGCCTTAACCGACAGACCAGGGCTAAATCTGTTTGAAAGTCGAACTATTTCTTTTGATGTGCCATGCGTTGAAATAAAAGGCCATTATATTTTTTTTAATTTATGTAGTCAATCCCCATATTTGAGAAAAGTTTCTGGGCTGAGCTGTTAATTAAAAAATATATATTTCAAGCAAAACAATTGCCGTTTGCAGTAGGTAGGTTTCGAACCTACGCTGCCATGGAGAATCTGATTTCTGGTCAGATGCCTTAGCCGACAGACCAGGGCTAAATCTGTTTGAAAGTAAAACTATTTCTGGTGATGTGCCATATGAAATATAAGGGCATTATATTGTTTTAGATTTATGCACTCAGTCCCCATAATTGACAAAATTTTCTTGGATGAGCTGCTAATTACAAAAATTTAATTTCAAGCAAAACAATGGTCGTTTGCAGCAGATATATTTCGAACCTACACTGCCACAGAAAATCTGATTTCTAGTCAGACGCCTTAACCGACAGACCAGGGCTAAATCTGTTTGAAAGTCGAACTATTTCTGGTGATGTGCCATGCGTTGAAATAAAAGGCCATTATATTTTTTTTAATTTATGTAGTCAATCCCCATATTTGCGAAAAGTTTCTGGGCTTAGCTGTTAATTAAAAAATATATACTTCAAGCAAAGTAATGGCCGTTTGCAGTAGGTAGGTTTCGAACTTACGCTGCCATAGAGAATCTGAATTCTATTCAGACGCCTTAACCGACAGACCAGGGCTAAATCTGTTTGAAAGTAGAACTATTTCTGGTGATGTGCCATTTGAAATATAAGGGCATTATATTGTTTTAAATTTATGCACTCAGTCCCCATAATTGACAAAATTTTCTTGGCTGAGCTGCTAATTACAAAAATTATATTTCAAGCAAAACAATGGTCGTTTGCAGCATTTAGATTTCGAACCTACACTGCCACAGAGAATCTGATTTCTAGTCAGACGCCTTAACCGACAGACCAGGGCTAAATCTGTTTGAAAGTCGAACTATTTCTGGTGATATGCCATGCGTTGAAATATAAGGCCATTATATTTTTTTTAATTTATGTGGTCAATCCCCATATTTGCGAAAAGTTTCTGGGCTTAGCTGTTAATTAAAAAATATACATTTCACGCAAAACTATGGTCATTTGCAGCAGGTAGGTTTCGAACCTACGCTGCCACAGAGAATCTGATTTCTAGTCAGACGCCTTAACCGACAGACCAGGGCTAAATCTGTTTGAAAGTCGAACTATTTCTGGTGATATGCCATGCGTTGAAATATAAGGCCATTATATTTTTTTTAATTTATGTAGTCAATCCCCATATTTGCGAAAAGTTTCTGGGCTTAGCTGTTAATTAAAAAATATACATTTCACGCAAAACAATGGTCGTTTGCAGCAGGTAGGTTTCGAACCTACGCTGCCACAGAGAATCTGATTTCTAGTCAGACGCCTTAACCGACAGACCAGGGCTAAATCTGTTTGAAAGTAGAACTATTTCCGGTGATGTGCCATTTGAAATATAAGGGCATTATATTGTTTTAAATTTATGAACTCAATCCCCATAATTGATAAAATTTTCTGGGATAAGCTGCTATTTACGAAAATTATATTTCAAGCAAAACAATGGTCGTTTGCAGTAGCGAACCTATGCTGATAGAGAATCTGATTTCTAGTCAGACGCCTTAACCGACAGACCAAGGCTAAATCTGTTTGAAAGTCGAACTATTTCTGGTGATGTGCCATGCGTTGAAATATAAGGCCATTATATTGTTTTAAATTTATGTAGTCAATCCCCATATTTGCGAAAAGTTTCTGGGCTTAGCTGTTAATTAATGAATATATATTTCAAGCAAAATAATGGCCGTTTGCAGTAGGTAGGTTTCGAACTTACGCTGCCATAGAGAATCTGAATTCTATTCAGACGCCTTAACCGACAGACCAGGGCTAAATCTGTTTGAAAGTAGAACTATTTCTGGTGATGTGCCATTTGAAATATAAGGGCATTATATTGTTTTAAATTTATGCACTCAGTCCCCATAATTGACAAAATTTTCTTGGCTGAGCTGCTAATTTCAAAAATTATATTTCAAGCAAAACAATGGTCGTTTGCAGCAGGTAGATTTCGAACCTACACTGCCACAGAGAATCTGATTTCTATTCAGACGCCTTAACCGACAGACCAGGGCTAAATCTGTTTGAAGGTCGAACTATTTCTGGTGATGTGCCATGCGTTGAAATATAAGGCCATTATATTTTTTTTAATTTATGTAGTCAATCCCCATATTTGCGAAAAGTTTCTGGGCTTAGCTGTTAATTAAAAAATATATATTTCACGCAAAACAATGGTCGTTTGCAGCAGGTAGGTTTCGAACCTACGCTGCCACAGAGAATCTGATTTCTAGTCAGACGCCTTAACCGACAGACCAGGGCTAAATCTGTTTGAAAGTCGAACTATTTCTTTTGATGTGCCATGCGTTGAAATAAAAGGCCATTATATTTTTTTTAATTTATGTAGTCAATCCCCATATTTGAGAAAAGTTTCTGGGCTGAGCTGTTAATTAAAAAATATATATTTCAAGCAAAACAATTGCCGTTTGCAGTAGGTAGGTTTCGAACCTACGCTGCCATGGAGAATCTGATTTCTGGTCAGATGCCTTAGCCGACAGACCAGGGCTAAATCTGTTTGAAAGTAGAACTATTTCTGGTGATGTGCCATTTGAAATATAAAGGCATTATATTGTTTTAAATTTATGCACTCAGTCCCCATAATTGACAAAATTTTCTTGGATGAGCTGCTAATTACAAAAATTATATTTCAAGCAAAACAATGGTCGTTTGCGGCAGATATATTTCGAACCTACACTGCCACAGAGAATCTGATTTCTAGTCAGACGCCTTAACCGACAGACCAGGGCTAAATCTGTTTGAAAGTCGAACTATTTCTGGTGATGTGCCATGCGTTGAAATAAAAGGCCATTATATTTTTTTTAATTTATGTAGTCAATCCCCATATTTGCGAAAAGTTTCTGGGCTTAGCTGTTAATTAAAAAATATATATTTCAAGCAAAGTAATGGCCGTTTGCAGTAGGTAGATTTCGAACCTACACTGCCACAGAGAATCTGATTTCTAGTCAGACGCCTTAACCGACAGACCAGGGCTAAATCTGTTTGAAGGTCGAACTATTTCTGGTGATGTGCCATGCGTTGAAATATAAGGCCATTATATTTTTTTAATTTATGTAGTCAATCCCCATATTTGCGAAAAGTTTCTGGGCTTAGCTGTTAATTAAAAAATATATATTTCACTCAAAACAATGGTCGTTTGCAGCAGGTAGGTTTCGAACCTACGCTGCCACAGAGAATCTGATTTCTAGTCAGACGCCTTAACCGACAGACCAGGGCTAAATCTGTTTGAAAGTCGAACTATTTCTGGTGATGTTCCATGCGTTGAAATAAAAGGCCATTATATTTTTTTTAAATTTATGTAGTCAATCCCCATATTTGCGAAAAGTTTCTGGGCTTAGCTGTTAATTAAAAAATATATATTTCAAGCAAAGTAATGGCCGTTTGCAGTAGGTAGGTTTCGAACTTACGCTGCCATTGAGAATCTGAATTCTATTCAGACGCCTTAACCGACAGACCAGGGCTAAATCTGTTTGAAAGTAGAACTATTTCTGGTGATGTGCCATTTGAAATATAAGGGCATTATATTGTTTTAAATTTATGCACTCAGTCCCCATAATTGACAAAATTTTCTTGGCTGAGCTGCTAATTACAAAAATTATATTTCAAGCAAAACAATGGTCGTTTGCAGCATTTAGATTTCGAACCTACACTGCCACAGAGAATCTGATTTCTAGTCAGACGCCTTAACCGACAGACCAGGGCTAAATCTGTTTGAAAGTCGAACTATTTCTGGTGATATGCCATGCGTTGAAATATAAGGCCATTATATTTTTTTTAATTTATGTGGTCAATCCCCATATTTGCGAAAAGTTTCTGGGCTTAGCTGTTAATTAAAAAATATACATTTCACGCAAAACTATGGTCGTTTGCAGCAGGTAGGTTTCGAACCTACGCTGCCACAGAGAATCTGATTTCTAGTCAGACGCCTTAACCGACAGACCAGGGCTAAATCTGTTTGAAAGTCGATCTATTTCTGGTGATATGCCATGCGTTGAAATATAAGGCCATTATATTTTTTTTAATTTATGTAGTCAATCCCCATATTTGCGAAAAGTTTCTGGGCTTAGCTGTTAATTAAAAAATATACATTTCACGCAAAACAATGGTCGTTTGCAGCAGGTAGGTTTCGAACCTACGCTGCCAAAGAGAATCTGATTTCTAGTCAGACGCCTTAACCGACAGACCAGGGCTAAATCTGTTTGAAAGTCGAACTATTTCTGGTGATGTGCCATTTGAAATATAAGGGCATTATATTGTTTTAAATTTATGAACTCAATCCCCATAATTGATAAAATTTTCTGGGATAAGCTGCTATTTACGAAAATTATATTTCAAGCAAAACAATGGTCGTTTGCAGTAGCGAACCTATGCTGATAGAGAATCTGATTTCTAGTCAGACGCCTTAACCGACAGACCAAGGCTAAATCTGTTTGAAAGTCGAACTATTTCTGGTGATGTGCCATGCGTTGAAATATAAGGCCATTATATTGTTTTAAATTTATGTAGTCAATCCCCATATTTGCGAAAAGTTTCTGGGCTTAGCTGTTAATTAAAAAATATATATTTCACGCAAAACAATGGTCGTTTGCAGCAGGTAGGTTTCGAACCTACGCTGCCACAGAGAATCTGATTTCTAGTCAGACGCCTTAACCGACAGACCAGGGCTAAAACTGTTTGAAGGTCGAACTATTTCTGGTGATGTGCCATGCGTTGAAATATAAGGCCATTATATTTTTTTTAATTTATGTAGTCAATCCCCATATTTGCGAAAAGTTTCTGGGCTTAGCTGTTAATTAAAAAATATATATTTCACGCAAAACAATGGTCGTTTGCAGCAGGTAGGTTTCGAACCTACGCTGCCACAGAGAATCTGATTTCTAGTCAGACGCCTTAACCGACAGACCAGGGCTAAATCTGTTTGAAAGTCGAACTATTTCTTTTGATGTGCCATGCGTTGAAATAAAAGGCCATTATATTTTTTTTAATTTATGTAGTCAATCCCCATATTTGAGAAAAGTTTCTGGGCTGAGCTGTTAATTAAAAAATATATATTTCAAGCAAAACAATTGCCGTTTGCAGTAGGTAGGTTTCGAACCTACGCTGCCATGGAGAATCTGATTTCTGGTCAGATGCCTTAGCCGACAGACCAGGGCTAAATCTGTTTGAAAGTAGAACTATTTCTGGTGATGTGCCATTTGAAATATAAGGGCATTATATTGTTTTAAATTTATGCACTCAGTCCCCATAATTGACAAAATTTTCTTGGATGAGCTGCTAATTACAAAAATTATATTTCAAGCAAAACAATGGTCGTTTGCAGCAGATATATTTCGAACCTACACTGCCACAGGGAATCTGATTTCTAGTCAGACGCCTTAACCGACAGACCAGGGCTAAATCTGTTTGAAAGTAGAACTATTTCCGGTGATGTGCCATTTGAAATATAAGGGCATTATATTGTTTTAAATTTATGAACTCAATCCCCATAATTGATAAAATTTTCTGGGATAAGCTGCTATTTACGAAAATTAAATTTCAAGCAAAACAATGGTCGTTTGCAGTAGCGAACCTATGCTGATAGAGAATCTGATTTCTAGTCAGACGCCTTAACCGACAGACCAAGGCTAAATCTGTTTGAAAGTCGAACTATTTCTGGTGATGTGCCATGCGTTGAAATATAAGGCCATTATATTGTTTTAAATTTATGTAGTCAATCCCCATATTTGCGAAAAGTTTCTGGGCTTAGCTGTTAATTAAAAAATATATATTTCACGCAAAACAATGGTCGTTTGCAGCAGGTAGGTTTCGAACCTACGCTGCCACAGAGAATCTGATTTCTAGTCAGACGCCTTAACCGACAGACCAGGGCTAAAGCTGTTTGAAGGTCGAACTATTTCTGGTGATGTGCCATGCGTTGAAATATAAGGCCATTATATTTTTTTTAATTTATGTAGTCAATCCCCATATTTGCGAAAAGTTTCTGGGCTTAGCTGTTAATTAAAAAATATATATTTCACGCAAAACAATGGTCGTTTGCAGCAGGTAGGTTTCGAACCTACGCTGCCACAGAGAATCTGATTTCTAGTCAGACGCCTTAACCGACAGACCAGGGCTAAATCTGTTTGAAAGTCGAACTATTTCTTTTGATGTGCCATGCGTTGAAATAAAAGGCCATTATATTTTTTTTAATTTATGTAGTCAATCCCCATATTTGAGAAAAGTTTCTGGGCTGAGCTGTTAATTAAAAAATATATATTTCAAGCAAAACAATTGCCGTTTGCAGTAGGTAGGTTTCGAACCTACGCTGCCATGGAGAATCTGATTTCTGGTCAGATGCCTTAGCCGACAGACCAGGGCTAAATCTGTTTGAAAGTAGAACTATTTCTGGTGATGTGCCATTTGAAATATAAGGGCATTATATTGTTTTAAATTTATGCACTCAGTCCCCATAATTGACAAAATTTTCTTGGATGAGCTGCTAATTACAAAAATTATATTTCAAGCAAAACAATGGTCGTTTGCAGCAGATATATTTCGAACCTACACTGCCACAGAGAATCTGATTTCTAGTCAGACGCCTTAACCGACAGACCAGGGCTAAATCTGTTTGAAAGTCGAACTATTTCTGGTGATATGCCATGCGTTGAAATATAAGGCCATTATATTTTTTTTAATTTATGTTGTCAATCCCCATATTTGCGAAAAGTTTCTGGGCTTAGCTGTTAATTAAAAAATATACATTTCACGCAAAACTATGGTCGTTTGCAGCAGGTAGGTTTCGAACCTACGCTGCCACAGAGAATCTGATTTCTAGTCAGACGCCTTAACCGACAGACCAGGGCTAAATCTGTTTGAAAGTCGAACTATTTCTGGTGATGTGCCATGCGTTGAAATATAAGGCCATTATATTGTTTTAAATTTATGTAGTCAATCCCCATATTTGCGAAAAGTTTCTGGGCTTAGCTGTTAATTAATAAATATATATTTCAAGCAAAATAATGGCCGTTTGCAGTAGGTAGGTTTCGAACTTACGCTGCCATAGAGAATCTGAATTCTATTCAGACGCCTTAACCGACAGACCAGGGCTAAATCTGTTTGAAAGTAGAACTATTTCTGGTGATGTGCCATTTGAAATATAAGGGCATTATATTGATTTAAATTTATGCACTCAGTCCCCATAATTGACAAAATTTTCTTGGCTGAGCTGCTAATTACAAAAATTATATTTCAAGCAAAACAATGGTCGTTTGCAGCAGGTAGATTTCGAACCTACACTGCCACAGAGAATCTGATTTCTAGTCAGATGCCTTAACCGACAGACCAGGGCTAAATCTGTTTGAAAGTAGAACTATTTCTGGTGATGTGCCATTTGAAATATAAGGGCATTATATTGTTTTAAATTTATGAACTCAATCCCCATAATTGATAAAATTTTCTGGGATAAGCTGCTATTTACGAAAATTATATTTCAAGCAAAACAATGGTCGTTTGCAGTAGCGAACCTATGCTGATAGAGAATCTGATTTCTAGTCAGACGCCTTAACCGACAGACCAAGGCTAAATCTGTTTGAAAGTCGAACTATTTCTGGTGATGTGCCATGCGTTGAAATATAAGGCCATTATATTGTTTTAAATTTATGTAGTCAATCCCCATATTTGCGAAAAGTTTCTGGGCTTAGCTGTTAATTAAAAAATATACATTTCACGCAAAACAATGGTCCTTTGCAGCAGGTAGGTTTCGAACCTACGCTGCCACAGAGAATCTGATTTCTAGTCAGACGCCTTAACCGACAGACCAGGGCTAAATCTGTTTGAAAGTCGAACTATTTCTGGTGATGTGCCATGCTTTGAAATAAAAGGCCATTATATTTTTTTTAATTTATGTAGTCAATCCCCATATTTGCGAAAAGTTTCTGGGCTTAGCTGTTAATTAAAAAATATATATTTCACGCAAAATAATGGCCGTTTGCAGTAGGTAGGTTTCGAACATACGCTGCCATAGAGAATCTGATTTCTATTCAGACGCCTTAACCGACAGACCAGGGCTAAATCTGTTTGAAAGTAGAACTACTTCTGGTGATGTGCCATTTGAAATATAAGGGCATTATATTGTTTTAAATTTATGCACTCAATCCCCATAATTGACAAAATTTTCTTGGCTGAGCAGCTAATTACAAAAATTATATTTCAAGCAAAACAATGGTCGTTTGCAGTAGCGAACCTATGCTGATAGAGAATCTGATTTCTAGTCAGACGCCTTAACCAACAGACCAAGTCTAAATCTGTTTGAAAGTCGAACTATTTCTGGTGATGTGCCATGCGTTGAAATAAAAGGCCATTATATTTTTTTTTAATTTATGTAGTCAATCCCCATATTTGCGAAAAGTTTCTGGGCTTAGCTGTTAATTAAAAAATATATATTTCAAGCAAAATAATGGCCGTTTGCAGTAGGTAGGTTTCGAACATACGCTGCCATAGAGAATCTGATTTCTATTCAGACGCCTTAACCGACAGACCAGGGCTAAATCTGTTTGAAAGTAGAACTACTTCTGGTGATGTGCCATTTGAAATATAAGGGCATTATATTGTTTTAAATTTATGCACTCAATCCCCATAATTGACAAAATTTTCTTGGCTGAGCAGCTAATTACAAAAATTATATTTCAAGCAAAACAATGGTCGTTTGCAGCAGGTAGATTTCGAACCTACCCTGCCACAGAGAATCTGATTTCTAGTCAGACGCCTTGACCGACAGACCAGGGCTAAATCTGTTTGAAAGTCGAACTATTTCTGGTGATGTGCCATGCGTTGAAATATAAGGCCATTATATTTTTTTTAATTTATGTAGTCAATCCCCATATTTGCGAAAAGTTTCTGGGCTTAGCTGTTAATTAAAAAATATATATTTCAAGCAAAATAATGGCCGTTTGCAGTAGGTAGGTTTCGAACTTACGCTGCCGTAGAGAATCTGGATTCTATTCAGACGCCTTAACCGACAGACAAGGGCTAAATCTGTTTGAAAGTAGAACTATTTCTGGTGATGTGCCATTTGAAATATAAGGGCATTATATTGTTTTAAATTTATGCACTCAGTCCCCATAATTGACAAAATTTTCTTGGCTGAGCTGCTAATTACAAAAATTATATTTCAAGCAAAACAACGGTCGTTTGCAGCAGGTAGATTTCGAACCTACACTGCCACAGAGAATCTGATTTCTAGTCAGACGCCTTAACCGACAGACCAGGGCTAAATCTGTTTGAAAGTCGAACTATTTCTGGTGATGTGCCATGCGTTGAAATAAAAGGCAATTATATTTTTTTTAATTTATGTAGTCATTCCCCATATTTGAGAAAAGTTTCTGGGCTGAGCTGTTAATTAAAAAATATATATTTCAAGTAAAACAATTGCCGTTTGCAGTAGGTAGGTTTCGAACCTACGTTGCCATGGAGAATCTGATTTCTGGTCAGATGCCTTAGCCGACAGACCAGGGCTAAATCTGTTTGAAAGTAGAACTATTTCTGGTGATGTGCCATTTGAAATATAAAGGCATAACATTCTTATAAATTTTTACACTCAATCCCCATAATTGACAAAATTTTCTTGGCTGAGGTTTTAATTAAAAAATATATATTTCAAGCAAAACAATTTTCGTTTGCAGTAGGTAGGTTTCGAACCTACGCTGCCATAGAGAATCTGATTTCTAGTCAGACGCCTTAACCGACAGACCAGGGCTAAATCTGTTTGAAAGTAGAACTACTTCTGGTGATGTGCCATTTGAAATATAAGGGCATTGTATTGTTTTAAATTTATGCACTCAATCCCCATAATTGACAAAATTTTCTTGGCTGAGGTTTTAATTAAAAAATATATATTTCAAGCAAAACAATTTTCGTTTGCAGTAGGTAGGTTTCGAACCTACGCTGCCATAGAGAATCTGATTTCTAGTCAGACGCCTTAACCGACCGACCAAAGCTAAATATGTTTGAAAGTCGAACTATTTCTGGTGATGTGCCATGCGTTGAAATATAACGCCATTATATGTTTATAAATTTATGTACTCAATCCCCATATTTGAGAAAAATTTCTGGGCTGAGCTTTTAATTAAAAAATATATATTTCAAGAAAAACAATTTTCGTTTGCAGTAGGTAGGTTTCGGACCTACGCTGCCCTTTAGAATATGATTTCTAGTCAGACGCCTTAATCGACAGACTAGAACTAAATCTGTTTGAAAGTGGAACTATTTCTGGTGATGTGCAATTAGAAATAAAATGGCATTATATTGTTTTAAATGTATGCACTCAATCCTCATAATTGACAAAATTTTCTGGACTGAGCTGCTAATTACAAAAATTATATTTCAAGCAAAACAAATGGTCGTTTGCAGCAGGTAGGTTTTGAACCTACGCTGCCATGGAGAATCTGATTTCTAGTCAGATGCCTTAAGCGATAGACCAGGACTAAATCTGTTTGAAAGTGGAACGATTTCCGTTGATGTGCCATTTGAAATATAAGGGCATTATATTGTTTTAAATTTATGAACTCAATCCCCATAATTGACAAAATTTTCTTGGCTGAGCTGCTAATTACAAAAATTATATTTCAAGCAAAACAATGGTCGTTTGCAGCAGGTAGGTTTCGAAACTACGCTGCCACATAGAATCTGATTTCTAGTCAGACGCCTTAACCGGCAAACCAGGGCTAATTCTGTTTGAAAGTAGAACTATTTCTGGTGATGTGCCATTTGAAATATAAGGGCATTACATTCTTATAAATTTATGCACTCAATCCCCATAATTGACAAAATTTTCATGGCTGAGGTTTTAATTAAAAAATATATATTTCAAGCAAAACAATTTTCGTTTGCAGTAGGTAGGTTTCGAACCTAAGCTGCCATAGAGAATCTGATTTCTAGTCAGACGCCTTAACCGACCGACCAAAGCTAAATATGTTTGAAAGTCGAACTATTTCTGGTGATGTGCCAGGCGTTGAAATATAACGCCATTATATGTTTATAAATTTATGTACTCAATCCCCATATTTGAGAAAAATTTCTGGGCTGAGCTTTTAATTAAAAAATATATATTTCAAGCAAAACAATTTTCGTTTGCAGTAGGTAGGTTTCGGACCTACGCTGCCCTTTAGAATCTGATTTCTAGTCAGACACCTTAATCGACAGACCAGGACTAAATCTGTTTGAAAGTGGAACTACTTCTGGTGATGTGCAATTTGAAATAAAATGGCATTATATTGTTTTAAATGTATGCACTCAATCCTCATAATTGACAAAATTTTCTGGACTGAGCTGCTAATTACAAAAATTATATTTCAAGCAAAACAAATGGTCGTTTGCAGCAGGTAGGTTTTGAACCTAGGCTGCCATGGAGAATCTGATTTCTAGTCAGACGCCTTAACCTTCAGACCAGGGCTAAATCGGTTTGAAAGTAGAACTATTTCCGGTGATGTGCCATTTGAAATATAAGGGCATTATATTGTTTTAAATTTATGAACTCAATCCCCATAATTGACAAAATTTTCTGGACTGAGCTGCTAATTACAAAAATTATATTTCAAGCAAAACAATGGTCGTTTGCAGCAGGTAGACTTCGAACCTACACTGCCACAGAGAATCTGATTTCTAGTCAGACGCCTTAACCGACAGACCAGGGCTAAATCTGTTTGAAAGTCGAACTATTTCTGGTGATGTGCCATGCGTTGAAATATAAGGCCATTATATTTTTTTTAATTTATGTAGTCAATCCCCATATTTGCGAAAAGTTTCTGGGCTTATCTGTTAATTAAAAAATATATATTTCACGCAAAACAATGGTCGTTTGCAGCAGGTAGGTTTCGAATCTACGCTGCCACAGAGAATCTGATTTCTAGTCAGACGCCTTAATCGACAGACCAGGACTAAATCTGTTTGAAAGTGGAACTACTTCTGGTGATGTGCAATTTGAAATAAAATGGCATTATATTGTTTTAAATGTATGCACTCAATCCTCATAATTGACAAAATTTTCTGGACTGAGCTGCTAATTACAAAAATTATATTTCAAGCAAAACAAATGGTCGTTTGTAGCAGGTAGGTTTTGAACCTAGGCTGCCATGGAGAATCTGATTTCTAGTCAGACGCCTTAACCTTCAGACCAGGGCTAAATCTGTTTGAAAGTAGAACTATTTCCGGTGATGCGCCATTTGAAATATAAGGGCATTATATTGTTTTAAATTTATGAACTCAATCCCCATAATAGACAAAATTTTCTGGGATAAGCTGCTATTTACGAAAATTAAATTTCAAGCAAAACAATAGTCGTTTGCAGTACCGAACCTATGCTGACAGAGAATCTGATTTCTAGTCAGACGCCTTAACCGACAGACCAGGGCTAAATCTGTTTGAAGGTCGAACTATTTCTGGTGATGTGCCATGCGTTGAAATGTAAGGCCATTATATTTTTTTTAATTTATGTAGTCAATCCCCATATTTGCGAAAAGTTTCTGGGCTTAGCTGTTAATTAAAAAATATATATTTCACGCAAAACAATGGTCGTTTGCAGCAGGTAGGTTTCGAACCTACGCTGCCACAGAGAATCTGATTTCTAGTCAGACGCCTTAACCGACAGACCAGGGCTAAATCTGTTTGAAAGTCGAACTATTTCTGGTGATGTGCCATGCGTTGAAATAAAAGGCCATTATATTTTTTTTAATTTATGTAGTCAATCCCCATATTTGCGAAAAGTTTCTGGGCTTAGCTGTTAATTAAAAAATATATATTTCAAGCAAAATAATGGCCGTTTGCAGTAGGTAGGTTTCGAACATACGCTGCCATAGAGAATCTGATTTCTATTCAGACGCCTTAACCGACAGACCAGGGCTAAATCTGTTTGAAAGTAGAACTACTTCTGGTGATGTGCCATTTGAAATATAAGGGCATTATATTGTTTTAAATTTATGCACTCAATCCCCATAATTGACAAAATTTTCTTGGCTGAGCAGCTAGTTACAAAAATTATATTTCAAGCAAAACAATGGTCGTTTGCAGCAGGTAGATTTCGAACCTACACTACCACAGAGAATCTGATTTCTAGTCAGACGCCTTAACCGACAGACCAGGGCTAAATCTGTTTGAAAGTCGAACTATTTCTGGTGATGTGCCATGCGTTGAAATTTAAGGCCATTATATTTTTTTTAATTTATGTAGTCAATCCCCATATTTGCGAAAAGTTTCTGGGCTTAGCTGTTAATTAAAAAATATATATTTCAAGCAAGATAATGGCCGTTTGCAGTAGGTAGGTTTCGAACTTACGCTGCCATAGAGAATCTGAATTCTATTCAGACGCCGTAACCGACAGACAAGGGCTAAATCTGTTTGAAAGTAGAACTATTTCTGGTGATGTGCCATTTGAAATATAAGGGCATTATATTGTTTTAAATTTATGCACTCAGTCCCCATAATTGACAAAATTTTCTTGGCTGAGCTGCTAATTACAAAAATTATATTTCAAGCAAAACAATGGTCGTTTGCAGCAGGTAGATTTCGAACCTACACTGCCACAGAGAATCTGATTTCTAGTCAGACGCCTTAACCGACAGACCAGGGCTAAATCTGTTTGACAGTCGAACTATTTCTGGTGATGTGCCATGCGTTGAAATAAAAGGCCATTATATTTTTTTTAATTTATGTAGTCAATCCCCATAATTGAGAAAAGTTTCTGGGCTGAGCTGTTAATTAAAAAATATATATTTCAAGCAAAACAATTGCCGTTTGCAGTAGGTAGGTTTCGAACCTACGTTGCCATGGAGAATCTGATTTCTGGTCAGATGCCTTAGCCGACAGACCAGGGCTCAATCTGTTTGAAAGTAGAACTACTTCTGGTGATGTGCCATTTGAAATATAAGGGCATTATATTGTTTTAAATTTATGCACTCAATCCCCATAATTGACAAAATTTTCTTGGCTGAGCAGCTAATTACAAAAATTATATTTCAAGCAAAACAATGGTCGTTTGCAGCAGGCAGATTTCGAACCTACACTGCCACAGAGAATCTGATTTCTAGTCAGACGCCTTAACCGACAGACCAGGGCTAAATCTGTTTGAAAGTCGAACTATTTCTGGTGATGTGCCATGCGTTGAAATATAAGGCCATTATATTTTTTTTAACTTATGTAGTCAATCCCCATATTTGCGAAAAGTTTCTGGGCTTAGCTGTTAATTAAAAAATATATATTTCAAGCAAAATAATGGCCGTTTGCAGTAGGTAGGTTTCGAACTTACGCTGCCATAGAGAATCTGAATTCTATTCAGACGCCTTAACCGACAGACAAGGGCTAAATCTGTTTGAAAGTTGAACTATTTCTGGTGATGTGCCATTTGAAATATAAGGGCATTATATTGTTTTAAATTTATGCACTCAGTCCCCATAATTGACAAAATTTTCTTGGCTGAGCTGACAATTACAAAAATTATATTTCAAGCAAAACAATGGTCGTTTGCAGCAGGTAGATTTCGAACCTACACTGCCACAGAGAATCTGATTTCTAGTCAGACGCCTTAACCGACAGACCAGGGCTAAATCTGTTTGAAAGTCGAACTATTTCTGGTGATGTGCCATGCGTTGAAATAAAAGGCCATTATATTTTTTTTAATTTATGTAGTCAATCCCCATATTTGAGAAAAGTTTCTGGGCTGAGCTGTTAATTAAAAAATATATATTTCAAGCAAAACAATTGCCGTTTGCAGTAGGTAGGTTTCGAACATACGCTGCCATGGAGAATCTGATTTCTGGTCAGATGCCTTAGCCGACAGACCAGGGCTAAATCTGTTTGAAAGTAGAACTATTTCTGGTGATGTGCCATTTGAAATATAAAGGCATTACATTCTTATAAATTTATGCACTCAATCCCCATAATTGACAAAATTTTCTTGGCTGAGGTTTTAATTAAAAAATATGTATTTCAAGCAAAACAATTTTCGTTTGCAGCAGGTAGGTTTTGAACCTACGCTGCCATGGAGAATCTGATTTCTAGTCAGATGCCTTAAGCGATAGACCAGGACTAAATCTGTTTGAAAGTGGAACGATTTCCGCTGATGTGCCATTTGAAATATAAGGGCATTATATTGTTTTAAATTTATGAACTCAATCCCCATAATTGACAAAATTTTCTTGGCTGAGCTGCTAATTACAAAAATTATATTTCAAGCAAAACAATGGTCGTTTGCAGCAGGTAGGTTTCGAACCTACGCTGCCACATAGAATCTGATTTCTAGTCAGACGCCTTAACCGGCAGACCAGGGCTAATTCTGTTTGAAAGTAGAACTATTTCTGGTGATGTGCCATTTGAAATATAAGGGCATTACATTCTTATAAATTTATGCACTCAATCCCCATAATTGACAAAATTTTCATGGCTGAGGTTTTAATTAAAAAATACATATTTCAAGCAAAACAATTTTCGTTTGCAGTAGTTAGGTTTCGAACCTAAGCTGCCATAGAGAATCTGATTTCTAGTCAGACGCCTTAACCGACCGACCAAAGCTAAATATGTTTGAAAGTCGAACTATTTCTGGTGATGTGCCAGGCGTTGAAATATAACGCCATTATATGTTTATAAATTTATGTACTCAATCCCCATATTTGAGAAAAATTTCTGGGCTGAGCTTTTAATTAAAAAATATATATTTCAAGCAAAACAATTTTCGTTTGCAGTAGGTAGGTTTCGGACCTACGCTGCCCTTTAGAATCTGATTTCTAGTCAGACGCCTTAACCGAGAGACCAAGGCTAAATCTGTTTGAAAGTGGAACTACTTCTTGTGATGTGCAATTTGAAATAAAATGGCATTATATTGTTTTAAATGTATGCACTCAATCCTCATAATTGACAAAATTTTCTGGACTGAGCTGCTAATTACAAAAATTATATTTCAAGCAAAACAAATGGTCGTTTGCAGCAGGTTGGTTTTGAAACTACGCTGCCATGGAGAATCTGATTTCTAGTTAGACGCCTTAACCTTCAGACCAGGGCTAAATCTGTTTGAAAGTAGAACTATTTCCGGTGATGTGCCATTTGAAAGATAAGAGCATTATGTTGTTTTAAATTTATGAACTCAATCCCCATAATTGACAAAATTTTCTGGGATAAGCTGCTATTTACGAAAATTATATTTCAAGCAAAACAATAGTCGTTTGCAGTACCGAACCTATGCTGACAGAGAATCTGATTTCTAGTCAGACGCCTTAACCGACAGACCAAGGCTAACTCTGTTTGAAAGTCGAACTATTTCTGGTGATGTGCCATGCGTTTAAATATAAGGCAATTATATTTTTTTAAATTTATGTAGTCAATCCCCATATTTGAGAAAAGTTTCTGGGCTGAGCTGTTAATTAAAAAATATATATTTCAAGCAAAACAATTGCCGTTTGCAGTAGGTAGGTTTCGAACATACGCTGCCATGGAGAATCTGATTTCTGGTCAGATGCCTTAGCCGACAGACCAGGGCTAAATCTGTTTGAAAGTAGAACTATTTCTGGTGATGTGCCATTTGAAATATAAAGGCATTACATTCTTATAAATTTATGCACTCAATCCCCATAATTGACAAAATTTTCTTGGCTGAGGTTTTAATTAAAAAATATGTATTTCAAGCAAAACAATTTTCGTTTGCAGCAGGTAGGTTTTGAACCTACGCTGCCATGGAGAATCTGATTTCTAGTCAGATGCCTTAAGCGATAGACCAGGACTAAATCTGTTTGAAAGTGGAACGATTTCCGCTGATGTGCCATTTGAAATATAAGGGCATTATATTGTTTTAAATTTATGAACTCAATCCCCATAATTGACAAAATTTTCTTGGCTGAGCTGCTAATTACAAAAATTATATTTCAAGCAAAACAATGGTCGTTTGCAGCAGGTAGGTTTCGAACCTACGCTGCCACATAGAATCTGATTTCTAGTCAGACGCCTTAACCGGCAGACCAGGGCTAATTCTGTTTGAAAGTAGAACTATTTCTGGTGATGTGCCATTTGAAATATAAGGGCATTACATTCTTATAAATTTATGCACTCAATCCCCATAATTGACAAAATTTTCATGGCTGAGGTTTTAATTAAAAAATACATATTTCAAGCAAAACAATTTTCGTTTGCAGTAGTTAGGTTTCGAACCTAAGCTGCCATAGAGAATCTGATTTCTAGTCAGACGCCTTAACCGACCGACCAAAGCTAAATATGTTTGAAAGTCGAACTATTTCTGGTGATGTGCCAGGCGTTGAAATATAACGCCATTATATGTTTATAAATTTATGTACTCAATCCCCATATTTGAGAAAAATTTCTGGGCTGAGCTTTTAATTAAAAAATATATATTTCAAGCAAAACAATTTTCGTTTGCAGTAGGTAGGTTTCGGACCTACGCTGCCCTTTAGAATCTGATTTCTAGTCAGACGCCTTAACCGAGAGACCAAGGCTAAATCTGTTTGAAAGTGGAACTACTTCTTGTGATGTGCAATTTGAAATAAAATGGCATTATATTGTTTTAAATGTATGCACTCAATCCTCATAATTGACAAAATTTTCTGGACTGAGCTGCTAATTACAAAAATTATATTTCAAGCAAAACAAATGGTCGTTTGCAGCAGGTTGGTTTTGAAACTACGCTGCCATGGAGAATCTGATTTCTAGTTAGACGCCTTAACCTTCAGACCAGGGCTAAATCTGTTTGAAAGTAGAACTATTTCCGGTGATGTGCCATTTGAAAGATAAGAGCATTATGTTGTTTTAAATTTATGAACTCAATCCCCATAATTGACAAAATTTTCTGGGATAAGCTGCTATTTACGAAAATTATATTTCAAGCAAAACAATAGTCGTTTGCAGTACCGAACCTATGCTGACAGAGAATCTGATTTCTAGTCAGACGCCTTAACCGACAGACCAAGGCTAACTCTGTTTGAAAGTCGAACTATTTCTGGTGATGTGCCATGCGTTTAAATATAAGGCAATTATATTTTTTTAAATTTATGTAGTCAATCCCCATATTTGAGAAAAGTTTCTGGGCTGAGCTGTTAATTAAAAAATATATATTTCAAGCAAAACAATGGCCGTTTGCAGTAGGTAGGTTTCGAACATACGCTGCCATAGAGAATCTGATTTCTAGTCAGACGCCTTAACCGACAGACCAGGGCTAAATCTGTTTGAAAGTAGAACTATTTCCGGTGATGTGAATTTTTGAAATATAAGGGCATTATATTGTTTTAAATTTATGAACTCAATCCCCATAATTGACAAAATTTTCTTGGCTGAGCAGCTAATTACAAAAATTATATTTCAAGCAAAACAATGGTCGTTTGCAGCATTTAGATTTCGAACCTACACTGCCACAGAGAATCTGATTTCTAGTCAGACGCCTTAACCGACAGACCAGGGCTAAATCTGTTTGAAAGTCGAACTATTTCTGGTGATATGCCATGCGTTGAAATATAAGGCCATTATATTTTTTTTAATTTATGTGGTCAATCCCCATATTTGCGAAAAGTTTCTGGGCTTAGCTGTTAATTAAAAAATATACATTTCACGCAAAACTATGGTCGCTTGCAGCAGGTAGGTTTCGAACCTACGCTGCCACAGAGAATCTGATTTCTAGTCAGACGCCTTAACCGACAGACCAGGGCTAAATCTGTTTGAAAGTCGATCTATTTCTGGTGATATGCCATGCGTTGAAATATAAGGCCATTATATTTTTTTTAATTTATGTAGTCAATCCCCATATTTGCGAAAAGTTTCTGGGCTTAGCTGTTAATTAAAAAATATACATTTCACGCAAAACAATGGTCGTTTGCAGCAGGTAGGTTTCGAACCTACGCTGCCAAAGAGAATCTGATTTCTAGTCAGACGCCTTAACCGACAGACCAGGGCTAAATCAGTTTGAAAGTCGAACTATTTCTGGTGATGTGCCATGCTTTGAAATAAAAGGCCATTATATTTTTTTTAATTTATGTAGTCAATCCCCATATTTGCGAAAAGTTTCTGGGCTTAGCTGTTAATTAAAAAATATATATTTCACGCAAAACAATGGTCGTTTGCAGCAGGTAGGTTTCGAACCTACGCTGCCACAGAGAATCTGATTTCTAGTCAGACGCCTTAACCGACAGACCAGGGCTAAATCTGTTTGAAAGTAGAACTATTTCCGGTGATGTGCCATTTGAAATATAAGGGCATTATATTGTTTTAAATTTATGAACTCAATCCCCATAATTGATAAAATTTTCTGGGATAAGCTGCTATTTACGAAAATTATATTTCAAGCAAAAGAATGGTCGTTTGCAGTAGCGAACCTATGCTGATAGAGAATCTGATTTCTAGTCAGACGCCTTAACCGACAGACCAAGGCTAAATCTGTTTGAAAGTCGAACTATTTCTGGTGATGTGCCATGCGTTGAAATATAAGGCCATTATATTGTTTTAAATTTATGTAGTCAATCCCCATATTTGAGAAAAGTTTCTGGGCTGAGCTGTTAATTAAAAAATATATATTTCAAGCAAAACAATTGCCGTTTGCAGTAGGTAGGTTTCGAACCTACGCTGCCATGGAGAATCTGATTTCTGGTCAGATGCCTTAGCCGACAGACCAGGGCTAAATCTGTTTGAAAGTAGAACTATTTCTGGTGATGTGCCATTTGAAATATAAGGGCATTATATTGTTTTAAATTTATGCACTCAGTCCCCATAATTGACAAAATTTTCTTGGATGAGCTGCTAATTACAAAAATTATATTTCAAGCAAAACAATGGTCGTTTGCAGCAGATATATTTCGAACCTACACTGCCACAGAGAATCTGATTTCTAGTCAGACGCCTTAACCGACAGACCAGGGCTAAATCTGTTTGAAAGTAGAACTATTTCCGGTGATGTGCCATTTGAAATCTAAGGGCATTATATTGTTTTAAATTTATGAACTCAATCCCCATAATTGATAAAATTTTCTGGGATAAGCTGCTATTTACGAAAATTATATTTCAAGCAAAAGAATGGTCGTTTGCAGTAGCGAACCTATGCTGATAGAGAATCTGATTTCTAGTCAGACGCCTTAACCGACAGACCAAGGCTAAATCTGTTTGAAAGTCGAACTATTTCTGGTGATGTGCCATGCGTTGAAATATAAGGCCATTATATTTTTTTTAATTTATGTAGTCAATCCCCATATTTGAGAAAAGTTTCTGGGCTGAGCTGTTAATTAAAAAATATATATTTCAAGCAAAACAATTGCCGTTTGCAGTAGGTAGGTTTCGAACCTACGCTGCCATGGAGAATCTGATTTCTGGTCAGATGCCTTAGCCGACAGACCAGGGCTAAATCTGTTTGAAAGTAGAACTATTTCTGGTGATGTGCCATTTGAAATATAAGGGCATTATATTGTTTTAAATTTATGCACTCAGTCCCCATAATTGACAAAATTTTCTTGGATGAGCTGCTAATTACAAAAATTATATTTCAAGCAAAACAATGGTCGTTTGCAGCAGATATATTTCGAACCTACACTGCCACAGAGAATCTGATTTCTAGTCAGACGCCTTAACCGACAGACCAGGGCTAAATCTGTTTGAAAGTAGAACTATTTCCGGTGATGTGCCATTTGAAATCTAAGGGCATTATATTGTTTTAAATTTATGAACTCAATCCCCATAATTGATAAAATTTTCTGGGATAAGCTGCTATTTACGAAAATTATATTTCAAGCAAAACAATGGTCGTTTGCAGTAGCGAACCTATGCTGATAGAGAATCTGATTTCTAGTCAGACGCCTTAACCGACAGACCAAGGCTAAATCTGTTTGAAAGTCGAACTATTTCTGGTGATGTGCCATGCGTTGAAATATAAGGCCATTATATTGTTTTAAATTTATGTAGTCAATCCCCATATTTGCGAAAAGTTTCTGGGCTTAGCTGTTAATTAAAAAATATATATTTCACGCAAAACAATGGTCGTTTGCAGCAGGTAGGTTTCGAACCTACGCTGCCACAGAGAATCTGATTTCTAGTCAGACGCCTTAACCGACAGACCAGGGCTAAAGCTGTTTGAAGGTCGAACTATTTCTGGTGATGTGCCATGCGTTGAAATATAAGGCCATTATATTTTTTTTAATTTATGTAGTCAATCCCCATATTTGCGAAAAGTTTCTGGGCTTAGCTGTTAATTAAAAAATATATATTTCACGCAAAACAATGGTCGTTTGCAGCAGGTAGGTTTCGAACCTACGCTGCCACAGAGAATCTGATTTCTAGTCAGACGCCTTAACCGACAGACCAGGGCTAAATCTGTTTGAAAGTCGAACTATTTCTTTTGATGTGCCATGCGTTGAAATAAAAGGCCATTATATTTTTTTTAATTTATGTAGTCAATCCCCATATTTGAGAAAAGTTTCTGGGCTGAGCTGTTAATTAAAAAATATATATTTCAAGCAAAACAATTGCCGTTTGCAGTAGGTAGGTTTCGAACCTACGCTGCCATGGAGAATCTGATTTCTGGTCAGATGCCTTAGCCGACAGACCAGGGCTAAATCTGTTTGAAAGTCGAACTATTTCTGGTGATGTGCCATGCGTTGAAATATAAGGCCATTATATTGTTTTAAATTTATGTAGTCAATCCCCATATTTGCGAAAAGTTTCTGGGCTTAGCTGTTAATTAATAAATATATATTTCAAGCAAAATAATGGCCGTTTGCAGTAGGTAGGTTTCGAACTTACGCTGCCATAGAGAATCTGAATTCTATTCAGACGCCTTAACCGACAGACCAGGGCTAAATCTGTTTGAAAGTAGAACTATTTCTGGTGATGTGCCATTTGAAATATAAGGGCATTATATTGATTTAAATTTATGCACTCAGTCCCCATAATTGACAAAATTTTCTTGGCTGAGCTGCTAATTACAAAAATTATATTTCAAGCAAAACAATGGTCGTTTGCAGCAGGTAGATTTCGAACCTACACTGCCACAGAGAATCTGATTTCTAGTCAGATGCCTTAACCGACAGACCAGGGCTAAATCTGTTTGAAAGTAGAACTATTTCTGGTGATGTGCCATTTGAAATATAAGGGCATTATATTGTTTTAAATTTATGAACTCAATCCCCATAATTGATAAAATTTTCTGGGATAAGCTGCTATTTACGAAAATTATATTTCAAGCAAAACAATGGTCGTTTGCAGTAGCGAACCTATGCTGATAGAGAATCTGATTTCTAGTCAGACGCCTTAACCGACAGACCAAGGCTAAATCTGTTTGAAAGTCGAACTATTTCTGGTGATGTGCCATGCGTTGAAATATAAGGCCATTATATTGTTTTAAATTTATGTAGTCAATCCCCATATTTGCGAAAAGTTTCTGGGCTTAGCTGTTAATTAAAAAATATACATTTCACGCAAAACAATGGTCCTTTGCAGCAGGTAGGTTTCGAACCTACGCTGCCACAGAGAATCTGATTTCTAGTCAGACGCCTTAACCGACAGACCAGGGCTAAATCTGTTTGAAAGTCGAACTATTTCTGGTGATGTGCCATGCTTTGAAATAAAAGGCCATTATATTTTTTTTAATTTATGTAGTCAATCCCCATATTTGCGAAAAGTTTCTGGGCTTAGCTGTTAATTAAAAAATATATATTTCACGCAAAATAATGGCCGTTTGCAGTAGGTAGGTTTCGAACATACGCTGCCATAGAGAATCTGATTTCTATTCAGACGCCTTAACCGACAGACCAGGGCTAAATCTATTTGAAAGTAGAACTACTTCTGGTGATGTGCCATTTGAAATATAAGGGCATTATATTGTTTTAAATTTATGCACTCAATCCCCATAATTGACAAAATTTTCTTGGCTGAGCAGCTAATTACAAAAATTATATTTCAAGCAAAACAATGGTCGTTTGCAGTAGCGAACCTATGCTGATAGAGAATCTGATTTCTAGTCAGACGCCTTAACCAACAGACCAAGTCTAAATCTGTTTGAAAGTCGAACTATTTCTGGTGATGTGCCATGCGTTGAAATAAAAGGCCATTATATTTTTTTTTAATTTATGTAGTCAATCCCCATATTTGCGAAAAGTTTCTGGGCTTAGCTGTTAATTAAAAAATATATATTTCAAGCAAAATAATGGCCGTTTGCAGTAGGTAGGTTTCGAACATACGCTGCCATAGAGAATCTGATTTCTATTCAGACGCCTTAACCGACAGACCAGGGCTAAATCTGTTTGAAAGTAGAACTGCTTCTGGTGATGTGCCATTTGAAATATAAGGGCATTATATTGTTTTAAATTTATGCACTCAATCCCCATAATTGACAAAATTTTCTTGGCTGAGCAGCTAATTACAATAATTATATTTCAAGCAAAACAATGGTCGTTTGCAGCAGGTAGATTTCGAACCTACCCTGCCACAGAGAATCTGATTTCTAGTCAGACGCCTTGACCGACAGACCAGGGCTAAATCTGTTTGAAAGTCGAACTATTTCTGGTGATGTGCCATGCGTTGAAATATAAGGCCATTATATTTTTTTTAATTTATGTAGTCAATCCCCATATTTGCGAAAAGTTTCTGGGCTTAGCTGTTAATTAAAAAATATATATTTCAAGCAAAATAATGGCCGTTTGCAGTAGGTAGGTTTCGAACTTACGCTGCCGTAGAGAATCTGGATTCTATTCAGACGCCTTAACCGACAGACAAGGGCTAAATCTGTTTGAAAGTAGAACTATTTCTGGTGATGTGCCATTTGAAATATAAGGGCATCATATTGTTTTAAATTTATGCACTCAGTCCCCATAATTGACAAAATTTTCTTGGCTGAGCTGCTAATTACAAAAATTATATTTCAAGCAAAACAATGGTCGTTTGCAGCAGGTAGATTTCGAACCTACACTGCCACAGAGAATCTGATTTCTAGTCAGACGCCTTAACCGACAGACCAGGGCTAAATCTGTTTGAAAGTCGAACTATTTCTGGTGATGTGCCATGCGTTGAAATAAAAGGCAATTATATTTTTTTTAATTTATGTAGTCATTCCCCATATTTGAGAAAAGTTTCTGGGCTGAGCTGTTAATTAAAAAATATATATTTCAAGTAAAACAATTGCCGTTTGCAGTAGGTAGGTTTCGAACCTACGTTGCCATGGAGAATCTGATTTCTGGTCAGATGCCTTAGCCGACAGACCAGGGCTAAATCTGTTTGAAAGTAGAACTATTTCTGGTGATGTGCCATTTGAAATATAAAGGCATAACATTCTTATAAATTTTTACACTCAATCCCCATAATTGACAAAATTTTCTTGGCTGAGGTTTTAATTAAAAAATATATATTTCAAGCAAAACAATTTTCGTTTGCAGTAGGTAGGTTTCGAACCTACGCTGCCATAGAGAATCTGATTTCTAGTCAGACGCCTTAATCGACAGACTAGAACTAAATCTGTTTGAAAGTGGAACTATTTCTGGTGATGTGCAATTTGAAATAAAATGGCATTATATTGTTTTAAATGTATGCACTCAATCCTCATAATTGACAAAATTTTCTGGACTGAGCTGCTAATTACAAAAATTATATTTCAAGCAAAACAAATGGTCGTTTGCAGCAGGTAGGTTTTGAACCTACGCTGCCATGGAGAATCTGATTTCTAGTCAGATGCCTTAAGCGATAGACCAGGACTAAATCTGTTTGAAAGTGGAACGATTTCCGTTGATGTGCCATTTGAAATATAAGGGCATTATATTGTTTTAAATTTATGAACTCAATCCCCATAATTGACAAAATTTTCTTGGCTGAGCTGCTAATTACAAAAATTATATTTCAAGCAAAACAATGGTCGTTTGCAGCAGGTAGGTTTCGAAACTACGCTGCCACATAGAATCTGATTTCTAGTCAGACGCCTTAACCGGCAAACCAGGGCTAATTCTGTTTGAAAGTAGAACTATTTCTGGTGATGTGCCATTTGAAATATAAGGGCATTACATTCTTATAAATTTATGCACTCAATCCCCATAATTGACAAAATTTTCATGGCTGAGGTTTTAATTAAAAAATATATATTTCAAGCAAAACAATTTTCGTTTGCAGTAGGTAGGTTTCGAACCTAAGCTGCCATAGAGAATCTGATTTCTAGTCAGACGCCTTAACCGACCGACCAAAGCTAAATATGTTTGAAAGTCGAACTATTTCTGGTGATGTGCCAGGCGTTGAAATATAACGCCATTATATGTTTATAAATTTATGTACTCAATCCCCATATTTGAGAAAAATTTCTGGGCTGAGCTTTTAATTAAAAAATATATATTTCAAGCAAAACAATTTTCGTTTGCAGTAGGTAGGTTTCGGACCTACGCTGCCCTTTAGAATCTGATTTCTAGTCAGACGCCTTAATCGACAGACCAGGACTAAATCTGTTTGAAAGTGGAACTACTTCTGGTGATGTGCAATTTGAAATAAAATGGCATTATATTGTTTTAAATGTATGCACTTAATCCTCATAATTGACAAAATTTTCTGGACTGAGCTGCTAATTACAAAAATTATATTTCAAGCAAAACAAATGGTCGTTTGCAGCAGGTAGGTTTTGAACCTAGGCTGCCATGGAGAATCTGATTTCTAGTCAGACGCCTTAACCTTCAGACCAGGGCTAAATCGGTTTGAAAGTAGAACTATTTCCGGTGATGTGCCATTTGAAATATAAGGGCATTATATTGTTTTAAATTTATGAACTCAATCCCCATAATTGACAAAATTTTCTGGACTGAGCTGCTAATTACAAAAATTATATTTCAAGCAAAACAATGGTCGTTTGCAGCAGGTAGACTTCGAACCTACACTGCCACAGAGAATCTGATTTCTAGTCAGACGCCTTAACCGACAGACCAGGGCTAAATCTGTTTGAAAGTCGAACTATTTCTGGTGATGTGCCATGCGTTGAAATATAAGGCCATTATATTTTTTTTAATTTATGTAGTCAATCCCCATATTTGCGAAAAGTTTCTGGGCTTATCTGTTAATTAAAAAATATATATTTCACGCAAAACAATGGTCGTTTGCAGCAGGTAGGTTTCGAACCTACGCTGCCACAGAGAATCTGATTTCTAGTCAGACGCCTTAATCGACAGACCAGGACTAAATCTGTTTGAAAGTGGAACTACTTCTGGTGATGTGCAATTTGAAATAAAATGGCATTATATTGTTTTAAATGTATGCACTCAATCCTCATAATTGACAAAATTTTCTGGACTGAGCTGCTAATTACAAAAATTATATTTCAAGCAAAACAAATGGTCGTTTGTAGCAGGTAGGTTTTGAACCTAGGCTGCCATGGAGAATCTGATTTCTAGTCAGACGCCTTAACCTTCAGACCAGGGCTAAATCTGTTTGAAAGTAGAACTATTTCCGGTGATGTGCCATTTGAAATATAAGGGCATTATATTGTTTTAAATTTATGAACTCAATCCCCATAATTGACAAAATTTTCTGGGATAAGCTGCTATTTACGAAAATTAAATTTCAAGCAAAACAATAGTCGTTTGCAGTACCGAACCTATGCTGACAGAGAATCTGATTTCTAGTCAGACGCCTTAACCGACAGACCAGGGCTAAATCTGTTTGAAGGTCGAACTATTTCTGGTGATGTGCCATGCGTTGAAATGTAAGGCCATTATATTTTTTTTAATTTATGTAGTCAATCCCCATATTTGCGAAAAGTTTCTGGGCTTAGCTGTTAATTAAAAAATATATATTTCACGCAAAACAATGGTCGTTTGCAGCAGGTAGGTTTCGAACCTACGCTGCCACAGAGAATCTGATTTCTAGTCAGACGCCTTAACCGACAGACCAGGGCTAAATCTGTTTGAAAGTCGAACTATTTCTGGTGATGTGCCATGCGTTGAAATAAAAGGCCATTATATTTTTTTTAATTTATGTAGTCAATCCCCATATTTGCGAAAAGTTTCTGGGCTTAGCTGTTAATTAAAAAATATATATTTCAAGCAAAATAATGGCCGTTTGCAGTAGGTAGGTTTCGAACATACGCTGCCATAGAGAATCTGATTTCTATTCAGACGCCTTAACCGACAGACCAGGGCTAAATCTGTTTGAAAGTAGAACTACTTCTGGTGATGTGCCATTTGAAATATAAGGGCATTATATTGTTTTAAATTTATGCACTCAATCCCCATAATTGACAAAATTTTCTTGGCTGAGCAGCTAGTTACAAAAATTATATTTCAAGCAAAACAATGGTCGTTTGCAGCAGGTAGATTTCGAACCTACACTACCACAGAGAATCTGATTTCTAGTCAGACGCCTTAACCGACAGACCAGGGCTAAATCTGTTTGAAAGTCGAACTATTTCTGGTGATGTGCCATGCGTTGAAATTTAAGGCCATTATATTTTTTTTAATTTATGTAGTCAATCCCCATATTTGCGAAAAGTTTCTGGGCTTAGCTGTTAATTAAAAAATATATATTTCAAGCAAGATAGTGGCCGTTTGCAGTAGGTAGGTTTCGAACTTACGCTGCTATAGAGAATCTGAATTCTATTCAGACGCCTTAACCGACAGACAAGGGCTAAATCTGTTTGAAAGTAGAACTATTTCTGGTGATGTGCCATTTGAAATATAAGGGCATTATATTGTTTTAAATTTATGCACTCAGTCCCCATAATTGACAAAATTTTCTTGGCTGAGCTGCTAATTACAAAAATTATATTTCAAGCAAAACAATGGTCGTTTGCAGCAGGTAGATTTCGAACCTACACTGCCACAGAGAATCTGATTTCTAGTCAGACGCCTTAACCGACAGACCAGGGCTAAATCTGTTTGACAGTCGAACTATTTCTGGTGATGTGCCATGCGTTGAAATAAAAGGCCATTATATTTTTTTTAATTTATGTAGTCAATCCCCATAATTGAGAAAAGTTTCTGGGCTGAGCTGTTAATTAAAAAATATATATTTCAAGCAAAACAATTGCCGTTTGCAGTAGGTAGGTTTCGAACCTACGTTGCCATGGAGAATCTGATTTCTGGTCAGATGCCTTAGCCGACAGACCAGGGCTCAATCTGTTTGAAAGTAGAACTACTTCTGGTGATGTGCCATTTGAAATATAAGGGCATTATATTGTTTTAAATTTATGCACTCAATCCCCATAATTGACAAAATTTTCTTGGCTGAGCAGCTAATTACAAAAATTATATTTCAAGCAAAACAATGGTCGTTTGCAGCAGGCAGATTTCGAACCTACACTGCCACAGAGAATCTGATTTCTAGTCAGACGCCTTAACCGACAGACCAGGGCTAAATCTGTTTGAAAGTCGAACTATTTCTGGTGATGTGCCATGCGTTGAAATATAAGGCCATTATATTTTTTTTAACTTATGTAGTCAATCCCCATATTTGCGAAAAGTTTCTGGGCTTAGCTGTTAATTAAAAAATATATATTTCAAGCAAAATAATGGCCGTTTGCAGTAGGTAGGTTTCGAACTTACGCTGCCATAGAGAATCTGAATTCTATTCAGACGCCTTAACCGACAGACAAGGGCTAAATCTGTTTGAAAGTTGAACTATTTCTGGTGATGTGCCATTTGAAATATAAGGGCATTATATTGTTTTAAATTTATGCACTCAGTCCCCATAATTGACAAAATTTTCTTGGCTGAGCTGCTAATTACAAAAATTATATTTCAAGCAAAACAATGGTCGTTTGCAGCAGGTAGATTTCGAACCTACACTGCCACAGAGAATCTGATTTCTAGTCAGACGCCTTAACCGACAGACCAGGGCTAAATCTGTTTGAAAGTCGAACTATTTCTGGTGATGTGCCATGCGTTGAAATAAAAGGCCATTATATTTTTTTTAATTTATGTAGTCAATCCCCATATTTGAGAAAAGTTTCTGGGCTGAGCTGTTAATTAAAAAATATATATTTCAAGCAAAACAATTGCCGTTTGCAGTAGGTAGGTTTCGAACATACGCTGCCATGGAGAATCTGATTTCTGGTCAGATGCCTTAGCCGACAGACCAGGGCTAAATCTGTTTGAAAGTAGAACTATTTCTGGTGATGTGCCATTTGAAATATAAAGGCATTACATTCTTATAAATTTATGCACTCAATCCCCATAATTGACAAAATTTTCTTGGCTGAGGTTTTAATTAAAAAATATGTATTTCAAGCAAAACAATTTTCGTTTGCAGCAGGTAGGTTTTGAACCTACGCTGCCATGGAGAATCTGATTTCTAGTCAGATGCCTTAAGCGATAGACCAGGACTAAATCTGTTTGAAAGTGGAACGATTTCCGCTGATGTGCCATTTGAAATATAAGGGCATTATATTGTTTTAAATTTATGAACTCAATCCCCATAATTGACAAAATTTTCTTGGCTGAGCTGCTAATTACAAAAATTATATTTCAAGCAAAACAATGGTCGTTTGCAGCAGGTATTTTTCGAACCTACGCTGCCACATAGAATCTGATTTCTAGTCAGACGCCTTAACCGGCAGACCAGGGCTAATTCTGTTTGAAAGTAGAACTATTTCTGGTGATGTGCCATTTGAAATATAAGGGCATTACATTCTTATAAATTTATGCACTCAATCCCCATAATTGACAAAATTTTCATGGCTGAGGTTTTAATTAAAAAATACATATTTCAAGCAAAACAATTTTCGTTTGCAGTAGTTAGGTTTCGAACCTAAGCTGCCATAGAGAATCTGATTTCTAGTCAGACGCCTTAACCGACCGACCAAAGCTAAATATGTTTGAAAGTCGAACTATTTCTGGTGATGTGCCAGGCGTTGAAATATAACGCCATTATATGTTTATAAATTTATGTACTCAATCCCCATATTTGAGAAAAATTTCTGGGCTGAGCTTTTAATTAAAAAATATATATTTCAAGCAAAACAATTTTCGTTTGCAGTAGGTAGGTTTCGGACCTACGCTGCCCTTTAGAATCTGATTTCTAGTCAGACGCCTTAACCGAGAGACCAAGGCTAAATCTGTTTGAAAGTGGAACTACTTCTTGTGATGTGCAATTTGAAATAAAATGGCATTATATTGTTTTAAATGTATGCACTCAATCCTCATAATTGACAAAATTTTCTGGACTGAGCTGCTAATTACAAAAATTATATTTCAAGCAAAACAAATGGTCGTTTGCAGCAGGTTGGTTTTGAAACTACGCTGCCATGGAGAATCTGATTTCTAGTTAGACGCCTTAACCTTCAGACCAGGGCTAAATCTGTTTGAAAGTAGAACTATTTCCGGTGATGTGCCATTTGAAAGATAAGAGCATTATGTTGTTTTAAATTTATGAACTCAATCCTCATAATTGACAAAATTTTCTGGGATAAGCTGCTATTTACGAAAATTATATTTCAAGCAAAACAATAGTCGTTTGCAGTACCGAACCTATGCTGACAGAGAATCTGATTTCTAGTCAGACGCCTTAACCGACAGACCAAGGCTAACTCTGTTTGAAAGTCGAACTATTTCTGGTGATGTGCCATGCGTTTAAATATAAGGCAATTATATTTTTTTAAATTTATGTAGTCAATCCCCATATTTGAGAAAAGTTTCTGGGCTGAGCTGTTAATTAAAAAATATATATTTCAAGCAAAACAATGGCCGTTTGCAGTAGGTAGGTTTCGAACATACGCTGCCATAGAGAATCTGATTTCTAGTCAGACGCCTTAACCGACAGACCAGGGCTAAATCTGTTTGAAAGTAGAACTATTTCCGGTGATGTGAATTTTTGAAATATAAGGGCATTATATTGTTTTAAATTTATGAACTCAATCCCCATAATTGACAAAATTTTCTGGGATAAGCTGCTATTTACGAAAATTATATTTAAAGCAAAACAATGGTCCTTTGCAGTAGCGAACCTATGCTGATGGAGAATCTGACTTCTAGTCAGACGCCTTAACCGACAGACCAGGGCTAAATCTGTTTGAAAGTAGAACTACTTCTGGTGATGTGCCATTTGAAATATAAGGGCATTATATTGTTTTAAATTTATGCAATCAATCCCCATAATTGACAAAATTTTCTGGGCTGAGCTGCTAATTACAAAAATTATATTACAAGCAAAACAATGGTGGTTTGCAGCAGGTAGATTTCGAATCTACACTGCCACAGAGAATCTGATTTCTAGTCAGACGCCTTAACCGACAGACCAGGGCTAAATCTGTTTGAAAGTCGGACTATTTCTGGTGATGTGCCATGCGTTGAAATATAAGGCCATTATTTTTTTTTTTAATTTATGTAGTCAATCCCCATATTTGCGAAAAGTTTCTGGGCTTAGCTGATAAATAACAAATATATATTTCAAGCAAAATAATGGCCGTTTGTAGTAGGTAGGTTTCGAACTTACGCTGCCATAGAGAATCTGAATTCTATTCAGACGCCTTAACCGACAGACCAGGGCTAAATCTGTTTGAAAGTAGAACTATTTCTGGTGATGTGCCATTTGAAATATAAGGGCATTATATTGTTTTCAATTTAAGAACTCAATCCCCATAATTGACAAAATTTTCTGGGATAAGCTGCTATTTACGAAAATTATATTTCACGCAAAACAATGGTCGTTTGCAGTAGCGAACCTATGCTGATAGAGAATCTGATTTCTAGTCAGAAGCCTTAACCGACAGACCAAGGCTAAATCTGTTTGAAAGTCGAACTATTTCTGGTGATGTGTCATGCGTTGAAATATAAGGCCATTATATTTCACGACTGACGACCGAGTGAATGCCGGGATAAGCATTCCACCTCTAACTTGCCAACGGCTAAGGGCGGATGAGCAAGTAGGGGAAAGGGCACTCTTTTGTCCTGAGGTTGAGAAATCGACCTCAAAGGCGGACGAATTACTAACAGTAATCAACGGCGTAAGGATACAGAAGGCAATGGGAAACCACTGTATTAAAGATCACTAAGATATTCCAAGAAGACAATTATGGTAGAAGTATCACAAACAACGGCCCCCAGTCCGCGGCAGACTTTAAATAGTCAGGGGGTGCGAAGAATACCCGCGAGGAATAATGCTAGGACCCACCCGAAAGTGGAAAAACAATCGAGTTGCAGACTCGGTACTTGGAACGTAAGGACCTTGTATACCGCAGGGAAATTGGACAATCTAGTACAGGAAATGGAACGCCACGAAATAGACATACTAGGCCTCAGTGAAGTTAAATGGCCGAACAGTGGCCAATGCACGACCGAAAAAGCAACACTCTACTATTCCGGAAACAATCATAACAATCACTGCAACGGAGTCGGTTTTATAGTACACAAAAATATCAGGAAGTCCGTAAAAAACTTCATAGCCCACTCGGATAGGGCAGCTCTCATACGGCTGAAAGCTGCCCCAGTTGACATTAATATCATACAGGTATATGCCCCAACACTGGATAAACCGGACACCGAAATGGCACAACTCTATAAGGAAATAAAAGAACTGATGAAGCTAGCCGGAAAGAAGGAAGTTCTCATCATCATGGGCGACTTTAATGCCAAGATTGGTCGAGGTCGAGTGGACAGTGTGGTCGGAGATTTCGGTCTCGGAGACCGCAACAAAAGAGGCGATACCTTGGTACAATTCTGCCAAGAAGAAAGACTGGTCGTCGCAAATACATGGTATAAACTCCCGTTAAGAAGGCTATATACCTGGCAATCACCACAACACTCACCGGACAATATAGTGAGAAACCAAATAGATTTTCTACTAATCAGCCAGAGATACAGAAACGGATTGCACGGAGTGAGAACCTACCCTGGTACCGACATCGGCTCAGACCATAACCCAGTGGTGGGACGCTCAATATTAAATTAAAGAAAATAACACGGCCACATAAGAAGAAGATAGACATAAACAACATTAAGAGGCCCGAGATAAGGACGGAGGTACACCAGAGGATAAACAGAGCAGTCAGCTTAGTAAGAAACTCGCCTCAACAACCAGCGGATGTGGAAGTTGTCTGGAATCGACTGAAGGACGCGATAACCACCACCACAAATGATATAGTGGGACCACCTATCAACAAGAGAAGGGAATGGATGACCTACGAGATCCTTGGGCTGATGTCTGAACGCCGTTCATATAAGAATAAAGATCAAATCAGATACAGGGAGCTTGACAGACGAGTTAAAAAAGAGATACGCAAGGCCAAAGAACAATGGCTGCAAGAAAGGTGCGAAGAAATGGAAGAATTAGAGAGAAAACATGATCACTTTAACATGCATAAACTTCTCAAGAATACCACGCGCTGTTCAAGACCCTGTAAGACAAACAACATCCTCGACGATAATAACAACATCATCACCGACACGGAAAAACTGCTAAATCACTGGAAGGACTATACCGAACTACTCTTCCGGGATAATAACCAAAGAGCTTTTATAGACACCGCGACGGGAGATAATTCCCCCGAAATTTTAAAATCCGAAGTCCTAAAAGTTATAAAACAAGGAAAGCAGGGAAAAGCAGCGGGACCGGACGATATCTATATGGAATCGGTGAAGCTGTTGGATGACGAGAATATTGAGATCCTAGTGCAACTGTTTAACACAATATACAGTACAGGCCAAATACCACAAGACTGGCTACAATCAGTCTTTGTGCCGATACCAAAAAAGCCTAACCCTAATCGATGCGACCAGTTCCGAATGATCAGCTTGATGAGCCAGGTCCTAAAGCTTTTCATTAAAATAATCCATAGAAGAATTTATGGCAAATGTGAAAAAGAAATCGGGCCCACCCAATTCGGATTCAGGCAGGGATTCGGCACACGAGAAGCACTCTTCAGCTTGAACATCTTACTCCAAAAATGCCGAGATCAACGAAAAGACGTCTTTCTGTGCTTCATAGATTATCAAAAAGCATTTGACTGTGTCAACCACACAGAACTAATGAGTCTACTGCAGGAGAAAAGAGTGGATAAGGGCGATCTTTCTTTTATAAAGAACCTGTACTGGAACCAGACAGCCTCTGTAAGGGTGGGAAATGAAACCACGCAAAGTTTCCCGATAGAGAGAGGCGTAAGGCAAGGATGCGTCTTGTCTCCTCTTCTTTTTAACTTATACTCCGATTCCGTATTTGACCGAGCACTTTTTGAGACGGATGATGGCATAAATATCAATGGTCTCCCAGTCAACAACCTCCGCTACGCAGATGATACCGTAATTATTGCTGAAAGTCAAGAAGCACTACAACGCCTTGTCGATAGAATATCTGCGACGGGAGAACGCTCGGGCCTAAAGATTAACGTTGAAAAAACTAAGGTCATGGTCATAAGCAGAACACCAGATGTGCGTTTGGACGTCTCGACTGGAGGAAAACGGATACAGCGGGTCTCTAAATTTAAGTATCTTGGTAGCTGGATAACCGAGGACCTAGACCCAGATATGGAAATTCGTGGTAGAATCGAACAAGCTAGGGCGACGTTTATAAAAATGAAATCCATACTGACCAACCAGAGTCTTAGTTTGAGACTACGCTACCGCTTCATAAAGTGCTACGTGTACTCGGTGTTACTTTATGGCGTCGAGGTCTGGACCCTTAAGGCTGGCACTATGAATCGAGTGGAAGCATTTGAGATGTGGGTATTTAGGAGAATGCTCAAAATCGCATGGACAGATCACGCCACCAACGACGAAGTCCTGAGGCGCATGGGGATGGAGAGAGAGTTGTTGCAACTGGTTAAACGAAGGAAAGCAGCTTACCTGGGCCACATCTTCAGTAATACAAAGTACCAATTCCTTAAGCTCATCATGGAGGGAAAAATAGAAGGAAAGCGAGGCATCGGTAGAAAGAAGAATTCATGGCTCAAAAACATTAGGGACTGGACCGGTCTTGATGCCCACACACTTTTTAGAGCCGCAAAGGATCGCGAAGAATTTGCCAGAATTGTCGCCAACATCCAGTGAAATGGATATGGCACCTTAAGAAGAAGATATTGTTTTAAATTTATGTTGTCAATCCCCATATTTGTCAAAATTTTCTTGGCTGAGCTGCTAATTACAAAAATTATATTTCAAGCAAAACAATGGTCGTTTGCAGCAGGTAGATTTCGAACCTACACTGCCACAGAGAATCTGATTTCTAGTCAGACGCCTTAACCGACAGACCAGGGCTAAATCTGTTTGAAAGTCGAACTATTTCTGGTGATGTGCCATGCGTTGAAATATAAGGCCATTATATTTTTTTTAATTTATGTAGTCAATCCCCATATTTGCGAAAAGTTTCTGGGCTTAGCTGTTAATTAAAAAATGTATATTTCAAGCAAAATAATGGCCGTTTGCAGTAGGTAGGTTTCGAACTTACGCTGCCATAGAGAATCTGATTTCTAGTCAGACGCCTTAACCGACAGACCAGGGCTAAATCTGTTTGAAAGTCGAACTATTTCTGGTGATGTGCCATGCGTTGAAATATAAGGCCATTATTTTTTTTTTTAATTTATGTAGTCAATCCCCATATTTGCGAAAAGTTTCTGGGCTTAGCTGTTAATTTTAAAAATATATATTTCAAGCAAAACAATTGCCGTTTGCAGTAAGTAGGTTACGAACATACGCTGCCATAGAGAATCTGATTTCTAGTCAGACGCCTTAACCGACAGACCAGGGCTAAATCTGTTTGAAAGTAGAACTATTTCTGGTGATGTGCCATTTGAAATATAAGGGCATTATATTGTTTTAAATTTATGCACTCAGTCCTCATAATTGACAAAATTTTCTTGGCTGAGCTGCTAATTACAACAATTATATTTCAAGCAAAACAATGGTCGTTTGCAGCAGGTAGATTTCGAACCTACACTGCCACAGAGAATCTGATTTCTAGTCAGACGCCTTAACCGACAGACCAGGGCTAAATCTGTTTGAAAGTCGAACTATTTCTGGTGATGTGCCATGCGTTGAAATATAAGGCCATTATTTTTTTTTTTAATTTATGTAGTCAATCCCCATATTTGCGAAAAGTTTCTGGGCTTAGCTGTTAATTTTAAAAATATATATTTCAAGCAAAACAATTGCCGTTTGCAGTAAGTAGGTTACGAACATACGCTGCCATAGAGAATCTGATTTCTAGTCAGACGCCTTAACCGACAGACCAGGGCTAAATCTGTTTGAAAGTAGAACTATTTCTGGTGATGTGCCATTTGAAATATAAGGGCATTATATTGTTTTAAATTTATGCACTCAGTCCTCATAATTGACAAAATTTTCTTGGCTGAGCTGCTAATTACAACAATTATATTTCAAGCAAAACAATGGTCGTTTGCAGCAGGTAGATTTCGAACCTACACTGCCACAGAGAATCTGATTTCTAGTCAGACGCCTTAACCGAGAGACCACGGGTAAATCTGTTTGAAAGTAGAACTATTTCCGGTGATGTGCCATTTTAAATATAAGGGCATTATATTGTTTTAAATTTATGAACTCAATCCCCATAATTGACAAAATTTTCTGGGATAAGCTGCTATTTACGAAAATTATATTTCAAGCAAAGCAATGGTCGTTTGCAGTAGCGAACCTATGCTGATAGAGAATCTGATTTCTAGTCAGACGCCTTAACCGACAGACCAAGGCTAAATCTGTTTGAAAGTCAAACTACTTCTGGTGATGTGCCATGCGTTGAAATATAAGGCCATTATATTGTTTTAAATTTATGTAGTCAATCCCCATATTTGCGAAAAGTTTCTGGGCCTAGCTGTTAATTAAAAAATATATGTTTCAAGCAAAATAATGGCCGTTTGCAGTAGGTAGGTTTCGAACTTACGCTGCCATAGAGAATCTGAATTCTATTCAGACGCCTTAACCGACAGACCAGGGCTAAATCTGTTTGAAAGTAGAACTATTTCTGGTGATGTGCCATTTGAAATATAAGGGCATTATATTGTTTTAAATTTATGAACTCAATCCCCATAATTGACAAAATTTTCTGGGATAAGCTGCTATTTACGAAAATTATATTTCAAGCAAAGCAATGGTCGTTTGCAGTAGCGAACCTATGCTGATAGAGAATCTGATTTCTAGTCAGACGCCTTAACCGACAGACCAAGGCTAAATCTGTTTGAAAGTCAAACTACTTCTGGTGATGTGCCATGCGTTGAAATATAAGGCCATTATATTGTTTTAAATTTATGTAGTCAATCCCCATATATGCGAAAAGTTTCTGGGCCTAGCTGTTAATTAAAAAATATATGTTTCAAGCAAAATAATGGCCGTTTGCAGTAGGTAGGTTTCGAACTTACGCTGCCATAGAGAATCTGAATTCTATTCAGACGCCTTAACCGACAGACCAGGGCTAAATCTGTTTGAAAGTCGAACTATTTCTGGTGATGTGCCATGCGTTGAAATATAAGGCCATTATATTTTTTTTAATTTATGTAGTCAATCCCCATATTTGCGAAAAGTTTCTGGGCTTAGCTGTTAATTAAAAAATATATATTTCAAGCAAAATAATGGACGTTTGCAGTAGGTAGGTTTCGAACTTACGCTGCCATAGAGAATCTGAATTCTATTCAGACGCCTTAACCGAGAGACCACGGGTAAATCTGTTTGAAAGTAGAACTATTTCCGGTGATGTGCCATTTGAAATATAAGGGCATTATATTGTTTTAAATTTATGAACTCAATCCCCATAATTGACAACATTTTCTGGGATAAGCTGCTATTTACGAAAATTATATTTCAAGCAAAGCAATGGTCGTTTGCAGTAGCGAACCTATGCTGATAGAGAATCTGATTTCTAGTCAGACGCCTTAACCGACAGACCAAGGCTAAATCTGTTTGAAAGTCAAACTACTTCTGGTGATGTGCCATGCGTTGAAATATAAGGCCATTATATTGTTTTAAATTTATGTAGTCAATCCCCATATTTGCGAAAAGTTTCTGGGCCTAGCTGTTAATTAAAAAATATATGTTTCAAGCAAAATAATGGCCGTTTGCAGTAGGTAGGTTTCGAACTTACGCTGCCATAGAGAATCTGAATTCTATTCAGACGCCTTAACCGACAGACCAGGGCTAAATCTGTTTGAAAGTAGAACTATTTCTGGTGATGTGCCATTTGAAATATAAGGGCATTATATTGTTTTAAATTTATGCACTCAGTCCCCATAATTGACAAAATTTTCTTGGCTGAGCTGCTAATAACAAAAATTATATTTCAAGCAAAACAATGGTCGTTTGCAGCAGGTAGATTTCGAACCTACACCGCCACAGAGAATCTGATTTCTAGTCAGACGCCTTAACCGACAGACCAGGGCTAAATCTGTTTGAAAATCGAACTATTTCTGGTGATGTGCCATGCGTTGAAATATAAGGCCATTATATTTTTTTTAATTTATGTAGTCAATCCCCATATTTGCGAAAAGTTTCTGGGCTTAGCTGTTAATTAAAAAATATATATTTCAAGCAAAACAATGGTCGTTTGCAGCAGGTAGGTTTCGAACCTACGCTGCCACAGAGAATCTGATTTCTAGTCAGACGCCTTTACCGACAGACCAGGGCTAAATCTGTTTGAAAGTCGAACTATTTCTGGTGATGTGCCATGCGTTGAAATATAAGGCCATTATATTTTTTTTAATTTATGTAGTCAATCCCCATATTTGCGAAAAGTTTCTCGGCTTAGCTGTTAATTAAAAAATATATATTTCAAGCAAAACGATGTTCGTTTGCAGCAGGTAGATTTCGAACCTACGCTGCCACAGAGAATCTGATTTCTATTCAGACGCCTTATCCAACAGACCAGGGCTAAATCTGTTTGAAAGTCGAACTATTTCTGGTGATGTGCCATGCGTTGAAATAAAAGGCCATTATTTTTTTTTAATTTATGTATTCAATCCCCATATTTGAGAAAAGTTTCTGGGCTGAGCTGTTAATTAAAAAATATATATTTCAAGCAAAACAATTGCCGTTTGCAGTAGGTAGGTTTCGAACCTACGCTGCCATGGAGAATCTGATTTCTGGTCAGATGCCTTAGCCGACAGACCAGGGCTAAATCTGTTTGAAAGTAGAACTATTTCTGGTGATGTGCCATTTGAAATATAAGGGCATTACATTCTTATAAATTTATACACTCAATCCCCATAATTGACAAAATTTTCTTGGCTGAGGTTTTAATTAAAAAATATATATTTCAAGCAAAACAATTTTCGTTTGCAGTAGGTAGGTTTCGAACCTACGCTGCCATAGAGAATCTGATTTCTAGTCAGACGCCTTAACCGACCGACCAAAGCTAAATATGTTTGAAAGTCGAACTATTTCTGGTGATATGCCATGCGTTGAAATATAACGCCATTATATGTTTATAAATTTATGTACTCAATCCCCATATTTGAGAAAAATTTCTGGGCTGAGCTTTTAATTAAAAAATATATATTTCAAGCAAAACAATTTTCGTTTGCAGTAGGTAGGTTTCGGACCTACGCTGCCCTTTAGAATCTGATTTCTAGTCAGACGTCTTAATCGACAGACCAGGACTAAATCTGTTTGAAAGTGGAACTATTTCTGCTGATGTGCAATTTGAAATAAAATGCATTATATTGCTTTAAATGTATGCACTCAATCCTCATAATTGACAAAATTTTCTGGACTGAGCTGCTAATTACAAAAATTATATTTCAAGCAAAACAAATTGTCGTTTGCAGCAGGTAGGTTTTGAACCTACGCTGCCATGGAGAATCTGATTTCCAGTCAGACGCCTTAACCGACAGGCGAGGGCTAAATCTGTTTGAAAGTCGAACTATTTCTGGTGATGTGCCATGCGTTGAAATATAAGGCCATTATATTTTTTTTAATTTATGTAGTCAATCCCCATATTTGCGAAAAGTTTCTGGGCTTAGCTGTTAATTAAAAAATATGTATTTCAAGCAAAATAATGGCCGTTTGCAGTAGGTAGGTTTCGAACTTACGCTGCCATAGAGAATCTGATTTCTAGTCAGACGCCTTAACCTTCAGACCAGGGCTAAATCTGTTTGAAAGTAGAACTATTTCCGGTGATGTGCCATTTGAAATATAAGGGCATTATATTGTTTTAAATTTATGAACTCAATCCCCATAATTGACAAAATTTTCTGGGATAAGCTGCTATTTACGAAAATTATATTTCAAGCAAAACAATAGTCGTTTACAGTACCGAACCTATGCTGACAGAGAATCTGATTTCTAGTCAGACGCCTTAACCGACAGACCAAGGCTAAATCTGTTTGAAAGTCGAACTATTTCTGGTGATGTGCCATGCGTTTAAATATAAGGCAATTATATTTTTTTAAATTTATGTATTTGAGAAAAGTTTCTGGGCTGAGCTGTTAATTAAAAAATATATATTTCAAGCAAAACAATGGCCGTTTGCAGTAGGTAGGTTTCGAACATACGCTGCCATAGAGAATCTGATTTCTAGTCAGACGCCTTAACCGACAGACCAAGGCTAAATCTGTTTGAAAGTAGGACTATTTCCGGTGATGTGAATTTTTGAAATATCAGGGCATTATATTGTTTTAAATTTATGAACTCAATCCCCATAATTGACAAAATTTTCTGGGATAAGCTGCTATTTACGAAAATTATATTTAAAGCAAAACAATGGTCCTTTGCAGTAGCGAACCTATGCTGATGGAGAATCTGATTTCTAGTCAGACGCCTTAACCGAGAGACCAAGGCTAAATCTGTTTGAAAGTCGAACTATTTCTGGTGATGTGCCATGCGTTGAAATATAAGGCCATTGTATTGTTTTAAATTTATGTAGTCAATCGCCATATTTGAGAAAAGTTTCTGGGCTGAGCTGTTAATTAAAAAATATATATTTCAAGCAAAACAATGGCCGTTTGCAGTAGGTAGGTTTCGAACATACGCTGCCATAGAGAATCTGATTTCTAGTCAGACGCCTTAACCGACAGACCAGGGCTAAATCTGTTTGAAAGTAGAACTACTTCTGGTGATGTGCCATTTGAAATATAAGGGCATTATATTGTTTTAAATTTATGCACTCAATCCCCATAATTGACAAAATTTTCTGGGCTGAGCTGCTAATTACAAAAATTATATTACAAGCAAAACAATGGTGGTTTGCAGCAGATAGATTTCGAATCTACACTGCCACAGAGAATCTGATTTCTAGTCAGACGCCTTAACCGACAGACCAGGGCTAAATCTGTTTGAAAGTCGAACTATTTCTGGTGATGTGCCATGCTTTGAAATATAAGGCCAATATTTTTTTTTTAATTTATGTAGTCAATCCCCATATTTCCGGTGATGTGCCATTTGAAATATAAGGGCATTAAATTGTTTTAAATTTATGAACTCAATCCCCATAATTGACAAAATTTTCTGGGATAAGCTGCTATTTACGAAAATTATATTTCAAGCAAAACAATAGTCGTTTACAGTACCGAACCTATGCTGACAGAGAATCTGATTTCTAGTCAGACGCCTTAACCGACAGACCAAGGCTAAATCTGTTTGAAAGTCGAACTATTTCTGGTGATGTGCCATGCGTTTAAATATAAGGCAATTATATTTTTTTAAATTTATGTAGTCAATCCCCATATTTGAGAAAAGTTTCTGGGCTGAGCTGTTAATTAAAAAATATATATTTCAAGCAAAACAATGGCCGTTTGCAGTAGGTAGGTTTCGAACATACGCTGCCATAGAGAATCTGATTTCTAGTCAGACGCCTTAACCGACAGACCAGGGCTAAATCTGTTTGAAAGTAGAACTATTTCCGGTGATGTGAATTTTTGAAATATAAGGGCATTATATTGTTTTAAATTTATGAACTCAATCCCCATAATTGACAAAATTTTCTGGGATAAGCTGCTATTTACGAAAATTATATTTAAAGCAAAACAATGGTCCTTTGCAGTAGCGAACCTATGCTGATGGAGAATCTGATTTCTAGTCAGACGCCTTAACCGAGAGACCAAGGCTAAATCTGTTTGAAAGTCGAACTATTTCTGGTGATGTGCCATGCGTTGAAATATAAGGCCATTGTATTGTTTTAAATTTATGTAGTCAATCGCCATATTTGAGAAAAGTTTCTGGGCTGAGCTGTTAATTAAAAAATATATATTTCAAGCAAAACAATGGCCGTTTGCAGTAGGTAGGTTTCGAACATACGCTGCCATAGAGAATCTGATTTCTAGTCAGACGCCTTAACCGACAGACCAGGGCTAAATCTGTTTGAAAGTAGAACTACTTCTGGTGATGTGCCATTTGAAATATAAGGGCATTATATTGTTTTAAATTTATGCACTCAATCCCCATAATTGACAAAATTTTCTGGGCTGAGCTGCTAATTACAAAAATTATATTACAAGCAAAACAATGGTGGTTTGCAGCAGATAGATTTCGAATCTACACTGCCACAGAGAATCTGATTTCTAGTCAGACGCCTTAACCGACAGACCAGGGCTAAATCTGTTTGAAAGTCGAACTATTTCTGGTGATGTGCCATGCGTTGAAATATAACGCCATTATTTTTTTTTTAATTTATGTAGTCAATCCCCATATTTGCGAAAAGTTTCTGGGCTTAGCTGTTAATTTTAAAAATATATATTTCAAGCAAAACAATTGCCGTTTGCAGTAAGTAGGTTACGAACATACGCTGCCATAGAGAATCTGATTTCTAGTCAGACGCCTTAACCGACAGACCAGGGCTAAATCTGTTTGAAAGTAGAACTATTTCTGGTGATGTGCCATTTGAAATATAAGGGAATTATATTGTTTTAAATTTAAGAACTCAATCCCCATAATTGACAAAATTTTCTGGGATAAGCTGCTATTTACGAAAATTATATTTCAAGCAAAACAATGGTCGTTTGCAGTAGCGAACCTATGCTGATAGAGAATCTGATTTCTAGTCAGACGCCTTAACCGACAGACCAAGGCTAAATCTGTTTGAAAGTCGAACTATTTCTGGTGATGTGTCATGCGTTGAAATATAAGGCCATTATATTGTTTTAAATTTATGTTGTCAATCCCCATATTTGAGAAAAGTTTCTGGGCTGAGCTGTTAATTAAAAAATATATATTTCAAGCAAAACAATTGCCGTTTGCAGTAAGTAGGTTACGAACATACGCTGCCATAGAGAATCTGATTTCTAGTCAGACGCCTTAACCGACAGACCAGGACTAAATCTGTTTGAAAGTAGAACTACTTCTGGTGATGTGCCATGCGTTGAAATATAAGGCCATTATATTTTTTTTAATTTATGTAGTCAATCCCCATATTTGCGAAAAGTTTCTGGGCTTAGTTGTTAATTAAAAAATATATATTTCAAGCAAAATAATGGCCGTTTGCAGTAGGTAGGTTTCGAATTTACGCTGCCATAGAGAATCTGAATTCTATTCAGACGCCTTAACCGACAGACCAGGGCTAAATCTGTTTGAAAGTAGAACTACTTCTGGTGATGTGCCATGCGTTGAAATATAAGGCCATTATATTTTATTTAATTTATGTAGTCAATCCCCATATTTGCCAAAAGTTTCTGGGCTTAGCTGTTAATTAAAAAATATATATTTCAAGCAAAATAATGGCCGTTTGCAGTAGGTAGGTTTCGAACTTACGCTGCCATAGAGAATCTGAATTCTATTCAGACGCCTTAACCGACAGACCAGTGCTAAATCTGTTTGAAAGTAGAACTATTTCTGGTGATGTGCCATTTGAAATATAAGGGCATTATATTGTTTTAAATTTATGCACTCAGTCCCCATAATTGACAAAATTTTCTTGGCTGAGCTGCTAATTACAAAAATTATATTTCAAACAAAACAATAGTCGTTTGCAGCAGGTAGATTTCGAACCTACACTGCCACAGAGAATCTGATTTTTAGTCAGACGCCTTAACCGACAGACCAGGGCTAAATCTGTTTGAAAGTCGAACTATTTCTGGTGATGTGCCATGCGTTGAAATATAAGGCCATTATATTTTTTTTAATTTATGTAGTCAATCCCCATATTTGCGAAAAGTTTCTGGGCTTAGCTGTTAATTAAAAAACATATATTTCAAGCAAAACAATGGTCGTTTGCAGCAGGTAGATTTCGAACCTACACTGCCACAGAGAATCTGATTTCTAGTCAGACGCCTTAACTGAGAGACCAGGGGTAAATCTGTTTGAAAGTAGAACTATTTCCGGTGATGTGCCATTTGAAATATAAGGGCATTATATTGTTTTAAATTTATGAACTCAATCCCCATAATTGACAAAATTTTCTGGGATAAGCTGCTATTTACGAAAATTATATTTCAAGCAAAGCAATGGTCGTTTGCAGTAGCGAACCTATGCTGATAGACAATCTGATTTCTAGTCAGACGCCTTAACCGACAGACCAAGGCTAAATCTGTTTGAAAGTCAAACTACTTCTGGTGATGTGCCATGCGTTGAAATATAAGGCCATTATATTGTTTTAAATTTATGTAGTCAATCCCCATATTTGCGAAAAGTTTCTGGGCCTAGCTGTTAATTAAAAAATATATGTTTCAAGCAAAATAATGGCCGTTTGCAGTAGGTAGGTTTCGAACTTACGCTGCCATAGAGAATCTGAATTCTATTCAGACGCCTTAACCGACAGACCAGGGCTAAATCTGTTTGAAAGTAGAACTATTTCTGGTGATGTGCCATTTGAAATATAAGGGCATTATATTGTTTTAAATTTATGCACTCAGTCCCCATAATTGACAAAATTTTCTTGGCTGAGCTGCTAATAACAAAAATTATATTTCAAGCAAAACAATGGTCGTTTGCAGCAGGTAGATTTCGAACCTACACCGCCACAGAGAATCTGATTTTTAGTCAGACGCCTTAACCGACAGACCAGGGCTAAATCTGTTTGAAAGTCGAACTATTTCTGGTGATGTGCCATGCGTTGAAATATAACGCCATTATATTTTTTTTAATTTATGTAGTCAATCCCCATATTTGCGAAAAGTTTCTGGGCTTAGTTGTTAATTAAAAAATATATATTTCAAGCAAAATAATGGCCGTTTGCAGTAGGTAGGTTTCGAACTTACGCTGCCATAGAGAATCTGAATTCTATTCAGACGCCTTAACCGACAGACCAGGGCTAAATCTGTTTGAAAGTAGAACTACTTCTGGTGATGTGCCATGCGTTGAAATATAAGGCCATTATATTTTATTTAATTTATGTAGTCAATCCCCATATTTGCCAAAAGTTTCTGGGCTTAGCTGTTAATTAAAAAATATATATTTCAAGCTAAATAATGGCCGTTTGCAGTAGGTAGGTTTCGAACTTACGCTGCCATAGAGAATCTGAATTCTATTCAGACGCCTTAACCGACAGACCAGTGCTAAATCTGTTTGAAAGTAGAACTATTTCTGCTGATGTGCCATTTGAAATATAAGGGCATTATATTGTTTTAAATTTATGCACTCAGTCCCCATAATTGACAAAATTTTCTTGGCTGAGCTGCTAATTACAAAAATTATATTTCAAGCAAAACAATAGTCGTTTGCAGCAGGTAGATTTCGAACCTACACTGCCACAGAGAATCTGATTTTTAGTCAGACGCCTTAACCGACAGACCAGGGCTAAATCTGTTTGAAAGTCGAACTATTTCTGGTGATGTGCCATGCGTTGAAATATAAGGCCATTATATTTTTTTTAATTTATGTAGTCAATCCCCATATTTGCGAAAAGTTTCTGAGCTTAGCTGTTAATTAAAAAATATGTATTTCAAGCAAAATAATGGCCGTTTGCAGTAGGCAGGTTTCGAACTTACGCTGCCATAAAGAATCTGATTTCTAGTCAGACGCCTTAACATTCAGACCAGGGCTAAATCTGTTTGACAGTAGAACTATTTCCGGTGATGTGCCATTTGAAATATAAGGGCATTATATTGTTTTAAATTTATGAACTCAATCCCCATAATTGACAAAATTTTCTGGGATAAGCTGCTATTTACGAAAATTATATTTCAAGCAAAACAATAGTCGTTTACAGTACCGAACCTATGCTGACAGGAAATCTGATTTCTAGTCAGACGCCTTAACCGACTGACCAAGGCTAAATCTGTTTGAAAGTCGAACTATTTCTGGTGATGTGCCATGCGTTGAAATATAAGGCCATTGTATTGTTTTAAATTTATGTAGTCAATCGCCATATTTGAGAAAAGTTTCTGGGCTGAGCTGTTAATTAAAAAATATATATTTCAAGCAAAACAATGGCCGTTTGCAGTAGGTAGGTTTCGAACATACGCTGCCATAGAGAATCTGATTTCTAGTCAAACGCCTTAACCGACAGACCAGGGCTAAATCTGTTTGAAAGTAGAACTAATTCTGGTGATGTGCCATTTGAAATATAAGGGCATTATATTGTTTTAAATTTATGCACTCAATCCCCATAATTGACAAAATTTTCTGGGCTGAGCTGCTAATTACAAAAATTATATTACAAGCAAAACAATGGTGGTTTGCAGCAGATAGATTTCGAATCTACACTGCCACAGAGAATCTGATTTCTAGTCAGACGCCTTAACCGACAGACCAGGGCTAAATCTGTTTGAAAGTCGAACTATTTCTGGTGATGTGCCATGCGTTGAAATATAAGGCCATTATTTTTTTTTTTTAATTTATGTAGTCAATCCCCATATTTGCGAAAAGTTTCTGGGCTTAGCTGTTAATTAAAAAATATATATTTCAGGCAAAATAATGGCCGTTTGTAGTAGGTAGGTTTCGAACTTACGCTGCCATAGAGAATCTGAATTCTATTCAGACGCCTTAACCGACAGACCAGGGCTAAATCTGTTTGAAAGTAGAACTATTTCTGGTGATGTGCCATTTGAAATATAAGGGCATTATATTGTTTTAAATTTAAGAACTCAATCCCCATAATTGACAAAATTTTCTGGGATAAGCTGCTATTTACGAAAATTATATTTCAAGCAAAACAATGGTCGTTTGCAGTAGCGAACCTATGCTGATAGAGAATCTGATTTCTAGTCAGACGCCTTAACCGACAGACCAAGGCTAAATCTGTTTGAAAGTCGAACTATTTCTGGTGATGTGTCATGCGTTGAAATATAAGGCCACTATATTGTTTTAAATTTATGTTGTCAATCCCCATATTTGAGAAAAGTTTCTGGGCTGAGCTGTTAATTAAAAAATATATATTTCAAGCAAAACAATTGCCGTTTGCAGTAAGTAGGTTACGAACATACGCTGCCATAGAGAATCTGATTTCTAGTCAGACGCCTTAACCGACAGACCAGGACTAAATCTGTTTGAAAGTAGAACTACTTCTGGTGATGTGCCATGCGTTGAAATATAAGGCCATTATATTTTTTTTAATTTATGTAGTCCAATCCCCATATATGCGAAAAGTTTCTGGGCTTAGCTGTTAATTAAAAAATATATATTTCAAGCAAAATAATGGCCGTTTGCAGTAGGTAGGTTTCGAACTTACGCTGCCATAGAGAATCTGAATTCTATTCAGACGCCTTAACCGACAGACCAGGGCTAAATCTGTTTGAAAGTAGAACTACTTCTGGTGATGTGCCATGCGTTTAAATATAAGGCCATTATATTTTATTTAATTTATGTAGTCAATCCCCATATTTGCGAAAAGTTTCTGGGCTTAGCTGTTAATTAAAAAATATATATTTCAAGCAAAATAATGGCCGTTTGCAGTAGGTAGGTTTCGAACTTACGCTGCCATAGAGAATCTGAATTCTATTCAGACGCCTTAACCGACAGACCAGTGCTAAATCTGTTTGAAAGTAGAACTATTTCTGGTGATGTGCCATTTGAAATATAAGGGCATTATATTGTTTTAAATTTATGCACTCAGTCCCCATAATTGACAAAATTTTCTTGGCTGAGCTGCTAATTACAAAAATTATATTTCAAGCAAAACAATAGTCGTTTGCAGCAGGTAGATTTCGAACCTATACTGCCACAGAGAATCTGATTTTTAGTCAGACGCCTTAACCGACAGACCAGGGCTAAATCTGTTTGAAAGTCGAACTATTTCTGGTGATGTGCCATGCGTTGAAATATAAGGCCATTATATTTTTTTTAATTTATGTAGTCAATCCCCATATTTGCGAAAAGTTTCTGGGCTTAGCTGTTAATTAAAAAATATATATTTCAAGCAAAGTAATGGCCGTTTGCAGTAGGTAGGTTTCGAACATACGCTGCCATAGAGAATCTGATTTCTATTCAGACGCCTTAACCGACAGACCAGGGCTAAATCTGTTTGAAAGTAGAACTACTTCTGGTGATGTGCCATTTGAAATATAAGGGCATTATATTGCTTTAAATTTATGCACTCAATCCCCATAATTGACAAAATTTTCTTGGCTGAGCTGCTAATTACAAAAATTATATTTCAAGCAAAACAATAGTCGTTTGCAGCAGGTAGATTTCGAACCTATACTGCCACAGAGAATCTGATTTTTAGTCAGACGCCTTAACCGACAGACCAGGGCTAAATCTGTTTGAAAGTCGAACTATTTCTGGTGATGTGCCATGCGTTGAAATATATGGCCATTATATTTTTTTTAATTTATGTAGTCAATCCCCATATTTGCGAAAAGTTTCTGGGCTTAGCTGTTAATTAAAAAATATGTATTTCAAGCAAAATAATGGCCGTTTGCAGTAGGTAGGTTTCGAACTTACGCTGCCATAGAGAATCTGATTTCTAGTCAGACGCCTTAACATTCAGACCAGGGCTAAATCTGTTTGACAGTAGAACTATTTCCGGTGATGTGCCATTTGAAATATAAGGGCATTATATTGTTTTAAATTTATGAACTCAATCCCCATAATTGACAAAATTTTCTGGGATAAGCTGCTATTTACGAAAATTATATTTCAAGCAAAACAATAGTCGTTTACAGTACCGAACCTATGCTGACAGAGAATCTGATTTCTAGTCAGACGCCTTAACCGACTGACCAAGGCTAAATCTGTTTGAAAGTCGAACTATTTCTGGTGATGTGCCATGCGTTGAAATATAAGGCCATTGTATTGTTTTAAATTTATGTAGTCAATCGCCATATTTGAGAAAAGTTTCTGGGCTGAGCTGTTAATTAAAAAATATATATTTCAAGCAAAACAATGGCCGTTTGCAGTAGGTAGGTTTCGAACATACGCTGCCATAGAGAATCTGATTTCTAGTCAGACGCCTTAACCGACAGACCAGGGCTAAATCTGTTTGAAAGTAGAACTACTTCTGGTGATGTGCCATTTGAAATATAAGGGCATTATATTGTTTTAAATTTATGCACTCAATCCCCATAATTGACAAAATTTTCTGGGCTGAGCTGCTAATTACAAAAATTATATTACAAGCAAAACAATGGTGGTTTGCAGCAGATAGATTTCGAATCTACACTGCCACAGAGAATCTGATTTCTAGTCAGACGCCTTAACCGACAGACCAGGGCTAAATCTGTTTGAAAGTCGAACTATTTCTGGTGATGTGCCATGCGTTGAAATATAAGGCCATTATTTTTTTTTTTAATTTATGTAGTCAATCCCCATATTTGCGAAAAGTTTCTGGGCTTAGCTGTTAATTAAAAAATATATATTTCAGGCAAAATAATGGCCGTTTGTAGTAGGTAGGTTTCGAACTTACGCTGCCATAGAGAATCTGAATTCTATTCAGACGCCTTAACCGACAGACCAGGGCTAAATCTGTTTGAAAGTAGAACTATATCTGGTGATGTGCCATTTGAAATATAAGGGCATTATATTGTTTTAAATTTAAGAACTCAATCCCCATAATTGACAAAATTTTCTGGGATAAGCTGCTATTTTGCGAAAATTATATTTCAAGCAAAACAATGGTCGTTTGCAGTAGCGAACCTATGCTGATAGAGAATCTGATTTCTAGTCAGACGCCTTAACCGACAGACCAAGGCTAAATCTGTTTGAAAGTCGAACTATTTCTGGTGATGTGTCATGCGTTGAAATATAAGGCCACTATATTGTTTTAAATTTATGTTGTCAATCCCCATATTTGAGAAAAGTTTCTGGGCTGAGCTGTTAATTAAAAAATATATATTTCAAGCAAAACAATTGCCGTTTGCAGTAAGTAGGTTACGAACATACGCTGCCATAGAGAATCTGATTTCTAGTCAGACGCCTTAACCGACAGACCAGGACTAAATCTGTTTGAAAGTAGAACTACTTCTGGTGATGTGCCATGCGTTGAAATATAAGGCCATTATATTTTTTTTAATTTATGTAGTCAATCCCCATATATGCGAAAAGTTTCTGGGCTTAGCTGTTAATTAAAAAATATATATTTCAAGCAAAATAATGGCCGTTTGCAGTAGGTAGGTTTCGAACTTACGCTGCCATAGAGAATCTGAATTCTATTCAGACGCCTTAACCGACAGACCAGGGCTAAATCTGTTTGAAAGTAGAACTACTTCTGGTGATGTGCCATGCGTTTAAATATAAGGCCATTATATTTTATTTAATTTATGTAGTCAATCCCCATATTTGCGAAAAGTTTCTGGGCTTAGCTGTTAATTAAAAAATATATATTTCAAGCAAAATAATGGCCGTTTGCAGTAGGTAGGTTTCGAACTTACGCTGCCATAGAGAATCTGAATTCTATTCAGACGCCTTAACCGACAGACCAGTGCTAAATCTGTTTGAAAGTAGAACTATTTCTGGTGATGTGCCATTTGAAATATAAGGGCATTATATTGTTTTAAATTTATGCACTCAGTCCCCATAATTGACAAAATTTTCTTGGCTGAGCTGCTAATTACAAAAATTATATTTCAAGCAAAACAATAGTCGTTTGCAGCAGGTAGATTTCGAACCTATACTGCCACAGAGAATCTGATTTTTAGTCAGACGCCTTAACCGACAGACCAGGGCTAAATCTGTTTGAAAGTCGAACTATTTCTGGTGATGTGCCATGCGTTGAAATATAAGGCCATTATATTTTTTTTAATTTATGTAGTCAATCCCCATATTTGCGAAAAGTTTCTGGGCTTAGCTGTTAATTAAAAAATATATATTTCAAGCAAAATAATGGCCGTTTGCAGTAGGTAGGTTTCGAACATACGCTGCCATAGAGAATCTGATTTCTATTCAGACGCCTTAACCGACAGACCAGGGCTAAATCTGTTTGAAAGTAGAACTACTTCTGGTGATGTGCCATTTGAAATATAAGGGCATTATATTGTTTTAAATTTATGCACTCAATCCCCATAATTGACAAAATTTTCTTGGCTGAGCAGCTAATTACAAAAATTATATTTCAAGCAAAACAATGGTCGTTTGCAGCAGGTAGATTTCGAACCTACACTGCCACAGAGAATCTGATTTCTAGTCAGTCGCCTTAACCGACAGACCAGGGCTAAATCTGTTTGAAAGTCGAACTATTTCTGGTGATGTGCCATGCGTTGAAATATAAGGCCATTATTTTTTTTTTTAATTTATGTAGTCAATCCCCATATTTGCGAAAAGTTTCTGGGCTTAGCTGTTAATTTTAAAAATATATATTTCAAGCAAAACAATTGCCGTTTGCAGTAAGTAGGTTACGAACATACGCTGCCATAGAGAATCTGATTTCTAGTCAGACGCCTTAACCGACAGACCAGGGCTAAATCTGTTTGAAAGTAGAACTATTTCTGGTGATGTGCCATTTGAAATATAAGGGCATTATATTGTTTTAAATTTATGCACTCAGTCCTCATAATTGACAAAATTTTCTTGGCTGAGCTGCTAATTACAACAATTATATTTCAAGCAAAACAATGGTCGTTTGCAGCAGGTAGATTTCGAACCTACACTGCCACAGAGAATCTGATTTCTAGTCAGACGCCTTAACCGACAGACCAGGGCTAAATCTGTTTGAAAGTCGAACTATTTCTGGTGATGTGCCATGCGTTGAAATATAAGGCCATTATTTTTTTTTTTAATTTATGTAGTCAATCCCCATATTTGCGAAAAGTTTCTGGGCTTAGCTGTTAATTTTAAAAATATATATTTCAAGCAAAACAATTGCCGTTTGCAGTAAGTAGGTTACGAACATACGCTGCCATAGAGAATCTGATTTCTAGTCAGACGCCTTAACCGACAGACCAGGGCTAAATCTGTTTGAAAGTAGAACTATTTCTGGTGATGTGCCATTTGAAATATAAGGGCATTATATTGTTTTAAATTTATGCACTCAGTCCTCATAATTGACAAAATTTTCTTGGCTGAGCTGCTAATTACAACAATTATATTTCAAGCAAAACAATGGTCGTTTGCAGCAGGTAGATTTCGAACCTACACTGCCACAGAGAATCTGATTTCTAGTCAGACGCCTTAACCGAGAGACCACGGGTAAATCTGTTTGAAAGTAGAACTATTTCCGGTGATGTGCCATTTTAAATATAAGGGCATTATATTGTTTTAAATTTATGAACTCAATCCCCATAATTGACAAAATTTTCTGGGATAAGCTGCTATTTACGAAAATTATATTTCAAGCAAAGCAATGGTCGTTTGCAGTAGCGAACCTATGCTGATAGAGAATCTGATTTCTAGTCAGACGCCTTAACCGACAGACCAAGGCTAAATCTGTTTGAAAGTCAAACTACTTCTGGTGATGTGCCATGCGTTGAAATATAAGGCCATTATATTGTTTTAAATTTATGTAGTCAATCCCCATATTTGCGAAAAGTTTCTGGGCCTAGCTGTTAATTAAAAAATATATGTTTCAAGCAAAATAATGGCCGTTTGCAGTAGGTAGGTTTCGAACTTACGCTGCCATAGAGAATCTGAATTCTATTCAGACGCCTTAACCGACAGACCAGGGCTAAATCTGTTTGAAAGTAGAACTATTTCTGGTGATGTGCCATTTGAAATATAAGGGCATTATATTGTTTTAAATTTATGAACTCAATCCCCATAATTGACAAAATTTTCTGGGATAAGCTGCTATTTACGAAAATTATATTTCAAGCAAAGCAATGGTCGTTTGCAGTAGCGAACCTATGCTGATAGAGAATCTGATTTCTAGTCAGACGCCTTAACCGACAGACCAAGGCTAAATCTGTTTGAAAGTCAAACTACTTCTGGTGATGTGCCATGCGTTGAAATATAAGGCCATTATATTGTTTTAAATTTATGTAGTCAATCCCCATATATGCGAAAAGTTTCTGGGCCTAGCTGTTAATTAAAAAATATATGTTTCAAGCAAAATAATGGCCGTTTGCAGTAGGTAGGTTTCGAACTTACGCTGCCATAGAGAATCTGAATTCTATTCAGACGCCTTTACCGACAGACCAGGGCTAAATCTGTTTGAAAGTCGAACTATTTCTGGTGATGTGCCATGCGTTGAAATATAAGGCCATTATATTTTTTTTAATTTATGTAGTCAATCCCCATATTTGCGAAAAGTTTCTGGGCTTAGCTGTTAATTAAAAAATATATATTTCAAGCAAAATAATGGACGTTTGCAGTAGGTAGGTTTCGAACTTACGCTGCCATAGAGAATCTGAATTCTATTCAGACGCCTTAACCGAGAGACCACGGGTAAATCTGTTTGAAAGTAGAACTATTTCCGGTGATGTGCCATTTGAAATATAAGGGCATTATATTGTTTTAAATTTATGAACTCAATCCCCATAATTGACAACATTTTCTGGGATAAGCTGCTATTTACGAAAATTATATTTCAAGCAAAGCAATGGTCGTTTGCAGTAGCGAACCTATGCTGATAGAGAATCTGATTTCTAGTCAGACGCCTTAACCGACAGACCAAATCTAAATCTGTTTGAAAGTCAAACTACTTCTGGTGATGTGCCATGCGTTTAAATATAAGGCCATTATATTGTTTTAAATTTATGTAGTCAATCCCCATATTTGCGAAAAGTTTCTGGGCCTAGCTGTTAATTAAAAAATATATGTTTCAAGCAAAATAATGGCCGTTTGCAGTAGGTAGGTTTCGAACTTACGCTGCCATAGAGAATCTGAATTCTATTCAGACGCCTTAACCGACAGACCAGGGCTAAATCTGTTTGAAAGTAGAACTATTTCTGGTGATGTGCCATTTGAAATATAAGGGCATTATATTGTTTTAAATTTATGCACTCAGTCCCCATAATTGACAAAATTTTCTTGGCTGAGCTGCTAATAACAAAAATTATATTTCAAGCAAAACAATGGTCGTTTGCAGCAGGTAGATTTCGAACCTACACCGCCACAGAGAATCTGATTTCTAGTCAGACGCCTTAACCGACAGACCAGGGCTAAATCTGTTTGAAAATCGAACTATTTCTGGTGATGTGCCATGCGTTGAAATATAAGGCCATTATATTTTTTTTAATTTATGTAGTCAATCCCCATATTTGCGAAAAGTTTCTGGGCTTAGCTGTTAATTAAAAAATATATATTTCAAGCAAAACAATGGTCGTTTGCAGCAGGTAGGTTTCGAACCTACGCTGCCACAGAGAATCTGATTTCTAGTCAGACGCCTTTACCGACAGACCAGGGCTAAATCTGTTTGAAAGTCGAACTATTTCTGGTGATGTGCCATGCGTTGAAATATAAGGCCATTATATTTTTTTTAATTTATGTAGTCAATCCCCATATTTGCGAAAAGTTTCTCGGCTTAGCTGTTAATTAAAAAATATATATTTCAAGCAAAACGATGTTCGTTTGCAGCAGGTAGATTTCGAACCTACGCTGCCACAGAGAATCTGATTTCTATTCAGACGCCTTATCCAACAGACCAGGGCTAAATCTGTTTGAAAGTCGAACTATTTCTGGTGATGTGCCATGCGTTGAAATAAAAGGCCATTATTTTTTTTTAATTTATGTATTCAATCCCCATATTTGAGAAAAGTTTCTGGGCTGAGCTGTTAATTAAAAAATATATATTTCAAGCAAAACAATTGCCGTTTGCAGTAGGTAGGTTTCGAACCTACGCTGCCATGGAGAATCTGATTTCTGGTCAGATGCCTTAGCCGACAGACCAGGGCTAAATCTGTTTGAAAGTAGAACTATTTCTGGTGATGTGCCATTTGAAATATAAGGGCATTACATTCTTATAAATTTATACACTCAATCCCCATAATTGACAAAATTTTCTTGGCTGAGGTTTTAATTAAAAAATATATATTTCAAGCAAAACAATTTTCGTTTGCAGTAGGTAGGTTTCGAACCTACGCTGCCATAGAGAATCTGATTTCTAGTCAGACGCCTTAACCGACCGACCAAAGCTAAATATGTTTGAAAGTCGAACTATTTCTGGTGATATGCCATGCGTTGAAATATAACGCCATTATATGTTTATAAATTTATGTACTCAATCCCCATATTTGAGAAAAATTTCTGGGCTGAGCTTTTAATTAAAAAATATATATTTCAAGCAAAACAATTTTCGTTTGCAGTAGGTAGGTTTCGGACCTACGCTGCCATGGAGAATCTGATTTCCAGTCAGACGCCTTAACCGACAGGCGAGGGCTAAATCTGTTTGAAAGTCGAACTATTTCTGGTGATGTGCCATGCGTTGAAATATAAGGCCATTATATTTTTTTTAATTTATGTAGTCAATCCCCATATTTGCGAAAAGTTTCTGGGCTTAGCTGTTAATTAAAAAATATGTATTTCAAGCAAAATAATGGCCGTTTGCAGTAGGTAGGTTTCGAACTTACGCTGCCATAGAGAATCTGATTTCTAGTCAGACGCCTTAACCTTCAGACCAGGGCTAAATCTGTTTGAAAGTAGAACTATTTCCGGTGATGTGCCATTTGAAATATAAGGGCATTATATTGTTTTAAATTTATGAACTCAATCCCCATAATTGACAAAATTTTCTGGGATAAGCTGCTATTTACGAAAATTATATTTCAAGCAAAACAATAGTCGTTTACAGTACCGAACCTATGCTGACAGAGAATCTGATTTCTAGTCAGACGCCTTAACCGACAGACCAAGGCTAAATCTGTTTGAAAGTCGAACTATTTCTGGTGATGTGCCATGCGTTTAAATATAAGGCAATTATATTTTTTTAAATTTATGTATTTGAGAAAAGTTTCTGGGCTGAGCTGTTAATTAAAAAATATATATTTCAAGCAAAACAATGGCCGTTTGCAGTAGGTAGGTTTCGAACATACGCTGCCATAGAGAATCTGATTTCTAGTCAGACGCCTTAACCGACAGACCAAGGCTAAATCTGTTTGAAAGTAGGACTATTTCCGGTGATGTGAATTTTTGAAATATCAGGGCATTATATTGTTTTAAATTTATGAACTCAATCCCCATAATTGACAAAATTTTCTGGGATAAGCTGCTATTTACGAAAATTATATTTAAAGCAAAACAATGGTCCTTTGCAGTAGCGAACCTATGCTGATGGAGAATCTGATTTCTAGTCAGACGCCTTAACCGAGAGACCAAGGCTAAATCTGTTGGAAAGTCGAACTATTTCTGGTGATGTGCCATGCGTTGAAATATAAGGCCATTGTATTGTTTTAAATTTATGTAGTCAATCGCCATATTTGAGAAAAGTTTCTGGGCTGAGCTGTTAATTAAAAAATATATATTTCAAGCAAAACAATGGCCGTTTGCAGTAGGTAGGTTTCGAACATACGCTGCCATAGAGAATCTGATTTCTAGTCAGACGCCTTAACCGACAGACCAGGGCTAAATCTGTTTGAAAGTAGAACTACTTCTGGTGATGTGCCATTTGAAATATAAGGGCATTATATTGTTTTAAATTTATGCACTCAATCCCCATAATTGACAAAATTTTCTGGGCTGAGCTGCTAATTACAAAAATTATATTACAAGCAAAACAATGGTGGTTTGCAGCAGATAGATTTCGAATCTACACTGCCACAGAGAATCTGATTTCTAGTCAGACGCCTTAACCGACAGACCAGGGCTAAATCTGTTTGAAAGTCGAACTATTTCTGGTGATGTGCCATGCTTTGAAATATAAGGCCAATATTTTTTTTTTAATTTATGTAGTCAATCCCCATATTTCCGGTGATGTGCCATTTGAAATATAAGGGCATTAAATTGTTTTAAATTTATGAACTCAATCCCCATAATTGACAAAATTTTCTGGGATAAGCTGCTATTTACGAAAATTATATTTCAAGCAAAACAATAGTCGTTTACAGTACCGAACCTATGCTGACAGAGAATCTGATTTCTAGTCAGACGCCTTAACCGACAGACCAAGGCTAAATCTGTTTGAAAGTCGAACTATTTCTGGTGATGTGCCATGCGTTTAAATATAAGGCAATTATATTTTTTTAAATTTATGTAGTCAATCCCCATATTTGAGAAAAGTTTCTGGGCTGAGCTGTTAATTAAAAAATATATATTTCAAGCAAAACAATGGCCGTTTGCAGTAGGTAGGTTTCGAACATACGCTGCCATAGAGAATCTGATTTCTAGTCAGACGCCTTAACCGACAGACCAGGGCTAAATCTGTTTGAAAGTAGAACTATTTCCGGTGATGTGAATTTTTGAAATATAAGGGCATTATATTGTTTTAAATTTATGAACTCAATCCCCATAATTGACAAAATTTTCTGGGATAAGCTGCTATTTACGAAAATTATATTTAAAGCAAAACAATGGTCCTTTGCAGTAGCGAACCTATGCTGATGGAGAATCTGATTTCTAGTCAGACGCCTTAACCGAGAGACCAAGGCTAAATCTGTTTGAAAGTCGAACTATTTCTGGTGATGTGCCATGCGTTGAAATATAAGGCCATTGTATTGTTTTAAATTTATGTAGTCAATCGCCATATTTGAGAAAAGTTTCTGGGCTGAGCTGTTAATTAAAAAATATATATTTCAAGCAAAACAATGGCCGTTTGCAGTAGGTAGGTTTCGAACATACGCTGCCATAGAGAATCTGATTTCTAGTCAGACGCCTTAACCGACAGACCAGGGCTAAATCTGTTTGAAAGTAGAACTACTTCTGGTGATGTGCCATTTGAAATATAAGGGCATTATATTGTTTTAAATTTATGCACTCAATCCCCATAATTGACAAAATTTTCTGGGCTGAGCTGCTAATTACAAAAATTATATTACAAGCAAAACAATGGTGGTTTGCAGCAGATAGATTTCGAATCTACACTGCCACAGAGAATCTGATTTCTAGTCAGACGCCTTAACCGACAGACCAGGGCTAAATCTGTTTGAAAGTCGAACTATTTCTGGTGATGTGCCATGCGTTGAAATATAACGCCATTATTTTTTTTTTAATTTATGTAGTCAATCCCCATATTTGCGAAAAGTTTCTGGGCTTAGCTGTTAATTTTAAAAATATATATTTCAAGCAAAACAATTGCCGTTTGCAGTAAGTAGGTTACGAACATACGCTGCCATAGAGAATCTGATTTCTAGTCAGACGCCTTAACCGACAGACCAGGGCTAAATCTGTTTGAAAGTAGAACTATTTCTGGTGATGTGCCATTTGAAATATAAGGGAATTATATTGTTTTAAATTTAAGAACTCAATCCCCATAATTGACAAAATTTTCTGGGATAAGCTGCTATTTACGAAAATTATATTTCAAGCAAAACAATGGTCGTTTGCAGTAGCGAACCTATGCTGATAGAGAATCTGATTTCTAGTCAGACGCCTTAACCGACAGACCAAGGCTAAATCTGTTTGAAAGTCGAACTATTTCTGGTGATGTGTCATGCGTTGAAATATAAGGCCATTATATTGTTTTAAATTTATGTTGTCAATCCCCATATTTGAGAAAAGTTTCTGGGCTGAGCTGTTAATTAAAAAATATATATTTCAAGCAAAACAATTGCCGTTTGCAGTAAGTAGGTTACGAACATACGCTGCCATAGAGAATCTGATTTCTAGTCAGACGCCTTAACCGACAGACCAGGACTAAATCTGTTTGAAAGTAGAACTACTTCTGGTGATGTGCCATGCGTTGAAATATAAGGCCATTATATTTTTTTTAATTTATGTAGTCAATCCCCATATTTGCGAAAAGTTTCTGGGCTTAGTTGTTAATTAAAAAATATATATTTCAAGCAAAATAATGGCCGTTTGCAGTAGGTAGGTTTCGAATTTACGCTGCCATAGAGAATCTGAATTCTATTCAGACGCCTTAACCGACAGACCAGGGCTAAATCTGTTTGAAAGTAGAACTACTTCTGGTGATGTGCCATGCGTTGAAATATAAGGCCATTATATTTTATTTAATTTATGTAGTCAATCCCCATATTTGCCAAAAGTTTCTGGGCTTAGCTGTTAATTAAAAAATATATATTTCAAGCAAAATAATGGCCGTTTGCAGTAGGTAGGTTTCGAACTTACGCTGCCATAGAGAATCTGAATTCTATTCAGACGCCTTAACCGACAGACCAGTGCTAAATCTGTTTGAAAGTAGAACTATTTCTGGTGATGTGCCATTTGAAATATAAGGGCATTATATTGTTTTAAATTTATGCACTCAGTCCCCATAATTGACAAAATTTTCTTGGCTGAGCTGCTAATTACAAAAATTATATTTCAAACAAAACAATAGTCGTTTGCAGCAGGTAGATTTCGAACCTACACTGCCACAGAGAATCTGATTTTTAGTCAGACGCCTTAACCGACAGACCAGGGCTAAATCTGTTTGAAAGTCGAACTATTTCTGGTGATGTGCCATGCGTTGAAATATAAGGCCATTATATTTTTTTTAATTTATGTAGTCAATCCCCATATTTGCGAAAAGTTTCTGGGCTTAGCTGTTAATTAAAAAACATATATTTCAAGCAAAACAATGGTCGTTTGCAGCAGGTAGATTTCGAACCTACACTGCCACAGAGAATCTGATTTCTAGTCAGACGCCTTAACTGAGAGACCAGGGGTAAATCTGTTTGAAAGTAGAACTATTTCCGGTGATGTGCCATTTGAAATATAAGGGCATTATATTGTTTTAAATTTATGAACTCAATCCCCATAATTGACAAAATTTTCTGGGATAAGCTGCTATTTACGAAAATTATATTTCAAGCAAAGCAATGGTCGTTTGCAGTAGCGAACCTATGCTGATAGACAATCTGATTTCTAGTCAGACGCCTTAACCGACAGACCAAGGCTAAATCTGTTTGAAAGTCAAACTACTTCTGGTGATGTGCCATGCGTTGAAATATAAGGCCATTATATTGTTTTAAATTTATGTAGTCAATCCCCATATTTGCGAAAAGTTTCTGGGCCTAGCTGTTAATTAAAAAATATATGTTTCAAGCAAAATAATGGCCGTTTGCAGTAGGTAGGTTTCGAACTTACGCTGCCATAGAGAATCTGAATTCTATTCAGACGCCTTAACCGACAGACCAGGGCTAAATCTGTTTGAAAGTAGAACTATTTCTGGTGATGTGCCATTTGAAATATAAGGGCATTATATTGTTTTAAATTTATGCACTCAGTCCCCATAATTGACAAAATTTTCTTGGCTGAGCTGCTAATAACAAAAATTATATTTCAAGCAAAACAATGGTCGTTTGCAGCAGGTAGATTTCGAACCTACACCGCCACAGAGAATCTGATTTTTAGTCAGACGCCTTAACCGACAGACCAGGGCTAAATCTGTTTGAAAGTCGAACTATTTCTGGTGATGTGCCATGCGTTGAAATATAACGCCATTATATTTTTTTTAATTTATGTAGTCAATCCCCATATTTGCGAAAAGTTTCTGGGCTTAGTTGTTAATTAAAAAATATATATTTCAAGCAAAATAATGGCCGTTTGCAGTAGGTAGGTTTCGAACTTACGCTGCCATAGAGAATCTGAATTCTATTCAGACGCCTTAACCGACAGACCAGGGCTAAATCTGTTTGAAAGTAGAACTACTTCTGGTGATGTGCCATGCGTTGAAATATAAGGCCATTATATTTTATTTAATTTATGTAGTCAATCCCCATATTTGCCAAAAGTTTCTGGGCTTAGCTGTTAATTAAAAAATATATATTTCAAGCTAAATAATGGCCGTTTGCAGTAGGTAGGTTTCGAACTTACGCTGCCATAGAGAATCTGAATTCTATTCAGACGCCTTAACCGACAGACCAGTGCTAAATCTGTTTGAAAGTAGAACTATTTCTGGTGATGTGCCATGCGTTTAAATATAAGGCCATTATATTTTATTTAATTTATGTAGTCAATCCCCATATTTGCGAAAAGTTTCTGGGCTTAGTTGTTAATTAAAAAATATATATTTCAAGCAAAATAATGGCCGTTTGCAGTAGGTAGGTTTCGAACTTACGCTGCCATAGAGAATCTGAATTCTATTCAGACGCCTTAACCGACAGACCAGGGCTAAATCTGTTTGAAAGTAGAACTACTTCTGGTGATGTGCCATGCGTTGAAATATAAGGCCATTATATTTTATTTAATTTATGTAGTCAATCCCCATATTTGCCAAAAGTTTCTGGGCTTAGCTGTTAATTAAAAAATATATATTTCAAGCTAAATAATGGCCGTTTGCAGTAGGTAGGTTTCGAACTTACGCTGCCATAGAGAATCTGAATTCTATTCAGACGCCTTAACCGACAGACCAGTGCTAAATCTGTTTGAAAGTAGAACTATTTCTGGTGATGTGCCATTTGAAATATAAGGGCATTATATTGTTTTAAATTTATGCACTCAGTCCCCATAATTGACAAAATTTTCTTGGCTGAGCTGCTAATTACAAAAATTATATTTCAAGCAAAACAATAGTCGTTTGCAGCAGGTAGATTTCGAACCTACACTGCCACAGAGAATCTGATTTTTAGTCAGACGCCTTAACCGACAGACCAGGGCTAAATCTGTTTGAAAGTCGAACTATTTCTGGTGATGTGCCATGCGTTGAAATATAAGGCCATTATATTTTTTTTAATTTATGTAGTCAATCCCCATATTTGCGAAAAGTTTCTGAGCTTAGCTGTTAATTAAAAAATATGTATTTCAAGCAAAATAATGGCCGTTTGCAGTAGGCAGGTTTCGAACTTACGCTGCCATAAAGAATCTGATTTCTAGTCAGACGCCTTAACATTCAGACCAGGGCTAAATCTGTTTGACAGTAGAACTATTTCCGGTGATGTGCCATTTGAAATATAAGGGCATTATATTGCTTTAAATTTATGAACTCAATCCCCATAATTGACAAAATTTTCTGGGATAAGCTGCTATTTACGAAAATTATATTTCAAGCAAAACAATAGTCGTTTACAGTACCGAACCTATGCTGACAGGAAATCTGATTTCTAGTCAGACGCCTTAACCGACTGACCAAGGCTAAATCTGTTTGAAAGTCGAACTATTTCTGGTGATGTGCCATGCGTTGAAATATAAGGCCATTGTATTGTTTTAAATTTATGTAGTCAATCGCCATATTTGAGAAAAGTTTCTGGGCTGAGCTGTTAATTAAAAAATATATATTTCAAGCAAAACAATGGCCGTTTGCAGTAGGTAGGTTTCGAACATACGCTGCCATAGAGAATCTGATTTCTAGTCAGACGCCTTAACCGACAGACCAGGGCTAAATCTGTTTGAAAGTAGAACTAATTCTGGTGATGTGCCATTTGAAATATAAGGGCATTATATTGTTTTAAATTTATGCACTCAATCCCCATAATTGACAAAATTTTCTGGGCTGAGCTGCTAATTACAAAAATTATATTACAAGCAAAACAATGGTGGTTTGCAGCAGATAGATTTCGAATCTACACTGCCACAGAGAATCTGATTTCTAGTCAGACGCCTTAACCGACAGACCAGGGCTAAATCTGTTTGAAAGTCGAACTATTTCTGGTGATGTGCCATGCGTTGAAATATAAGGCCATTATTTTTTTTTTTTAATTTATGTAGTCAATCCCCATATTTGCGAAAAGTTTCTGGGCTTAGCTGTTAATTAAAAAATATATATTTCAGGCAAAATAATGGCCGTTTGTAGTAGGTAGGTTTCGAACTTACGCTGCCATAGAGAATCTGAATTCCATTCAGACGCCTTAACCGACAGACCAGGGCTAAATCTGTTTGAAAGTAGAACTATTTCTGGTGATGTGCCATTTGAAATATAAGGGCATTATATTGTTTTAAATTTAAGAACTCAATCCCCATAATTGACAAAATTTTCTGGGATAAGCTGCTATTTACGAAAATTATATTTCAAGCAAAACAATGGTCGTTTGCAGTAGCGAACCTATGCTGATAGAGAATCTGATTTCTAGTCAGACGCCTTAACCGACAGACCAAGGCTAAATCTGTTTGAAAGTCGAACTATTTCTGGTGATGTGTCATGCGTTGAAATATAAGGCCACTATATTGTTTTAAATTTATGTTGTCAATCCCCATATTTGAGAAAAGTTTCTGGGCTGAGCTGTTAATTAAAAAATATATATTTCAAGCAAAACAATTGCCGTTTGCAGTAAGTAGGTTACGAACATACGCTGCCATAGAGAATCTGATTTCTAGTCAGACGCCTTAACCGACAGACCAGGACTAAATCTGTTTGAAAGTAGAACTACTTCTGGTGATGTGCCATGCGTTGAAATATAAGGCCATTATATTTTTTTTAATTTATGTAGTCAATCCCCATATATGCGAAAAGTTTCTGGGCTTAGCTGTTAATTAAAAAATATATATTTCAAGCAAAATAATGGCCGTTTGCAGTAGGTAGGTTTCGAACTTACGCTGCCATAGAGAATCTGAATTCTATTCAGACGCCTTAACCGACAGACCAGGGCTAAATCTGTTTGAAAGTAGAACTACTTCTGGTGATGTGCCATGCGTTTAAATATAAGGCCATTATATTTTATTTAATTTATGTAGTCAATCCCCATATTTGCGAAAAGTTTCTGGGCTTAGCTGTTAATTAAAAAATATATATTTCAAGCAAAATAATGGCCGTTTGCAGTAGGTAGGTTTCGAACTTACGCTGCCATAGAGAATCTGAATTCTATTCAGACGCCTTAACCGACAGACCAGTGCTAAATCTGTTTGAAAGTAGAACTATTTCTGGTGATGTGCCATTTGAAATATAAGGGCATTATATTGTTTTAAATTTATGCACTCAGTCCCCATAATTGACAAAATTTTCTTGGCTGAGCTGCTAATTACAAAAATTATATTTCAAGCAAAACAATAGTCGTTTGCAGCAGGTAGATTTCGAACCTATACTGCCACAGAGAATCTGATTTTTAGTCAGACGCCTTAACCGACAGACCAGGGCTAAATCTGTTTGAAAGTCGAACTATTTCTGGTGATGTGCCATGCGTTGAAATATAAGGCCATTATATTTTTTTTAATTTATGTAGTCAATCCCCATATTTGCGAAAAGTTTCTGGGCTGAGCTGTTAATTAAAAAATATATATTTCAAGCAAAACAATGGCCGTTTGCAGTAGGTAGGTTTCGAACATACGCTGCCATAGAGAATCTGATTTCTAGTCAGACGCCTTAACCGACAGACCAGGGCTAAATCTGTTTGAAAGTAGAACTATTTCCGGTGATGTGAATTTTTGAAATATAAGGGCATTATATTGTTTTAAATTTATGAACTCAATCCCCATAATTGACAAAATTTTCTGGGATAAGCTGCTATTTACGAAAATTATATTTAAAGCAAAACAATGGTCCTTTGCAGTAGCGAACCTATGCTGATGGAGAATCTGATTTCTAGTCAGACGCCTTAACCGAGAGACCAAGGCTAAATCTGTTTGAAAGTCGAACTATTTCTGGTGATGTGCCATGCGTTGAAATATAAGGCCATTGTATTGTTTTAAATTTATGTAGTCAATCGCCATATTTGAGAAAAGTTTCTGGGCTGAGCTGTTAATTAAAAAATATATATTTCAAGCAAAACAATGGCCGTTTGCAGTAGGTAGGTTTCGAACATACGCTGCCATAGAGAATCTGATTTCTAGTCAGACGCCTTAACCGACAGACCAGGGCTAAATCTGTTTGAAAGTAGAACTACTTCTGGTGATGTGCCATTTGAAATATAAGGGCATTATATTGTTTTAAATTTATGCACTCAATCCCCATAATTGACAAAATTTTCTGGGCTGAGCTGCTAATTACAAAAATTATATTACAAGCAAAACAATGGTGGTTTGCAGCAGATAGATTTCGAATCTGCACTGCCACAGAGAATCTGATTTCTAGTCAGACGCCTTAACCGACAGACCAGGGCTAAATCTGTTTGAAAGTCGAACTATTTCTGGTGATGTGCCATGCGTTGAAATATAACGCCATTATTTTTTTTTTAATTTATGTAGTCAATCCCCATATTTGCGAAAAGTTTCTGGGCTTAGCTGTTAATTTTAAAAATATATATTTCAAGCAAAACAATTGCCGTTTGCAGTAAGTAGGTTACGAACATACGCTGCCATAGAGAATCTGATTTCTAGTCAGACGCCTTAACCGACAGACCAGGGCTAAATCTGTTTGAAAGTAGAACTATTTCTGGTGATGTGCCATTTGAAATATAAGGGAATTATATTGTTTTAAATTTAAGAACTCAATCCCCATAATTGACAAAATTTTCTGGGATAAGCTGCTATTTACGAAAATTATATTTCAAGCAAAACAATGGTCGTTTGCAGTAGCGAACCTATGCTGATAGAGAATCTGATTTCTAGTCAGACGCCTTAACCGACAGACCAAGGCTAAATCTGTTTGAAAGTCGAACTATTTCTGGTGATGTGTCATGCGTTGAAATATAAGGCCATTATATTGTTTTAAATTTATGTTGTCAATCCCCATATTTGAGAAAAGTTTCTGGGCTGAGCTGTTAATTAAAAAATATATATTTCAAGCAAAACAATTGCCGTTTGCAGTAAGTAGGTTACGAACATACGCTGCCATAGAGAATCTGATTTCTAGTCAGACGCCTTAACCGACAGACCAGGACTAAATCTGTTTGAAAGTAGAACTACTTCTGGTGATGTGCCATGCGTTGAAATATAAGGCCATTATATTTTTTTTAATTTATGTAGTCAATCCCCATATTTGCGAAAAGTTTCTGGGCTTAGTTGTTAATTAAAAAATATATATTTCAAGCAAAATAATGGCCGTTTGCAGTAGGTAGGTTTCGAATTTACGCTGCCATAGAGAATCTGAATTCTATTCAGACGCCTTAACCGACAGACCAGGGCTAAATCTGTTTGAAAGTAGAACTACTTCTGGTGATGTGCCATGCGTTGAAATATAAGGCCATTATATTTTATTTAATTTATGTAGTCAATCCCCATATTTGCCAAAAGTTTCTGGGCTTAGCTGTTAATTAAAAAATATATATTTCAAGCAAAATAATGGCCGTTTGCAGTAGGTAGGTTTCGAACTTACGCTGCCATAGAGAATCTGAATTCTATTCAGACGCCTTAACCGACAGACCAGTGCTAAATCTGTTTGAAAGTAGAACTATTTCTGGTGATGTGCCATTTGAAATATAAGGGCATTATATTGTTTTAAATTTATGCACTCAGTCCCCATAATTGACAAAATTTTCTTGGCTGAGCTGCTAATTACAAAAATTATATTTCAAACAAAACAATAGTCGTTTGCAGCAGGTAGATTTCGAACCTACACTGCCACAGAGAATCTGATTTTTAGTCAGACGCCTTAACCGACAGACCAGGGCTAAATCTGTTTGAAAGTCGAACTATTTCTGGTGATGTGCCATGCGTTGAAATATAAGGCCATTATATTTTTTTTAATTTATGTAGTCAATCCCCATATTTGCGAAAAGTTTCTGGGCTTAGCTGTTAATTAAAAAACATATATTTCAAGCAAAACAATGGTCGTTTGCAGCAGGTAGATTTCGAACCTACACTGCCACAGAGAATCTGATTTCTAGTCAGACGCCTTAACTGAGAGACCAGGGGTAAATCTGTTTGAAAGTAGAACTATTTCCGGTGATGTGCCATTTGAAATATAAGGGCATTATATTGTTTTAAATTTATGAACTCAATCCCCATAATTGACAAAATTTTCTGGGATAAGCTGCTATTTACGAAAATTATATTTCAAGCAAAGCAATGGTCGTTTGCAGTAGCGAACCTATGCTGATAGACAATCTGATTTCTAGTCAGACGCCTTAACCGACAGACCAAGGCTAAATCTGTTTGAAAGTCAAACTACTTCTGGTGATGTGCCATGCGTTGAAATATAAGGCCATTATATTGTTTTAAATTTATGTAGTCAATCCCCATATTTGCGAAAAGTTTCTGGGCCTAGCTGTTAATTAAAAAATATATGTTTCAAGCAAAATAATGGCCGTTTGCAGTAGGTAGGTTTCGAACTTACGCTGCCATAGAGAATCTGAATTCTATTCAGACGCCTTAACCGACAGACCAGGGCTAAATCTGTTTGAAAGTAGAACTATTTCTGGTGATGTGCCATTTGAAATATAAGGGCATTATATTGTTTTAAATTTATGCACTCAGTCCCCATAATTGACAAAATTTTCTTGGCTGAGCTGCTAATAACAAAAATTATATTTCAAGCAAAACAATGGTCGTTTGCAGCAGGTAGATTTCGAACCTACACCGCCACAGAGAATCTGATTTTTAGTCAGACGCCTTAACCGACAGACCAGGGCTAAATCTGTTTGAAAGTCGAACTATTTCTGGTGATGTGCCATGCGTTGAAATATAACGCCATTATATTTTTTTTAATTTATGTAGTCAATCCCCATATTTGCGAAAAGTTTCTGGGCTTAGTTGTTAATTAAAAAATATATATTTCAAGCAAAATAATGGCCGTTTGCAGTAGGTAGGTTTCGAACTTACGCTGCCATAGAGAATCTGAATTCTATTCAGACGCCTTAACCGACAGACCAGGGCTAAATCTGTTTGAAAGTAGAACTACTTCTGGTGATGTGCCATGCGTTGAAATATAAGGCCATTATATTTTATTTAATTTATGTAGTCAATCCCCATATTTGCCAAAAGTTTCTGGGCTTAGCTGTTAATTAAAAAATATATATTTCAAGCTAAATAATGGCCGTTTGCAGTAGGTAGGTTTCGAACTTACGCTGCCATAGAGAATCTGAATTCTATTCAGACGCCTTAACCGACAGACCAGTGCTAAATCTGTTTGAAAGTAGAACTATTTCTGGTGATGTGCCATGCGTTTAAATATAAGGCCATTATATTTTATTTAATTTATGTAGTCAATCCCCATATTTGCGAAAAGTTTCTGGGCTTAGTTGTTAATTAAAAAATATATATTTCAAGCAAAATAATGGCCGTTTGCAGTAGGTAGGTTTCGAACTTACGCTGCCATAGAGAATCTGAATTCTATTCAGACGCCTTAACCGACAGACCAGGGCTAAATCTGTTTGAAAGTAGAACTACTTCTGGTGATGTGCCATGCGTTGAAATATAAGGCCATTATATTTTATTTAATTTATGTAGTCAATCCCCATATTTGCCAAAAGTTTCTGGGCTTAGCTGTTAATTAAAAAATATATATTTCAAGCTAAATAATGGCCGTTTGCAGTAGGTAGGTTTCGAACTTACGCTGCCATAGAGAATCTGAATTCTATTCAGACGCCTTAACCGACAGACCAGTGCTAAATCTGTTTGAAAGTAGAACTATTTCTGGTGATGTGCCATTTGAAATATAAGGGCATTATATTGTTTTAAATTTATGCACTCAGTCCCCATAATTGACAAAATTTTCTTGGCTGAGCTGCTAATTACAAAAATTATATTTCAAGCAAAACAATAGTCGTTTGCAGCAGGTAGATTTCGAACCTACACTGCCACAGAGAATCTGATTTTTAGTCAGACGCCTTAACCGACAGACCAGGGCTAAATCTGTTTGAAAGTCGAACTATTTCTGGTGATGTGCCATGCGTTGAAATATAAGGCCATTATATTTTTTTTAATTTATGTAGTCAATCCCCATATTTGCGAAAAGTTTCTGAGCTTAGCTGTTAATTAAAAAATATGTATTTCAAGCAAAATAATGGCCGTTTGCAGTAGGCAGGTTTCGAACTTACGCTGCCATAAAGAATCTGATTTCTAGTCAGACGCCTTAACATTCAGACCAGGGCTAAATCTGTTTGACAGTAGAACTATTTCCGGTGATGTGCCATTTGAAATATAAGGGCATTATATTGCTTTAAATTTATGAACTCAATCCCCATAATTGACAAAATTTTCTGGGATAAGCTGCTATTTACGAAAATTATATTTCAAGCAAAACAATAGTCGTTTACAGTACCGAACCTATGCTGACAGGAAATCTGATTTCTAGTCAGACGCCTTAACCGACTGACCAAGGCTAAATCTGTTTGAAAGTCGAACTATTTCTGGTGATGTGCCATGCGTTGAAATATAAGGCCATTGTATTGTTTTAAATTTATGTAGTCAATCGCCATATTTGAGAAAAGTTTCTGGGCTGAGCTGTTAATTAAAAAATATATATTTCAAGCAAAACAATGGCCGTTTGCAGTAGGTAGGTTTCGAACATACGCTGCCATAGAGAATCTGATTTCTAGTCAGACGCCTTAACCGACAGACCAGGGCTAAATCTGTTTGAAAGTAGAACTAATTCTGGTGATGTGCCATTTGAAATATAAGGGCATTATATTGTTTTAAATTTATGCACTCAATCCCCATAATTGACAAAATTTTCTGGGCTGAGCTGCTAATTACAAAAATTATATTACAAGCAAAACAATGGTGGTTTGCAGCAGATAGATTTCGAATCTACACTGCCACAGAGAATCTGATTTCTAGTCAGACGCCTTAACCGACAGACCAGGGCTAAATCTGTTTGAAAGTCGAACTATTTCTGGTGATGTGCCATGCGTTGAAATATAAGGCCATTATTTTTTTTTTTTAATTTATGTAGTCAATCCCCATATTTGCGAAAAGTTTCTGGGCTTAGCTGTTAATTAAAAAATATATATTTCAGGCAAAATAATGGCCGTTTGTAGTAGGTAGGTTTCGAACTTACGCTGCCATAGAGAATCTGAATTCCATTCAGACGCCTTAACCGACAGACCAGGGCTAAATCTGTTTGAAAGTAGAACTATTTCTGGTGATGTGCCATTTGAAATATAAGGGCATTATATTGTTTTAAATTTAAGAACTCAATCCCCATAATTGACAAAATTTTCTGGGATAAGCTGCTATTTACGAAAATTATATTTCAAGCAAAACAATGGTCGTTTGCAGTAGCGAACCTATGCTGATAGAGAATCTGATTTCTAGTCAGACGCCTTAACCGACAGACCAAGGCTAAATCTGTTTGAAAGTCGAACTATTTCTGGTGATGTGTCATGCGTTGAAATATAAGGCCACTATATTGTTTTAAATTTATGTTGTCAATCCCCATATTTGAGAAAAGTTTCTGGGCTGAGCTGTTAATTAAAAAATATATATTTCAAGCAAAACAATTGCCGTTTGCAGTAAGTAGGTTACGAACATACGCTGCCATAGAGAATCTGATTTCTAGTCAGACGCCTTAACCGACAGACCAGGACTAAATCTGTTTGAAAGTAGAACTACTTCTGGTGATGTGCCATGCGTTGAAATATAAGGCCATTATATTTTTTTTAATTTATGTAGTCAATCCCCATATATGCGAAAAGTTTCTGGGCTTAGCTGTTAATTAAAAAATATATATTTCAAGCAAAATAATGGCCGTTTGCAGTAGGTAGGTTTCGAACTTACGCTGCCATAGAGAATCTGAATTCTATTCAGACGCCTTAACCGACAGACCAGGGCTAAATCTGTTTGAAAGTAGAACTACTTCTGGTGATGTGCCATGCGTTTAAATATAAGGCCATTATATTTTATTTAATTTATGTAGTCAATCCCCATATTTGCGAAAAGTTTCTGGGCTTAGCTGTTAATTAAAAAATATATATTTCAAGCAAAATAATGGCCGTTTGCAGTAGGTAGGTTTCGAACTTACGCTGCCATAGAGAATCTGAATTCTATTCAGACGCCTTAACCGACAGACCAGTGCTAAATCTGTTTGAAAGTAGAACTATTTCTGGTGATGTGCCATTTGAAATATAAGGGCATTATATTGTTTTAAATTTATGCACTCAGTCCCCATAATTGACAAAATTTTCTTGGCTGAGCTGCTAATTACAAAAATTATATTTCAAGCAAAACAATAGTCGTTTGCAGCAGGTAGATTTCGAACCTATACTGCCACAGAGAATCTGATTTTTAGTCAGACGCCTTAACCGACAGACCAGGGCTAAATCTGTTTGAAAGTCGAACTATTTCTGGTGATGTGCCATGCGTTGAAATATAAGGCCATTATATTTTTTTTAATTTATGTAGTCAATCCCCATATTTGCGAAAAGTTTCTGGGCTTAGCTGTTAATTAAAAAATATATATTTCAAGCAAAGTAATGGCCGTTTGCAGTAGGTAGGTTTCGAACATACGCTGCCATAGAGAATCTGATTTCTATTCAGACGCCTTAACCGACAGACCAGGGCTAAATCTGTTTGAAAGTAGAACTACTTCTGGTGATGTGCCATTTGAAATATAAGGGCATTATATTGCTTTAAATTTATGCACTCAATCCCCATAATTGACAAAATTTTCTTGGCTGAGCTGCTAATTACAAAAATTATATTTCAAGCAAAACAATAGTCGTTTGCAGCAGGTAGATTTCGAACCTATACTGCCACAGAGAATCTGATTTTTAGTCAGACGCCTTAACCGACAGACCAGGGCTAAATCTGTTTGAAAGTCGAACTATTTCTGGTGATGTGCCATGCGTTGAAATATATGGCCATTATATTTTTTTTAATTTATGTAGTCAATCCCCATATTTGCGAAAAGTTTCTGGGCTTAGCTGTTAATTAAAAAATATGTATTTCAAGCAAAATAATGGCCGTTTGCAGTAGGTAGGTTTCGAACTTACGCTGCCATAGAGAATCTGATTTCTAGTCAGACGCCTTAACATTCAGACCAGGGCTAAATCTGTTTGACAGTAGAACTATTTCCGGTGATGTGCCATTTGAAATATAAGGGCATTATATTGTTTTAAATTTATGAACTCAATCCCCATAATTGACAAAATTTTCTGGGATAAGCTGCTATTTACGAAAATTATATTTCAAGCAAAACAATAGTCGTTTACAGTACCGAACCTATGCTGACAGAGAATCTGATTTCTAGTCAGACGCCTTAACCGACTGACCAAGGCTAAATCTGTTTGAAAGTCGAACTATTTCTGGTGATGTGCCATGCGTTGAAATATAAGGCCATTGTATTGTTTTAAATTTATGTAGTCAATCGCCATATTTGAGAAAAGTTTCTGGGCTGAGCTGTTAATTAAAAAATATATATTTCAAGCAAAACAATGGCCGTTTGCAGTAGGTAGGTTTCGAACATACGCTGCCATAGAGAATCTGATTTCTAGTCAGACGCCTTAACCGACAGACCAGGGCTAAATCTGTTTGAAAGTAGAACTACTTCTGGTGATGTGCCATTTGAAATATAAGGGCATAATATTGTTTTAAATTTATGCACTCAATCCCCATAATTGACAAAATTTTCTGGGCTGAGCTGCTAATTACAAAAATTATATTACAAGCAAAACAATGGTGGTTTGCAGCAGATAGATTTCGAATCTACACTGCCACAGAGAATCTGATTTCTAGTCAGACGCCTTAACCGACAGACCAGGGCTAAATCTGTTTGAAAGTCGAACTATTTCTGGTGATGTGCCATGCGTTGAAATATAAGGCCATTATTTTTTTTTTTAATTTATGTAGTCAATCCCCATATTTGCGAAAAGTTTCTGGGCTTAGCTGTTAATTAAAAAATATATATTTCAGGCAAAATAATGGCCGTTTGTAGTAGGTAGGTTTCGAACTTACGCTGCCATAGAGAATCTGAATTCTATTCAGACGCCTTAACCGACAGACCAGGGCTAAATCTGTTTGAAAGTAGAACTATATCTGGTGATGTGCCATTTGAAATATAAGGGCATTATATTGTTTTAAATTTAAGAACTCAATCCCCATAATTGACAAAATTTTCTGGGATAAGCTGCTATTTTGCGAAAATTATATTTCAAGCAAAACAATGGTCGTTTGCAGTAGCGAACCTATGCTGATAGAGAATCTGATTTCTAGTCAGACGCCTTAACCGACAGACCAAGGCTAAATCTGTTTGAAAGTCGAACTATTTCTGGTGATGTGTCATGCGTTGAAATATAAGGCCACTATATTGTTTTAAATTTATGTTGTCAATCCCCATATTTGAGAAAAGTTTCTGGGCTGAGCTGTTAATTAAAAAATATATATTTCAAGCAAAACAATTGCCGTTTGCAGTAAGTAGGTTACGAACATACGCTGCCATAGAGAATCTGATTTCTAGTCAGACGCCTTAACCGACAGACCAGGACTAAATCTGTTTGAAAGTAGAACTACTTCTGGTGATGTGCCATGCGTTGAAATATAAGGCCATTATATTTTTTTTAATTTATGTAGTCAATCCCCATATATGCGAAAAGTTTCTGGGCTTAGCTGTTAATTAAAAAATATATATTTCAAGCAAAATAATGGCCGTTTGCAGTAGGTAGGTTTCGAACTTACGCTGCCATAGAGAATCTGAATTCTATTCAGACGCCTTAACCGACAGACCAGGGCTAAATCTGTTTGAAAGTAGAACTACTTCTGGTGATGTGCCATGCGTTTAAATATAAGGCCATTATATTTTATTTAATTTATGTAGTCAATCCCCATATTTGCGAAAAGTTTCTGGGCTTAGCTGTTAATTAAAAAATATATATTTCAAGCAAAATAATGGCCGTTTGCAGTAGGTAGGTTTCGAACTTACGCTGCCATAGAGAATCTGAATTCTATTCAGACGCCTTAACCGACAGACCAGTGCTAAATCTGTTTGAAAGTAGAACTATTTCTGGTGATGTGCCATTTGAAATATAAGGGCATTATATTGTTTTAAATTTATGCACTCAGTCCCCATAATTGACAAAATTTTCTTGGCTGAGCTGCTAATTACAAAAATTATATTTCAAGCAAAACAATAGTCGTTTGCAGCAGGTAGATTTCGAACCTATACTGCCACAGAGAATCTGATTTTTAGTCAGACGCCTTAACCGACAGACCAGGGCTAAATCTGTTTGAAAGTCGAACTATTTCTGGTGATGTGCCATGCGTTGAAATATAAGGCCATTATATTTTTTTTAATTTATGTAGTCAATCCCCATATTTGCGAAAAGTTTCTGGGCTTAGCTGTTAATTAAAAAATATATATTTCAAGCAAAATAATGGCCGTTTGCAGTAGGTAGGTTTCGAACATACGCTGCCATAGAGAATCTGATTTCTATTCAGACGCCTTAACCGACAGACCAGGGCTAAATCTGTTTGAAAGTAGAACTACTTCTGGTGATGTGCCATTTGAAATATAAGGGCATTATATTGTTTTAAATTTATGCACTCAATCCCCATAATTGACAAAATTTTCTTGGCTGAGCAGCTAATTACAAAAATTATATTTCAAGCAAAACAATGGTCGTTTGCAGCAGGTAGATTTCGAACCTACACTGCCACAGAGAATCTGATTTCTAGTCAGTCGCCTTAACCGACAGACCAGGGCTAAATCTGTTTGAAAGTCGTACTATTTCTAGTGATGTGCCATGCGTTGAAATATAAGGCCATTATATTTTTTTTAATTTATGTAGTCAATCCCCATATTTGCGAAAAGTTTCTGGGCTTAGCTGTTAATTAAAAAATATATATTTCAAGCAAAATAATGGCCGTTTGCAGTAGGTAGGTTTCGAACTTACGCTGCCATAGAGAATCTGAATTCTATTCAGACGCCTTAACCGACAGACAAGGGCTAAGTCTGTTTGAAAGTAGAACTATTTCTGGTGATGTGCCATTTGAAATATAAGGGCATTATATTGTTTTAAATTTATGCACTCAGTCCCCATAATTGACAAAATTTTCTTGGCTGAGCTGCTAATTACAAAAATTATATTTCAAGCAAAACAATGGTCGTTTGCAGCAGGTAGATTTCGAACCTACACTGCCACAGAGAATCTGATTTCTAGTCAGACGCCTTAACCGACAGACCAGGGCTAAATCTGTTTGAAAGTCGAACTATTTCTGGTGATGTGCCATGCGTTGAAATAAAAGGCCATTATATTTTTTTTAATTTATGTAGTCAATCCCCATATTTGAGAAAAGTTTCTGGGCTGAGCTGTTAATTAAAAAATATATATTTCAAGCAAAACAATTGCCGTTTGCAGTAGGTAGGTTTCGAACCTACGTTGCCATGGAGAATCTGATTTCTGGTCAGATGCCTTAGCCGACAGACCAGGGCTAAATCTGTTTGAAAGTAGAACTATTTCTGGTGATGTGCCATTTGAAATATAAAGGCATTACATTCTTATAAATTTATGCACTCAATCCCCATAATTGACAAAATTTTCTTGGCTGAGGTTTTAATTAAAAAATATATATTTCAAGCAAAACAATTTTCGTTTGCAGTAGGTAGGTTTCGAACCTACGCTGCCATAGAGAATCTGATTTCTAGTCAGACGCCTTAACCGACAGACCAGGGCTAAATCTGTTTGAAAGTAGAACTACTTCTGGTGATGTGCCATTTGAAATATAAGGGCATTATATTGTTTTAAATTTATGCACTCAATCCCCATAATTGACAAAATTTTCTTGGCTGAGCAGCTAATTACAAAAATTATATTTCAAGCAAAACAATGGTCGTTTGCAGCAGGCAGATTTCGAACCTACACTGCCACAGAGAATCTGATTTCTAGTCAGACGCCTTAACCGACAGACCAGGGCTAAATCTGTTTGAAAGTCGAACCATTTCTGGTGATGTGCCATGCGTTGAAATATAAGGCCATTATTTTTTTTTTTAATTTATGTAGTCAATCCCCATATTTGCGAAAAGTTTCTGGGATTAGCTGTTAATTAAAAAATACATATTTCAGGCAAAATAATGGCCGTTTGTAGTAGGTAGGTTTCGAACTTACGCTGCCATAGAGAATCTGAATTCTATTCAGACGCCTTAAAAGACAGACCAGGGCTAAATCTGTTTGAAAGTAGAACTATTTCTGGTGATGTGCCATTTGAAATATAAGGGCATTATATTGTTTTAAATTTAAGAACTCAATCCCCATAATTGACAAAATTTTCTGGGATAAGCTGCTATTTACGAAAATTATATTTCAAGCAAAACAATGGTCGTTTGCAGTAGCGAACCTATGCTGATAGAGAATCTGATTTCTAGTCAGACGCCTTAACCGACAGACCAAGGCTAAATCTGTTTGAAAGTCGAACTATTTCTGGTGATGTGTCATGCGCTGAAATATAAGGCCATTATATTGTTTTAAATTTATGTTGTCAATCCCCATATTTGAGAAAAGTTTCTGGGCTGAGCTGTTAATTAAAAAATATATATTTCAAGCAAAACAATTGCCGTTTGCAGTAAGTAGGTTACGAACATACGCTGCCATAGAGAATCTGATTTCTAGTCAGACGCCTTAACCGACAGACCAGGACTAAATCTGTTTGAAAGTAGAACTACTTCTGGTGATGTGCCATGCGTTGAAATATAAGGCCATTATATTTTTTTTAATTTATGTAGTCAATCCCCATATTTGCGAAAAGTTTCTGGGCTTAGCTGTTAATTAAAAAATATATATTTCAAGCAAAATAATGGCCGTTTGCAGTAGGTAGGTTTCGAACTTACGCTGCCATAGAGAATCTGAATTCTATTCAGACGCCTTAACCGACAGACCAGGGCTAAATCTGTTTGAAAGTAGAACTACTTCTGGTGATGTGCAATGCGTTGAAATATAAGGCCATTATATTTTATTTAATTTATGTAGTCAATCCCCATATTTGCGAAAAGTTTCTGGGCTTAGCTGTTAATTAAAAAATATATATTTCAAGCAAAATAATGGCCGTTTGCAGTAGGTAGGTTTCGAAATTACGCTGCCATAGAGAATCTGAATTCTATTCAGACGCCTTAACCGACAGACCAGTGCTAAATCTGTTTGAAAGTAGAACTATTTCTGGTGATGTGCCATTTGAAATATAAGGGCATTATATTGTTTTAAATTTATGCACTCAGTCCCCATAATTGACAAAATTTTCTTGGCTGAGCTGCTAATTACAAAAATTATATTTCAAGCAAAACAATAGTCGTTTGCAGCAGGTAGATTTCGAACCTACACTGCCACAGAGAATCTGATTTTTAGTCAGACGCCTTAACCGACAGACCAGGGCTAAATCTGTTTGAAAGTCGAACTATTTCTGGTGATGTGCCATGCGTTGAAATATAAGGCCATTATATTTTTTTTAATTTATGTAGTCAATCCCCATATTTGCGAAAAGTTTCTGGGCTTAGCTGTTAATTAAAAAATATATATTTCAAGCAAAATAATGGCCGTTTGCAGTAGGTAGGTTTCGAACATACGCTGCCATAGAGAATCTGATTTCTATTCAGACGCCTTAACCGACAGACCAGGGCTAAATCTGTTTGAAAGTAGAACTACTTCTGGTGATGTGCCATTTGAAATATAAGGGCATTATATTGTTTTAAATTTATGCACTCAATCCCCATAATTGACAAAATTTTCTTGGCTGAGCAGCTAATTACAAAAATTATATTTCAAGCAAAACAATGGTCGTTTGCAGCAGGTAGATTTCGAACCTACACTGCCACAGAGAATCTGATTTCTAGTCAGACGCCTTAACCGACAGACCAGGGCTAAATCTGTTTGAAAGTCGAACTATTTCTAGTGATGTGCCATGCGTTGAAATATAAGGCCATTATATTTTTTTTAATTTATGTAGTCAATCCCCATATTTGCGAAAAGTTTCTGGGCTTAGCTGTTAATTAAAAAATATATATTTCAAGCAAAATAATGGCCGTTTGCAGTAGGTAGGTTTCGAACTTACGCTGCCATAGAGAATCTGAATTCTATTCAGACGCCTTAACCGACAGACAAGGGCTAAATCTGTTTGAAAGTAGAACTATTTCTGGTGATGTGCCATTTGAAATATAAGGGCATTATATTGTTTTAAATTTATGCACTCAGTCCCCATAATTGACAAAATTTTCTTGGCTGAGCTGCTAATTACAAAAATTATATTTCAAGCAAAACAATGGTCGTTTGCAGCAGGTAGATTTCGAACCTACACTGCCACAGAGAATCTGATTTCTAGTCAGACGCCGTAACGGACAGACCAGGGCTAAATCTGTTTGAAAGTCGAACTATTTCTGGTGATGTGCCATGCGTTGAAATAAAAGGCCATTATATTTTTTTTAATTTATGTAGTCAATCCCCATATTTGAGAAAAGTTTCTGGGCTGAGCTGTTAGTTAAAAAATATATGTTTCAAGCAAAACAATTGCCGTTTGCAGTAGGTAGGTTTCGAACCTACGTTGCCATGGAGAATCTGATTTCTGGTCAGATGCCTTAGCCGACAGACCAGGGCTAAATCTGTTTGAAAGTAGAACTATTTCTGGTGATGTGCCATTTGAAATATAAAGGCATTACATTCTTACAAATTTATGCACTCAATCCCCATAATTGACAAAATTTTCTTGGCTGAGGTTTTAATTAAAAAATATATATTTCAAGCAAAACAATGGTCGTGTGCAGCATTTAGATTTCGAACCTACACTGCCACAGAGAATCTGATTTCTAGTCAGACGCCTTAACCGACAGACCAGGGCTAAATCTGTTTGAAAGTCGAACTATTTCTAGTGATGTGCCATGCGTTGAAATATAAGGCCATTATATTTTTTTTAATTTATGTAGTCAATCCCCATATTTGCGAAAAGTTTCTGGGCTTAGCTGTTAATTAAAAAATATATATTTCAAGCAAAATAATGGCCGTTTGCAGTAGGTAGGTTTCGAACTTACGCTGCCATAGAGAATCTGAATTCTATTCAGACGCCTTAACCGACAGACCAGTGCTAAATCTGTTTGAAAGTAGAACTATTTCTGGTGATGTGCCATTTGAAATATAAGGGCATTATATTGTTTTAAATTTATGCACTCAGTCCCCATAATTGACAAAATTTTCTTGGCTGAGCTGCTAATTACAAAAATTATATTTCAAGCAAAACAATAGTCGTTTGCAGCAGGTAGATTTCGAACCTACACTGCCACAGAGAATCTGATTTTTAGTCAGACGCCTTAACCGACAGACCAGGGCTAAATCTGTTTGAAAGTCGAACTATTTCTGGTGATGTGCCATGCGTTGAAATGAAAGGCCATTATATTTTTTTTAATTTATGTAGTCAATCCCCATATTTGAGAAAAGTTTCTGGGCTGAGCTGTTAATTAAAAAATATATATTTCAAGCAAAACAATTGCCGTTTGCAGTAGGTAGGTTTCGAACCATCGCTGCCATGGAGAATCTGATTTCTGGTCAGATGCCTTAGCCGACAGACCAGGGCTAAATCTGTTTGAAAGTAGAACTATTTCTGGTGATGTGCCATGCGTTGAAATATAACGCCATTATATGTTTATAAATTTATGCACTCAATCCCCATATTTGAGAAAAATTTCTGGGCTGAGCTTTTAATTAAAAAATATATATTTCAAGAAAAACAATTTTCGTTTGCAGTAGGTAGGTTTCGGACCTACGCTGCCCTTTAGAATCTGATTTCTAGTCAGACGCCTTAATCGACAGACTAGGACTAAATCTGTTTGAAAGTGGAACTATTTCTGGTGATGTGCAATTTGAAATAAAATGGCATTATATTGTTTTAAATGTATGCACTCAATCCTCATAATTGACAAAATTTTCTGGACTGAGCTGCTAATTACAAAAATTATATTTCAAGCAAAACAAATGGTCGTTTGCAGCAGGTAGGTTTTGAACCTACGCTGCCATGGAGAATCTGATTTCTAGTCAGATGCCTTAAGCGATAGACCAGGACTAAATCTGTTTGAAAGTGGAACGATTTCCGCTGATGTGCCATTTGAAATATAAGGGCATTATATTGTTTTAAATTTATGAACTCAATCCCCATAATTGACAAAATTTTCTTGGCTGAGCTGCTAATTACAAAAATTATATTTCAAGCAAAACAATGGTCGTTTGCAGCAGGTAGGTTTCGAACCTACGCTGCCACATAGAATCTGATTTCTAGTCAGACGCCTTAACCGGCAGACCAGGGCTAATTCTGTTTGAAAGTAGAACTATTTCTGGTGATGTGCCATTTGAAATATAAGGGCATTACATTCTTATAAATTTATGCACTCAATCCCCATAATTGACAAAATTTTCCTGGCTGAGGTTTTAATTAAAAAATATATATTTCAAGCAAAACAATTTTCGTTTGCAGTAGGTAGGTTTCGAACCTAAGCTGCCATAGAGAATCTGATTTCTAGTCAGACGCCTTAACCGACCGACCAAAGCTAAATATGTTTGAAAGTCGAACTATTTCTGGTGATGTGCCAGGCGTTGAAATATAACGCCATTATATGTTTATAAATTTATGTACTCAATCCCCATATTTGAGAAAAATTTCTGGGCTGAGCTTTTAATTAAAAAATATATATTTCAACCAAAACAATTTTCGTTTGCAGTAGGTAGGTTTCGGACCTACGCTGCCCTTTAGAATCTGATTTCTAGTCAGACGCCTTAATCGACAGACCAGGACTAAATCTGTTTGAAAGTGGAACTACTTCTGGTGATGTGCAATTTGAAATAAAATGGCATTATATTGTTTTAAATGTATGCACTCAATCCTCATAATTGAAAAAATTTTCTGGACTGAGCTGCTAATTACAAAAATTATATTTCAAGCAAAACAAATGGTCGTTTGCAGCAGGTAGGTTTTGAACCTACGCTGCCATGGAGAATCTGATTTCTAGTCAGACGCCTTAACCTTCAGACCAGGGCTAAATCTGTTTGAAAGTAGAACTATTTCCGGTGATGTGCCATTTGAAATATAAGGGCATTATATTGTTTTAAATTTATGAACTCAATCCCCATAATTGACAAAATTTTCTGGGATAAGCTGCTATTTACGAAAATTATATTTCAAGCAAAACAATAGTCGTTTGCAGTACCGAACCTATGCTGACAGAGAATCTGATTTCTAGTCAGACGCCTTAACCGACAGACCAAGGCTAAATCTGTTTGAAAGTCGAACTATCTCTGGTGATGTGCCATGCGTTTAAATATAAGGCAATTATATTTTTTTAAATTTATGTAGTCAATCCCCATATTTGAGAAAAGTTTCTGGGCTGAGCTGTTAATTAAAAAATATATATTTCAAGCAAAACAATGGCCGTTTGCAGTAGGTAGGTTTCGAACATACGCTGCCATAGAGAATCTGATTTCTAGTCAGACGCCTTAACCGACAGACCAGGGCTAAATCTGTTTGAAAGTAGAACTATTTCCGGTGATGTGAATTTTTGAAATATAAGGGCATTATATTGTTTTAAATTTATGAACTCAATCCCCATAATTGACAAAATTTTCTGGGATAAGCTGCTATTTACGAAAATTATATTTAAAGCAAAACAATGGTCCTTTGCAGTAGCGAACCTATGCTGATGGAGAATCTGATTTCTAGTCAGACGCCTTAACCTACAGACCAGGGCTAAATCTCTTTGAAAGTAGATCTACTTCTGGTGATGTGCCATTTGAAATATAAGGGCATTATATTGTTTTAAATTTAAGAACTCAATCCCCATAATTGACAAAATTTTCTGGGATAAGCTGCTATTTACGAAAATTATATTTCAAGCAAAACAATGGTCGTTTGCAGTAGCGAACCTATGCTGATAGAGAATCTGATTTCTAGTCAGACGCCTTAACCGACAGACCAAGGCTAAATCTGTTTGAAAGTCGAACTATTTCTGGTGATGTGCCAGTAGATGTATAGTGCCGATATAAGCAACAGAAACCGTACATAACCTCAATTTCCTAACCCCCCCGCAGCGGGGGCCCCCCGCGCGTGGCGTCCTAGTGTCCCCCCTGTCTACCAGAGTGCGCTCCGCCCCCCACCCAGCTTGTGTAGCGTCCTGTTTTGCCCCGGTTCCGCCCGTCGCTGCTAGATGTCGCGCGCTTGTGTCGCCAGCTTGTGTAGCGTCCTGTTTTGCCCCGGTTCCGCCCGTCGCTGCTAGATGTCGCGCGCTCCGACCGTCGTAGGCCCCCCCGGTAGAGGGCGGTGACGGTGCGGCGCGGTGACGCGGTGGATCGGGAGGATAATTAAATAAACTTGAATTTTAATACATTTTATTTTATTTTATTTATAAAATTGGTCTGGCGAGGAGTTTCTTCTTCTTTTTATGTCGATTCAGTCGACCATCCCATTGTTCCTGTTCCTTGCGTTGTTCTTCTTCCCGTTCCCGGAGGAAATCTAAATACGAAGTGCACTCCTCGCCGTCCCACTCCGTCGACCACCCACCCGGGTACTCCTGCTGCTCCTTTGTTTCTTTTGATCCACCGGGTTGCTCCTGCTGCTGGTGATGTTCCCTTGTCGTTTCATGTCGTACCGGGAATTCTAACCCCCGGTACTCTTTGTGTGATTTGAATATGTGACGCCCTAAGCGATGCGCCAACATAATATGCGACTTGTCATACGGACAAACCGCGATTTTTTCTAGAACAAAACAAAGTATGATATGTAGCGTTTCCTATAAAACACACATTTTTTTTTTAAACAAAACTTCCAAAAAGGGGGGTTATCAAATAATTTTAAAAATTGTTTTTTAAGTTATACGCGCATACCAAAATTCACGTTTCAATTCACTGTCAAAAGGGCAAACTGCAATTTTTTAGTACAAAAAATAAACAAAAATATGTATATATTTCGCGTTTTCCCCATAAAACGCACATTTTTGAAACAAAACTTTCAGTAATTTTAAAAATTGTTTATTTTTTAAAAGCCAAAATTCCCTATTCACTGTCATTTAAAAGATATTAAAAACGCTCAATTTAATTCGATTATTATTGTCAAAAAGGCAAACTGCAATTTTTTAGTACAAAAAATAAAACATTTTTGAAACAAATTTAAAAATTGTTTATTTTTTAAAAGCCAAAATTCCCTTTTCCATTCACTGTCATTTAAAAGCTATTAAAAACACTCAATTTAAATCGGTTATTATGCAACGTAAAAAAGATGAGTATCATATTTTAAAAACAGGTAGAAACTAACCAAAAAAGTGATAACCCAAACTGAAACCCACAAGAAAAGACGCGCACTGTATAAAGGTAATTAAAATATAAAACTTACCAGTTGTAGGGTCGTAGGGAAATGGACATCGCACTTCTGTATTCATTGCACTGAATATAGTCTATAATACACATGCAACGTATTTATACACATGCACTCCCTTCCATGGTTGAATTAAAAGTCGAAAAGGTCTTCTACCCACAAGCACCAACGCCGATTTGAATAGACGCGATGTTGTCGCCAGACAACCGTGCAGGTAGGAGTCTCAAGGTCAACACGCTTTCACACGGGAACGCAACCGCTTCGGACGTTGGACGAACGTATGTTGCCGCAAAAGATCAAGGCCAACTTGCTTTCATTTTTTACAATCTCCGTATGGGATGTGGAATTTCAAAACGCGCCGAGTCTAAATGTCGAGTTGTTTTGCTTGTTGAGAATAATAATTAATTGCCCCCTTTATATTTGCTCCGTGGGATTAACGTAATGGGAAAAATTTGTTGCAACGCATGTGGAGGTGTCTTCGTTTGTTAACTTTTAGAAAGTATTATCGCACCGTATAAATACATCTCATTTTTCTCTGTTTTGTCAGTAGTTGTTTTTGGTATTATTCGTGCAACGTGGAAGCTAACTTAGTAGTTTGGTGTTCGTACAAAAAAGCAGTAAGTACCTTTTTTATTGTCTTATTTTAATTCTTTAACATTTGTTATTATTTTATAAAGTTCCTAAAGATCATCTTAGTACTCTCAACCCGTAACCGCAAATAGAATAGCAGCAATCTTAAGCGTAAGTTTTTTTTTATTTTTTTTATTTTGAGATAAAATAATTAATAATAATTTATAGATGGACTTAAGTCAACTGAATCAAACCTGTCTTGCAGAAGGTGATTTTGAGCAGCCGATTGTCAAACTGCATGAATTGCCGATAGGCGTTCCGTTTAAAATTACTAGAGCCAAAATTGTTAATACAAAATTTGGCAATTCCGTGTTGCTGCAATTAGAAAATTCCGTAGTATTTCTTCCTACTCGCGTGACAGAAGCTTTCCGTCCGAGACTAGAACACTTTGCGTCGGGGCAGTACAAACTGGTCTACGAGGGATCCAAAGATATTGGAAAGCCCAACTCTTTAAAGAAATTCAAAATAATTCAAAATTAATCAACATATTATACAGGGTAAGTCTTATTTACTGTTATATATTTAATAAACCACGATGCGCGTAAAGCAGATCATTCATAGAGCGCAAATCTTAATTTTAACCTTACAAAAATTAAAAAAGCATATTTCCGACAAGTTCACTCTTAGAGATAGTGATGTGTGGCTTAGGAGACTAAATAAAAATATTGAATCTTGCAACCAAATCGTTTCTAACGAAAAGGATTTATCTATTGGGTTAAAAAGAAAATTACAAACTACAATTCAACATCTGAAAGCTATTAGAAAAATTATTCTTAATTATCAACATAAGCATTTTGGATTGGGATTACAAAGTAGTAGCCGCGAGACAAACACAAATGAAATGGTTGTATGGGAATCGGTAGCGTCGTGTTTCCAGGGAAGAGTTCAGACTGGTGTCATAATTAATTTACTTCATAAAGATTTAATTCAATTTTTAAACGATTCTCGTCCAATATTTCAACAAAAAATTAGTCAAATTTTAAAGAAATTTTTATTGCTGAAAGTAAATACCACATTTTGCGGTGAATTTATTAAGGCAAAAAATGATGTCCAAGGCGAAGTTGATGTTAAATATCTGAGTACCGGAAATGCTGTAGTTGATTTAGGAACAGAATTGAATGATTGGTTTGTTGAAAATGTGCAAGATAAAATTTTAAATCAAATGTCAGAGTTTCAGGAACGTGATTCCGGGTGGGCTTTAAATAATATTATTTATTTAGAGATTAACATTAATAAATTTGAAATGGGTAACGGGTCATCCTTCGTTGAGTTGCCTAAAGAAATTGCGAATAAAAGGGCTTGTATTAACATTAGAAATGACGATCAAGCGTGTTTTTATTGGTCAGTTGTATGCGGACTCTTTCCAGCACGTTTTCGTCAGTATTTACCCTCTTCATATCCATACTACAAAAGTGTTTTGAAAACTGAAAATTTACAAACACCTATGGAAATGAATAAAATAAGCAAATTTGAAAAAGACAATGATATTTCCATCAATGTTTATATCTTAGAGCTTAATAAAAATGAAAAAACTAGTTTTTATTCCGTGTTACCTGCACGATTAACAAAAGAAAAACGCGAAAAACATTCAAATTTGTTGTTAATACAAAATAAATATTATCCAAAAGTTAATGATTTTGATCCTGATCCGCAAGATAATGATTATGAAGAAATAAAATATCACTATTGTTACATTAAAAATTTGTCTCGATTAGTTTCCTCACAGCTCAGTAAATATAATCACAAGAAATACATTTGCGATAGGTGTTTGAATTATTTCAATAACGAAACTCGTCTACATGACCACGAAACAATATGTTCCAGTTTCAATGAGTATAAAGTGTCTTTTCCCAAATATGATTACGTTGAATTTCGAAACCATATATATAAACAAAGGACTCCGTTTGTAATTTACGCCGATTTTGAGAGTCAATTGAGAAAAGTAAATTTGAAAATTTCAGATAAAACCTCGAAATACCAAAAGCACGAAGCTTACAGTGCTGCATATTACTTTAAATGTTCTTATGATGATTCAATATCATTTTTCAAAAGTTATCGTGGTCTAGATTGTATTGATTGGTTCGTGGAGGAAATATCTAATTTATCAAAATTTGTTCGTTCAAAATTTAAGGATATTATACCAATGGATAGTGAAATTAGTCTAGATCAAAGGTCGAGTCATTGTCATATTTGTGAAAAACCTTTTTTAAAAGAAGATGTTATTGTTCGTGACCATGATCATTTTACTGGTAAATTTAGAGGTTTTGCCCATCAGGCTTGTAATTTAAATTTTAAAAAAATATTTGTAGTGCCCGTAGTATTCCAGAACCTTTCTGGATACGATAGCCACTTCCTGCTTCCGGTTTTAGCAAAAAAAAGCTATGTATCCATAGTTCCGGTTAATAAGGAAAAATACATCTCTTTTACATATTTCGAACCTGATTATAACATAAAATTTAGATTTATAGATTCGTTTAGATTTTTGGGAGCATCTCTGGATAATTTAGTTTCCAGTATGGATAAAAATGAACTATATATTTTAAGAAAAGAATTTTCCGATCTCGACGAATCAAAATTAAATTTACTGTCGCAAAAAGGTATTTTTTGTTACGATTACATCGACCATATAGACAAATTAAATGAAACAACTTTACCCCCGATTGAAGAATTCTATAATAAATTAAGTGAAAGCAATATTAGTGAAGAAAAATATTCCCACGCACAAAGTGTTTGGCAGTCGTTTGAAATAAAAAATTTAGGCGAGTATTCAGATTTGTATTTAAAAACCGACGTTATTCTTCTGGCAGATATATTCGAAAATTTTCGAAAAACTTGTATGGCAACACACGTTTTGGATCCGGCGTGGTATTTCAGTATGCCCGGGTATACATGGGATTGCATGCTTAGATTCACAAAATGTCGTTTAGAACTTTTGCGCGACATTGACCAAATTATGTTTATCGAGCGGGCTATACGAGGTGGAATTTCGGTGTGTGTTGGTAGATATGCGGAGGCCAACAATAAATATATGCCCAACTACGATTCATCCAGGGATGATTCCTATATCATGTACTTTGACGTCAATAACCTCTATGGCAAGGCCATGTGCGAGCCTCTTCCTTACGGAGGATTCGACTGGATGTCTCATCAAGAGATTGATTCATTTAATGTCATGAACATTCCAGATGAATCTTCCCAAGGATATATCCTAGAGGTAGACCTGGAATACCCGCAGAAATTACATGACACACATAGAGATTTTCCATTTTGTGCCGAACATCGAGTGCCCCCCAATTCAAAGTTACCAAAACTAATGACTACTTTGTATAATAAAGAAAAATACGTCATACACTATCGCAATTTAAAACAGGCTCTCAAAAACGGTCTCGTACTAAAGAAAATTCACAAAATATTAAAATTTAACCAATCTCGTTGGTTGAAATGTTATATCGATCATAATAATAAATTAAGAACCCAAGCAAAGACAAAATTTGGTATAAATTTATACAAATTGTTTAATAATGCCGCTTACGGTAAAACAATGGAAAACATTCGCAAGCATCGTATTGTTAAATTTGTTAAAGCGTGGGATGGTCGCTACGGTGCGAAAAATTTAATTTCTAGTCCTAGATTTCACAGTAGAACCATACTTGATAACAATTTGTTGCTTATAGAATTAAAAAAATCGGAACTTTGCTTTAATAAGCCACTTTATATTGGAATGTCCATATTGGATTTGTCGAAAACGACCATGTACGAGTTTCATTATAATTACATGCTTCCAAATTTGGGTCCCGAAAAATGTAAAATTCAATACATGGATACGGACAGTTTCATTTATAATATCAAATGTTATGACGCATATGAAAGCGTTATTAAGGCCGATTTAACAAAATTTGACACGTCTGATTATCCTAATGACAATCCCTATAATATACCGCAAATCAACAAAAAGGTTTTGGGGTTGATGAAGGATGAGACTAATGGCACCATCATTAGTCATTATGCGGGGTTAAGGTCGAAAATGTATACTTTCAAAATTTTAACGGGTTCGGTAGTTAAAAAGTCAAAGGGTATTCAGTACAATATTGTAAAAAATAAAATTTCATTTGATGACTACGTAGAATGCTTAACAAATTTTAGGGAAAAGTACGCCACTCAACGAACCATTCGTTCATACACTCACAATGTATTTAGCATCGAACAAACAAAAGTTGCCTTGAGTCCTTTAGACGATAAACGTTATCTTTTGCCGAATTCATATGAAACGCTTCCGTGGGGACATTATAAAGTGCCGTAATTATTTTTTAATATATTTTTGTTACAGATTATGGTCAAACAACTTACATTAGAAAGCCTTTGTATTATAACAATTTGCGAAAATATTAGGTGTAGTGCTGATTTTTTGCTTGAGTCACCTTTGCCTTGGAAACTAACGATACTAATATTTAAATATTATTCGAAATATAGATGGAAGTACCTTAAACAATTAGCGCTCCAGTCTGATGGCAATTCTTTATTAAATTTAGAATTCATTCTGTTGAATAAGAGATTTGGATCGTCTTACAGAAATAGCATTTTGGCAACTCCAACCATTGATTTTGACGGAGAATCCGCTTACTGTTTATGGGTCAGTTATTACAGGATAAAATATTCGGAAATTTTAGTTTGTAAATCTTGTCACTTTATATTTCAAGTAGTTAAAAAATTTAAAAAGAAAAATTTTAGACTTTTATTGGATCACTATCATTTACAGCTGGATATAAATAATTTGAATGATGTATATCACGATAAACAATTTTGGTGTCAAAGCTGCTTTGAAGAAGTTTTGTTCACTGTAGAAACTGAAGATGAATGTAATTTAATGCTTCACGATGAGAGGAAATATGGAAAAAAGTTACGCTTTTCTGATAGTCCATTGAACTATTAATACTGTGGTTTTATTATAACATATGTAACTGTAGATAAGACTTTTATGTATTGATTGTATTCCATTGTATTGCAACAAGAATAAACATGTATATATTTAGACGCTATTTTCTTTTTTACCACCACCACAACACCGCATAATAATTACACAGAAGTTTGTAATTGTATAATTTATTTATTATATACATTATTACTATTTTACAATTTCGTTAAATGCTAAATTATTAAATTGTTCTAGTTTTCTTTTGCACTCTTGAGCTTGCATCCGCGCCACTTGCAAGTCTGTATTAAAAAGCGCAATTTGTGTTTCAATTTCGTTGATATTGCACTCTAATCCCGACAACTGAGACGCCAAGTTTCTTTTTAAATTGAATGCCTCACAAATGACACTTTTTTCTCTACCGTCCGTGAACACTTCGAGCCAATCAGCGGATGACGTTGGAGCTGCAAACGCTTCACTTGTGGTAGTTTTCTTCTTCTTCTTGCGGGATACGACCGACGCACTTTGTTTTCGTTTGGTCGCAGATATTTTGGTTTGTTGCTCTACAGGAACGAAGCTGGACGGGAGCACTTCTGATGAAGGAAATTGCAACTCGAAATTTTCCAATAAATTATACAATTCGTTGGATGTCACAATTTTCTCTTGAGCCATCATATACACGTATTTATGTCAGAACTTCTAAATCGAGACTAAATTTATTTCAAAACGTCTACGTTGTCTACCCACGAATCGTGCGACTTATCCAATCCCAACCAGCGCACGAGAACCATATTGCCTCGTCTGCGCAACACCTTTTCGACGAGATATAAGTCCGGGTTAACTGTCTTCTGCAATTCTTCTTCATAAAATCCGCCCATTATGGGTTTACCCTGCATATCTTGAAGCAAATACGTTACGGGGTTAGTAACCCGTACTTTAACAATTTTAAACAATTCCGTGGTCCAATTCGGTGTATAACCTTTGTTGAAAACGTGCTTGACTTTGCTGATTCTAACGATGTCGCCGACTTTAAGTTTACGAGGACCGAATATTTTTATGCTACTATACGCGGTTTTCAAAATTCTCTTTTCGTTGCTCTTACTCACATCGATGGGTTTCGTACCCGTCGTTCTATGTTTTGTGTTATTGTATTCACCAACGATAGAGGCGAGCACATCGATCCATTTGTACGTCCCGCGTAAAGAAAAATGTCGAAACAATTTCTCTTTGAGGGTACGTATCACCCGTTCGACAATTGAGGCCTTTTTTATGCTATACGTACTATAGTGGTTAATTTTATGCTTATCCACAAGTTTCAGAAACGTGTCGTTGTAAAATTCTTTACCGAGATCCGTTTGCAAGTTTTGAGGGTGCCGTCCGTCCTTGAGAATTTTGGAAAACGCCTTGGCGACTTCGACCCCGGTTTTGGTTTTCAACGGGCGACACCATACATATTTTGAGAAACAGTCTATCACAACCAGCACGAATTTAAAATTTCTGTTTTGTTTGCTGTAGCGATCTAATTGGGCCAGATCCGCTTGCCACAGGTCATCCATCCCTCGTATTATAGTCCGGCGGCGAGCATAATTTCTGCGTGCCGGCTTGTGCAGTTCTCGAACCAGTTGTACCTTCTCTTTATTCATAATGTGTGTTCGGTTGCGATGGAGGATTTAAAACCCTTTGTTTCAATACCTTCATTATATTCTCATTTTCGTTCGTAAGTCGCTCCATTTTGGTTACAATATCATGAAATTGCTGTGACAAAACGGCGACTTTTGTCATGTGCTTTTCCAAATCTTTCTTTGCGCTCATTTCGCTTAGCTTTTGGTGGAAAACTTCGCGAAACTGCATAATTTCATTTTCGAGTGTAGTGCTACTCATTTTCAGTTGTTCTTCAAGACGCGAGAATTTAGTTTTGTCTTCAATTTGTAATCTTTTCGTGTACGCTTCGAGTTTCTGTCCAATAATCTTTCTCAATGCAATTTTTAATAAATTACTTGTCTCATCCACATATTTTTTGTTAGCCACGTCACCGTCATCGCTAGGCGTTTGGACATTGCAAATTTTTAAATTGTTCATATTGACGTTTCCGTCTGGCATATAGTCGAGGGCGCTTCTAATCACAGTATTAGTGAAGGGTCGTCGCAGCGCGCTAGAACGTCCAAACTTGTCCAGACTCATCGTTAAACTAACGTATAAAACCTGATTCTTTTAGCTCTTCAACGATTGAAACTATTTCATTATCATGAGACGTGTTGCCTGCGTGTTTCGACGCGATTAGTAATTTCAGACGCTCTACGAGTTCATTGACGTCGTCCCAGTATACATATTCAGTAGGAGCGTCATTATAACGCATATTATAACCTTGACCGCTGTACGAGTACGAACGCGACTGAGATTTTATTAAGGGTCGGATGACCTTGGTATATTTTGGTACAGTCGATGCGCCTTTCAGACGTCCGATCGCGTCCCTGTGCACCTGGGTAGCCTCCATTATTTTTTTATATTGTGCCAAATCGTCTTTTGTGTATGCTATGGGATCTTTTAAAAACACCAAATTATACAAGCCGCGGGTACCGGAATATCTCTCGCCGTCTACAATAATATCGCCAGATCCTTGATGAAAATCCAGCGATTTATTGCCGAGAAACCATTTGGATGATATTTTGTCGTAAACGGGTCCGTAAACAATATCGGTGTCGGGCGATTTTACCCATAAATTTTGAATATATGAATGGGAAATTTCTGGATATTGTTCCAGGTATGATTGAAGGGATGCGTTGGCCACGCTCGATGTGTCAAACACATCATCTTCCTCCTCATCGATATTTTGCATCTCAACGCTCTTATTGGGATCCGGCGTTTCCTGAATTTCTTCCATAGGCAAAAATGATACGTTAACCTTATTTTTTGTTTCTTCGTTCGGTTCCTTTTTGTGTTCCCGCTTGACACCTCGACGTTCAGTTTTTATTTCTGCCGGTGACGGTGATAGCTTTATTTTTGCTATACGTTCTAGCGGCTCGCTGACGGGTTTGAAAAGCTTCCGAATTGACGCATCCTCTTCGCTCTTACCCAATTTTAATGTTAAATACTTCTTTCGAATAGATCTAGACAACTCGTTTACTTTTTTTTTTAGCGCCGCGTCGGCGATGTCGGCGGACGTCGCCTTCATGACTGTTTCTATCGACAATTAAATATCGACTTTTATATATTTGTCGAAACCCTTGCGGTAGCGTCCGTTTTTTACGTCGAAATCTTTGACAATTATCAAACAGCCGTACTTTTCTTTCCAGCACTCGGAACAAATTTGTTTAAACGTGTCGTATGAAACGTCGGGTGAGACATGTTCATCATAAACGTGACGTAAATTCATGTCATCCTGTTTAAACAACGCGACAATATTGCAATTGTCACGTATCAATTGCTTGGGTACCTTGGAGTATGTCTGACAGAGATAAATAGCGTCGATGGCCTTGTGTCGACACATCGAAAAATACTCGCGAATTTTATCTTGCTTGTCGCACGCCACGTCGTCGAAAATAAACAGAGAATTCTCTTTCGCGTCGCTAGGGTCGATTATCGAGTCTCTTTCACTGTAGGGATAATATCCAACTCCTTTGACATTGCTCAATACGCGAGATAACAGTTGATATTTTGGTTGATACAACGACTTTGAGTAGACGTAAACATTTTCGAAACTTGCCCCGTTGGGGTTAAAGAGTAGCGCTAACATGGTGTTGGTTTTGCCGCAACCGCTAGGTCCGCAAAACACCGCCCTAAATGAATTGGGTAGCAGTTGACCGTGTTTGCTTTTGTTAAAGAAACCATCTCCGCAAACCAAATCTAAATTATCGATGGGGAGCTTGAGTTTCTGCTGCACCACCCGCATGACTACAATGTTTATTCGAGACACCTCGTATATATATATACGACACAAGCAATTTCCTTTAATTAGTATGTTATGCTTCGCGTCCGGAAGTGGTCTCGTTAACACGCTTATTAACAAGTTACCTTTTGAAGTACACATTCCGGGTTACCAGTTTTGCGGTCCCGGTACAAAATTGGAAAAACGCTTGAACCGAGGCGATAGCGGGGTGAATCCTTTGGACGCTGCGTGTAAGGTACACGACATTGCCTATTCGCAAAACAAATCGTTAGACGAACGTCATAAAGCGGATAAAGAATTGGAAACGCGTGCGTGGCAGCGAGTAAAATCTAAAGACGCAAAGTTTGGTGAAAAAGCTGCCGCATTCTTTGTCACCGCGACTATGAAAACTAAACGTAAGCTCGGTATGGGTCAACAACGGCGTCCCTCTGTTTCGTTTCGACAGGGTGTCGTGAAAAAGGTTCGCAATGCATTAAAGAAGAAACAATTGTTTCATATCGATAACCCTAAAATGCTTAGAAGATCGGCACTGGAAGCGCTTCGAGCTGGCAGAGCCGCTGTAAGAAAAGCGGGAGGACGTAAAAAAATTAGGGTACCTAGAATTATACCGTTCGAATCAAAATCGGGCGGTATTTTACCACTTTTACCGTTATTAGGAGCGCTAGGGGCTTTAGGTTCGCTCTCGGGCGGAGCCGCTGCTATCGCTAAAACTGTCATCGATGCGAAAAACGCACGAAAGAAACTCGAAGAGGACAACCGCCATAACCGAGCTATGGAAGAGATTGGAAAAAAGGGATCGGGTCTATTCTTGAAAAAGAGTCCGCGCGGCGGATTCGGTCTTTATCTGAAGAAACAAAAAAACTCCCAATAAAGCTACCCAGAAGGGCTCTATACGACGTCGATTTAATATCTCTGGCGCGCAAATTAAAAATTCCTCACTTCAGGGGTGTTTTTATGCGAGATAGTTTACCCCGTCGAATCAGATCGCAAGAATGCGGAATCGTAAATTTGGATGTTCGTCGAAATAGAGGAACCCACTGGGTAGCATACAAAAAGAGGAAGGGAAACGATGTTGAGTATTTTGACAGTTTCGGTAACCTTAAACCACCCGCGGAACTTGTTAAATATTTCGGCAACAGCGCCAATATCTACTATAATCACGATAGATATCAAAAGTTTACGCAATACAATTGCGGTCATTTGTGTTTGCAATTTCTCTATAAAAAGGACTGAAATCGCGGACCTATAAGCAGTCAACATGTCGATCATATTTACGTTAAAAGGGAACACGTCGACATTATCCATCGACTTTGTCAATCCGCTGCAGTTGGATGAAGATGTAGAGTACGGTTTAGCGCTGATTGGATTCCACTCTTACAACAACATTCCCAACATAGATAAGGGTTCGAATAAATTTTACTACTTCGATGGTAACAATAAAGAAAACGTAATTGAAATTCCGACCGGGTCCTATGAAATTAGCGACATTGAAACCTACATTAACGAACATCTGCCAAAAAATAAGGAAGAGAAGAATACGATCCCAAAGTTAATAGAGGAGATATCAATCAAACCCAACAATAATACGATAAAGTGTGAAATCTACAGCCCCGTATACGGGGTAAACTTTAAACAACACTCGGACAGTATCGGAAAATTATTGGGGTTTTCACAGAAAATTTTGGAGCCCAATATTATGCATTCCTCAGATTTACCCGTGGATATAATAAAAGTGCGAACGATACATGTAGATAGTAACATAACGTCTGGAGCGTTCTACAACGACAGACCTTCGCACACAATTTACGAGTTTGCCTTGTCCGTCGATCCGGGGTACGCCATCGACGAAACTCCTAAATATCTAACGTACTTGCCAGTAAACAAACGACAAATCTACAACATTACCCTACAGGTTCTGGATCAAAACTTTGAGTTGGTTAATTTCCGAGGTGAAGAAATCATCATTAGATTGGAACTTAAAAAATTAACGTAATGTTGATTTTCAACTCAATCGGAGACGCTGGTGAATATAAAAAAGCGAACATCCAAACGGTAGGGTTAGTAACAAAACCGAGGCGTATCCGTAAAGGTCGTCTTACATTGAGCAACAAACAATTTCTCCGATCACTGGGCTACGATGTTATCGAATCAAATATTCGACATACACAGAAAGCCAAAATTTGATGAATCTATCCAGCGCGTGGAGACCCGCACCTATCATCCCTTTGTGAAATCTTTTTTGAACAACGACACCATTGAGATCACGATCAATCAAGGAGATGCCTGGCTGCTTATGTACGACGCTGCTATTTGCATTAAGGGATCGCTGAAACGTCTCACGGGAACCGACCAAGTGCAATTTGTAAACAATGCAGGAGCATTTTTTTTTGAAACTATATCGTACGAGCTGAATGGGAAAGAAGTGGATAGCGTGCGTGATCCGGGTATAGTTAGTACGATTAGAGGTTATCTATGTTACTCGAAAGATGACTCATCGCATCTAGATATTTCCGGCTGGAATTTCCCTGAAAATGCGATTCACGATACAGAAAATGGACATTTTAGCATGCGAATCCCGTTACGACACTTTTTAAACATATTTAATGATTATAATATGATAACTTGTGGAAAACAAACCATAAGATTGGTAAGAGCCAGACATGACAAAAATTGTATGATAATTAAACCAATGGGCGGTGTTGCGGCCAGTGCAATTAAAACAACGGCGGAATTAAAAATTGATAGTGTCGATCTTAGGGTCAAGCACATATTTCCAAACGACGAAATCAAATTGGCTCTGCTGAAATCGATTAGATTAGATCAACCCATATTGATACCCTATAGACGATGGGAACTTCATGAATATCCTGCCCTAACCGCGGGCTCTACCAAAGAAATTTGGTCTGTCAAGACGTGCGCGGCTATCGAAAGCCCCCGATACGTAATAGTCGCTTTTCAAACAAATCGCAAAGACAACGAAGCGAAAAATGCGACGCTTTTCGATCACGTCGACGTAACGGATATAAGATTAACACTAAACGGAGAATATTACCCTCACGAACGTTTACGATTAGATTTTGAAAAGAATGACTTCGTGGAAGCGCATCACAATTACACGGATTTCTACCCCAGTTATAAGGGATGTGAGGAAAAAACTGCGTTGCTTGACTATATGGCTTTCAAAAACTGCGCGATTTTCGTCATTGACTGTTCTCGAAGAAACGACAGTGTAAAATCCAGCACTGTCGACGTAAAGTTAGACATCGAAGCAAAAAAGGGATTTCCCGCGAATACACGTGCCTATTGCATCATCATTCACGATTGTATCGTGGAACAACTACCGCTCAGCGAGATTGTTCGAAATCTAACATAAATACCGCCGGAGGAACCTAATCTTAACCAGTCATATTAAAAATGCGCATCGTTGCGGTAGATATTCAAGGCTTCCAGTTAGAAGATGGATTTGTCGTTAAAGAAATGGCTGTCTACAATGGATGTCAAATTAGTCATTACGTTTTGAAACCGCCGCGTGAATATTGCACGTTGACCGGTGCAGAAAAAAGAACGGTACGCTGGCTCGAACAATATCATCACGGTCTCAAATACAGTTCTGGTTTTGTTCAATATTCCGACATTGATACGTTGATCGGACTACTGATAGAAAATGCTGACTTGATATACGTGAGAGGAAGATCAAAAATGGAATTTTTAATGTCGAAAATGGATCAGGAGGATGTCGCATGCAGAGTCATTAACGTGGAGAAATTCGATGATGATAATTGGTTGAATCCGCCGAAATTTCAACCGGATCACGCCCATTGCATGTTTCACTCCGGAGGAAGACTGCGCATGTGCGCGTTGAGAAATTCTGCCCTTTTATATAATTGGTTGTATTCAAGGATCCCTGTATGAAATAAAACTTTCTTTATTTAAATAAGACTTTTTATTTCAATCCAAAAAAATTAATAATACATTTACACGTAAAAATAAAGCACGCTAATGCTATGATATGAATACAAACTGCGAAACTGTAATCTATTGAAGTATAATTCTTTTTTCGTTCCATTTCTCGAGTAATATTCTGCGTCATCTCACGCAAAATAGCGACTAAAAGCGTTTGGTTCATCACTTCTCTTTGTTATTTTACCTATAAAAGATTAGCTAGGAACCGAATACATTTTAGTATTTTACTGACCTTGAACGAGATGAGAGTCTTGTTGCTATGCTACGCTGTCTTTACTACCTGTTCGGACGTGTCGACGATAGTCGCCGCGCTGCCCGAGGAAGGTGTGATTGAATATTTACAAAAATTCGGATTCCTTTCACCTAACGACAACGAATCTTTAACGCAGATCAATGCGTCGAGTTTGCAACGTGCCCTAATGGATTTTCAGGATTTCTATAATTTACCGGTGGATGGTACTCTTAATAACGAAACCGTCGAACTAATAAATAAACCCCGATGTGGTGTAATAGAAAATGCCTTCACGACTGTTTCGCGATGGCAGAAAACGGATTTAAATTGGTATATTCAAGTACCGCCCAGTCACTATCAAGAGTTAAAAGTGCTGGCAACCGAGGTTTTTAAAATTTTTTCTTAAATTACTCAGAGCCGGATATAATGATTTTGATGTCTGACAAATATACTACCCACAGACAAAGCATAAGATGTAAAGGGAACGAATCCTGTCCTTTTGCTTTTGACGGAAGGGGTAACATATTAGGACATGCATTTTTTCCAAATCAACAACAAGAGTGCGTGGAAGTTCATTTGGATAAATCCGAAGATTGGTACTACGGTTTAGAAGTGCCTGCGCCCGGAGGAAAAACGAGCTTGTTTACTGTGTTGTTCCACGAAATTGGACATACGTTGGGTTTGGCGCACAGTAACGATCGCAATGCCATTATGTACCCTTGGTATAGCTTAAATTCTAAGACATTGTCATACGACGATGTTGCAGGTCTTCAACGTTTATATGGTAAAAAAACCACAACCACCGCCCGCGTAACAACTCCGACCACAACAACATCAACTACCACTACTACCACAACTACGAAACCTCCGATAGGGAAAAACGAAACAAAAGTACCAGATTTGTGTCACGTAAATCCATCCATATTTTTGGTTACGTCTAACCATCATATGTATCTATTTTACGACAAATGGGTTTGGATAATAAGATTAGGTGATAAAGTCTACATGGAACCTAAAATGATATCAGATTATGTCCCTATTTACGCTCCTATTTCGCATATCTACCAGAGACCCAACGGACAACTTTTGGTAGTCACCGGTGATTCGTTTTATTTACTTCACTTCCCGAGTTTCACGGTAGTGGGCGACCGACAAAGCGTCCAGCGACTGGGTGTGCCTGCGGGTAAAACAGTGAACGCTATTTTTAATACGTATGGCGGTCGAACGTATATATTTTACGGTAAACGCTACTATGCAGAAATAGACGAGTGTTCTTTGAGTGCGAGTGAACACGGTTTTACTACGGAACTGTTTCCGGGTCTGCCCGACGATTTGTCGGGCGCGTTTCGATACACCAACGGACATTTGTATTTTTTCAAAGAGAAAACGTATTACGAATACAACGAATTTTTGAATAAATTAACGAGAGTCGGTGAAATAGACTTGAGTCTTGTCGGAATTAATTGTCCCACAGAGAGTGTCTTTAAACAAATTAGGGATTTGTTAAGAAAGTTATCGATCTTTCACAACAATGAATAAGAAGTTAGTTTTCTTCGACGATTTTAGAAGCTTGGATACCGATCAACTTGAATTGATTCCTGTGCAACATTTCTTGGAGCATGTGAGACCGCACGATTTGTTAAATATGTGGCATAAGTTACCAGTACGACATCGCAACAATTTTGAATTGCAAACTCATTTGCCCTGCTTTGTTCACTATAACAGACCGGACAGCAAAATGCATATCGACGGCCCGGCACCTCCCCAGAATAAATGTCATTATTGTTTGAGTGTTATAAAAGCAGTTACCGAGATCTAGGATAGATTCATTCGGGCTAGAAACATGGTTTTGTTAAGTGCTCACTTTGTTTTGTTGTCGGCTGTGGTACAAAACGTTTTCTATATACATAAACCTAAGGATGTGATTGAAGCGTTCGTTTGTTTCAAAAATCATAATAATCGGTGCATTTGGCCCGATACGTGGACGCGTATGCAACTCGCTCAGGTCAACGGAATCGACAAGCTACAAACTTTTAGCGTGACATTGTCGAATAACACTACCGCAGATAAGCCGTATTTAAATTACAAGGTACGTTTCGTTTTCGCGAACCGGAGCTACGAAGACCACGGCGAATGGCAAACGATCGCTATCAAGAATTCCAATAACACCAGCGGCGGCGTTAACGACATTTGCGGTAACGAATACAACATCTCGGCAGATCGAAAAACTATTTTAATCCCGCTATATGTAACTACGTGCGCTTGTTTGCTTCTTTTGGCAAAATGCTTATTCAAATTGACTAAATGTAAATATCTCTCTTAATTACACCGATAGTGGGGGGTTGTTGATATATAAGTACATTTGAATTTGATACCGAAGTCAGTCTGTTTGTCACAATGTGTAACAAAGTGGTCACTATCGATGAAAACACGATTTTCGAAATAAAGAATTCAGGTGTCCGTTTCATCTTCAAGAACAAGCACATAGATTTTCAAGTCCAGGATTTTTGGGATTTTTTGTTCTTTCTGGAGGACGAGGTGGGAGAAATCATGTTCTGGAACGACATAACAGTCTACATCGGGAGCAGTATCGAGGTGACCTATTCGAACGAAGAAGAGAGCTGTGAGTTGATACTGAAACGGGATCATGGCGACGAAATTATCCTCGACCGCGATGAAGTAGAAAATCTCATGGACCAGAAACACCGCTTGTACGAAGCATTACGTTGTCTACATATGAGCTAATAAATATTTACTATTGTATCTATAGTTTTTCTTTTATTAAACCGTGATTATTGAGACACTCTGTATAAGTCACTCGACTTGTTTACCGACGACCCGATCACCCGCGTCACCGCGCGACACCGTCGCCGTGCCGCACCGTCACCGCCCTCTACCGGGGGGGCCTACGACGGTCGGAGCGCGCGACATCTAGCAGCGACGGGCGGAACCGGGGCAAAACAGGACGCTACACAAGCGCGCGACATCTAGCAGCGACGGGCGGAACCGGGGCAAAACAGGACGCTACACAAGCTGGGTGGGGGGCGGAGCGCACTCTGGTAGACAGGGGGGACACTAGGACGCCACGCGCGGGGGGCCCCCGCTGCGGGGGGGTTAGGAAATTGAGGTTATGTACGGTTTCTGTTGCTTATATCGGCACTATACATCTACTTGTGCCATGCGTTGAAATATAAGGCCATTATTTTTTTTTTTAATTTATGTAGTCAATCCCCATATTTGCGAAAAGTTTCTGGGCTTAGCTGTTAATTAAAAAATATATATTTCAAGCAAAACAATTGCCGTTTGCAGTAGGTAGGTTTCGAACATACGCTGCCATAGAGAATCTGATTTCTAGCCAGACGTCTTAACCGACACACCAGGGCTAAATCTGTTTGAAAGTAGAACTACTTCTGGTGATGTGCCATGCGTTGAAATATAAGGCCATTATATTTTTTTTAATTTATGTAGTCAATCCCCATATTTGCAAAAAGTTTCTGGGCTTAGCTGTTAATTAAAAAATATATATTTCAAGCAAAATAATGGCCGTTTGCAGTAGTTAGGTTTCGAACTTACGCTGCCATAGAGAATCTGAATTCTATTCAGACGCCTTAACCGACAGACCAGGGCTAAATCTGTTTGAAAGTAGAACTACTTCTGGTGATGTGCCATTTGAAATATAAGGGCATTATATTGTTTTAAATTTAAGAACTCAATCCCCATAATTGACAAAATTTTCTGGGATAAGCTGCTATTTACGAAAATTATATTTCACGCAAAACAATGGTCGTTTGCAGTAGCGAACCTATGCTGATAGAGAATCTGATTTCTAGTCAGACGCCTTAACCGACAGACCAAGGCTAAATCTGTTTGAAAGTCGAACTATTTCTGGTGATGTGTCATGCGTTGAAATATAAGGCCATTATATTGTTTTAAATTTATGTTGTCAATCCCCATATTTGAGAAAAGTTTCTGGGCTGAGCTGTTAATTAAAAAATATATATTTCAAGCAAAACAATTGCCGTTTGCAGTAGGTAGGTTTCGAACATACGCTGCCATAGAGAATCTGATTTCTAGCCAGACGTCTTAACCGACAGACCAGGGGTAAATCTGTTTGAAAGTAGAACTATTTCCGGTGATGTGCCATTTGAAATATAAGGGCATTATATTGTTTTAAATTTATGAACTCAATCCCCATAATTGACAAAATTTTCTGGGATAAGCTGCTATTTACGAAAATTATATTTCAAGCAAAGCAATGGTCGTTTGCAGTAGCGAACCTATGCTGATAGAAAATCTGATTTCTAGTCAGACGCCTTAACCGACAGACCAAGGCTAAATCTGTTTGAAAGTCAAACTACTTCTGGTGATGTGCCATGCGTTGAAATATAAGGCCATTATATTGTTTTAAATTTATGTAGTCAATCCCCATATTTGCGAAAAGTTTCTGGGCTTAGCTGTTAATTAAAAAATATATGTTTCAAGCAAAATAATGGCCGTTTGCAGTAGGTAGGTTTCGAACTTACGCTGCCATAGAGAATCTGAATTCTATTCAGACGCCTTAACCGACAGACCAGGGCTAAATCTGTTTGAAAGTAGAACTACTTCTGTTGATGTGCCATGCGTTGAAATATAAGGCCATTATATTTTTTTAAATTTATGTAGTCAATCCCCATATTTGCGAAAAGTTTCTGGGCTTAGCTGTTAATTAAAAAATATATATTTCAAGCAAGTAGATGTATAGTGCCGATATAAGCAACAAAAACCGTACATAACCTCAATTTCCTAACCCCCCCGCAGCGGGGGCCCCCCGCGCGTGGCGTCCTAGTGTCCCCCCTGTCTACCAGAGTGCGCTCCGCCCCCCACCCAGCTTGTGTAGCGTCCTGTTTTGCCCCGGTTCCGCCCGTCGCTGCTAGATGTCGCGCGCTTGTGTCGCCAGCTTGTGTAGCGTCCTGTTTTGCCCCGGTTCCGCCCGTCGCTGCTAGATGTCGCGCGCTCCGACCGTCGTAGGCCCCCCCGGTAGAGGGCGGTGACGGTGCGGCGCGGAGACGGTGTGGCGCGGTGACGCGGGTGATCGGGTCGTCGGTAAACAAGTCGAGTGACTTATACAGAGTGTCTCAATAATCACGGTTTAATAAAAGAAAAACTATAGATACAATAGTAAATATTTATTAGCTCATATGTAGACAACGTAATGCTTCGTACAAGCGGTGTTTCTGGTCCATGAGATTTTCTACTTCATCGCGGTCGAGGATAATTTCGTCGCCATGATCCCGTTTCAGTATCAACTCACAGCTCTCTTCTTCGTTCGAATAGGTCACCTCGATACTGCTCCCGATGTAGACTGTTATGTCGTTCCAGAACATGATTTCTCCCACCTCGTCCTCCAGAAAGAACAAAAAATCCCAAAAATCCTGGACTTGAAAATCTATGTGCTTGTTCTTGAAGATGAAACGGACACCTGAATTCTTTATTTCGAAAATCGTGTTTTCATCGATAGTGACCACTTTGTTACACATTGTGACAAACAGACTGACTTCGGTATCAAATTCAAATGTACTTATATATCAACAACCCCCCACTATCGGTGTAATTAAGAGAGATATTTACATTTAGTCAATTTGAATAAGCATTTTGCCAAAAGAAGCAAACAAGCGCACGTAGTTACATATAGCGGGATTAAAATAGTTTTTCGATCTGCCGAGATGTTGTATTCGTTACCGCAATTGTCGTTAACGCCGCCGCTGGTGTTATTGGAATTCTTGATAGCGATCGTTTGCCATTCGCCGTGGTCTTCGTAGCTCCGCTTCGCGTAAACGAAACGTACCTTGTAATTTAAATACGGCTTATCTGCGGTAGTGTTATTCGACAATGTCACGCTAAAAGTTTGTAGCTTGTCGATTCCGTTGACCTGAGCGAGTTGCATACGCGTCCACGTATCGGGCCAAATGCACCGATTATTATGATTTTTGAAACAAACGAACGCTACAATCACATCCTTAGGTTTATGTATATAGAAAACGTTTTGTACCACAGCCGACAACAAAACAAAGTGAGCACTTAACAAAACCATGTTTCTAGCCCGAATGAATCTATCCTAGATCTCGGTAACTGCTTTAACACTCAAACAATAATGACATTTATTCTGGGGAGGTGCCGGGCCGTCGATATGCATTTTGCTGTCCGGTCTGTTATAGTGAACAAAGCAGGGCAAATGAGTTTGCAATTCAAAATTGTTGCGATGTCGTACTGGTAACTTATGCCACATATTTAACAAATCGTGCGGTCTCACATGCTCCAAGAAATGTTGCACAGGAATCAATTCAAGTTGATCGGTATCCAAGCTTCTAAAATCGTCGAAGAAAACTAACTTCTTATTCATTGTTGTGAAAGATCGATAACTCTCTTAACAAATCTCTAATTTGTTTAAAGACACTCTCTGTGGGACAATTAATTGCGACAAGACTCAAGTCTATTTCACCGACTCTCGTTAATTTATTCAAAAATTCGTTGTATTCGTAATACGTTTTCTCTTTGAAAAAATACAAATGTCCGTTGGTGTATCGAAACGCGCCCGACAAATCGTCGGGCAGACCCGGAAACAGTTCCGTAGTAAAACCGTGTTCACTCGCACTCAAAGAACACTCGTCTATTTCTGCATAGTAGCGTTTACCGTAAAATATATACGTTCGACCGCCATACGTATTAAAAATAGCGTTCACTGTTTTACCCGCAGGCACACCCAGTCGCTGGACGCTTTGTCGGTCGCCCACTACCGTGAAACTCGGGAAGTGAAGTAAATAAAACGAATCACCGGTGACTACCAAAAGTTGTCCGTTGGGTCTCTGGTAGATATGCGAAATAGGAGCGTAAATAGGGACATAATCTGATATCATTTTAGGTTCCATGTAGACTTTATCACCTAATCTTATTATCCAAACCCATTTGTCGTAAAATAGATACATATGATGGTTAGACGTAACCAAAAATATGGATGGATTTAAGTGACACAAATCTGGTACTTTTGTTTCGTTTTTCCCTATCGGAGGTTTCGTAGTTGTGGTAGTAGTGGTAGTTGATGTTGTTGTGGTCGGAGTTGTTACGCGGGCGGTGGTTGTGGTTTTTTTACCATATAAACGTTGAAGACCTGCAACATCGTCGTATGACAATGTCTTAGAATTTAAGCTATACCAAGGGTACATAATGGCATTGCGATCGTTACTGTGCGCCAAACCCGACGTATGTCCAATTTCGTGGAACAACACAGTAAACAAGCTCGTTTTTCCTCCGGGCGCAGGCACTTCTAAACCGTAGTACCAATCTTCGGATTTATCCAAATGAACTTCCACGCACTCTTGTTGTTGATTTGGAAAAAATGCATGTCCTAATATGTTACCCCTTCCGTCAAAAGCAAAAGGACAGGATTCGTTCCCTTTACATCTTATGCTTTGTCTGTGGGTAGTATATTTGTCAGACATCAAAATCATTATATCCGGCTCTGAGTAATTTAAGAAAAAATTTAAATTTGATTAATCACTCCATATTTTAAAAACCTCGGTTGCCAGCACTTTTAACTCTTGATAGTGACTGGGCGGTACTTGAATATACCAATTTAAATCCGTTTTCTGCCATCGCGAAACAGTCGTGAAGGCATTTTCTATTACACCACATCGGGGTTTATTTATTAGTTCGACGGTTTCGTTATTAAGAGTACCATCCACCGGTAAATTATAGAAATCCTGAAAATCCATTAGGGCACGTTGCAAACTCGACGCATTGATCTGCGTTAAAGATTCGTTGTCGTTAGGTGAAAGGAATCCGAATTTTTGTAAATATTCAATCACACCTTCCTCGGGCAGCGCGGCGACTATCGTCGACACGTCCGAACAGGTAGTAAAGACAGCGTAGCATAGCAACAAGACTCTCATCTCGTTCAAGGTCAGTAAAATACTAAAATGTATTCGGTTCCTAGCTAATCTTTTATAGGTAAAATAACAAAGAGAAGTGATGAACCAAACGCTTTTAGTCGCTATTTTGCGTGAGATGACGCAGAATATTACTCGAGAAATGGAACGAAAAAAGAATTATACTTCAATAGATTACAGTTTCGCAGTTTGTATTCATATCATAGCATTAGCGTGCTTTATTTTTACGTGTAAATGTATTATTAATTTTTTTGGATTGAAATAAAAAGTCTTATTTAAATAAAGAAAGTTTTATTTCATACAGGGATCCTTGAATACAACCAATTATATAAAAGGGCAGAATTTCTCAACGCGCACATGCGCAGTCTTCCTCCGGAGTGAAACATGCAATGGGCGTGATCCGGTTGAAATTTCGGCGGATTCAACCAATTATCATCATCGAATTTCTCCACGTTAATGACTCTGCATGCGACATCCTCCTGATCCATTTTCGACATTAAAAATTCCATTTTTGATCTTCCTCTCACGTATATCAAGTCAGCATTTTCTATCAGTAGTCCGATCAACGTATCAATGTCGGAATATTGAACAAAACCAGAACTGTATTTGAGACCGTGATGATATTGTTCGAGCCAGCGTACCGTTCTTTTTTCTGCACCGGTCAACGTGCAATATTCACGCGGCGGTTTCAAAACGTAATGACTAATTTGACATCCATTGTAGACAGCCATTTCTTTAACGACAAATCCATCTTCTAACTGGAAGCCTTGAATATCTACCGCAACGATGCGCATTTTTAATATGACTGGTTAAGATTAGGTTCCTCCGGCGGTATTTATGTTAGATTTCGAACAATCTCGCTGAGCGGTAGTTGTTCCACGATACAATCGTGAATGATGATGCAATAGGCACGTGTATTCGCGGGAAATCCCTTTTTTGCTTCGATGTCTAACTTTACGTCGACAGTGCTGGATTTTACACTGTCGTTTCTTCGAGAACAGTCAATGACGAAAATCGCGCAGTTTTTGAAAGCCATATAGTCAAGCAACGCAGTTTTTTCCTCACATCCCTTATAACTGGGGTAGAAATCCGTGTAATTGTGATGCGCTTCCACGAAGTCATTCTTTTCAAAATCTAATCGTAAACGTTCGTGAGGGTAATATTCTCCGTTTAGTGTTAATCTTATATCCGTTACGTCGACGTGATCGAAAAGCGTCGCATTTTTCGCTTCGTTGTCTTTGCGATTTGTTTGAAAAGCGACTATTACGTATCGGGGGCTTTCGATAGCCGCGCACGTCTTGACAGACCAAATTTCTTTGGTAGAGCCCGCGGTTAGGGCAGGATATTCATGAAGTTCCCATCGTCTATAGGGTATCAATATGGGTTGATCTAATCTAATCGATTTCAGCAGAGCCAATTTGATTTCGTCGTTTGGAAATATGTGCTTGACCCTAAGATCGACACTATCAATTTTTAATTCCGCCGTTGTTTTAATTGCACTGGCCGCAACACCGCCCATTGGTTTAATTATCATACAATTTTTGTCATGTCTGGCTCTTACCAATCTTATGGTTTGTTTTCCACAAGTTATCATATTATAATCATTAAATATGTTTAAAAAGTGTCGTAACGGGATTCGCATGCTAAAATGTCCATTTTCTGTATCGTGAATCGCATTTTCAGGGAAATTCCAGCCGGAAATATCTAGATGCGATGAGTCATCTTTCGAGTAACATAGATAACCTCTAATCGTACTAACTATACCCGGATCACGCACGCTATCCACTTCTTTCCCATTCAGCTCGTACGATATAGTTTCAAAAAAAAATGCTCCTGCATTGTTTGCAAATTGCACTTGGTCGGTTCCCGTGAGACGTTTCAGCGATCCCTTAATGCAAATAGCAGCGTCGTACATAAGCAGCCAGGCATCTCCTTGATTGATCGTGATCTCAATGGTGTCGTTGTTCAAAAAAGATTTCACAAAGGGATGATAGGTGCGGGTCTCCACGCGCTGGATAGATTCATCAAATTTTGGCTTTCTGTGTATGTCGAATATTTGATTCGATAACATCGTAGCCCAGTGATCGGAGAAATTGTTTGTTGCTCAATGTAAGACGACCTTTACGGATACGCCTCGGTTTTGTTACTAACCCTACCGTTTGGATGTTCGCTTTTTTATATTCACCAGCGTCTCCGATTGAGTTGAAAATCAACATTACGTTAATTTTTTAAGTTCCAATCTAATGATGATTTCTTCACCTCGGAAATTAACCAACTCAAAGTTTTGATCCAGAACCTGTAGGGTAATGTTGTAGATTTGTCGTTTGTTTACTGGCAAGTACGTTAGATATTTAGGAGTTTCGTCGATGGCGTACCCCGGATCGACGGACAAGGCAAACTCGTAAATTGTGTGCGAAGGTCTGTCGTTGTAGAACGCTCCAGACGTTATGTTACTATCTACATGTATCGTTCGCACTTTTATTATATCCACGGGTAAATCTGAGGAATGCATAATATTGGGCTCCAAAATTTTCTGTGAAAACCCCAATAATTTTCCGATACTGTCCGAGTGTTGTTTAAAGTTTACCCCGTATACGGGGCTGTAGATTTCACACTTTATGGTATTATTGTTGGGTTTGATTGATATCTCCTCTATTAACTTTGGGATCGTATTCTTCTCTTCCTTATTTTTTGGCAGATGTTCGTTAATGTAGGTTTCAATGTCGCTAATTTCATAGGACCCGGTCGGAATTTCAATTACGTTTTCTTTATTGTTACCATCGAAGTAGTAAAATTTATTCGAACCCTTATCTATGTTGGGAATGTTGTTGTAAGAGTGGAATCCAATCAGCGCTAAACCGTACTCTACATCTTCATCCAACTGCAGCGGATTGACAAAGTCGATGGATAATGTCGACGTGTTCCCTTTTAACGTAAATATGATCGACATGTTGACTGCTTATAGGTCCGCGATTTCAGTCCTTTTTATAGAGAAATTGCAAACACAAATGACCGCAATTGTATTGCGTAAACTTTTGATATCTATCGTGATTATAGTAGATATTGGCGCTGTTGCCGAAATATTTAACAAGTTCCGCGGGTGGTTTAAGGTTACCGAAACTGTCAAAATACTCAACATCGTTTCCCTTCCTCTTTTTGTATGCTACCCAGTGGGTTCCTCTATTTCGACGAACATCCAAATTTACGATTCCGCATTCTTGCGATCTGATTCGACGGGGTAAACTATCTCGCATAAAAACACCCCTGAAGTGAGGAATTTTTAATTTGCGCGCCAGAGATATTAAATCGACGTCGTATAGAGCCCTTCTGGGTAGCTTTATTGGGAGTTTTTTTGTTTCTTCAGATAAAGACCGAATCCGCCGCGCGGACTCTTTTTCAAGAATAGACCCGATCCCTTTTTTCCAATCTCTTCCATAGCTCGGTTATGGCGGTTGTCCTCTTCGAGTTTCTTTCGTGCGTTTTTCGCATCGATGACAGTTTTAGCGATAGCAGCGGCTCCGCCCGAGAGCGAACCTAAAGCCCCTAGCGCTCCTAATAACGGTAAAAGTGGTAAAATACCGCCCGATTTTGATTCGAACGGTATAATTCTAGGTACCCTAATTTTTTTACGTCCTCCCGCTTTTCTTACAGCGGCTCTGCCAGCTCGAAGCGCTTCCAGTGCCGATCTTCTAAGCATTTTAGGGTTATCGATATGAAACAATTGTTTCTTCTTTAATGCATTGCGAACCTTTTTCACGACACCCTGTCGAAACGAAACAGAGGGACGCCGTTGTTGACCCATACCGAGCTTACGTTTAGTTTTCATAGTCGCGGTGACAAAGAATGCGGCAGCTTTTTCACCAAACTTTGCGTCTTTAGATTTTACTCGCTGCCACGCACGCGTTTCCAATTCTTTATCCGCTTTATGACGTTCGTCTAACGATTTGTTTTGCGAATAGGCAATGTCGTGTACCTTACACGCAGCGTCCAAAGGATTCACCCCGCTATCGCCTCGGTTCAAGCGTTTTTCCAATTTTGTACCGGGACCGCAAAACTGGTAACCCGGAATGTGTACTTCAAAAGGTAACTTGTTAATAAGCGTGTTAACGAGACCACTTCCGGACGCGAAGCATAACATACTAATTAAAGGAAATTGCTTGTGTCGTATATATATATACGAGGTGTCTCGAATAAACATTGTAGTCATGCGGGTGGTGCAGCAGAAACTCAAGCTCCCCATCGATAATTTAGATTTGGTTTGCGGAGATGGTTTCTTTAACAAAAGCAAACACGGTCAACTGCTACCCAATTCATTTAGGGCGGTGTTTTGCGGACCTAGCGGTTGCGGCAAAACCAACACCATGTTAGCGCTACTCTTTAACCCCAACGGGGCAAGTTTCGAAAATGTTTACGTCTACTCAAAGTCGTTGTATCAACCAAAATATCAACTGTTATCTCGCGTATTGAGCAATGTCAAAGGAGTTGGATATTATCCCTACAGTGAAAGAGACTCGATAATCGACCCCAGCGACGCGAAAGAGAATTCTCTGTTTATTTTCGACGACGTGGCGTGCGACAAGCAAGATAAAATTCGCGAGTATTTTTCGATGTGCCGACACAAGGCCATCGACGCTATTTATCTCTGTCAGACATACTCCAAGGTACCCAAGCAATTGATACGTGACAATTGCAATATTGTCGCGTTGTTTAAACAGGATGACATGAATTTACGTCACGTTTATGATGAACATGTCTCACCCGACGTTTCATACGACACGTTTAAACAAATTTGTTCCGAGTGCTGGAAAGAAAAGTACGGCTGTTTGATAATTGTCAAAGATTTCGACGTAAAAAACGGACGCTACCGCAAGGGTTTCGACAAATATATAAAAGTCGATATTTAATTGTCGATAGAAACAGTCATGAAGGCGACGTCCGCCGACATCGCCGACGCGGCGCTAAAAAAAAAAGTAAACGAGTTGTCTAGATCTATTCGAAAGAAGTATTTAACATTAAAATTGGGTAAGAGCGAAGAGGATGCGTCAATTCGGAAGCTTTTCAAACCCGTCAGCGAGCCGCTAGAACGTATAGCAAAAATAAAGCTATCACCGTCACCGGCAGAAATAAAAACTGAACGTCGAGGTGTCAAGCGGGAACACAAAAAGGAACCGAACGAAGAAACAAAAAATAAGGTTAACGTATCATTTTTGTCTATGGAAGAAATTCAGGAAACGCCGGATCCCAATAAGAGCGTTGAGATGCAAAATATCGATGAGGAGGAAGATGATGTGTTTGACACATCGAGCGTGGCCAACGCATCCCTTCAATCATACCTGGAACAATATCCAGAAATTTCCCATTCATATATTCAAAATTTATGGGTAAAATCGCCCGACACCGATATTGTTTACGGACCCGTTTACGACAAAATATCATCCAAATGGTTTCTCGGCAATAAATCGCTGGATTTTCATCAAGGATCTGGCGATATTATTGTAGACGGCGAGAGATATTCCGGTACCCACGGCTTGTATAATTTGGTGTTTTTAAAAGATCCCATAGCATACACAAAAGACGATTTGGCACAATATAAAAAAATAATGGAGGCTACCCAGGTGCACAGGGACGCGATCGGACGTCTGAAAGGCGCATCGACTGTACCAAAATATACCAAGGTCATCCGACCCTTAATAAAATCTCAGTCGCGTTCGTACTCGTACAGCGGTCAAGGTTATAATATGCGTTATAATGACGCTCCTACTGAATATGTATACTGGGACGACGTCAATGAACTCGTAGAGCGTCTGAAATTACTAATCGCGTCGAAACACGCAGGTAACACGTCTCATGATAACGAAATAGTTTCAATCGTTGAAGAGCTAAAAGAATCAGGTTTTATACGTTAGTTTAACGATGAGTCTGGACAAGTTTGGACGTTCTAGCGCGCTGCGCTCTAAACGACCCTTCACTAATACTGTGATTAGAAGCGCCCTCGACTATATGCCAGACGGAAACGTCAATATGAACAATTTAAAAATTTGCAATGTCCAAACGCCTAGCGATGACGGTGACGTGGCTAACAAAAAATATGTGGATGAGACAAGTAATTTATTAAAAATTGCATTGAGAAAGATTATTGGACAGAAACTCGAAGCGTACATGAAAAGATTACAAATTGAAGACAAAACTAAATTCTCGCGTCTTGAAGAACAACTGAAAATGAGTAGCACTACACTCGAAAATGAAATTATGCAGTTTCGCGAAGTTTTCCACCAAAAGCTAAGCGAAATGAGCGCAAAGAAAGATTTGGAAAAGCACATGACAAAAGTCGCCGTTTTGTCACAGCAATTTCATGATATTGTAACCAAAATGGAGCGACTTACGAACGAAAATGAGAATATAATGAAGGTATTGAAACAAAGGGTTTTAAATCCTCCATCGCAACCGAACACACATTATGAATAAAGAGAAGGTACAACTGGTTCGAGAACTGCACAAGCCGGCACGCAGAAATTATGCTCGCCGCCGGACTATAATACGAGGGATGGATGACCTGTGGCAAGCGGATCTGGCCCAATTAGATTGCTACAGCAAACAAAACAGAAATTTTAAATTCGTGCTGGTTGTGATAGACTGTTTCTCAAAATATGTATGGTGTCGCCCGTTGAAAACCAAAACCGGGGTCGAAGTCGCCAAGGCGTTTTCCAAAATTCTCAAGGACGGACGGCACCCTCAAAACTTGCAAACGGATCTCGGTAAAGAATTTTACAACGACACGTTTCTGAAACTTGTGGATAAGCATAAAATTAACCACTATAGTACGTATAGCATAAAAAAGGCCTCAATTGTCGAACGGGTGATACGTACCCTCAAAGAGAAATTGTTTCGACATTTTTCTTTACGCGGGACGTACAAATGGATCGATGTGCTCGCCTCTATCGTTGATGAATACAATAACACAAAACATAGAACGACGGGTACGAAACCCATCGATGTGAGTAAGAGCAACGAAAAGAGAATTTTGAAAACCGCGTATAGTAGCATAAAAATATTCGGTCCTCGTAAACTTAAAGTCGGCGACATCGTTAGAATCAGCAAAGTCAAGCACGTTTTCAACAAAGGTTATACACCGAATTGGACCACGGAATTGTTTAAAATTGTTAAAGTACGGGTTACTAACCCCGTAACGTATTTGCTTCAAGATATGCAGGGTAAACCCATAATGGGCGGATTTTATGAAGAAGAATTGCAGAAGACAGTTAACCCGGACTTATATCTCGTCGAAAAGGTGTTGCGCAGACGAGGCAATATGGTTCTCGTGCGCTGGTTGGGATTGGATAAGTCGCACGATTCGTGGGTAGACAACGTAGACGTTTTGAAATAAATTTAGTCTCGATTTAGAAGTTCTGACATAAATACGTGTATATGATGGCTCAAGAGAAAATTGTGACATCCAACGAATTGTATAATTTATTGGAAAATTTCGAGTTGCAATTTCCTTCATCAGAAGTGCTCCCGTCCAGCTTCGTTCCTGTAGAGCAACAAACCAAAAAATCTGCGACCAAACGAAAACAAAGTGCGTCGGTCGTATCCCGCAAGAAGAAGAAGAAAACTACCACAAGTGAAGCGTTTGCAGCTCCAACGTCATCCGCTGATTGGCTCGAAGTGTTCACGGACGGTAGAGAAAAAAGTGTCATTTGTGAGGCATTCAATTTAAAAAGAAACTTGGCGTCTCAGTTGTCGGGATTAGAGTGCAATATCAACGAAATTGAAACACAAATTGCGCTTTTTAATACAGACTTGCAAGTGGCGCGGATGCAAGCTCAAGAGTGCAAAAGAAAACTAGAACAATTTAATAATTTAGCATTTAACGAAATTGTAAAATAGTAATAATGTATATAATAAATAAATTATACAATTACAAACTTCTGTGTAATTATTATGCGGTGTTGTGGTGGTGGTAAAAAAGAAAATAGCGTCTAAATATATACATGTTTATTCTTGTTGCAATACAATGGAATACAATCAATACATAAAAGTCTTATCTACAGTTACATATGTTATAATAAAACCACAGTATTAATAGTTCAATGGACTATCAGAAAAGCGTAACTTTTTTCCATATTTCCTCTCATTGTGAAGCATTAAATTACATTCATCTTCAGTTTCTACAGTGAACAAAACTTCTTCAAAGCAGCTTTGACACCAAAATTGTTTATCGTGATATACATCATTCAAATTATTTATATCCAGCTGTAAATGATAGTGATCCAATAAAAGTCTAAAATTTTTCTTTTTAAATTTTTTAACTACTTGAAATATAAAGTGACAAGATTTACAAACTAAAATTTCCGAATATTTTATCCTGTAATAACTGATACATAAACAGTAAGCGGATTCTCCGTCAAAATCAATGGTTGGAGTTGCCAAAATGCTATTTCTGTAAGACGATCCAAATCTCTTATTCAACAGAATGAATTCTAAATTTAATAAAGAATTGCCATCAGACTGGAGCGCTAGTTGTTTAAGGTACCTCCATCTATATTTCGAATAATATTTAAATATTAGTATCGTTAGTTTCCAAGGCAAAGGTGACTCACGCAAAAAATCAGCACTACACCTAATATTTTCGCAAATTGTTATAATACAAAGGCTTTCTAATGTAAGTTGTTTGACCATAATCTGTAACAAAAATATATTAAAAAATAATTACGGCACTTTATAATGTCCCCACGGAAGCGTTTCATATGAATTCGGCAAAAGATAACGTTTATCGTCTAAAGGACTCAAGGCAACTTTTGTTTGTTCGATGCTAAATACATTGTGAGTGTATGAACGAATGGTTCGTTGAGTGGCGTACTTTTCCCTAAAATTTGTTAAGCATTCTACGTAGTCATCAAATGAAATTTTATTTTTTACAATATTGTACTGAATACCCTTTGACTTTTTAACTACCGAACCCGTTAAAATTTTGAAAGTATACATTTTCGACCTTAACCCAGATGACTAATGATGGTGCCATTAGTCTCATCCTTCATCAACCCCAAAACCTTTTTGTTGATTTGCGGTATATTATAGGGATTGTCATTAGGATAATCAGACGTGTCAAATTTTGTTAAATCGGCCTTAATAACGCTTTCATATGCGTCATAACATTTGATATTATAAATGAAACTGTCCGTATCCATGTATTGAATTTTACATTTTTCGGGACCCAAATTTGGAAGCATGTAATTATAATGAAACTCGTACATGGTCGTTTTCGACAAATCCAATATGGACATTCCAATATAAAGTGGCTTATTAAAGCAAAGTTCCGATTTTTTTAATTCTATAAGCAACAAATTGTTATCAAGTATGGTTCTACTGTGAAATCTAGGACTAGAAATTAAATTTTTCGCACCGTAGCGACCATCCCACGCTTTAACAAATTTAACAATACGATGCTTGCGAATGTTTTCCATTGTTTTACCGTAAGCGGCATTATTAAACAATTTGTATAAATTTATACCAAATTTTGTCTTTGCTTGGGTTCTTAATTTATTATTATGATCGATATAACATTTCAACCAACGAGATTGGTTAAATTTTAATATTTTGTGAATTTTCTTTAGTACGAGACCGTTTTTGAGAGCCTGTTTTAAATTGCGATAGTGTATGACGTATTTTTCTTTATTATACAAAGTAGTCATTAGTTTTGGTAACTTTGAATTGGGGGGCACTCGATGTTCGGCACAAAATGGAAAATCTCTATGTGTGTCATGTAATTTCTGCGGGTATTCCAGGTCTACCTCTAGGATATATCCTTGGGAAGATTCATCTGGAATGTTCATGACATTAAATGAATCAATCCCTTGATGAGACATCCAGTCGAATCCTCCGTAAGGAAGAGGCTCGCACATGGCCTTGCCATAGAGGTTATTGACGTCAAAGTACATGATATAGGAATCATCCCTGGATGAATCGTAGTTGGGCATATATTTATTGTTGGCCTCCGCATATCTACCAACACACACCGAAATTCCACCTCGTATAGCCCGCTCGATAAACATAATTTGGTCAATGTCGCGCAAAAGTTCTAAACGACATTTTGTGAATCTAAGCATGCAATCCCATGTATACCCGGGCATACTGAAATACCACGCCGGATCCAAAACGTGTGTTGCCATACAAGTTTTTCGAAAATTTTCGAATATATCTGCCAGAAGAATAACGTCGGTTTTTAAATACAAATCTGAATACTCGCCTAAATTTTTTATTTCAAACGACTGCCAAACACTTTGTGCGTGGGAATATTTTTCTTCACTAATATTGCTTTCACTTAATTTATTATAGAATTCTTCAATCGGGGGTAAAGTTGTTTCATTTAATTTGTCTATATGGTCGATGTAATCGTAACAAAAAATACCTTTTTGCCACAGTAAATTTAATTTTGATTCGTCGAGATCGGAAAATTCTTTTCTTAAAATATATAGTTCATTTTTATCCATACTGGAAACTAAATTATCCAGAGATGCTCCCAAAAATCTAAACGAATCTATAAATCTAAATTTTATGTTATAATCAGGTTCGAAATATGTAAAAGAGATGTATTTTTCCTTATTAACCGGAACTATGGATACATAGCTTTTTTTTGCTAAAACCGGAAGCAGGAAGTGGCTATCGTATCCAGAAAGGTTCTGGAATACTACGGGCACTACAAATATTTTTTTAAAATTTAAATTACAAGCCTGATGGGCAAAACCTCTAAATTTACCAGTAAAATGATCATGGTCACGAACATTAACATCTTCTTTTAAAAAAGGTTTTTCACAAATATGACAATGACTCGACCTTTGATCTAGACTAATTTCACTATCCATTGGTATAATATCCTTAAATTTTGAACGAACAAATTTTGATAAATTAGATATTTCCTCCACGAACCAATCAATACAATCTAGACCACGATAACTTTTGAAAAATGATATTGAATCATCATAAGAACATTTAAAGTAATATGCAGCACTGTAAGCTTCGTGCTTTTGGTATTTCGAGGTTTTATCTGAAATTTTCAAATTTACTTTTCTCAATTGACTCTCAAAATCGGCGTAAATTACAAACGGAGTCCTTTGTTTATATATATGGTTTCGAAATTCAACGTAATCATATTTGGGAAAAGACACTTTATACTCATTGAAACTGGAACATATTGTTTCGTGGTCATGTAGACGAGTTTCGTTATTGAAATAATTCAAACACCTATCGCAAATGTATTTCTTGTGATTATATTTACTGAGCTGTGAGGAAACTAATCGAGACAAATTTTTAATGTAACAATAGTGATATTTTATTTCTTCATAATCATTATCTTGCGGATCAGGATCAAAATCATTAACTTTTGGATAATATTTATTTTGTATTAACAACAAATTTGAATGTTTTTCGCGTTTTTCTTTTGTTAATCGTGCAGGTAACACGGAATAAAAACTAGTTTTTTCATTTTTATTAAGCTCTAAGATATAAACATTGATGGAAATATCATTGTCTTTTTCAAATTTGCTTATTTTATTCATTTCCATAGGTGTTTGTAAATTTTCAGTTTTCAAAACACTTTTGTAGTATGGATATGAAGAGGGTAAATACTGACGAAAACGTGCTGGAAAGAGTCCGCATACAACTGACCAATAAAAACACGCTTGATCGTCATTTCTAATGTTAATACAAGCCCTTTTATTCGCAATTTCTTTAGGCAACTCAACGAAGGATGACCCGTTACCCATTTCAAATTTATTAATGTTAATCTCTAAATAAATAATATTATTTAAAGCCCACCCGGAATCACGTTCCTGAAACTCTGACATTTGATTTAAAATTTTATCTTGCACATTTTCAACAAACCAATCATTCAATTCTGTTCCTAAATCAACTACAGCATTTCCGGTACTCAGATATTTAACATCAACTTCGCCTTGGACATCATTTTTTGCCTTAATAAATTCACCGCAAAATGTGGTATTTACTTTCAGCAATAAAAATTTCTTTAAAATTTGACTAATTTTTTGTTGAAATATTGGACGAGAATCGTTTAAAAATTGAATTAAATCTTTATGAAGTAAATTAATTATGACACCAGTCTGAACTCTTCCCTGGAAACACGACGCTACCGATTCCCATACAACCATTTCATTTGTGTTTGTCTCGCGGCTACTACTTTGTAATCCCAATCCAAAATGCTTATGTTGATAATTAAGAATAATTTTTCTAATAGCTTTCAGATGTTGAATTGTAGTTTGTAATTTTCTTTTTAACCCAATAGATAAATCCTTTTCGTTAGAAACGATTTGGTTGCAAGATTCAATATTTTTATTTAGTCTCCTAAGCCACACATCACTATCTCTAAGAGTGAACTTGTCGGAAATATGCTTTTTTAATTTTTGTAAGGTTAAAATTAAGATTTGCCCTCTATGAATGATCTGCTTTACGCGCATCGTGGTTTATTAAATATATAACAGTAAATAAGACTTACCCTGTATAATATGTTGATTAATTTTGAATTATTTTGAATTTCTTTAAAGAGTTGGGCTTTCCAATATCTTTGGATCCCTCGTAGACCAGTTTGTACTGCCCCGACGCAAAGTGTTCTAGTCTCGGACGGAAAGCTTCTGTCACGCGAGTAGGAAGAAATACTACGGAATTTTCTAATTGCAGCAACACGGAATTGCCAAATTTTGTATTAACAATTTTGGCTCTAGTAATTTTAAACGGAACGCCTATCGGCAATTCATGCAGTTTGACAATCGGCTGCTCAAAATCACCTTCTGCAAGACAGGTTTGATTCAGTTGACTTAAGTCCATCTATAAATTATTATTAATTATTTTATCTCAAAATTAAAAAAATAAAAAAAACTTACGCTTAAGATTGCTGCTATTCTATTTGCGGTTACGGGTTGAGAGTACTAAGATGATCTTTAGGAACTTTATAAAATAATAACAAATGTTAAAGAATTAAAATAAGACAATAAAAAAGGTACTTACTGCTTTTTTGTACGAACACCAAACCACTAAGTTAGCTTCCACGTTGCACGAATAATACCAAAAACAACTACTGACAAAACAGAGAAAAATGAGATGTATTTATACGGTGCGAGAATACTTTCTAAAAGTTAACAAACGAAGACACCTCCACATGCGTTGCAACAAATTTTTCCCATTACGTTAATCCCACGGAGCAAATATAAAGGGGGCAATTAATTATTATTCTCAACAAGCAAAACAACTTGACATTTAGACTCGGCGCGTTTTGAAATTCCACATCCCATACGGAGATTGTAAAAAATGAAAGCAAGTTGGCCTTGATCTTTTGCGGCAACATACGTTCGTCCAACGTCCGAAACGGTTGCGTTCCCGTGTGAAAGCGTGTTGACCTTGAGACTTCTACCTGCACGGTTGTCTGGCGACAACATCGCGTCTATTCAAATCGGCGTTGGTGCTTGTGGGTAGAAGACCTTTCGACTTTTAATTCAACCATGGAAGGGAGTGCATGTGTATAAATACGTTGCATGTGTATTATAGACTATATTCAGTGCAATGAATACAGAAGTGCGATGTCCATTTCCCTACGACCCTACAACTGGTAAGTTTTATATTTTAATTACCTTTATACAGTGCGCGTCTTTTCTTGTGGGTTTCAGTTTGGGTTATCACTTTTTTGGTTAGTTTCTACCTGTTTTAAAATATGATACTCATCTTTTTTACGTTGCATAATAACCGATTTAAATTGAGTGTTTTTAATAGCTTTTAAATGACAGTGAATGGAAAAGGGAATTTTGGCTTTTAAAAAATAAACAATTTTTAAATTTGTTTCAAAAATGTTTTATTTTTTGTACTAAAAAATTGCAGTTTGCCTTTTTGACAATAATAATCGAATTAAATTGAGCGTTTTTAATATCTTTTAAATGACAGTGAATAGGGAATTTTGGCTTTTAAAAAATAAACAATTTTTAAAATTACTGAAAGTTTTGTTTCAAAAATGTGCGTTTTATGGGGAAAACGCGAAATATATACATATTTTTGTTTATTTTTTGTACTAAAAAATTGCAGTTTGCCCTTTTGACAATAATACACTTACATTTAAATGACAGTGAATTGAAACGTGAATTTTGGTATGCGCGTATAACTTAAAAAACAATTTTTAAAATTATTTGATAACCCCCCTTTTTGGAAGTTTTGTTTAAAAAAAAATGTGTGTTTTATAGGAAACGCTACATATCATACTTTGTTTTGTTCTAGAAAAAATCGCGGTTTGTCCGTATGACAAGTCGCATATTATGTTGGCGCATCGCTTAGGGCGTCACATATTCAAATCACACAAAGAGTACCGGGGGTTAGAATTCCCGGTACGACATGAAACGACAAGGGAACATCACCAGCAGCAGGAGCAACCCGGTGGATCAAAAGAAACAAAGGAGCAGCAGGAGTACCCGGGTGGGTGGTCGACGGAGTGGGACGGCGAGGAGTGCACTTCGTATTTAGATTTCCTCCGGGAACGGGAAGAAGAACAACGCAAGGAACAGGAACAATGGGATGGTCGACTGAATCGACATAAAAAGAAGAAGAAACTCCTCGCCAGACCAATTTTATAAATAAAATAAAATAAAATGTATTAAAATTCAAGTTTATTTAATTATCCTCCCGATCCACCGCGTCACCGCGCCGCACCGTCACCGCCCTCTACCGGGGGGGCCTACGACGGTCGGAGCGCGCGACATCTAGCAGCGACGGGCGGAACCGGGGCAAAACAGGACGCTACACAAGCTGGCGACACAAGCGCGCGACATCTAGCAGCGACGGGCGGAACCGGTGCAAAACAGGACGCTACACAAGCTGGGTGGGGGGCGGAGCGCACTCTGGTAGACAGGGGGGACACTAGGACGCCACGCGCGGGGGGCCCCCGCTGCGGGGGGGTTAGGAAATTGAGGTTATGTACGGTTTTTGTTGCTTATATCGGCACTATACATCTACTCAAGCAAAATAATGGCCGTTTGCAGTAGGTAGGTTTCGAACTTACGCTGCCATAGAGAATCTGAATTCTATTCAGACGCCTTAACCGACAGACCAGGGCTAAATCTGTTTGAAAGTAGAACTACTTCTGGTGATGTGCCATGCGTTGAAATATAAGGCCATTATATTTTTTTAAATTTATGTAGTCAATCCCCATAATTGCGAAAAGTTTCTGGGCTTAGCTGTTAATTAAAAAATATATATTTCAAGCAAAATAATGGCCGTTTGCAGTAGGTAGGTTTCGAACTTACGCTGCCATAGAGAATCTGATTTCTAGTCAGACGCCTTAACCGAGAGACCAGGGGTAAATCTGTTTGAAAGTAGAACTATTTCCGGTGATGTGCCATTTGAAATATAAGGGCATTATATTGTTTTAAATTTATGAACTCAATCCCCATAATTGACAAAATTTTCTGGGATAAGCTGCTATTTACGAAAATTATATTTCAAGCAAAGCAATGGTCGTTTGCAGTAGCGAACCTATGCTGATAGAAAATCTGATTTCTAGTCAGACGCCTTAACCGACAGACCAAGGCTAAATCTGTTTGAAAGTCAAACTACTTCTGGTGATGTGCCATGCGTTGAAATATAAGGCCATTATATTGTTTTAAATTTATGTAGTCAATCCCCATATTTGCGAAAATTTTCTGGGCTTAGCTGTTAATTAAAAAATATATGTTTCAAGCAAAATAATGGCCGTTTGCAGTAGGTAGGTTTCGAACTTACGCTGCCATAGAGAATCTGAATTCTATTCAGACGCCTTAACCGACAGACCAGGGCTAAATCTGTTTGAAAGTAGAACTACTTCTGGTGATGTGCCATTTGAAATATAAGGGCATTATATTGTTTTAAATTTATGCACTCAATCCCCATAATTGACAAAATTTTCTGGGCTGAGCTGCTAATTACAAAAACTATATTACAAGCAAAACAATGGTGGTTTGCAGCAGATAGATTTCGAATCTACACTGCCACAGAGATTCTGACTTCTAGTCAGACGCCTTAACCGACAGACCAGGGCTAAATCTGTTTGAAAGTCGACCTATTTCTGGTGATGTGCCATGCGTTGAAATATAAGGCCATTATTTTTTTTTTTTAATTTATGTAATCAATCCCCATATTTGCGAAAAGTTTCTGGGCTTAGCTGTAAATTAAAAAATATATATTTCAGGCAAAATAATGACCGTTTGTAGTAGGTAGGTTTCGAACTTTCGCTGCCATAGAGAATCTGAATTCTATTCAGACGCCTTAACCGACAGACCAGGGCTAAATCTGTTTGAAAGTAGAACTATTTCTGGTGATGTGCCATTTGAAATATAAGGGCATTATATTGTTTTAAATTTAAGAACTCAATCCCCATAATTGACAAAATTTTCTGGGATAAGCTGCTATTTACGAAAATTATATTTCAAGCAAAACAATGGTCGTTTGCAGTAGCGAACCTATGCTGATAGAGAATCTGATTTCTAGTCAGACGCCTTAACCGACAGACCAAGGCTAAATCTGTTTGAAAGTCGAACTATTTCTGGTGATGTGTCATGCGTTGAAATATAAGGCCATTATATTGTTTTAAATTTATGTTGTCAATCCCCATATTTGAGAAAAGTTTCTGGGCTGAGCTGTTAATTAAAAAATATATATTTCAAGCAAAACAATTGCCGTTTGCAGTAAGTAGGTTACGAACATACGCTGCCATAGAGAATCTGATTTCTAGTCAGACGCCTTAACCGACAGACCAGGACTAAATCTGTTTGAAAGTAGAACTACTTCTGGTGATGTGCCATGCGTTGAAATATAAGGCCATTATATTTTTTTTAATTTATGTAGTCAATCCCCATATTTTCGAAAAGTTTCTGGGCTTAGCTGTTAATTAAAAATATATATTTCAAGCAAATTAATGGCCGTTTGCAGTAGGTAGGTTTCGAACTTACGCTGCCATAGAGAATCTGAATTCTATTCAGACGCCTTAACCGACAGACCAGGGCTAAATCTGTTTGAAAGTAGAACTACTTCTGGTGATGTGCCATGCGTTGAAATATATGGCCATTATATTTTTTTTAATTTATGTAGTCAATCCCCATATTTGCGAAAAGTTTCTGGGCTTAGCTGTTAATTAAAAAATATATATTTCAAGCAAAATAATGGCCGTTTGCAGTAGGTAGGTTTCGAACTTACGCTGCCATAGAGAATCTGAATTCTATTCAGACGCCTTAACCGACAGACAAGGGCTAAATCTGTTTGAAAGTAGAACTATTTCTGGTGATGTGCCATTTGAAATATAAGGGCATTATATTGTTTTAAATTTATGCACTCAGTCCCCATAATTGACAAAATTTTCTTGGCTGAGCTGCTAATTACAAAAATTATATTTCAAGCAAAACAATGGTCGTTTGCAGCAGGTAGATTTCGAACCTACACTGCCACAGAGAATCTGATTTCTAGTCAGACGCCTTAACCGACAGACCAGGGCTAAATCTGTTTGAAAGTCGAACTATTTCTGGTGATGTGCCATGCGTTGAAATGAAAGGCCATTATATTTTTTTTAATTTATGTAGTCAATCCCCATATTTGAGAAAAGTTTCTGGGCTGAGCTGTTAATTAAAAAATATATATTTCAAGCAAAACAATTGCCGTTTGCAGTAGGTAGGTTTCGAACCTACGCTGCCATGGAGAATCTGATTTCTGGTCAGATGCCTTAGCCGACAGACCAGGGCTAAATCTGTTTGAAAGTAGAACTATTTCTGGTGATGTGCCATTTGAAATATAAAGGCATTATATTCTTATAAATTTATGCACTCAATCCCCATAATTGACAAAATTTTCTTGGCTGAGGTTTTAATTAAAAAATATATATTTCAAGCAAAACAATTTTCGTTTGCAGTAGGTAGGTTTCGAACCTACGCTGCCATAGAGAATCTGATTTCAAGTCAGACGCCTTAACCGACCGACCAAAGCTAAATATGTTTGAAAGTCGAACTTTTTCTGGTGATGTGCCATGCGTTGAAATATATCGCCATTATATGTTTATAAATTTATGCACTCAATCCCCATATTTGAGAAAAATTTCTGGGCTGAGCTTTTAATTAAAAAATATATATTTCAAGAAAAACTATATTCGTTTGCAGTAGGTAGGTTTCGGACCTACGCTGCCCCTTAGAATCTGATTTCTAGTCAGACGCCTTAATCGACAGACTAGGACTAAATCTGTTTGAAAGTGGAACTATTTCTGGTGATGTGCAATTTGAAATAAAATGGCATTATATTGTTTTAAATGTATGCACTCAATCCTCATAATTGACAAAATTTTCTTGACTGAGCTGCTAATTACAAAAATTATATTTCAAGCAAAACAAATGGTCGTTTGCAGCAGGTAGGTTTTGAACCTACGCTGCCATGGAGAATCTGATTTCTAGTCAGATGCCTTAAGCGATAGACCAGGACTAAATATGTTTGAAAGTGGAACGATTTCCGCTGATGTGCCATTTGAAATATAAGGGCATTATATTGTTTTAAATTTATGAACTCAATCCCCATAATTGACAAAATTTTCTTGGCTGAGCTGCTAATTACAAAAATTATATTTCAAGCAAAACAATGGTCGTTTGCAGCAGGTAGGTTTCGAACCTACGCTGCCACATAGAATCTGATTTCTAGTCAGACGCCTTAACCGGCAGACCAGGGCTAATTCTGTTTGAAAGTAGAACTATTTCTGGTGATGTGCCATTTGAAATATAAGGGCATTACATTCTTATAAATTTATGCACTCAATCCCCATAATTGACAAAATTTTCATGGCTGAGGTTTTAATTAAAAAATATATATTTCAAGCAAAACAATTTTCGTTTGCAGTAGGTAGGTTACGAACCTAAGCTGCCATAGAGAATCTGATTTCTAGTCAGACGCCTTAACCGACCGACCAAAGCTAAATATGTTTGAAAGTCGAACTATTTCTGGTGATGTGCCAGGCGTTGAAATATAACGCCATTATATGTTTATAAATTTATGTACTCAATCCCCATATTTGAGAAAAATTTCTGGGCTGAGCTTTTAATTAAAAAATATATATTTAAAGCAAAACAATTTTCGTTTGCAGTAGGTAGGTTTCGGACCTACGCTGCCCTTTAGAATCTGATTTCTAGTCAGACGCCTTAATCGACAGACCAGGACTAAATCTGTTTGAAAGTGGAACTACTTCTGGTGATGTGCAATTTGAAATAAAATGGCATTATATTGTTTTAAATGTATGCACTCAATCCTCATAATTGACAAAATTTTCTGGACTGAGCTGCTAATTACAAAAATTATATTTCAAGCAAAACAAATGGTCGTTTGCAGCAGGTAGGTTTTGAAACTACGCTGCCATGGAGAATCTGATTTCTAGTCAGACGCCTTAACCTTCAGACCAGGGCTAAATCTGTTTGAAAGTAGAACTATTTCCGGTGATGTGCCATTTGAAATATAAGGGCATTATATTGTTTTAAATTTATGAACTCAATCCCCATAATTGACAAAATTTTCTGGGATAAGCTGCTATTTACGAAAATTATATTTCAAGCAAAACAATAGTCGTTTGCAGTACCGAACCTATGCTGACAGAGAATCTGATTTCTAGTCAGACGCCTTAAACGACAGACCAGGGCTAAATCTATTTGAAAGTCGAACTATTTCCGGTGATGTGCCATTTGAAATATAAGGGCATTATATTGTTTTAAATTTATGCACTCAGTCCCCATAATTGACAAAATTTTCTTGGCTGAGCTGCTAATAACAAAAATTATATTTCAAGCAAAACAATGGTCGTTTGCAGCAGGTAGATTTCGAACCTACACCGCCACAGAGAATCTGATTTCTAGTCAGACGCCTTTACCGACAGACCAGGGCTAAATCTGTTTGAAAGTCGAACTATTTCTGGTGATGTGCCATGCGTTGAAATATAAGGCCATTATATTTTTTTTAATTTATGTAGTCAATCCCCGTATTTGCGAAAAGTTTCTGGGCTTAGCTTTTAATTAAAAAATATATATTTCAAGCAAAACAATGGTCGTTTGCAGCAGGTAGGTTTCGAACCTACGCTGCCACAGAGAATCTGATTTCTAGTCAGACGCCTTTACCGACAGACCAGGGCTAAATCTGTTTGAAAGTCGAACTATTTCTGGTGATGTGCCATGCGTTGAAATATAAGGCCATTATATTTTTTTTAATTTATGTAGTCAATCCCCGTATTTGCGAAAAGTTTCTGGGCTTAGCTTTTAATTAAAAAATATATATTTCAAGCAAAACGATGGTCGTTTGCAGCAGGTAGATTTCGAACCTACGCTGCCACAGAGAATCTGATTTCTAGTCAGACGCCTTATCCAACAGACCAGGGCTAAATCTGTTTGAAAGTCGAACTATTTCTGGTGATGTGCCATGCGTTGAAATAAAAGGCCATTATATTTTTTTTAATTTATGTAGTCAATCCCCATATTTGAGAAAATTTTCTTGGCTGAGGTTTTAATTAAAAAATATATATTTCAAGCAAAACAATTTTCGTTTGCAGTAGGTAGGTTTCGAACCTACGCTGCCATAGAGAATCTGATTTCTAGTCAGACGCCTTAACCGACCGACCAAAGCTAAATATGTTTGAAAGTCGAACTATTTCTGGTGATGTGCCATGCGTTGAAATATAACGCCATTATATGTTTATAAATTTATGTACTCAATCCCCATATTTGAGAAAAATTTCTGGGCTGAGCTTTTAATTAAAAAATATATATTTCAAGCAAAACAATTTTCGTTTGCAGTAGGTAGGTTTCGGACCTACGCTGCCCTTTAGAATCTGATTTCTAGTCAGACGCCTTAATCAACAGACCAGGACTAAATCTGTTTGAAAGTGGAACTATTTCTGTTGATGTGCAATTTGAAATAAAATGCATTATATTGTTTTAAATGTATGCACTCAATCCTCATAATTGACAAAATTTTCTGGACTGAGCTGCTAATTACAAAAATTATATTTCAAGCAAAACAAATGGTCGTTTGCAGCAGGTAGGTTTTGAACCTACGCTGCCATGGAGAATCTGATTTCTAGTCAGACGCCTTAACCGACAGGCCAGGGCTAAATCTGTTTGAAAGTCGAACTATTTCTGGTGATGTGCTATGCGTTGAAATATAAGGCCATTATATTTTTTTTAATTTATGTAGTCAATCCCCATATTTGCGAAAAGTTTCTGGGCTTAGCTGTTAATTAAAAAATATGTATTTCAAGCAAAATAATGGCCGTTTGCAGTAGGTAGGTTTCGAACTTACGCTGCCATAGAGAATCTGATTTCTAGTCAGACGCCTTAACCTTCAGACCAGGGCTAAATCTGTTTGAAAGTAGAACTATTTCCGGTGATGTGCCATTTGAAATATAAGGGCATTATATTGTTTTAAATTTATGAACTCAATCCCCATAATTGACAAAATTTTCTGCTATAAGCTGCTATTTACGAAAATTATATTTAAAGCAAAACAATGGTCCTTTGCAGTAGCGAACCTATGCTGATGGAGAATCTGATTTCTAGTCAGACGCCTTAATCGACAGACTAGGACTAAATCTGTTTGAAAGTGGAACTATTTCTGGTGATGTGCAATTTGAAATAAAATGGCATTATATTGTTTTAAATGTATGCACTCAATCCTCATAATTGACAAAATTTTCTTGACTGAGCTGCTAATTACAAAAATTATATTTCAAGCAAAACAAATGGTCGTTTGCAGCAGGTAGGTTTTGAACCTACGCTGCCATGGAGAATCTGATTTCTAGTCAGATGCCTTAAGCGATAGACCAGGACTAAATATGTTTGAAAGTGGAACGATTTCCGCTGATGTGCCATTTGAAATATAAGGGCATTATATTGTTTTAAATTTATGAACTCAATCCCCATAATTGACAAAATTTTCTTGGCTGAGCTGCTAATTACAAAAATTATATTTCAAGCAAAACAATGGTCGTTTGCAGCAGGTAGGTTTCGAACCTACGCTGCCACATAGAATCTGATTTCTAGTCAGACGCCTTAACCGGCAGACCAGGGCTAATTCTGTTTGAAAGTAGAACTATTTCTGGTGATGTGCCATTTGAAATATAAGGGCATTACATTCTTATAAATTTATGCACTCAATCCCCATAATTGACAAAATTTTCATGGCTGAGGTTTTAATTAAAAAATATATATTTCAAGCAAAACAATTTTCGTTTGCAGTAGGTAGGTTTCGAACCTAAGCTGCCATAGAGAATCTGATTTCTAGTCAGACGCCTTAACCGACCGACCAAAGCTAAATATGTTTGAAAGTCGAACTATTTCTGGTGATGTGCCAGGCGTTGAAATATAACGCCATTATATGTTTATAAATTTATGTACTCAATCCCCATATTTGAGAAAAATTTCTGGGCTGAGCTTTTAATTAAAAAATATATATTTCAAGCAAAACAATTTTCGTTTGCAGTAGGTAGGTTTCGGACCTACGCTGCCCTTTAGAATCTGATTTCTAGTCAGACGCCTTAATCGACAGACCAGGACTAAATCTGTTTGAAAGTGGAACTACTTCTGGTGATGTGCAATTTGAAATAAAATGGCATTATATTGTTTTAAATGTATGCACTCAATCCTCATAATTGACAAAATTTTCTGGACTGAGCTGCTAATTACAAAAATTATATTTCAAGCAAAACAAATGGTCGTTTGCAGCAGGTAGGTTTTGAAACTACGCTGCCATGGAGAATCTGATTTCTAGTCAGACGCCTTAACCTTCAGACCAGGGCTAAATCTGTTTGAAAGTAGAACTATTTCCGGTGATGTGCCATTTGAAATATAAGGGCATTATATTGTTTTAAATTTATGAACTCAATCCCCATAATTGACAAAATTTTCTGGGATAAGCTGCTATTTACGAAAATTATATTTCAAGCAAAACAATAGTCGTTTGCAGTACCGAACCTATGCTGACAGAGAATCTGATTTCTAGTCAGACGCCTTAAACGACAGACCAGGGCTAAATCTATTTGAAAGTCGAACTATTTCCGGTGATGTGCCATTTGAAATATAAGGGCATTATATTGTTTTAAATTTATGCACTCAGTCCCCATAATTGACAAAATTTTCTTGGCTGAGCTGCTAATAACAAAAATTATATTTCAAGCAAAACAATGGTCGTTTGCAGCAGGTAGATTTCGAACCTACACCGCCACAGAGAATCTGATTTCTAGTCAGACGCCTTAACCGACAGACCAGGGCTAAATCTGTTTGAAAATCGAACTATTTCTGGTGATGTGCCATGCGTTGAAATATAAGTCCATTATATTTTTTTTAATTTATGTAGTCAATCCCCATATTTGCGAAAATTTTCTGGGCTTAGCGGTTAATTAAAAAATATATATTTCAAGCAAAACAATGGTCGTTTGCAGCAGGTAGGTTTCGAACCTACGCTGCCACAGAGAATCTGATTTCTAGTCAGACGCCTTTACCGACAGACCAGGGCTAAATCTGTTTCTAAGTCGAACTATTTCTGGTGATGTGCCATGCCTTGAAATATAAGACCATTATATTTTTTTTAATTTATGTAGTCAATCCCCATATTTGCGAAAAGTTTCTGGGCTTAGCTTTTAATTAAAAAATATATATTTCAAGCAAAACGATGGTCGTTTGCAGCAGGTAGATTTCGAACCTACGCTGCCACAGAGAATCTGATTTCTAGTCAGACGCCTTATCCAACAGACCAGGGCTAAATCTGTTTGAAAGTCGAACTATTACTGGTGATGTGCCATGCGTTGAAATAAAAGGCCATTATATTTTTTTTAATTTATGTAGTCAATCCCCATATTTGAGAAAATTTTCTTGGCTGAGGTTTTAATTAAAAAATATATATTTCAAGCAAAACAATTTTCGTTTGCAGTAGGTAGGTTTCGAACCTACGCTGCCATAGAGAATCTGATTTCTAGTCAGACGCCTTAACCGACCGACCAAAGCTAAATATGTTTGAAAGTCGAACTATTTCTGGTGATGTGCCATGCGTTGAAATATAACGCCATTATATGTTTATAAATTTATGTACTCAATCCCCATATTTGAGAAAAATTTCTGGGCTGAGCTTTTAATTAAAAAATATATATTTCAAGCAAAACAATTTTCGTTTGCAGTAGGTAGGTTTCGGACCTACGCTGCCCTTTAGAATCTGATTTCTAGTCAGACGCCTTAATCGACAGACCAGGACTAAATCTGTTTGAAAGTGGAACTATTTCTGCTGATGTGCCATTTGAAATATAAGGGCATTATATTGATTTAAATTTATGCACTCAATCCCCATAATTGACAAAATTTTCTGGGCTGAGCTGCTAATTACAAAAATTATATTACAAGCAAAACAATGGTGGTTTGCAGCAGATAGATTTCGAATCTACACTGCCACAGAGAATCTGATTTCTAGTCAGACACCTTAACCGACAGACCAGGGCTAAATCTGTTTGAAAGTCGAACTATTTCTGGTGATGTGCCATGCGTTGAAATATAAGGCCATTATTTTTTTTTTTAATTTATGTAGTCAATCCCCATATTTGCGAAAAGTTTCTGGGCTTAGCTGTTAATTAAAAAATATATATTTCAGGCAAAATAATGGCCGTTTGTAGTAGGTAGGTTTCGAACTTACGCTGCCATAGAGAATCTGAATTCTATTCAGACGCCTTAACCGACAGACCAGGGCTAAATCTGTTTGAAAGTAGAACTATTTCTGGTGATGTGCCATTTGAAATATAAGGGCATTATATTGTTTTAAATTTAAGAACTCAATCCCCATAATTGACAAAATTTTCTGGGATAAGCTGCTATTTACGAAAATTATATTTCAAGCAAAACAATGGTCGTTTGCAGTAGCGAACCTATGCTGATAGAGAATCTGATTTCTAGTCAGACGCCTTAGCCGACAGACCAAGGCTAAATCTGTTTGAAAGTCGAACTATTTCTGGTGATGTGTCATGCGTTGAAATATAAGGCCATTATATTGTTTTAAATTTATGTTGTCAATCCCCATTTTGAGAAAAGTTTCTGGGCTGAGCTGTTAATTAAAAAATATATATTTCAAGCAAAACAATTGCCGTTTGCAGTAAGTAGGTTTCGAACATACGCTGCCATAGAGAATCTGATTTCTAGTCAGACGCCTTAACCGACAGACCAGGACTAAATCTGTTTGAAAGTAGAACCACTTCTGGTGATGTGCCATGCGTTGAAATATAAGGCCATTATATTTTTTTTAATTTATGTAGTCAATCCCCATATTTGCGAAAAGTTTCTGGGATTAGCTGTTCATTAAAAAATATATATTTCAAGCAAAATAATGGCCGTTTGCAGTAGGTAGGTTTCGAACTTACGCTGCCATAGAGAATCTGAATTCTATTCAGACGCCTTAACCGACAGACCAGGGCTAAATCTGTTTGAAAGTAGAACTACTTCTGGTGATGTGCCATGCGTTGAAATATAAGGCCATTATTTTTTTTTAATTTATGTAGTCAATCCCCATATTTGCGATAAGTTTCTGGGCTTAGCTGTTAATTAAAAAATATATATTTCAAGCAAAATAATGGCCGTTTGCAGTAGGTAGGTTTCGAACTTACGCTGCCATAGAGAATCTGAATTCTATTCAGACGCCTTAACCGACAGACCAGTGCTAAATCTGTTTGAAAGTAGAACTATTTCTGGTGATGTGCCATTTGAAATATAAGGGCATTATATTGTTTTAAATTTATGCACTCAGTCCCCATAATTGATAAAATTTTCTTGGCTGAGCTGCTAATTACAAAAATTATATTTCAAGCAAAACAATGGTCGTTTGCAGCAGGTAGATTTCGAACCTACACTGCCACAGAGAATCTGATTTCTAGTCAGACGCCTTAACCGACAGACCAGGGCTAAATCTGTTTGAAAGTCGAACTATTTCTGGTGATGTGCCATGCGTTGAAATATAACGCCATTATATGTTTATAAATTTATGTACTCAATCCCCATATTTGAGAAAAATTTCTGGGCTGAGCTTTTAATTAAAAAATATATATTTCAAGCAAAACAATTTTCGTTTGCAGTAAGTAGGTTTCGAACCTACGCAGCCATTTAGAATCTGATTTCTAGTCAGACGCCTTAATCGACAGACCAGGACTAAATCTGTTTGAAAGTGGAACTATTTCTGGTGATGTGCAATTTGAAATATAATGGCATTATATTGTTTTAAATGTATGCACTCAATCCCCATAATTTACAAAATTTTCTGGACTGAGCTGCTAATTGCAAAAATTATATTTCAAGCAAAACAAATGGTCGTTTGCAGCAGATAGGTTTCGAACCTACGCTGCCATGGAGAATCTGATTTCTAGTCAGACGCCTTAAGCGACAGACCAGGACTAAATCTGTTTGAAAGTGGAACTATTTCCGGTGATGTTCCATTTGAAATATAAGGGCATTATATTGTTTTAAAATTATGAACTCAATCCCCATAATTGACAAAATTTTCTTGGCTGAGCTGCTAATTACAAAGATTATATTTCACGCAAAACAAATGGCCGTTTGCAGTAGGTAGGTTTCGAACCTACGCTGCCATGGAGAATCTGATTTCTCGTCAGACGCCTTAATTGACAGACCAGGGCTAAATCTGTTTGAAAGTAGAACTATTTCTTTTGATGTGCAATTTGAAATATAATGGCATTATATTGTTTTAAATGTATGCACTCAATCCCCATAATTGACAAAATTTTCTGGGCTGAGCTGATAATTACAAAAATTATATTTAAAGCAAAACAAATGGTCGTTTGCAGTAGGTAGGTTTCGAACGTATGCTGATAGAGAATCTGATTTCTAGTCAGACGCCTTAACCGACACACCAAAGCTAAATCTGTTTGAAAGTCGAACTATTTCTGGTAATGTGCCATGCGTTGAAATATAACGCCATTATATGTTTATAAATTTATGTACTCAATCCCCATATTTGAGAAAAATTTCTGGGCTGAGCTTTTAATTAAAAAATATATATTTCAAGCAAAACAATTTTCATTTGCAGTAGATAGGTTTCGAACCTACGCTGCCATGGAGAATCTGATTTCTAGTCAGACGCCTTAATCGACAGACCAGGACTAAATCTGTTTGAAAGTGGAACTATTTCTGGTGATGTGCAATTTGAAATATAATGGCATTATATTGTTTTAAGTGTATGCACTCAATCCCCATAATTGACAAAATTTTCTGGACTCAGCTGCTAATTATAAAAATTATATTTCAAGCAAAACAATTTTCGTTTGCAGTAGGTAGGTTTCGAACCTACGCTGCCATGGAGAATCTGATTTCTAGTCTGACGCCTTAACCGACCGACCAAAGCTAAATATGTTTGAAAGTCGAACTATTTCTGGTGATGTGCCATGCGTTGAAATATAACGCCATTATATGTTTATAAATTTATGTACTCAATCCCCATATTTGAGAAAAATTTCTGGGCTGAGCTTTTAATTAAAAAATATATATTTCAAGCAAAACAATTTTCGTTTGCAGTAAGTAGGTTTCGAACCTACGCAGCCATTTAGAATCTGATTTCTAGTCAGACGCCTTAATCGACAGACCAGGACTAAATCTGTTTGAAAGTGGAACTATTTCTGGTGATGTGCAATTTGAAATATAATGGCATTATATTGTTTTAAATGTATGCACTCAATCCCCATAATTTACAAAATTTTCTGGACTGAGCTGCTAATTACAAAAATTATATTTCAAGCAAAACAAATGGTCGTTTGCAGCAGATAGGTTTCGAACTTACGCTGCCATGGAGAATCTGATTTCTAGTCAGACGCCTTAAGCGACAGACCAGGACTAAATCTGTTTGAAAGTGGAACTATTTCCGGTGATGTGCCATTTGAAATATAAGGGCATTATATTGTTTTAAATTTATGAACTCAATCCCCATAATTGACAAAATTTTCTTGGCTGAGCTGCTAAGTACAAAGATTATATTTCACGCAAAACAAATGGCCGTTTGCAGTAGGTAGGTTTCGAACCTACGCTGCCATGGAGAATCTGATTTCTCGTCAGACGCCTTAATTGACAGACCAGGGCTAAATCTGTTTGAAAGTAGAACTATTTCTTTTGATGTGCCATTTGAAATATAAGAGCATTATATTGTTTTAAATGTATGCACTCAATCCCCATAATTGACAAAATTTTCTGGACTGAGCTGCTAATTACAAAAATTATATTTCAAGCAAAACAAATGATCGTTTGCAGCAGGTAGGTTTCGAAACTACGCTGCCATGGAGAATCTAATTTGTAGTCAGACGCCTTAACCCACAGACCAGGGCTAAATCTCTTTGAAAGTAGAACTATTTCTTTTAATGTGCCATTTGAAATATAAGAGCATTATATTGTCTTAAATGTATGCACTCTATCCCCATAATTGACAAACTTTTCTGGACTGAGCTGCTAATTACAAAAATTATATTTCAAGCAAAACAAATGGTCGTTTGCAGCAGGTAGGTTTCGAACCTACGCTGCCATGGAGAATCTGATTTGTAGTCAGACGCCTTAATCCACAGACCAGGGCTAAATCTGTTTCAAAGTAGAACTATTTCTTTTGATGTGCAATTTGAAATATAATGGCATTATATTGTTTTAAATGTATGCACTCAATCCCCATAATTGACAGAATTTTCTGGGCTGAGCTGATAATTACAAAAATTATATTTAAAGCAAAACAAATGGTCGTTTGCAGTAGGTAGGTTTCGAACGTATGCTGATAGAGAATCTGATTTCTAGTCAGACGCCTTAACCGACACACCAAAGCTAAATCTGTTTGAAAGTCGAACTATTTCTGGAAATGTGCCATGCGTTGAAATATAACGCCATTATATGTTTATAAATTTATGTACTCAATCCGCATATTTGAGAAAAATTTCTGGGCTGAGCTTTTAATTAAAAAATATATATTTCAAGCAAAACAATTTTCGTTCGCAGTAGATAGGTTTCGAACCTACGCTGCCATGGAGAATCTGATTTCTAGTCAGACGCCTTAATCGACAGACCAGGACTAAATCTGTTTGAAAGTGGAACTATTTCTGGTGATGTGCAATTTGAAATATAATGGCATTATATTGTTTTAAGTGTATGCACTCAATCCCCATAATTGACAAAATTTTCTGGACTGAGCTGCTAATTATAAAAATTATATTTCAAGCAAAACAATTTTCGTTTGCAGTAGGTAGGTTTCGAACCTACGCTGCTATGGAGAATCTGATTTCTAGTCAGACGCCTTAATCGACAGACCAGGACTAAATCTGTTTGAAAATGGAACTATTTCTGGTGATGTGCAATTTGAAATATAATGGCATTATATTGTTTTAAGTGTATGTACTCAATCCCCATAATTGACAAAATTTTCTGGACTGAGCTGCTAATTACAAAAATTATATTTCAAGCAAAACAAATGGCCGTTTGCAATAGGTAGGTTTCGAAACTACGCTGCCATGGAGAATCTGATTTCTCGTCAGACGCCTTAATTGACAGACCAGGGCTAAATCTGTTTGAAAGTAGAACAATTTCTTTTGATGTGCCATTTGAAATATAATGGCATTATATTGTTTTAAGTGTATGCACTCAATCCCCATAATTGACAAAACTTTCTGGACTGAGCTGCTAATTACAAAAATTATATTTCAAGCAAAACAAATGGCCGTTTGCAATAGGTAGGTTTCGAAACTACGCTGCCATGGAGAATCTGATTTCTCGTCAGACGCCTTAATTGACAGACCAGGGCTAAATCTGTTTGAAAGTAGAACAATTTCTTTTGATGTGCCATTTGAAATATAATGGCATTATATTGTTTTAAGTGTATGCACTCAATCCCCATAATTGACAAAATTTTCTGGACTGAGCTGCTAATTACAAAAATTACAAAAATTACAAAAATTATATTTCAAGCAAAACAATGGTCGCTTGCAGCAGGGAGGTTTCGAAGCTACGCTGCCATAGAGAATCTGATTTCTGCTTAGACGCCTTAACCGACAAACCAGGGCTAAATCTGGGGCATTATAATGTTATAAATTTATGCACTCAATCCCCATAATTTGCAAAATTTTCTTGGCTGAGCTGTTAATTACAAAAATTATATTTCAAGCAAAACAATGGTCGTTTGCAGCAGGTAGGTTTTGAACCTACGCTGCCATAGAGAATCTAATTTCTAGTCATACGCCTTAACCGACAGACCAGGGCTAAATCTGTTTGAAAGTAGAACTATTTCTTTTGATGTGCCATTTGAAATATAAGGGCATTATGTTGTTTTAAATGTATGCACTCAATCCCCATAATTGACAAAATTTTCTGGACTGAGCTGCTAATTACAAAAATTATATTTCAAGCAAAACAAATGGTCGTTTGCAGCAGGTAGGTTTCGAACCTACGCTGCCATGGAGAATCAGACCAGGGCTAAATCTGTTTGAAAGTAGAACTATATCTTTTGATGTGCCATTTGAAATATAAGGGCATTATATTGTTTTAAATGTATGCACTCTATCCCCATAATTGACAAACTTTTCTGGACTGAGCTGCTAATTACAAAAATTATATTTCAAGCAAAACAAATGGTCGTTTGCAGCAGGTAGGTTTCGAACCTACGCTGAAATGGAGAATCTGATTTGTAGTCAGACGCCTTAACCCACAGTCCAGGGCTAAATCTGTTTGAAAGTAGAACAATTTCTTTTGATGTGCCATTTGAAATATAAGGGCATTATATTGTTTTAAATGTATGCACTCAATCCCTATAATTGACAAAATTTTCTGGACTGAGCTGCTAATTACAAAAATTATATTTCAAGCAAAACAATGGTCGCTTGCAGCAGGGAGGTTTCGAAGCTACGCTGCCATAGATAATCTGATTTCTACTTAGACGCCTTAACCGACAAACCAGAGCTAAATCTGTTTGAAAGTAGAACTATTTCCTGTGATGCGCCATTTGAAATATAACGGCATTATATTGTTTAAAATCTATGAACTCAATCCCCATAATTGACAAAATTTTCTGGGATAAGCTGCTATTTACGAAAATTATATTTCAAGCAAAACAATGGTCGTTTGCAGCAGGTAGGTTTTGAACCTACGCTGCCATAGAGAATCTAATTTCTAGTCATACGCCTTAACCGACAGACCAGGGCTAAATCTGTTTGAAAGTTGAACTATTTCTGTTGATGTGCCATGCGTTGAAATATAACGCCATTATATGTTTATAAATTTATGTACTCAATCCCCATATTTGAGAAAAATTTCTGGGCTGAGCTATAATTAAAAAATATGTATTTCAAGCAAAACAATTTTCGTTTGAAGTAGGTAGATTTCGAACCTACGCTGCCATGGTGAATCTGATTTCTAGTGAGACGCCTTAATCGACAGACCAGGACTAAATCTGTTTGAAAGTAGAACTATTTCTGGTGATGTGCAATTAGAAATACAATGGCATTTTATTGTTTTAAATGTATGCACTCAATCCCCATAATTGACAAAATTTTTTGGACTGAGCTGCTAATTATAAAAATTATATTTCAAGCAAAACAAACGGTCGTTTGGAGCAGGTAGGTTTCGAACCTACGCTGCCATGGAGAATCTGATTTCTCGTCAGACGCCTTAATTGACAGACTAGGGCTAAATCTGTTTGAAAGTAGAACTATTTCTTTTGATGTGCCATTTGAAATATAAGGGCATTATATTGTTTTAAATGTATGCACTCAATCCAAATAATTGACAAAATTTTCTGGACTGAGCTGCTAATTACAAAAATTATATTTCAAGCAAAACAAATGGTCGTTTGCAGCAGGTAGGTTTCGAACCTACGCTGCCATGGAGAATCTGATTTCTCGTCAGACGCCTTAATTGACAGACCAGGGCTAAATCTGTTTGAAAGTAGAACTATTTCTTTTGATGTGCCATTTGAAATATAAGGGCATTATATTGTTTTAAATGTATGCACTCTATCCCCATAATTGACAAACTTTTCTGGACTGAGCTGCTAATTACAAAAATTATATTTCAAGCAAAACAAATGGTCGTTTGCAGCAGATAGGTTTCGAACCTACGCTGCCATGGAGAATCTGATTTCTACTCAGACGCCTTAAGCGATAGACCAGGACTAAATCTGTTTGAAAAAGGAACTATTTCCGGTGATGTGCCATTTGAAATATAAGGGCATTATATTGTTTTAAATTTATGAACTCAATCCCCAAAATTGACAAAATTTTCTTGGCTGAGCTGCTAATTACAAAAATTATATTTCAAGCAAAACAATTTTCGTTTGAAGTAGGTAGATTTCGAACCTACGCTGCCATGGAGAATCTGATTTGTAGTTAGACGCCTTAACCCACAGACCAGGGCTAAATCCGTTTGAAAGTAGAACTATTTCTTTTGATGTGCAATTTGAAATATAATGGCATTATATTGTTTTTAATGTATGCACTCAATCCCCATAATTGACAAAATTTTCTGGGCTGAGCTGCTAATTACAAAAAATATATTTCAAGCAAAACAAATGGTCGTTTGCAGCAGATAGGTTTCGAACCTACGCTGCCATGGAGAATCTGATTTCTACTCAGACGCCTTAAGCGATAGACCAGGACTAAATCTGTTTGAAAAAGGAACTATTTCCGGTGATGTGCCATTTGAAATATAAGGGCATTATATTGTTTTAAATTTATGAACTCAATCCCCAAAATTGACAAAATTTTCTTGGCTGAGCTGCTAATTACAAAAATTATATTTCAAGCAAAACAATTTTCGTTTGAAGTAGGTAGATTTCGAACCTACGCTGCCATGGTGAATCTGATTTCTAGTCAGACGCCTTAATCGACAGACCAGGACTAAATCTGTTTGAAAGTAGAACTATTTCTGGTGATGTGCAATTAGAAATACAATGGCATTTTATTGTTTTAAATGTATGCACTCAATCCCCATAATTGACATAATTTTCTGGACTGAGCTGCTAATTATAAAAATTATATTTCAAGCAAAACAAACGGTCGTTTGGAGCAGGTAGGTTTCGAACCTACGCTGCCATGGAGAATCTGATTTCTCGTCAGACGCCTTAATTGACAGACTAGGGCTAAATCTGTTTGAAAGTAGAACTATTTCTTTTGATGTGCCATTTGAAATATAAGGGCATTATATTGTTTTAAATGTATGCACTCAATCCAAATAATTGACAAAATTTTCTGGACTGAGCTGCTAATTACAAAAATTATATTTCAAGCAAAACAAATGGTCGTTTGCAGCAGGTAGGTTTCGAACCTACGCTGCCATGGAGAATCTGATTTCTCGTCAGACGCCTTAATTGACAGACCAGGGCTAAATCTGTTTGAAAGTAGAACTATTTCTTTTGATGTGCCATTTGAAATATAAGGGCATTATATTGTTTTAAATGTATGCACTCTATCCCCATAATTGACAAACTTTTCTGGACTGAGCTGCTAATTACCAAAATTATATTTCAAGCAAAACAAATGGTCGTTTGCAGCAGGTAGGTTTCGAACCTACGCTGCCATGGAGAATCTAATTTGTAGTTAGACGCCTTAACCCACAGACCAGGGCTAAATCCGTTTGAAAGTGGAACTATTTCTTTTGATGTGCAATTTGAAATATAATGGCATTATATTGTTTTTAATGTATGCACTCAATCCCCATAATTGACAAATTTTTCTGGGCTGAGCTGCTAATTACAAAAAATATATTTCAAGCAAAACAAATGGTCGTTTGCAGCAGATAGGTTTCGAACCTACGCTGCCATGGAGAATCTGATTTCTAGTCAGACGCCTTAAGCGATAGACCAGGACTAAATCTGTTTGAAAAAGGAACTATTTCCGGTGATGTGCCATTTGAAATATAAGGGCATTATATTGTTTTAAATTTATGAACTCAATCCCCAAAATTGACAAAATTTTCTTGGCTGAGCTGCTAATTACAAAAATTATATTTCACGCAAAACAAATGATCGTTTGCAGCAGGTAGGTTTCGAAACTACGCTGCCATGGAGAATCGATTTCTCGTCAGACGCCTTAATTGACAGACCAGGGCTAAATCTGTTTGAAAGTAGAACTATTTCTTTTGATGTGCCATTTGAAATATAAGAGCATTATATTGTTTTAAATGTATGCAATCAATCCCCATAATTGACGAAATTTTCTGGACTGAGCTGCTAATTACAAAAATTATATTTCAAGCAAAACAAATGGTCGTTTGCAGCAGGTAGGTTTCGAAACTACGCTGCCATGGAGAATCTAATTTGTAGTCAGACGCCTTAACCCACAGACCAGGGCTAAATCTCTTTGAAAGTAGAACTATTTCTTTTGATGTGCCATTTGAAACATAAGAGCATTATATTGTTTTAAATGTATGCATTCTATCCCCATAATTGACAAACTTTTCTGGACTGAGCTGCTAATTACAAAAATTATATTTCAAGCAAAACAAATGGTCGTTTGCAGCAGGTAGGTTTCGAACCTACGCTGCCATGGAGAATCTGATTTGTAGTCAGACGCCTTAACCCACAGACCAGGGCTAAATCTGTTTCAAAGTAGAACTATTTCTTTTGATGTGCAATTTGAAATAAAATGGCATTATATTGTTTTAAATGTATGCACTCAATCCCCATAATTGACAAAATTTTCTGGGCTGAGCTGCTAATTACAAAAATTATATTTAAAGCAAAACAAATGGTCGTTTGCAGTAGGTAGGTTTCGAACCTATGCTGATAGAGAATCTGACTTCTAGTCAGACGCCTTAACCGACACACCAAAGCTAAATCTGTTTTAAAGTCGAACTACTTCTGGTGATGTGCCATGCGTTGAAATATAACGCTATTATATGTTTATAAATTTATGTACTCAATCCCCATATTTGAGAAAAATTTCTGGGCTGAGCTTTTAATTAAAAAATATATATTTCAAGCAAAACAATTTTCGTTTGCAGTAGACAGGTTTCGAACCTACGTTGCCATGGAGAATCTGATTTCTAGTCAGACGCCTTAATCGACAGACAAGGAATAAATCTGTTTGAAAGTGGAACTATTTCTGGTGATGTGCAATTTGAAATATAATGGCATTATATTGTTTTAAGTGTATGCACTCAATCCCCATAATTGACAAAATTTTCTGGACTGAGCTGCTAATTATGAAAATTATATTTCAAGCAAAACAGTTTTCGTTTGCAGTAGGTAGGTTTCGAACCTACGCTGCCATGGAGAATCTGATTTCTAGTCAGACGCCTTAATCGACAGACCAGGACTAAATCTGTTTGAAAGTGGAACTATTTCTGGTGATGTGCAATTTGAAATATAATGGCATTATATTGTTTTAGGTGTATGCACTCAATCCCCATAAATGACAAAATTTTCTGGACTGAGCTGTTAATTATAAAAATTATATTTCAAGCAAAACAAATGGCCGTTTGCAGTAGGTAGGTTTCGAACCTACGCTGCCATGGAGAATCTGATTTCTAGTCAGACGCCTTATTCGACAGACCAGGACTAAATCTGTTTGAAAGTGGAACTATTTCTGGTGATGTGCAATTTGAAATATAATGGCATTATATTGTTTTAAGTGTATGCACTCAATCCCCATAATTGACAAAATTTTCTGGACTGAGCTGTTAATTATAAAAATTATATTTCAAGCAAAACAATGGCCGTTTGCAGTAGGTAGGTTTCGAACATACGCTGCCATGGAGAATCTGATTTCTAGTCAGACGCCTTAATCGACAGACCAGGACTAAATCTGTTTGAAAGTGGAACTATTTCTGGTGATGTCCAATTTGAAATATAATGGCATTTTATTGTTTTAAATGTATGCACTCAATCCCCATAATTGACAAAATTTTCTGGACTGAGCTGCTAATTATAAAAATTATATTTCAAGCAAAACAAATGGCCGTTTGCAGTAGGTAGGTTTCGATCCTACGCTGCCATGGAGAATCTGATTTCTCGTCAGACGGCTTAATTGACAGACCAGGGCTAAATCTGTTTGAAAGTAGAACTATTTCTATTGATGTGCCATTTGAAATATAAGGGCATTATATTGTTTTAAATGTATGCACTCTATCCCCATAATTGACAAACTTTTCTGGACTGAGCTGCTAATTACAAAAATTATATTTCAAGCAAAACAAATGGTCGTTTGCAGCAGGTAGGTTTCGAACCTACGCTGCCATGGAGAATCTGATTTGAAGTCAGACGCCTTAACCCACAGACCAGGGCTAAATCTGTGTGAAAGTAGAACTATTTCTTTTGATGTGCAATTTGAAATATAATGGCATTATATTGTTTTAAATGTATGCACCCAATCCCCATAATTGACAAAATTTTCTGGGCTGAGCTGCTAATTACAAAAATTATATTTCAAGCAATAGAAATGGTAGTTTGCAGTAGGTAGGTTTCGAGCCTATGCCGATAGAGAATCTGATTTCTAGTCAGACGCTTTAACCGACACACCAAAGTAGAACTATTTCTTTTGATATGCAATTTGAAATATAATGGCATTATATTGTTTTTAATGTATGCACTCAATCCCCATAATTGACAAAATTTTCTGGGCTGAGCTGCTAATTACAAAAATTATATTTCAAGCAAAACAAATGGTCGTTTGCAGCAGATAAGTTTCGAACCTACGCTGCCATGGAGAATCTGATTTCTAGTCAGACGCCTTAAGCGATAGACCAGGACTAAATCTGTTTGAAAGTGGAACTATTTCCGGTGATGTGCTATTTGAAATATAAGGGCATTATATTGTTTTAAATTTATGAACTCAATCCCCAAAATTGACAAAATTTTCTTGGCTGAGCTGTTAATTACAAAAATTATATTTCACGCAAAACAAATGGTCGTTTGCAGCAGGTAGGTTTCGAAACTACGCTGCCATGGAGAATCGATTTCTCGTCAGACGCCTTAATTGACAGACCAGGGCTAAATCTGTTTGAAAGTAGAACTATTTCTTTTGATGTGCCATTTGAAATATTAGAGCATTATATTGTTTTAAATGTATGCAATCAATCCCCATAATTGACGAAATTTTCTGAACTGAGCTGCTAATTACAAAAATTATATTTCAAGCAAAACAAATGGTCGTTTGCAGCAGGTAGGTTTCGAAACTACGCTGCCATGGAGAATCTAATTTGTAGTCAGACGCCTTAACCCACAGACCAGGGCTAAATCTCTTTGAAAGTAGAACTATTTCTTTTGATGTGCCATTTGAAATATAAGAGCATTATATTGTTTTAAATGTATGCATTCTATCCCCATAATTGACAAACTTTTCTGGACTGAGCTGCTAATTACAAAAATTATATTTCAAGCAAAACAAATGGTCGTTTGCAGCAGGTAGGTTTCGAACCTACGCTGCCATGGAGAATCTGATTTGTAGTCAGACGCCTTAACCCACAGACCAGGGCTAAATCTGTTTCAAAGTAGAACTATTTCTTTTGATGTGCAATTTGAAATAAAATGGCATTATATTGTTTTAAATGTATGCACTCAATCCCCATAATTGACAAAAATTTCTGGGCTGAGCTGCTAATTACAAAAATTATATTTAAAGCAAAACAAATGGTCGTTTGCAGTAGGTAGGTTTCGAACCTATGCTGATAGAGAATCTGACTTCTAGTCAGACGCCTTAACCGACACACCAAAGCTAAATCTGTTTGAAAGTCGAACTACTTCTGGTGATGTGCCATGCGTTGAAATATAACGCCATTATATGTTTATAAATTTATGTACTCAATCCCCATATTTGAGAAAAATTTCTGGGCTGAGCTTTTAATTAAAAAATATATATTTCAAGCAAAACAATTTTCGTTTGCAGTAGACAGGTTTCGAACCTACGCTGCCATGGAGAATCTGATTTCTAGTCAGACGCCTTAATCGACAGACCAGGAATAAATCTGTTTGAAAGTGGAACTATTTCTGGTGATGTGCAATTTGAAATATAATGGCATTATATTGTTTTAAGTGTATGCACTCAATCCCCATAATTGACAAAATTTTCTGGACTGAGCTGCTAATTATGAAAATTATATTTCAAGCAAAACAATTTTCGTTTGCAGTAGGTAGGTTTCGAACCTACGCTGCCATGGAGAATCTGATTTCTAGTCAGACGCCTTAATCGACAGACCAGGAATAAATCTGTTTGAAAGTGGAACTATTTCTGGTGATGTGCAATTTGAAATATAATGGCATTATATTGTTTTAAGTGTATGCACTCAATCCCCATAAATGACAAAATTTTCTGGACTGAGCTGTTAATTATAAAAATTATATTTCAAGCAAAACAAATGGCCGTTTGCAGTAGGTAGGTTTCGAACCTTCGCTGCCATGGAGAATCTGATTTCTAGTCAGACGCCTTATTCGACAGACCAGGACTAAATCTGTTTGAAAGTGGAACTATTTCTGGTGATGTGCAATTTGAAATATAATGGCATTATATTGTTTTAAGTGTATGCACTCAATCCCCATAATTGACAAAATTTTCTGGACTGAGCTGTTAATTATAAAAATTATATTTCAAGCAAAACAATGGCCGTTTGCAGTAGGTAGGTTTCGAACATACGCTGCCATGGAGAATCTGATTTCTAGTCAGACGCCTTAATCGACAGACCAGGACTAAATCTGTTTGAAAGTGAAACTATTTCTGGTGATGTCCAATTTGAAATATAATGGCATTTTATTGTTTTAAATGTATGCACTCAATCCCCATAATTGACAAAATTTTCTAGACTGAGCTGCTAATTATAAAAATTATATTTCAAGCAAAACAAATGGCCGTTTGCAGTAGGTAGGTTTCGAACCTACGCTGCCATGGAGAATCTGATTTCTCGTCAGACGCCTTAATTGACAGACCAGGGCTAAATCTGTTTGAAAGTAGAACTATTTCTTTTGATGTGCCATTTGAAATATAAGGGCATTATATTGTTTTAAATGTATGCACTCTATCCCCATAATTGACAAACTTTTCTGGACTGAGCTGCTAATTACAAAAATTATATTTCAAGCAAAACAAATGGTCGTTTGCAGCAGGTAGGTTTCGAACCTACGCTGCCATGGAGGATCTGATTTGAAGTCAGACGCCTTAACCCACAGACAAGGGCTAAATCTGTTTGAAAGTAGAACTATTTCTTTTGATGTGCAATTTGAAATATAATGGCATTATATTGTTTTAAATGTATGCACTCAATCCCCATAATTGACAAAATTTTCTGGGCTGAGCTGCTAATTACAAAAATTATATTTCAAGCAATAGAAATGGTAGTTTGCAGTAGGTAGGTTTCGAGCCTATGCCGATAGAGAATCTGATTTCTAGTCAGACGCTTTAACCGACACGCCAAAGCTAAATCTGTTTGAAAGTCGGACTATTTCTGGTGATGTGCCATGCGTTGAAATATAATGCCATTATATGTTTATAAATTTATGTACTCAATCCCCATATTTGAGAAAAATTTCTGGGCTGAGCTTTTAATTAAAAAATATATATTTCAAGCAAAACAATTTTCGTTTGCAGTAGGTAGGTTTCGAACCTACGCTGCCATGGAGAATCTGATTTCTAGTCAGACGCCTTAATCGACAGACCAGGACTAAATCTGTTTGAAAGTGGAACTATTTCTGGTGATGTGCAATTTGAAATTTAATGGCATTATATTGTTTTAAATGTATGCACTCAATCCCCATATTTGACAAAATTTTCTGGACTGAGCTGCTAATTATAAAAATCATATTTCAAGCAAAACAATTTTCGTTTGCAGTAGGTAGGTTTCGAACCCACGCTGCCATGGAGAATCTGATTTCTCGTCAGACGCCTTAATTGACAGACCAGGGCTAAATCTGTTTGAAAGTAGAACTATTTCTTTTGATGTGCCATTTGAAATATAAGGGCATTATATTGTTTTAAATGTATGCACTCAATCCCCATAATTGACAAACTTTTCTGGACTGAGCTGCTAATTACAAAAATTATATTTCAAGCAAAACAAATGGTCGTTTGCAGCAGGTAGGTTTCGAACCTACGCTGCCATGGAGAATCTGATTTCTCGTCAGACGCCTTAATTGACAGACCAGGGCTAAGTCTGTTTGAAAGTAGAACTATTTCTTTTGATGTGCCATTTGAAATACAAGGGCATTATATTGTTTTAAATGTATGCACTCTATCCCCATAATTGACAAACTTTTCTGGACTGAGCTGCTAATTGCAAAAATTATATTTCAAGCAAAACAAATGGTCGTTTGCAGCAGGTAGGTTTCGAACCTACGCTGCCATGGAGAATCTGATTTGAAGTCAGACGCCTTAACCCACAGACCAGGGCTAAATCTGTTTGAAAGTAGAACTATTTCTTTTGATGTGCAATTTGAAATATAATGGCATTATATTGTTTTAAATGTATGCACTCAATCCCCATAATTGACAAAATTTTCTGGGCTGAGCTGCTTATTACAAAAATTATATTTCAAGCAATACAAATGGTAGTTTGCAGTAGGTAGGTTTCGAGCCTATGCCGATAGAGAATCTGATTTCTAGTCAGACGCTTTAACCGACACACCAAAGCTAAATCTGTTTGAAAGTCGAACTATTTCTGGTGATGTGCCATGCGTTGAAATATAACGCCATTATATTTTTATAAATTTATGTACTCAATCCCCATATTTGAGAAAAATTTCTGGGCTGAGCTTTTAATTAAAAAATATATATTTCAAGCAAAACAATTTTCGTTTGCAGTAGGTAGGTTTCGAACCTACGCTGCCATGGAGAATCTGATTTCTAGTCAGACGCCTTAATCGACAGACCAGGATTAAATCTGTTTGAAAGTGGAACTATTTCTGGTGATGTGCAATTTGAAATTTAATGGCATTATATTGTTTTAAATGAATGCACTCAATCCCCATAATTGACAAAATTTTCTGGACTGAGCTGCTAATTATAAAAATCATATTTCAAGCAAAACAATTTTCGTTTGCAGTAGGTAGGTTTCGAACCTACGCTGCCATGGAGAATCTGATTTCTAATCGACAGACCAGGACTAAATCTGTTTGAATGTGGAACTATTTCTGGTGATGTGCAATTTGAAATATAATTGCATTATATTGTTTTAAGTGTATGCATTCAATCCCCATAATTGACAAAATTTTCTGGACTGAGCTGTTAATAAAAAAAATTATATTTCAAGCAAAACAATGGCCGTTTGCAGTAGGTAGGTTTCGAACATACGCTGCCATAGAGAATCTGATTTCTAGTCAGACACCTTAACCGACAGACCAGGGCTAAATCTGTTTGAAAGTAGAACTACTTCTTTTGAAGTGCCATTTGAAACATAAGGGCATTATATTGTTTTCAATTTATGCAGTCAATCCCCATAATTGACAAAATTTTCTGGGCTGAGCTGCTAATTACAAAAATTATATTTCAAGCAAAACAATGGTGGTTTGCACCAGGTAGGTTTCGAACCTAGGCTGCCATGGAGAATCTGATTTCTAGTCAGATGCCTTAGCCGATAGACAAGGGGTAAATCTGTTTGAAAGTAGAACTATTTCTGGTGATGTGCCATTTGAAATATAAGGGCATTACATTCTTATAAATTTATGCACTCAATCCCCATAATTGACAAAATTTTCTGGACTGAGCTGCTAATTATAAAAATCATATTTCAAGCAAAACAATTTTCGTTTGCAGTAGGTAGGTTTCGAACATACGCTGCCATAGAGAATCTGATTTCTAGTCAGAACATAAGGGCATTATATTGTTTTAAATTTATGCAGTCCATCCCCATAATTGACAAAATTTTCTGGGCTGAGCTGCTAATTACAAAAATTATATTTCAAGCAAAACAATGGTGGTTTGCACCAGGTAGGTTTCGAACCTACGCTGCCATGGAGAATCTGATTTCTAGTCAGATGCCTTAGCCGATAGACCAGAGCTAAATCTGTTTGAAAGTAGAACTATTTCGGGTGATGTGCCATTTGAAATATAAGGGCATTACATTCTTATAAATTTATGCACTCAATCCCCATAATTGACAAAATTTTCTTGGCTGAGCTGCTAATTACAAAAATTATATTTCAAGCAAAACAATGGTCGCTTGCAGCAAGGAGGTTTCGAACCTACGCTGCCATAGAGAATTTGATTTCTACTTAGACGCCTTAACCGACAAACCAGGGCTAAATCTGTTTGAAAGACGAACTATTTCTGGTGATGTGCCATGCGTTGAAATATAAGGCCATTATATTTTTTTTAATTTATGTAGTCAATCCCCATATTTGCGAAAAGTTTCTGGGCTTAGCTGTTAATTAAAAAATATGTATTTCAAGCAAAATAATGGCCGTTTGCAGTAGGTAGGTTTCGAACTTACGCTGCCATAGAGAATCCGATTTATAGTCAGACGCCTTAACCTTCAGACCAGGGCTAAATCTGTTTGAAAATAGAACCATTTCCGGTGATGTGCCAATTGAAATATAAGGGCATTATATTGTTTTAAATTTATGAAATCAATCCCCATAATTGACAAAATTTTCTGGGATAAGCTGCTATTTACGAAAATTATATTTCAAGCAAAACAATAGTCGTTTGCAGTAGCGAACCTATGCTGACAGAGAATCTGATTTCTAGTCAGACGCCTTAAGCGACAGACCAAGGCTAAATCTGTTTGAAAGTCGAACTATTTCTGGTGATGTGCCATGCGTTTAAATATAAGGCAATTATATTTTTTTAAATTTATGTAGTCAATGCCCATATTTGAGAAAAGTTTCTGGGCTGAGCTGTTAATTATAAAATATATATTTCAAGCAAAACAATGGCCGTTTGCAGTAGGTAGGTTTCGAACATACGCTGCCATAGAGAATCTGATTTCTAGTCAGACGCCTTAACCGACAGACCAGGGCTAAATCTGTTTGAAAGTAGAACTATTTCCGGTGATGTGCCATTTGAAATATAAGGGCATTATATTGTTTTAAATTTATGAACTCAATCCCCATAATTGACAAAATTTTCTGGGATAAGCTGCTATTTACGAAAATTATATTTGAAGCAAAACAATGGTCCTTTGCAGTAGCGAACCTATGCTGATGGAGAATCTGATTTCTATTCAGACGCCTTAACCGAGAGACCAAGGCTAAATCTGTTTGAAATTCGAACTATTTCTGGTGATGTGCCATGCGTTGAAATATAAGGCCATTATATTTTTTTTAAATTTATGTAGTCAATCGCCATATTTGAGAAAAGTTTCTGGGCTGAGCTGTTAACTAAAAAATATATATTTCAAACAAAACAATGGCCGTTTGCAGTAGGTAGGTTTCGAACATACGCTGCCATAGAGAATCTGATTTCTAGTCAGACGCCTTAACCGACAGACCAGGGCTAAATCTGTTTGAAAGTAGAACTACTTCTGGTGATGTGCCATTTGAAATATAAGGGCATTATATTGTTTTAAATTTATGCACTCAATCCCCATAATTGACAAAATTTTCTGGGCTGAGCTGCTAATTACAAAAATTATATTTCAAGCAAAGCAATGGTGGTTTGCAGCAGGTAGGTTTCGAACCTACGCTGCCATAGAGAATCTGATTTCTAGTCAGATGCCTTAGCCGACAGACCAGGGCTAAATCTGTTTGAAAGTAGAACTATTTCTGGTAATGTGCCATTTGAAATATAAGGGCATTACATTCTTATAAATTTTTGCACTCAATCCCCATGTTTGACAAAATTTTCTTGGCTGAGATTTTAATTAAAAAATATATATTTCAAGCAAAACAATTCTCGTTTGCAGTTGGTATGTTTCGAACCTACGCTGCCATAGAGAATCTGATTTCTAGTCAGACGCCTTAACCGACCGACCAAAGCTAAATATGTTTGAAAGTCGAACTATTTCTGGTAATGTGCCATGCGTTGAAATATAACGCCATTATATGTTTATAAATTTATGTACTCAATCCCCATATTTGAGAAAAATTTCTGGGCTGAGCTTTTAATTAAAAAATATATATTTCAAGCAAAACAATTTTCGTTTGCAGTAGGTAGGTTTCGAACATACGCAGCCATTTAGAATCTGATTTCTAGTCAGACGCCTTAATCGACAGACCAGGACTAAATCTGTTTGAAAGTGGAACTATTTCTGGTGATGTGCAATTTGAAATATAATGGCATTATATTGTTTTAAATGTATGCACTCAATCCCCATAATTTACAAAATTTTCTGGACTGAGCTGCTAATTACAAAAATTATATTTCAAGCAAAACAAATGGTCGTTTGCAGCAGATAGGTTTCGAACCTACGCTGCCATGGAGAATCTGATTTCTAGTCAGACGCCTTAAGCGATAGACCAGGACTAAATCTGTTTGAAAGTGGAACTATTTCCGGTGATGTGCCATTTGGAATATAAGGGCATTATATTGTTTTAAATTTATGCACTCAATCGCCATAATTGACAAAATTTTCTGGGCTGAGTTGCTAATTACAAAAATTATATTTCAAGCAAAACAATGGTGGTTTGCAGCAGTTAGGTTTCGAACCTACGCTGCCATAGAGAATGTGATTTCTAGTCGGACGCCTTAACCGACACACCAAAGCTAAATCTGTTTGAAAATCGAACTATTTCTGGTGATGTGCCATGCGTTGAAATATAACGCCATTATATGTTTATAAATTTATGTACTCAATCCCCATATTTGAGAAAAATTTCTGGGCTGAGCTTTTAATTAAAAAATATATATTTCAAGAAAAACAATGGCCGTTTGCAGTAGGTAGGTTTCTAACATACGCTGCCATAGAGAATCTGATTTCTAGTCAGACGCCTTAATCGACAGACCAGGACTAAATCTGTTTGAAAGTGGAACTATTTCTGGTGATGTGCAATTTGAAATATAATGGCATTATATTGTTTTAAGTGTATGCACTCAATCCCCATAATTGACAAAATTTTCTGGACTGAGCTGTTAATTATAAAAATTATATTTCAAGCAAAACAATGGCCGTTTGCAGTAGGTAGGTTTCGAACATACGCTGCCATAGAGAATCTGATTTCTAGTCAGACGCCTTAACCGACAGACCAGGGCTAAATCTGTTTGAAAGTAGAACTACTTCTGGTGATGTGCCATTTGAAATATAAGGGCATTATATTGTTTTAAATTTATGCACTCAATCGCCATAATTGACAAAATTTTCTGGGCTGAGCTGCTAATTACAAAAATTATATTTCAAGCAAAACAATGGTGGTTTGCAGCAGTTAGGTTTCGAACCTACGCTGCCATAGAGAATCTGATTTCTAGTCAGACGCCTTAACCGACCGACCAAAGCTAAATCTGTTTGAAAGTCGAACTATTTCTGGTGATGTGCCATGCGTTGAAATATAAGGCCATTATATTTTTTTTAATTTATGTAGTCAATCCCCATATTTGCGAAAAGTTTCTGGGCTTAGCTGTTAATTAAAAAATATGTATTTCAAGCAAAATAATGGCCGTTCGTAGTAGGTAGGTTTCGAACTTACGCTGCCATAGTGAATCTGAATTCTATTCAGGCGCCTTAACCGACAGATCAGGGCTAAATCTGTTTGAAAGTAGAACTATTTCTGGTGATGTGCCATTTGAAATATAAGGGCATTATATTGTTTTAAATGTATGAACTCAATCCCCATAATTGACAAAATTTTCTGGGATAAGCTGCTATTTACGAAAATTATATTTCAAGCAAAACAATGGTCGTTTGCAGTAGCGAACCTACGCAGCCATTTAGAATCTGATTTCTAGTCAGACGCCTTAATCGACAGACCAGGACTAAATCTGTTTGAAAGTGGAACTATTTCTGTTGATGTGCAATTTGAAATATAATGGCATTATATTGTTTTAAATGTATGCACTCAATCCCCATAATTTACAAAATTTTCTGGACTGAGCTGCTAATTACAAAAATTATATTTCAAGCAAAACAAATGGTCGTTTGCAGCAGATAGGTTTCGAACCTACGCTGCCATGGAGAATCTGATTTCTAGTCAGACGCCTTAAGCGATAGACCAGGACTAAATCTGTTTGAAAGTGGAACTATTTCCGGTGATGTGCCATTTGGAATATAAGGGCATTATATTGTTTTAAATTTATGAACTCAATCCCCATAATTGACAAAATTTTCTTGGCTGAGCTGCTAATTACAAAAATTATATTTCACGCAAAACAAATGGCCGTTTGCAGTAGGTAGGTTTCGATCCTACGCTGCCATGGAGAATCTGATTTCTCGTCAGACGCCTTAATTGACAGACCAGGGCTAAATCTGTTTGAAAGCAGAACTATTTCTTTTGATGTGCCATTTGAAATATAAGAGCATTATATTGTTTTAAATATATGCACTCAATCCCCATAATTGACAAACTTTTCTGGGATAAGCTGCTATTTACGAAAATTATATTTCAAGCAAAACAATGGTCGTTTGCAGTAGCGAACCTATGCTGATAGAGAATCTGATTTCTATTCAGACGCCTTAAACGACAGACCAAGGCTAAATCTGTTTGAAAGTCGAACTATTTCTGGTGATGTGCCATGAGTTGAAATATAAGGCCATTATATTGTTTTAAATTTATGTAGTCAATCCCCATATTTGAGAAAATTTTCTGGGCTGAGCTGTTAATTAAATATATATATTTCAAGCAAAACAATTTTCGTTTGCAGTTGGTATGTTTCGAACCTACGCTGCCATAGAGAATCTGATTTCTAGTCAGACGCCTTAACCGACCGACCAAAGCTAAATATGTTTGAAAGTCGAACTATTTCTGGTGATGTGCCATGCGTTGAAATATAACGCCATTATATGTTTATAAATTTATGTACTCAATCCCCATATTTGAGAAAAATTTCTGGGCTGAGCTTTTAATTAAAAAATATATACTTCAAGCAAAACAATTTTCGTTTGCAGTAGGTAGGTTTCGAACCTACGCAGCCATTTAGAATCTGATTTCTAGTCAGACGCCTTAATCGACAGACCAGGACTAAATCTGTTTGAAAGTGGAACTATTTCTGGTGATGTGCAATTTGAAATATAATGGCATTATATTGTTTTAAATGTATGCACTCAATCCCCATAATTTACAAAATTTTCTGGACTGAGCTGCTAATTACAAAAATTATATTTCAAGCAAAACAAATGGTCGTTTGCAGCAGGTAGGTTTCGAAACTACGCTGCCATGGAGAATCTAATTTGTAGTCAGACGCCTTAACCCACAGACCAGGGCTAAATCTCTTTGAAAGTAGAACTATTTCTTTTGATGTGCCATTTGAAATATAAGAGCATTATATTGTTTTAAATGTATGCACTCTATCCCCATAATTGACAAACTTTTCTGGACTGAGCTGCTAATTATAAAAATTATATTTCAAGCAAAACAATGGCCGTTTGCAGTAGGTAGGTTTCGAACATACGCTGCCATAGAGAATCTGATTTCTAGTCAGACGCCTTAACCGACAGACCAGGGCTAAATCTGTTTGAAAGTAGAACTACTTCTGGTGATGTGCCATTTGAAATATAAGGGCATTATATTGTTTTAAATTTATGCACTCAATCCCCATAATTGACAAAATTTTCTTGGCTGAGCTGCTAATTACAAAAATTATATTTCAAGCAAAACAATGGTCTTTTGCAGCAGTTAGGTTTCGAACCTACGCTGCCATAGAGAATGTGATTTCTAGTCAGACGCCTTAACCGACACACCAAAGCTAAATCTGTTTGAAAATCGAACTATTTCTGGTGATGTGCCATGCGTTGAAATATAACGCCATTATATGTTTATAAATTTATGTACTCAATCCCCATATTTGAGAAAAATTTCTGGGCTGAGCTTTTAATTAAAAAATATATATTTCAAGAAAAACAATGGCCGTTTGCAGTAGGTAGGTTTCTAACATACGCTGCCATAGAGAATCTGATTTCTAGTCAGACGCCTTAATCGACAGACCAGGACTAAATCTGTTTGAAAGTGGAACTATTTCTGGTGATGTGCAATTTGAAATATAATGGCATTATATTGTTTTAAGTGTATGCACTCAATCCCCATAACTGACAAAATTTTCTGGACTGAGCTGTTAATTATAAAAATTATATTTCAAGCAAAACAATGGCCGTTTGCAGTAGGTAGGTTTCGAACATACGCTGCCATAGAGAATCTGATTTCTAGTCAGACGCCTTAACCGACAGACCAGGGCTAAATCTGTTTGAAAGTAGAACTACTTCTGGTGATGTGCCATTTGAAATATAAGGGCATTATATTGTTTTAAATTTATGCACTCAATCGCCATAATTGACAAAATTTTCTGGGCTGAGCTGCTAATTACAAAAATTATATTTCAAGCAAAACAATGGTGGTTTGCAGCAGTTAGGTTTTGAACCTACGCTGCCATAGCGAATCTGATTTCTAGTCAGACGCCTTAACCGACCGACCAAAGCTAAATCTGTTTGAAAGTCGAACTATTTCTGGTGATGTGCCATGCGTTGAAATATAAGGCCATTATATTTTTTTTAATTTATGTAGTCAATCCCCATATTTGCTAAAAGTTTCTGGGCTTAGCTGTTAATTAAAAAATATGTATTTCAAGCAAAATAATGGCCGTTCGTAGTAGGTAGGTTTCGAAATTACGCTGCCATAGTGAATCTGAATTCTATTCAGACGCCTTAACCGACAGATCAGGGCTAAATCTGTTTGAAAGTAGAACTATTTCTGGTGATGTGCCATTTGAAATATAAGGGCATTATATTGTTTTAAATGTATGAACTCAATCCCCATAATTGACAAAATTTTCTGGGATAAGCTGCTATTTACGAAAATTATATTTCAAGCAAAACAATGGTCGTTTGCAGTAGCGAACCTACGCAGCCATTTAGAATCTGATTTCTAGTCAGACGCCTTAATCGACAGACCAGGACTAAATCTGTTTGAAAGTGGAACTATTTCTGGTGATGTGCAATTTGAAATATAATGGCATTATATTGTTTTAAATGTATGCACTCAATCCCCATAATTTACAAAATTTTCTGGACTGAGCTGCTAATTACAAAAATTATATTTCAAGCAAAACAAATGGTCGTTTGCAGCAGATAGGTTTCGAACCTACGCTGCCATGGAGAATCTGATTTCTAGTCAGACGCCTTAAGCGATAGACCAGGGCTAAATCTGTTTGAAAGTAGAACTACTTCTGGTGATGTGCCATTTGAAATATAAGGGCATTATATTGTTTTAAATTTATGCACTCAATCCCCATAATTGACAAAATTTTCTTGGCTGAGCTGCTAATTACAAAAATTATATTTCAAGCAAAACAATGGTCTTTTGCAGCAGGTAGATTCCGAAACTACGCTGCCAAGGAGAATCTGATTTCTAGTCAGACGCATTAACCTACCGACCAAAGCTAAATCTGTTTGAAAGTCAAACTATTTCTGGTGATGTGCCATGCGTTGAAATATAACGCCATTATATGTTTATAAATTTATGTACTCAATCCCCATATTTCAGAAAAATTTCTGGACTGAGCTGTTAATTATAAAAATTATATTTCAAGCAAAACAATGGCCGTTTGCAGTAGGTAGGTTTCGAACATACGCTGCCACAGAGAATCTGATTTCTAGTCAGACGCCTTAACCGACAGACCAGGGCTAAATCTGTTTGAAAGTAGAACTACTTCTGGTGATGTGCCATTTGAAATATAAGGGCATTATATTGTTTTAAATTTATGCACTCAATCCCCATAATTGACAAAATTTTCTTGGCTGAGCTGCTAATTACAAAAATTATATTTCAAGCAAAACAATGGTCTTTTGCAGCAGGTAGATTCCGAAACTACGCTGCCAAGGAGAATCTGATTTCTAGTCAGACGCATTAACCTACCGACCAAAGCTAAATCTGTTTGAAAGTCAAACTATTTCTGGTGATGTGCCATGCGTTGAAATATAACGCCATTATATGTTTATAAATTTATGTACTCAATCCCCATATTTGAGAAAAATTTCTGGTCTGAGCTTTTAATTAAAAAATATATATTTCAAGCAAAACAATTGCCGTTTGCAGTAGGTTTCGAACATACGCTGCCATAGAGAATCTGATTTCTAGTCAGACGATTTAACCGAGAGACCAGGGCTAAATCTGTTTGAAAGTACAACTATTTCTGGTGATGTGCCATTTGAAATATAAGGGCATTATATTGTTTTAAATTTATGCACTCAGTCGCCTTAATTGACAAAACTTTCTTGGCTGAGCTGCTAATTACAAAAATTATATTTCAAGCAAAACAATGGTCGTTTGCAGCAGGTAGATTTCGAACCTACACTGCCACAGAGAATCTGATTTCTAGTCAGACGCCTTAACCGACAGACCAGGGCTAAATCTGTTTGAAAGTCGAACTATTTCCGGTGATGTGCCATTTGAAATGTAAGGGCATTTTATTGTTTTAAATTTATGAACTCAATCCCCATAATTGACAAAATTTTCTGGGATAAGCTGCTATTTACGAAAATTATATTTCAAGCAAAACAATGGTCGTTTGCAGTAGCGAACCTATGCTGATAGAGAATCTGATTTCTAGTCAGACGCCTTAACCGACAGACCAAGGCTAAATCTGTTTGAAAGTCGAACTATTTCTCGTGATGTGCCATGCGTTGAAATATAAGGCCATTATATTGTTTTAAATTTATGTAGTCAATCCCCATATTTGAGAAAAGTTTCTGGGCTGAGCTGTTAATTAAAAAATTTATATTTCAAGCAAAACAATTGCCGTTTGCAGTAGGTAGGTTTCGAACATACGCTGCCATAGAGAATCTGATTTCTAGTCAGACGCCTTAACCGACAGACCAGGGCTAAATCTGTTTGAAAGTCGAACTATTTCTGGTGATGTGCCATTTGAAATATAAGGGCATTATATTGTTTTAAATTTATGCACTCAATCCCCATAATTGACAAAATTTTCTTGGCTGAGCAGCTAATTACAAAAATTATATTTCAAGCAAAACAATGGTCGTTTGCAGTAGCGAACCTATGCTGATAGAGAATCTGATTTCTAGTCAGACGCCTTAACCAACAGACCAAGTCTAAATCTGTTTGAAAGTCGAACTATTTCTGGTGATGTGCCAAGCGTTGAAATATAACGCCATTATATGTTTATAAATTTATGTACTCAATCCCCATATTTGAGAAAAATTTCTGGGCTGAGCTTTTAATTAAAAAATATATATTTCAAGCAAAACAATTTTCTTTTGAAGTAGGTAGATTTCGAACCTACGCTGCCATTTAGAATCTGATTTCAAGTCAGATGCCTTAATCGACAGACCAGGACTAAATCTGATTGAAAGTGGAACTATTTCTGGTGATTTGCAATTTGAAATATAATGGCATTATATTATTTTAAATGTATGCACTCAATCCCCATAATTGACAAAATTTTCTTGGCTGAGCTGCTAACAAAAATTATATTTCAAGCAAAACAAATGGTCGTTTGCAGCAGGTAGGTTTTGAACCTACGCTGATATGGAGAATCTGATTTCAAGTCAGATGCCTTAAGCGATAGACCAGGACTAAATCTGTTTGAAAGTGGAACGATTTCCGGTGATGTGCCATTTGAAATATAAGGGCATTATATTGTTTAAAATTTATGAACTCAATCCCCATAATTGACAAAATTTTCTTGGCTGAGCTGCTTACAAAAATTATATTTCAATCAAAACAATGGTCGTTTGCAGCAGGTAGGTTTCGAACCTACGCTGCCACAGAGAATCTGATTTCTAGTCAGACGCCTTAACCGACAGACCAGGGCTAAATCTGTTTGAAAGTAGAACTATTTCCGGTGATGTGCCATTTGAAATATAAGGGCATTATATTGTTTTAAATTTATGAACTCAATCATCATAATTGACAAAATTTTCTGGGATAAGCTGCTATTTACGAAAATTATATTTCAAGCAAAACAATAGTCGTTTGCAGTAGCGAAACTATGCTGACAGAGAATCTGATTTCTAGTCAGACGCCTTAACCGACAGACCAAGGCTAAATCTGTTTGAAAGTCGAACTATTTCTGGTGATGTGCCATGAGTTTAAATATAAGGCAATTATATTTTTTTAAATTTATGAAGTCAATCCCCATATTCGCGAAAAGTTTCTGATCTGAGCTGTTAATTAAAAAATATATATTTCAAGCAAAGCAATGGCCGTTTGCAGTAGGTAGGTTTCGAACCTACGCTGCCACAGAGAATCTGATTTCTAGTCAGACGCCTTAACCGACAGATCAGGGCTAAATCTGTTTGAAAGTCGAACTATTTCTGGTGATGCGCCATGCGTTGAAATAAAATGCCATTATATTTTTTTTAATTTATGTAGTCAATCCCCATATTCGCGAAAAGTTTCTGGGCTTAGCTGTTAATTAAAAAATATATATTTCAAGCAAAACAATGGTCGTTTGCAGCAGGTAGATTTCGAACCTACACTGCCACAGAGAATCTGATTTCTAGTCAGACGCCTTGACTGACAGACCAGGGCTAAATCTGTTTGAAAGTCGAACTATTTCTGGTGATGTGCCATGCGTTGAAATATAAGGCCATTATATTTTTTTTTAATTTATGTAGTCAATCCCCGAATTTGCGAAACGTTTCTGGGCTTATCTGTTAATTAAAAAATATATATTTCAAGCAAAACAATGGTCGTTTGCAGCAGGTAGGTTTCGAACCTACGCTGCCACAGAGAATCTGATTTCTAGTCAGACGCCTTAACCGACAGACCAGGGCTAAATCTGTTTGTAAGTCGAACTATTTCTGGTGATGCGCCATGCGTTGAAATTAAAGGCCATTATATTTTTTTTAATTTATGTAGTCAATCCCCATATTCGCGAAAAGTTTCTGGGCTTAGCTGTTAATTAAAAAATATATATTTCAAGCAAAATAATGGCCGTTTGCAGTAGGTAGGTTTCGAACCTACGCTGCCATGGAGAATCTGATTTCTAGTCAGATGCCTTAGCCGACAGACCAGGGCTAAATCTGTTTGAAAGTAGAACTATTTCTGGTGATGTGCCATTTGAAATATAAGGGCATTACATTCTTATAAATTTATGCACTCAATCCCCATAATTGACAAAATTTTCTGGGCTGAGCTGCTAATTACAAAAATTATATTTCAAGCAAAACAATGGTGGTTTGCAGCAGGTAGGTTTTGAACCTACGCTGCCATGGAGAATCTGATTTCTAGTCAGATGCCTAAAGCGATAGACCAGGACTAAATCTGTTTGAAAGTGGAACGATTTCCGGTGATGTGCCATTTGAAATATAAGGGCATTATATTGTTTAAAATTTATGAACTCAATCCCCATAATTGACAAAATTTTCTTGGCTGAGCTGCTTACAAAAATTATATTTCAATCAAAACAATGGTCGTTTGCAGCAGGTAGGTTTCGAACCTACGCTGCCACAGAGAATCTGATTTCTAGTCAGACGCCTTAACCGACAGACCAGGGCTAAATCTGTTTGAAAGTAGAACTATTTCCGGTGATGTGCCATTTGAAATATAAGGGCATTACATTCTTATAAATCTATGCACTCAATCCCCATAATTGACAAAATTTTCTGGGATAAGCTGCTATTTACGAAAGATATATTTCAAGCAAAACAATAGTCGTTTGCAGTAGCGAAACTATGCTGACAGAGAATCTGATTTCTAGTCAGACGCCTTAACCGACAGACCAAGGCTAAATCTGTTTGAAAGTCGAACTATTTCTGGTGATGTGCCATGAGTTTAAATATAAGGCAATTATATTTTTTTAAATTTATGTAGTCAATCCCCATATTTGAGAAAAGTTTCTGGGCTGAGCTGTTAATTAAAAAATATGTATTTCAAGCAAAACAATGGCCGTTTGCAGTAGGTAGGTTTCGAACATACGCTGCCATAGAGAATCTGATTTCTAGTCATACGCCTTAACCGACAGACCAGGGCTAAATCTGTTTGAAAGTAGAACTACTTCTGGTGATGTGCCATTTGAAATATAAGGGCATTATATTGTTTTAAATTTATGCACTCAATCCCCATAATTGACAAAATTTTCTGGGCTGAGCTGCTAATTACAAAAATTATATTTCAAGCAAAACAATGGTGGTTTGCAGCAGGTGGGTTTCGAACCTACGCTGCCATAGAGAATCTGATTTCTAGTCAGACGCCTTAAAAGACCGACCAAAGCTAAATATGTTTGAAAGTCGAACTATTTCTGGTGATGTGCCATGCGTTGAAATATAACGCCATTATATGTTTATAAATTTATGTACTCAATCCCCATATTTGAGAAAAATTTCTGGGCTGAGCTTTTAATTAAAAAATATATATTTCAAGCAAAACAATTTTCGTTTGCAGTAGGTAGGTTTCGGACCTACGCTGCCCTTTATAATCTGATTTCTAGTCAGACGCCTTAATCGACAGACCAGGACTAAATCTGTTTGAAAGTGGAACTATTTCTGGTGATGTGCAATTTGAAATAAAATGGCATTATATTGTTTTAAATGTATGCACTCAATCCTCATAATTGACAAAATTTTCTGGACTGAGCTGCTAATTACAAAAATTATATTTCTAGCAAAACAAATGGTCGTTTGCAGCAGGTAGGTTTTGAACCTACGCTGCCATGGAGAATCTGATTTATAGTCAGATGCCTTAAGCGATAGACCAGGACTAAATCTGTTTGAAAGTGGAACGATTTCCGGTGATGTGCCATTTGAAATATAAGGGCATTATATTGTTTTAAATTTATGAACTCAATCCCCATAATTGACAAAATTTTCTTGGCTGCTGCTGCTAATTACAAAAATTATATTTCAAGCAAAACAATGGTCGTTTGCAGCAGGTAGGTTTCGAACCTACGCTGCCACAGGGAATCTGATTTCTAGTCAGACGCCTTAACCGACAGACCAGGGCTAAATCTGTTTGAAAGTAGAACTATTTCTGGTGATGTGCCATTTGAAATATAAGGGCATTACATTCTTATAAATTTATGCAGTCAATCCCCATAATTGACAAAATTTTCATGGCTGAGGTTTTAATTAAAAAATATATATTTCAAGCAAAACAATTTTCGTTTGCAGTAGGTAGGTTTCGAACCTACGCTGCCATAGAGAATATGATTTCTAGTCAGACGCCTTAACCGACCGACCAAAGCTAAATATGTTTGAAAGTCGAACTATTTCTGGTGATGTGCCAGGCGTTGAAATATAACGCCATTATATGTTTATAAATTTATGTACTCAATCTCCATATTTGAGAAAAATTTCTGGGCTGAGCTTTTAATTAAAAAATATATATTTCAAGCAAAACAATTTTCGTTTGCAGTAGGTAGGTTTCGGACCTACGCCGCCCTTTAGAATCTGATTTCTAGTCAGACGCCTTAATCGACAGACCAGGACTAAATCTGTTTGAAAGTGGTGATGTGGTGATGTGCAATTTGAAATAAAATGGCATTATATTGTTTTAAATGAATGCACTCAATCCTCATAATTGACAAAATTTTCTGGATTGAGCTGCTAATTACAAAAATTATATTTCAAGCAAAACAAATGGTCGTTTGCAGCAGGTAGATTTCCAACCCACACTGCCACAGAGAATCTGATTTCTAGTCAGACGCCTTAACCGACAGACCAGGGCTAAATCTGTTTGAAAGTCGAACTATTTCTGGTGATGTGCCATGCGTTGAAATATAAGGCCATTATATTTTTTTTAATTTACGTAGTCAATCCCCATATTTGCGAAAAGTTTCTGGTCTTAGCTGTTAATTAAAAAATATATATTTCAAGCAAAACAACGGTCGTTTGCAGCAGGTAGGTTTCGAACCTACGCTGCCACAGAGAATCTGATTTCTAGTCAGACGCCTTAACCGACAGACCAGGGCTAAATCTGTTTGAAAGTCGTACTATTTCTGGTGATGTGCCATGCGTTGAAATAAAAGGCCATTATATTTTTTTTAATTTACGTAGTCAATCCCCATATTTGCGAAAAGTTTCTGGGCTTAGCTGTTAATTAAAAAATATATATTTCAAGCAAAACAATTGTCGTTTGCAGCAGGTAGGTTTCGAACTTACGCTGCCATAGTGAATCTGAATTCTATTCAGACGCCTTAACCGACAGATCAGGGCTAAATCTGTTTGAAAGTAGAACTATTTCTGGTGATGTGCCATTTGAAATATAAGGGCATTATATTGTTTTAAATGTATGAACTCAATCCAAATAATTGACAAAATTTTCTGGGATAAGCTGCTATTTACGAAAATTATATTTCAAGCAAAACAATGATCGTTTGCAGTAGCGAACCTATGCTGATAGAGAATCTGATTTCTAGTCAGACGCCTTAAACGACAGACCAGGGCTAAATCTGTTTGAAAGTAGAACTATTTCCGGTGATGTGCCATTTGAAATATAAGGGCATTATATTGTTTTAAATTTATGAACTCAATCCCCATAATTGACAAAATTTTCTGGGATAAGCTGCTATTTACGAAAATTATATTTCAAGCAAAACAATGGTCCTTTGCAGTAGCGAACCTATGCTGATTGAGAATCTGATTTCTAGTCAGACGCCTTAACCGAGAGACCAAGGCTAAATCTGTTTGAAAGTCGAACTATTTCTGGTGATGTGCCATGCGTTGAAATATAAGGCCATTATATTGTTTTAAATTTATGTAGTCAATCGCCATATTTGAGAAAAGTTTCTGGGCTGAGCTGTTAATTAAAAAATATATATTTCAAGCAAAACAATGGCCGTTTGCAGTAGGTAGGTTTCGAACATACGCTGCCATAGAGAATCTGATTTCTAGTCAGACGCCTTAACCGACAGACCAGGGCTAAATCTGTTCGAAAGTAGAACTACTTCTGGTGATGTGCCATTTGAAATATAAGGGCATTATATTGTTTTAAATTTATGCACTCAATCCCCATAAATGACAAAATTTTCTGGGCTGAGCTGCTAACTACAAAAATTATATTTCAAGCAAAACAATGGTGGTTTGCAGCAGGTAGATTTCGAATCTACACTGCCACAGAGAATCTGATTTCTAGTCAGACGCCTTAACCAACAGACCAGGGCTAAATCTGTTTGAAAGTCGAACTATTTCTGGTGATGTGCCATGCGTTGAAATATAAGGCCATTATATTTTTTTTAATTTATGTAGTCAATCCCCATATTTGCGAAAAGTTTCTGGGCTTAGCTGTTAATAAAAAATATATATTTCAAGAAAAATAATGGCCGCTTGCAGTAGGTAGGTTTCGAAATTACACTGCCATAGAGAATCTGCATTCTATTCAGACGCCTTAACCGACAGACCAGTGCTAAATCTGTTTGAAAGTAGAACTATTTCTGGTGATGTGCCATTTGAAATATAAGGGCATTATATTGTTTTAAATTTATGCACTCAGTCCCCATAATTGACAAAATTTTCTTGGCTGAGCTACTAATTACAAAAATTATATTTCAAACAAAACAATGGTCGTTTGCAGCAGGTAGATTTCCAACCTACACTGCCACAGAGAATCTGATTTCTAGTCAGACGCCTTAACCGACAGACCAGGGCTAAATCTGTTTGAAAGTCGAACTATTTCTGGTGATGTGCCATGCGTTGAAATATAAGGCCATTATATTTTTTTTAATTTACGTAGTCAATCCCCATATTTGCGAAAAGTTTCTGGGCTTAGCTGTTAATTAAAAAATATATATTTCAAGCAAAACAATGGTCGTTTGCAGCAGGTAGGTTTCGAACCTACGCTGCCACAGAGAATCTGATTTCTAGTCAGATGCCTTAACCGACAGACCAGGGCTAAATCTGTTTGAAAGTCGTACTATTTCTGGTGATGTGCCATGCGTTGAAATAAAAGGCCATTATATTTTTTTTAATTTACGTAGTCAATCCCCATATTTGCGAAAAGTTTCTGGGCTTAGCTGTTAATTAAAAAATATATATTTCAAGCAAAACAATTGTCGTTTGCAGCAGGTAGGTTTCGAAATTACGCTGCCATAGTGAATCTGAATTCTATTCAGACGCCTTAACCGACAGATCAGGGCTAAATCTGTTTGAAAGTAGAACTATTTCTGGTGATGTGCCATTTGAAATATAAGGGCATTATATTGTTTTAAATGTAAGAACTCAATCCCCATAATTGACAAAATTTTCTGGGATAAGCTGCTATTTACGAAAATTATATTTCAAGCAAAACAATGGTCGTTTGCAGTAGCGAACCTATGCTGATAGAGAATCTGATTTCTAGTCAGACGCCTTAAACGACAGACCAAGGCTAAATCTGTTTGAAAGTCGAACTATTTCTGGTGATGTGCCATGCGTTGAAATATAAGGCCATTATATTGTTTTAAATTTATGTAGTCAATCCCAATATTTGAGAAAATTTTCTTGGCTGAGCTGTTAACTAAAAAATATATATTTCAAGCAAAACAATTGCCGTTTGCAGTAGGTAGGTATCGAACATACGCTGCCATAGAGAATCTGATTTCTAGTCAGACGCCTTAACCGACACACCAGGGCTAAATCTGTTTGAAAGTGGAACGATTTCCGGTGATGTGCCATTTGAAATATAAGGGCATTATATTGTTTAAAATTTATGAACTCAATCCCCATAATTGACAAAATTTTCTTGACTGAGCTGCTAATTACAAAAATTATATTTCAAGCAAAACAATAGTCGTTTGCAGCAGGTAGATTTCGAACCTACACTGCCACAGAGAATCTGATTTCTAGTCAGACGCCTTATCCGACAAACCAGGGCTAAATCTTTTTGAAAGTCGAACTATTTCTGGTGATGTACTATGCGTTGAAATATAAGGCCATTATATTTTTTTTAATTTATGTAGTCAATCCCCATATTTGCGAAAAGTTTCTGGGCTTAGCTGTTAATTAAAAAATATATATTTCAAGCAAAACAATGGTCGTTTGCAGCAAATAGGTTTCGAACCTACGCTGCCAGAGAGAATCTGATTTCTAGTCAGACGCCTTAACAGACAGACCAGGGCTAAATCTGTTTGAAAGTCGAACTATTTCCGGTGATGTGCTATTTGAAATATAAGGGCATTTTATTGTTTTAAATTTATTAACTCAATCCCCATAATTGACAAAATTTTCTGGGATAAGGTGCTATTTACGAAAATTATATTTCAAGCAAAACAATGGTTGTTTGCAGTAGCGAACCAATGCTGATAGAGAATCTGATTTCTAGTCAGACGCCTTAACCGACAGACCAAGGCTAAATCTGTTTGAAAGTCGAACTATTTCTCGTGATGTGCCATGCGTTGAAATATAGGGCCATTATATTGTTTTAAATTTATGTAGTCAATATATTTGAGAAAAGTTTCTGGGCTGAGCTGTTAATTAAAAAATATATATTTCAAGCAAAACAATTTTCGTTCGAAGTAGGTAGATTTCGAACCTACGCTGCCATTTAGAATCTGAATTCTATTCAGACGCCTTAACCGACAGACCAGGGCTAAATCTGTTTGAAAGTACAACTATTTCTGGTGATGTGCCATTTGAAATATGAGGGCATTATATTGTTTTAAATTTATGCACTCAGTCGCCATAATTGACAAAATTTTCATGGCTGAGGTTTTAATTAAAAAATATATATTTCAAGCAAAACAATTTTCGTTTGCAGTAGGTAGGTTTCGAACCTACGCTGCCATAGAGAATCTGATTTCTAGTCAGACGCCTTAACCGACCGACCAAAGCTAAATCTGTTTGAAAGTCGAACTATTTCTGGTGATGTGCCATGCGTTGAAATATAACGCCATTATATGTTTATAAATTTATGTACTCAATCAACATATTTGAGAAAAATTTCTGGTCTGAGCTTTTAATTAAAAAATATATATTTCAAGCAAAACAATTTTCGTTCGAAGTAGGTAGATTTCGAACCTACGCTGCCATTTAGAATCTGAATTCTATTCAGACGCCTTAACCGACAGACCAGGGCTAAATCTGTTTGAAAGTACAACTATTTCTGGTGATGTGCCATTTGAAATATGAGGGCATTATATTGTTTTAAATTTATGCACTCAGTCGCCATAATTGACAAAATTTTCATGGCTGAGGTTTTAATTAAAAAATATATATTTCAAGCAAAACAATTTTCGTTTGCAGTAGGTAGGTTTCGAACCTACGCTGCCATAGAGAATCTGATTTCTAGTCAGACGCCTTAACCGACCGACCAGGGCTAAATCTGTTTGAAAGTAGAACTATTTCTGGTGATGTGCCATTTGAAATATAAGGGCATTACATTCTTATAAATTTATGCACTCAATCCCCATAATTGACAAAATTTTCATGGCTGAGGTTTTAATTAAAAAATATATATTTCAAGCAAAACAATTTTCGTTTGCAGTAGGTAGGTTTCGAACCTACGCTGCCATAGAGAATCTGATTTCTAGTCAGACGCCTTAACCGACCGACCAAAGCTAAATATGTTTGAAAGTCGAACTATTTCTGGTGATGTGCCAGGCGTTGAAATATAACGCCATTATATGTTTATAAATTTATGTACTCAATCTCCATATTTGAGAAAAATTTCTGGGCTGAGCTTTTAATTAAAAAATATATATTTCAAGCAAAACAATTTTCGTTTGCAGTAGGTAGGTTTCGGACCTACGCCGCCCTTTAGAATCTGATTTCTAGTCAGACGCCTTAATCGACAGACCAGGACTAAATCTGTTTGAAAGTGGAACTATTTCTGGTGATGTGCAATTTGAAATAAAATGGCATTATATTGTTTTAAATGTATGCACTCAATCCTCATAATGGACAAAATTTTCTGGACTGAGCTGCTAATTACAAAAATTATATTTCAAGCAAAACAAATGGTCGTTTGCAGCAGGTAGGTTTTGAACCTACGCTGCCATGGAGAATCTGATTTGTAGTCAGACGCCTTAACCGACAGACCAGGGCTAAATCTGTTTGAAAGTAGAACTATTTCCGGTGATGTGCCATTTGAAATATAAGGGCATTATATTGTTTTAAATTTATGAACTCAATCCCCATAATTGACAAAATTTTCTGGGATAAGCTGCTATTTACGAAAATTATATTTCAAGCAAAACAATGGTCCTTTGCAGTAGCGAACCTATGCTGATTGAGAATCTGATTTCTAGTCAGACGCCTTAACCGAGAGACCAAGGCTAATTCTGTTTGAAAGTCGAACTATTTCTGGTGATGTGCCATGCGTTGAAATATAAGGCCATTATATTGTTTTAAATTTATGTAGTCAATCGCCATATTTGAGAAAAGTTTCTGGGCTGAGCTGTTAATTAAAAAATAGATATTTCAAGCAAAACAATGGCCGTTTGCAGTAGGTAGGTTTCGAACATACGCTGCCATAGAGAATCTGATTTCTAGTCAGACGCCTTAACCGACAGACCAGGGCTAAATCTGTTTGAAAGTAGAACTACTTCTGGTGATGTGCCATTTGAAATATAAGGGCTTTATATTGTTTTAAATTTATGCACTCAATCCCCATAAATGACAAAATTTTCTGGGCTGAGCTGCTAACTACAAAAATTATATTTCAAGCAAAACAATGGTGGTTTGCAGCAGGTAGATTTCGAATCTACACTGCCACAGAGAATCTGATTTCTAGTCAGACGCCTTAACCAACAGACCAGGGCTAAATCTGTTTGAAAGTCGAACTATTTCTGGTGATGTGCCATGCGTTGAAATATAAGGCCATTATATTTTTTTTAATTTATGTAGTCAATCCCCATATTTGCGAAAAGTTTCTGGGCTTAGCTGTTAATTAAAATATATATATTTCAAGCAAATTAATGGCCGTTTGTAGTAGGTAGGTTTCGAACTTACGCTGCCATAGAGAATCTGAATTCTATTCAGACGCCTTAACCGACAGACCAGGGCTAAATCTGTTTGAAAGTAGAACTATTTCTGGTGATGTGCCATTTGAAATATAAGGGCATTATATTGTTTTAAATTTAAGAACTCAATCCCCATAATTGACAAAATTTTCTGGGATAAGCTGCTATTTACGAAAATTATATTTCAAGCAAAACAATGGTCGTTTGCAGTAGCGAACCTATGCTGATAGAGAATCTGATTTCTAGTCAGACGCCTTAACCGACAGACCAAGGCTAAATCTGTTTGAAAGTCGAACTATTTCTGGTGATGTGTCATGCGTTGAAATATAAGGCCATTATATTGTTTTAAATTTATGTTGTCAATCCCCATATTTGAGAAAAGTTTCTGGGCTGAGCTGTTAATTTAAAAAATATATATTTCAAGCAAAACAATTGCCGCTTGCAGTAGGTAGGTTTCGCACATACGCTGCCATAGAGAATCTGATTTCTAGTCAGACGCCTTAACCGACAGACCAGGGCTAAATCTGTTTGAAAGTAGAACTACTTCTGGTGATGTGCCATTTGAAATATGAGGGCATTATAATGTTTTAAATTTATGCACTCAGTCGCCATAATTGACAAAATTTTCATGGCTGAGGTTTTAATTAAAAAATATATATTTCAAGCAAAACAATTTTCGTTTGCAGTAGGTAGGTTTCGAACCTACGCTGCCATAGAGAATCTGATTTCTAGTCAGACGCCTTAACCGACCGACCAGGGCTAAATCTGTTTGAAAGTAGAACTATTTCTGGTGATGTGCCATTTGAAATATAAGGGCATTACATTCTTATAAATTTATGCACTCAATCCCCATAATTGACAAAATTTTCTTGGCTGAGCTGCTAATTACAAAAATTATATTTCAAGCAAAACAATGGTCTTTTGCAGCAGGTAGATTCCGAAACTACGCTGCCAAGGAGAATCTGATTTCTAGTCAGACGCATTAACCTACCGACCAAAGCTAAATCTGTTTGAAAGTCGAACTATTTCTGGTGATGTGCCATGCGTTGAAATATAACGCCATTATATGTTTATAAATTTATGTACTCAATCAACATATTTGAGAAAAATTTCTGGTCTGAGCTTTTAATTAAAAAATATATATTTCAAGCAAAACAATTTTCGTTCGAAGTAGGTAGATTTCGAACCTACGCTGCCATTTAGAATCTGAATTCTATTCAGACGCCTTAACCGACAGACCAGGGCTAAATCTGTTTGAAAGTACAACTATTTCTGGTGATGTGCCATTTGAAATATGAGGGCATTATATTGTTTTAAATTTATGCACTCAGTCGCCATAATTGACAAAATTTTCATGGCTGAGGTTTTAATTAAAAAATATATATTTCAAGCAAAACAATTTTCGTTTGCAGTAGGTAGGTTTCGAACCTACGCTGCCATAGAGAATCTGATTTCTAGTCAGACGCCTTAACCGACCGACCAGGGCTGAATCTGTTTGAAAGTAGAACTATTTCTGGTGATGTGCCATTTGAAATATAAGGGCATTACATTCTTATAAATTTATGCACTCAATCCCCATAATTGACAAAATTTTCATGGCTGAGGTTTTAATTAAAAAATATATATTTCAAGCAAAACAATTTTCGTTTGCAGTAGGTAGGTTTCGAACCTACGCTGCCATAGAGAATCTGATTTCTAGTCAGACGCCTTAAGCGACCGACCAAAGCTAAATATGTTTGAAAGTCGAACTATTTCTGGTGATGTGCCAGGCGTTGAAATATAACGCCATTATATGTTTATAAATTTATGTACTCAATCTCCATATTTGAGAAAAATTTCTGGGCTGAGCTTTTAATTAAAAAATATATATTTCAAGCAAAACAATTTTCTTTTGAAGTAGGTAGATTTCGAACCTACGCTGCCATTTAGAATCTGATTTCAAGTCAGATGCCTTAATCGACAGACCAGGACTAAATCTGTTTGAAAGTGGAACTATTTCTGGTGATGTGCAATTTGAAATATAATGGCATTATATTGTTTTAAATGTATGCACTCAATCCCCATAATTGACAAAATTTTCTTGGCTGAGCTGCTAATTGCAAAAATTATATTTCAAGCAAAACAAATTATCGTTTGCAGCAGGTAGGTTTTGAACCTACGCTGCCATGGAGAATCTGATTTCTAGTCAGATGCCTTAAGCGATAGACCAGGACTAAATCTGTTTGAAAGTGGAACGATTTCCGGTGATGTGCCATTTGAAATATAAGGGCATTATATTGTTTAGAATTTATGAACTCAATCCCCATAATTGACAAAATTTTCTTGGCTGAGCTGCTTACGAAAATTATATTTCAAGCAAAACAATAGTCGTTTGCAGCAGCGAACCTATGCTGACAGAGAATCTGATTTCTAGTCAGACGCCTTAACCGACAGACCAAGGCTAAATCTGTTTGAAAGTAGAACTATTTCTGGTGATGTGCCATGCGTTTAAATATAAGGCAATTATATTTTTTTAAATTTATGTAGTCAATCCCCATATTTGAGAAAAGTTTCTGATCTGAGCTGTTAATTAAAAAATATATATTTCAAGCAAAACAATGGCCGTTTGCAGTAGGTAGGTTTCGAACCTACGCTGCCACAGAGAATCTGATTTCTAGTCAGACGCCTTAACCGACAGATCAGGGCTAAATCTGTTTGAAAGTCGAACTATTTCTGGTGATGCGCCATGCGTTGAAATAAAAGGCCATTATATTTTTTTTAATTTATGTAGTCAATCCCCATATTCGCGAAAAGTTTCTGGGCTTAGCTGTTAATTAAAAAATATATATTTCAAGCAAAACGATGGTCGTTTGCAGCAGGTAGATTTCGAACCTACACTGCCACAGAGAATCTGATTTCTAGTCAGACGCCTTGACTGACAGACCAGGGCTAAATCTGTTTGAAAGTCGAACTATTTCTGGTGATGTGCCATGCGTTGAAATATAAGGCCATTATATTTTTTTTAATTTATGTAGTCAATCCCCGAATTTGCGAAAAGTTTCTGGGCTTATCTGTTAATTAAAAAATATATATTTCAAGCAAAACAATGGTCGTTTGCAGCAGGTAGGTTTCGAACCTACGCTGTCACAGAGAATCTGATTTCTAGTCAGACGCCTTAACCGACAGACCAGGGCTAAATCTGTTTGAAAGTCGAACTATTTCTGGTGATGCGCCATGCGTTGAAATAAAAGGCCATTATATTTTTTTTAATTTATGTAGTCAATCCCCATATTCGCGAAAAGTTTCTGGGCTTAGCTGTTAATTAAAAAATATATATTTCAAGCAAAATAATGGCCGTTTGCAGTAGGTAGGTTTCGAACCTACGCTGCCATGGAGAATCTGATTTCTAGTCAGATGCCTTAGCCGACAGACCAGGGCTAAATCTGTTTGAAAGTAGAACTATTTCTGGTGATGTGCCATTTGAAATATAAGGGCATTACATTCTTATAAATTTATGCACTCAATCCCCATAATTGACAAAATTTTCTGGGCTGAGCTGCTAATTACAAAAATTATATTTCAAGCAAAACAATGGTGGTTTGCAGCAGGTAGGTTTTGAACCTACGCTGCCATGGAGAATCTGATTTCTAGTCAGATGCCTTAAGCGATAGACCAGGACTAAATCTGTTTGAAAGTGGAACGATTTCCGGTGATGTGCCATTTGAAATATAATGGCATTACATTGTTTAAAATTTATGAACTCAATCCCCATAATTGACAAAATTTTCTGGGCTGAGCTGCTAATTACAAAAATTATATTTCAAGCAAAACAATGGTGGTTTGCAGCAGGTAGGTTTCGAACCTACGCTGCCATGGAGAATCTGATTTCTAGTCAGATGCCTTAACCGACAGACCAGGGCTAAATCTGTTTGAAAGTAGAACTATTTCTGGTGATGTGCCATTTGAAATATAAGGGCATTACATTCTTATAAATTTATGCACTCAATCCCCATAATTGACAAAATTTTCTGGGCTGAGCTGCTAATTACACAAATTATATTTCAAGCAAAACAATGGTGGTTTGCAGCAGGTAGGTTTCGAACATACGCTGCCATAGAGAATCTGATTTCTAGTCAGACGCCTTAATCGACAGACCAGGACTAATTCTGTTTGAAACCGGAACTTATTCTGGTGATGTGCAATTTGAAATATAATGGCATTATATTGTTTTAAGTGTATGTACTCAATCCCCATAATTGACAAAATTTTCTGGACTGAGCTGTTAATTATAAAAATTATATTTCGAGCAAAACAATGGCCGTTTGCAGTAGGTAGGTTTCGAACATTCGCTGCCATAGAGAATCTGAATTCTATTCAGACGCTTTAACCGACAGACCAGGGCTAAATCTGTTTGAAAGTAGAACTATTTCTGGTGATGTGCCATTTGAAATATAAGGCCATTATATTGTTTTAAATTTAAGAACTCAATCCCCATAATTGACAAAATTTTCTGGGATAAGCTGCTATTTACGAAAATTATATTTCAAGCAAAACAATGGTCGTTTGCAGTAGCGAACCTATGCTGATAGAGAATCTGATTTCTAGTCAGACGCCTTAACCGACAGACCAAGGCTAAATCTGTTTGAAAGTCGAACTATTTCTGGTGATGTGTCATGCGTTGAAATATAAGGCCATTATATTGTTTTAAATTTATGTTGTCAATCCCCATATTTGAGAAAAGTTTCTGGGCTGAGCTGTTAATTTAAAAAATATATATTTCAAGCAAAACAATTGCCGCTTGCAGTAGGTAGGTTTCGCACATACGCTGCCATAGAGAATCTGATTTCTAGTCAGACGCCTTAACCGACAGACCAGGGCAAAATCTGTTTGAAAGTAGAACTACTTCTGGTGATGTGCCATGCGTTGAAATATAAGGCCATTATATTTTTTTTAATTTATGTAGTCAATCCCCATATTTGCGAAAAGTTTCTGGGCTTAGCTGTTAATTAAAAAATATATATTTCAAGCAAAATAATGGCCGTTTGCAGTAAGTAGGTTTCGAACTTACGCTGCCATAGAGAATCTGAATTCTATTCAGACGCCTTAACCGACAGACCAGGGCTAAATGTGTTTGAAAGTAGAACTACTTCTGGTGATGTCCCATGCGTTGAAATATAAGGCCATTATTTTTTTTTTTAATTTATGTAGTCAATCCCCATATTTGCGAAAAGTTTCTGGGCTTAGCTGTTAATAAAAAATATATATTTCAAGAAAAATAATGGCCGCTTGCAGTAGGTAGGTTTCGAACTTACACTGCCATAGAGAATCTGAATTCTATTCAGACGCCTTAACCGACAGACCAGTGCTAAATCTGTTTGAAAGTAGAACTATTTCTGGTGATGTGCCATTTGAAATATAAGGGCATTATATTGTTTTAAATTTATGCACTCAGTCTCCATAATTGACAAAATTTTCTTGGCTGAGCTACTAATTACAAAAATTATATTTCAAACAAAACAATGGTCGTTTGCAGCAGGTAGATTTCCAACCTACACTGCCACAGAGAATCTGATTTCTAGTCAGACGCCTTAACCGACAGACCAGGGCTAAATCTGTTTGAAAGTCGAACTATTTCTGGTGATGTGCCATGCGTTGAAATATAAGGCCATTATATTTTTTTTAATTTACGTAGTCAATCCCCATATTTGCGAAAAGTTTCTGGGCTTAGCTGTTAATTAAAAAATATATATTTCAAGCAAAACAATGGTCGTTTGCAGCAGGTAGGTTTCGAACCTACGCTGCCACAGAGAATCTGATTTCTAGTCAGACGCCTTAACCGACAGACCAGGGCTAAATCTGTTTGAAAGTCGTACTATTTCTGGTGATGTGCCATGCGTTGAAATAAAAGGCCATTATATTTTTTTTAATTTACGTAGTCAATCCCCATATTTGCGAAAAGTTTCTGGGCTTAGCTGTTAATTAAAAAATATATATTTCAAGCAAAACAATTGTCGTTTGCAGCAGGTAGGTTTCGAACTTACGCTGCCATAGTGAATCTGAATTCTATTCAGACGCCTTAACCGACAGATCAGGGCTAAATCTGTTTGAAAGTAGAACTATTTCTGGTGATGTGCCATTTGAAATATAAGGGCATTATATTGTTTTAAATTTATGCACTCAGTCCACATAATTGACAAAATTTTCTTGGCTGAGCTACTAATTACAAAAATTATATTTCAAACAAAACAATGGTCGTTTGCAGCAGGTAGATTTCGAACCTACACTGCCACAGAGAATCTGATTTCTAGTCAGACGCCTTAACCGACAGACCAGGGCTAAATCTGTTTGAAAGTCGAACTATTTCTGGTGATGTGCCATGCGTTGAAATATAAGGCCATTATATTTTTTTTAATTTACGTAGTCAATCCCCATATTTGCGAAAAGTTTCTGGGCTTAGCTGTTAATTAAAAAATATATATTTCAAGCAAAACAATGGTCGTTTGCAGCAGGTAGGTTTCGAACTTACTCTGCCATAGTGAATCTGAATTCTATTCAGACGCCTTAACCGACAGATCAGGGCTAAATCTGTTTGAAAGTAGAACTATTTCTGGTGATGTGCCATTTGAAATATAAGGGCATTATATTGTTTTAAATTTATGCACTCAGTCTCCATAATTGACAAAATTTTCTTGGCTGAGCTACTAATTACAAAAATTATATTTCAAACAAAACAATGGTCGTTTGCAGCAGGTAGATTTCCAACCTACACTGCCACAGAGAATCTGATTTCTAGTCAGACGCCTTAACCGACAGACCAGGGCTAAATCTGTTTGAAAGTCGAACTATTTCTGGTGATGTGCCATGCGTTGAAATATAAGGCCATTATATTTTTTTTAATTTACGTAGTCAATCCCCATATTTGCGAAAAGTTTCTGGTCTTAGCTGTTAATTAAAAAATATATATTTCAAGCAAAACAACGGTCGTTTGCAGCAGGTAGGTTTCGAACCTACGCTGCCACAGAGAATCTGATTTCTAGTCAGACGCCTTAACCGACAGACCAGGGCTAAATCTGTTTGAAAGTCGTACTATTTCTGGTGATGTGCCATGCGTTGAAATAAAAGGCCATTATATTTTTTTTAATTTACGTAGTCAATCCCCATATTTGCGAAAAGTTTCTGGGCTTAGCTGTTAATTAAAAAATATATATTTCAAGCAAAACAATTGTCGTTTGCAGCAGGTAGGTTTCGAACTTACGCTGCCATAGTGAATCTGAATTCTATTCAGACGCCTTAACCGACAGATCAGGGCTAAATCTGTTTGAAAGTAGAACTATTTCTGGTGATGTGCCATTTGAAATATAAGGGCATTATATTGTTTTAAATGTATGAACTCAATCCCCATAATTGACAAAATTTTCTGGGATAAGCTGCTATTTACGAAAATTATATTTCAAGCAAAACAATGATCGTTTGCAGTAGCGAACCTATGCTGATAGAGAATCTGATTTCTAGTCAGACGCCTTAAACGACAGACCAAGGCTAAATCTGTTTGAAAGTCGAACTATTTCTGGTGATGTGAAATGCGTTGAAATATAAGGCCATTATATTGTTTTAAATTTATGTAGTCAATCCCCATATTTGAGAAAATTTTCTTGGCTGAGCTGTTAACTAAAAAATATATATTTCAAGCAAAACAATTGCCGTTTGCAGTAGGTAGGTTTCGAACATACGCTGCGATAGAGAATCTGATTTCTAGTCAGACGCCTTAACCGACACACCAGGGCCAAATCTGTTTGAAAGTGGAACGATTTCCGGTGATGTGCCATTTGAAATATAAGGGCATTATATTGTTTAAAATTTATGAACTCAATCCCCATAATTGACAAAATTTTCTTGACTGAGCTGCTAATTACAAAAATTATATTTCAAGCAAAACAATAGTCGTTTGCAGCAGGTAGATTTCGAACCTACACTGCCACAGAGAATCTGATTTCTAGTCAGACGCCTTAACCGGCAAACCAGGGCTAAATCTTTTTGAAAGTCGAACTATTTCTGGTGATGTACTATGCGTTGAAATATAAGGCCATTATATTTTTTTTAATTTATGTAGTCAATCCCCATATTTGCGAAAAGTTTCTGGGCTTAGCTGTTAATTAAAAAAAAAAATATCTTAAGCAAAACAATGGTCGTTTGCAGCAAATAGGTTTCGAACCTACGCTGCCAGAGAGAATCTGATTTCTAGTCAGACGCCTTAACCGACAGACCAGGGCTAAATCTGATTGAAAGTCGAACTATTTCCGGTGATGTGCCATTTGAAATATAAGGGCATTTTATTGTTTTAAATTTATGAACTCAATCCCCATAATTGACAAAATTTTCTGGGATAAGGTGCTATTTACGAAAATTATATTTCAAGCAAAACAATGGTTGTTTGCAGTAGCGAACCTATGCTGATAGAGAATCTGATTTCTAGTCAGACGCCTTAACCGACAGACCAAGGCTAAATCTGTTTGAAAGTCGAACTATTTCTCGTGATGTGCCATGCGTTGAAATATAGGGCCATTATATTGTTTTAAATTTATGTAGTCAATATATTTGAGAACAGTTTCTGGGCTGAGCTGTTAATTAAAAAATATATATTTCAAGCAAAACAATTGCCGTTTGCAGTAGGTAGGTTTCGAACATACGCTGCCATAGAGAATCTGATTTCTAGTCAGACGCCTTAACCGACAGACCAGGGCTAAATCTGTTTGAAAGTAGAACTACTTCTGGTGATGTGCCATTTGAAATATAAGGGCATTATATTGTTTTAAATTTATGCACTCAATCCCCATAATTGACAAAATTTTCTTGGCTGAGCTGCTAATTACAAAAATTATATTTCAAGCAAAACAATGGTCTTTTGCAGCAGGTAGATTCCGAAACTACGCTGCCAAGGAGAATCTGATTTCTAGTCAGACGCATTAACCTACCGACCAAAGCTAAATCTGTTTGAAAGTCGAACTATTTCTGGTGATGTGCCATGCGTTGAAATATAACGCCATTATATGTTTATAAATTTATGTACTCAATCAACATATTTGAGAAAAATTTCTGGTCTGAGCTTTTAATTAAAAAATATATATTTCAAGCAAAACAATTTTCGTTCGAAGTAGGTAGATTTCGAACCTACGCTGCCATTTAGAATCTGAATTCTATTCAGACGCCTTAACCGACAGACCAGGGCTAAATCTGTTTGAAAGTACAACTATTTCTGGTGATGTGCCATTTGAAATATGAGGGCATTATATTGTTTTAAATTTATGCACTCAGTCGCCATAATTGACAAAATTTTCATGGCTGAGGTTTTAATTAAAAAATATATATTTCAAGCAAAACAATTTTCGTTTGCAGTAGGTAGGTTTCGAACCTACGCTGCCACAGGGAATCTGATTTCTAGTCAGACGCCTTAACCGACAGACAAGGGCTAAATCTATTTGAAAGTAGAACTATTTCTGGTGATGTGCCATTTGAAATATAAGGGCATTACATTCTTATAAATTTATGCACTCAATCCCCATAATTGACAAAATTTTCATGGCTGAGGTTTTAATTAAAAAATATATATTTCAAGCAAAACAATTTTCGTTTGCAGTAGGTAGGTTTCGAACCTACGCTGCCATAGAGAATCTGATTTCTAGTCAGACGCCTTAACCGACCGACCAAAGCTAAATATGTTTGAAAGTCGAACTATTTCTGGTGATGTGCCAGGCGTTGAAATATAACGCCATTATATGTTTTAAAATTTATGTACTCAATCCCCATATTTGAGAAAAATTTCTGGGCTGAGCTTTTAATTAAAAAATATATATTTCAAGCAAAACAATTTTCGTTTGCAGTAGGTAGGTTTCGGACCTACGCCGCCCTTTAGAATCTGATTTCTAGTCAGACGCCTTAATCGACAGACCAGGACTAAATCTGTTTGAAAGTGGAACTATTTCTGGTGATGTGCAATTTGAAATAAAATGGCATTATATTGTTTAAAATGTATGCACTCGATCCTCATAATTGACAAAATTTTCTGGACTGAGCTGCTAATTACAAAAATTATATTTCAAGCAAAACAAATGGTCGTTTGCAGCAGGTAGGTTTTGAACCTACGCTGCCATGGAGAATCTGATTTGTAGTCAGACGCCTTAACCGACAGACCAGGGCTAAATCTGTTTGAAAGTAGGACTATTTCCGGTGATGTGCCATTTGAAATATAAGGGCATTATATTGTTTTAAATTTATGAACTCAATCCCCATAATTGACAAAATTTTCTGGGATAAGCTGCTATTTACGAAAATTATATTTCAAGCAAAACAATGGTCCTTTGCAGTAGCGAACTTATGCTGATGGAGAATCTGATTTCTAGTCAGACGCCTTAACCGAGAGACCAAGGCTAAATCTGTTTGAAAGTCGAACTATTTCTGGTGATGTGCCATGCGTTGAAATATAAGGCCATTATATTTTTTTTAATTTATGTAGTCAATCCCCATATTTGCGAAAAGTTTCTGGGCTTAGCTGTTAATAAAAAATATATATTTCAAGAAAAATAATGGCCGTTTGCAGTAGGTAGGTTTCGAACTTACGCTGCCATAGAGAATCTGAATTCTATTCAGACGCCTTAACCGACAGACCAGTGCTAAATCTGTTTGAAAGTAGAACTATTTCTGGTGATGTGCCATTTGAAATATAAGGGCATTATATTGTTTTAAATTTATGCACTCAGTCCCCATAATTGACAAAATTTTCTTGGCTGAGCTACTAATTACAAAAATTATATTTCAAACAAAACAATGGTCGTTTGCAGCAGGTAGATTTCGAACCTACACTGCCACAGAGAATCTGATTTCTAGTCAGACGCCTTAACCGACAGACCAGGGCTAAATCTGTTTGAAAGTCGAACTATTGCTGGTGATGTGCCATGCGTTGAAATATGAGGCCATTATATTTTTTTTAATTTATGTAGCCAATCCCCATATTTGCGAAAAGTTTCCGGGCTTAGCTGTTAATTAAAAAATATATATTTCAAGCAAAATAATGGCCGTTTGCAGTAGATAGGTTTCGAACTTACGCTGCCATAGAGAATCTGAATTCTATTCAGACGCCTTAACCGACAGACCAGGGCTAAATCTGTTTGAAAGTAGAACTATTTCTGGTGATGTGCCATTTGAAATATAAGGGCATTATATTGTTTTAAATTTATGCACTCAGTCCCCATAATAGACAAAATTTTCTTGGCTTAGCTGTTAATTAAAAAATATATATTTCAAGCAAAACAATGGTCGTTTGCAGCAGGTAGATTTCGAACCTACGCTGCCACAGAGAATCTGATTTCTAGTCAGACGCCTTAACCGACAGACCAGGGCTAAATCTGTTTGAAAGTCGAACTATTTCTGGTGATGTGCCATGCGTTGAAATAAAAGGCCATTATATTTTTTTTAATTTATGTAGTCAATCCCCATATTTGAGAAAAGTTTCTGGGCTGAGCTGCTAATTACAAAAATTATATTTCATGCAAAACAAATGGTCGTTTGCAGCAGGTAGGTTTTGAACCTACGCTGCCATGGAGAATCTGATTTCTAGTCAGAAGCCTTAAGCGATAGACCAGGACTAAATCTGTTTGAAAGTGGAACGATTTCCGGTGATGTGCCATTTGAAATATAAGGGCATTATATTGTTTTAAATTTATGAACTCAATCCCCATAATTGACAAAATTTTCTTGGCTGAGCTGCTAATTACAAATTTATATTTCAAGCAAAACAATGGTCGTTTGCAGCAGGTAGGTTTCGAAACTACGCTGCCACAGAGAATCTGATTTCTAGTCAGACGCCTTAACCGACAGACCAGGTCTAAATCTGATTGAAAGTCGAACTATTTCTGGTGATGTGCCATGCGTTGAAATATAAGGCCATTATATTTTTTTTAATTTATGTAGTCAATCCCCATATTTGCGAAAAGTTTCTGGGCTTAGCTGTTAATTAAAAAATATGTATTTCAAGCAAAATAATGGCCGTTTGCAGTAGGTAGGTTTCGAACTTACGCTGCCATAGAGAATCTGATTTCTAGTCAGACGCCTTAACCTTCAGACCAGGGCTAAATCTGTTTGAAAGTAGAACTATTTCCGGTGATGTGCCATTTGAAATATAAGGGCATTATATTGTTTTAAATTTATGAACTCAATCCCCATAATTGACAAAATTTTCTGGGATAAGCTGCTATTTACGAAAATTATATTTCAAGCAAAACAATGGTGGTTTGCAGCAGGTAGGTTTCGAACCTACGCTGCCATAGAGAATCTGATTTCTAGTCAGATGCCTTAGCCGACAGACCAGGGCTAAATCTGTTTGAAAGTAGAACTATTTCTGGTGATGTGCCATTTGAAATATAAGGGCATTATATTCTTATAAATTTATGCACTCAATCCCCATGATTGACAAAATTTTCTTGGCTGAGGTTTTAATTAAATAATATATATTTCAAGCAAAACAATTTTCGTTTGCAGTTGGTATGTTTCGAACCTACGCGCTGCCATAGAGAATCTGATTTCTAGTCAGACGCCTTAACCGACCGACCAAAGCTAAATATGTTTGAAAATCGAACTATTTCTGGTGATGTGCCATGCGTTGAAATATAACGCCATTATATGTTTATAAATTTATGTACTCAATCTTAATATTTGAAAAAAATTTCTGGGCTGAGCTTTTAATTAAAAAATATATATTTCAAGCAAAACAATTTTCGTTTGCAGTAGGTAGATTTCGAACCTACGCAGCCATTTAGAATCTGATTTCTAGTCAGACGCCTTAATCGACAGACCAGGACTAAATCTCTTTGAAAGTGGAACTATTTCTGGTGATGTGCAATTTGAAATATAATGGCGTTATATTGTTTTAAATGTATGCACTCAATCCCCATAATTTACAAAATTTTCTGGACTGAGCTGCTAATTACAAAAATTATATTTCAAGCAAAACAAATGGTCGTTTGCAGCAGGTAGGTTTTGAACCTACGCTGATATGGAGAATCTGATTTGTAGTCAGACGCCTTAACCGACAGACCAGGGCTAAATCTGTTTGAAAGTAGAACTATTTCCGGTGATGTGCAATTTGAAATATAAGGGCATTATATTGTTTTAAATTTATGAACTCAATCCCCATAATTGACAAAATTTTCTGGGATAAGCTGCTATTTACGAAAATTATATTTCAAGCAAAACAATGGTCCTTTGCAGTAGCGAACTTATGCTGATGGAGAATCTGATTTCTAGTCAAACGCCTTAACCGAGAGACCAAGGCTAAATCTGTTTGAAAGTCGAACTATTTCTGGTGATGTGCCATGCGTTGAAATATAAGGCCATTATATTGTTTTAAATTTATGCACTCAATCCCCATAAATGACAAAATTTTCTGGGCTGAGTTGCTAACTACAAAAATTATATTTCAAGCAAAACAATGGTGGTTTGCAGTAGGTAGATTTCGAATCTACACTGCCACAGAGAATCTGATTTCTAGTCAGACGCCTTAACCAACAGACCAGGGCTAAATCTGTTTGAAAGTCGAACTATTTCTGGTGATGTGCCATGCGTTGAAATATAAGGCCATTATATTTTTTTTAATTTATGTAGTCAATCCCCATATTTGCGAAATGTTTCTGGGCTTAGCTGTTAATTAAAAAATATATATTTCAAGCAAAATAATGGCCGTTTGTAGTAGGTAGGTTTCGAACTTACGCTGCCATAGAGAATCTGAATTCTATTCAGACGCCTTAACCGACAGACCAGGGCTAAATCTGTTTGAAAGTAGAACTATTTCTGGTGATGTGCCATTTGAAATATAAGGGCATTATATTGTTTTAAATTTAAGAACTCAATCCCCATAATTGACAAAATTTTCTGGGATAAGCTGCTATTTACGAAAATTATATTTCAAACAAAACAATGGTCGTTTGCAGTAGCGAACCTATGCTGATAGAGAATCTGATTTCTAGTCAGACGCCTTAACCGACAGACCAGGGCTAAATCTGTTTGAAAGTAGAACTACTTCTGGTGATGTGCCATGCGTTGAAATATAAGGCCATTATATTTTTTTTAATTTATGTAGTCAATCCCCATATTTGCGAAAAGTTTCTGGGCTTAGCTGTAAATTAAAAAATATATATTTCAAGCAAAACAATTGCCGCTTGCAGTAGGTAGGTTTCGCACATACGCTGCCATAGAGAATCTGATTTCTAGTCAGACGCCTTAACCGACAGACCAGGGCTAAATCTGTTTGAAAGTAGAACTACTTCTGGTGATGTGCCATGCGTTGAAATATAAGGCCATTATATTTTTTTTAATTTATGTACTCAATACCCATATTTGCGAAAAGTTTCTGGGCTTAGCTGTTAATTAAAAAATATATATTTCAAGCAAAATAATGGCCGTTTGCAGTAGGTAGGTTTCGAACTTACGCTGCCATAGAGAATCTGAATTATATTCAGACGCCTTAACCGACAGACCAGGGCTAAATCTGTTTGAAAGTAGAACTATTTCTGGTGATGTGCCATTTGAAATATAAGGGCATTATATTGTTTTAAATTTATGCACTCAGTCCCCATAATAGACAAAATTTTCTTGGCTTAGCTGTTAATTAAAAAATATATATTTCAAGCAAAGCAATGGTCGTTTGCAGCAGGTAGATTTCGAACCTACGCTGCCACAGAGAATCTGATTTCTAGTCAGACGCCATAACCGACAGACCAGGGCTAAATCTGTTTGAAAGTCGAACTATTTCTGGTGATGTGCCATGCGTTGAAATAAAAGGCCATTATATTTTTTTTAATTTATGTAGTCAATCCCCATATTTGAGAAAAGTTTCTGGGCTGAGCTGTTAATTAAAAAATATATATTTCAAGCAAAACAATTGCCGTTTGCAGTAGGTAGGTTTCGAACCTACGCTGCCATAGAGAATCTGATTTCAAGTCAGACGCCTTAATCGACAGAATAGGACTAAATCTGTTTGAAAGTGGAACTATTTCTGGTGATGTGCAATTTGAAATAAAATGGCATTATATTGTTTTAAATGTATGCACTCAATCCTCATAATTGACAAAATTTTCTGGACTGAGCTGCTAATTACAAAAATTATATTTCAAGCAAAACAAATGGTCGTTTGCAGCAGGTAGGTTTTGAACCTACGCTGCCATGGAGAATCTGATTTCTAGTCAGAAGACTTAAGCGATAGACCAGGACTAAATCTGTTTGAAAGTGGAACTATTTCTGGTGATGTGCTATTTGAAATATAAGGGCATTACATTCTTATAAATTTATGCACTCAATCCCCATAATTGACAAAATTTTCTTGGCTGAGGTTTTAATTAAAAAATATATATTTCAAGAAAAAACAATTTTCGTTTGCAGTAGGTAGGTTTCGAACCTATGCTGCCATAGAGAATCTGATTTCTAGTCAGACGCCTTAACCGACCGACCAAAGCTAAATATGTTTGAAAGTCGAACTATTTCTGGTGATGTGCCATGCGTTGAAATATAAGGCCATTATATATTTTTTAATTTATGTAGTCAATCCCCATATTTGCGAAAAGTTTCTGGGCTTAGCTGTTAATTAAAAAATATGTATTTCAAGCAAAATAATGGCCGTTTGCAGTAGGTAGGTTTCGAACTTACGCTGCCATAGAGAATCTGATTTCAAGTCAGACGCCTTAATCGACAGAATAGGACTAAATCTGTTTGAAAGTGGAACTATTTCTGGTGATGTGCAATTTGAAATAAAATGGCATTATATTGTTTTAAATGTATGCACTCAATCCTCATAATTGACAAAATTTTCTGGACTGAGCTGCTAATTACAAAAATTATATTTCAAGCAAAACAAATGGTCGTTTGCAGCAGGTAGGTTTTGAACCTACGCTGCCATGGAGAATCTGATTTCTAGTCAGAAGACTTAAGCGATAGACCAGGACTAAATCTGTTTGAAAGTGGAACGATTTCCGGTGATGTGCCATTTGAAATATAAGGGCATTATATTGTTTTAAATTTATGAACTCAATCCCCATAATTGACAAAATTTTCTTGGCTGAGCTGCTAATTACAAATTTATATTTCAAGCAAAACAATGGTCGTTTGCAGCAGGTAGGTTTCGAAACTACGCTGCCACAGAGAATCTGATTTCTAGTCAGACGCCTTAACCGACAGACCAGGTCTAAATCTGTTTGAAAGTCGAACTATTTCTGGTGATGTGCCATGCGTTGAAATATAAGGCCATTATATTTTTTTTAATTTATGTAGTCAATCCCCATATTTGCGAAAAGTTTCTGGGCTTAGCTGTTAATTAAAAAATATGTATTTCAAGCAAAATAATGGCCGTTTGCAGTAGGTAGGTTTCGAACTTACGCTGCCATAGAGAATCTGATTTCTAGTCAGACGCCTTAACCTTCAGACCAGGGCTAAATCTGTTTGAAAGTAGAACTATTTCCGGTGATGTGCCATTTGAAATATAAGGGCATTATATTGTTTTAAATTTATGAACTCAATCCCCATAATTGACAAAATTTTCTGGGATAAGCTGCTATTTACGAAAATTATATTTCAAGCAAAACAATGGTGGTTTGCAGCAGGTAGGTTTCGAACCTACGCTGCCATAGAGAATCTGATTTCTAGTCAGATGCCTTAGCCGACAGACCAGGGCTAAATCTGTTTGAAAGTAGAACTATTTCTTTTAATGTGCCATTTGAAATATAAGAGCATTATATTGTTTTAAATGTATGCACTCCATCCCCATAATTGACAAACTTTTCTGGACTGAGCTGCTAATTACAAAAATTATATTTCAAGCAAAACAAATGGTCGTTTGCAGCAGGTAGGTTTCGAACCTACGCTGCCATGGAGAATCTGATTTGTAGTCAGACGCCTTAACCCACAGACCAGGGCTAAATCTGTTTCAAAGTAGAACTATTTCTTTTGATGTGCAATTTGAAATATAATTGCATTATATTGTTTTAAATGTATGCATTAAATCCCCATAATTGACAAAATTTTCTGGGCTGAGCTGCTAATTACAAAAATTATATTTAAAGCAAAACAAATGGTCGTTTGCAGTAGGTAGGTTTCGAACCTATGCTGATAGAGAATCTGACTTCTAGTCAGACGCCTTAACCGACACACCAAAGCTAAATCTGTTTGAAAGTCGAACTATCTCTGGTGATGTGCCATGCGTTAAAATATAACGCCATTATATGTTTATAAATTTATGTACTCAATCCCCATATTTGAGAAAAATTTCTGGGCTGAGCTTTTAATTAAAAAATATATATTTCAAGCAAAACAATTTTCGTTTGCAGTAGACAGGTTTCGAACCTACGCTGCCATGGAGAATCTGATTTCTAGTCAGACGCCTTAATCGACAGACCAGGACTAAATCTGTTTAACAGTGGAACTATTTCTGGTGATGTGCAATTTGAAATATAATGGCATTATATTGTTTTAAGTGTATGCACTCAATCCCCATAATTGACAAAATTTTCTGGACTGAGCTGTTAATTATAAAAATTATATTTCAAGCAAAACAATGGCCATTTGCAGTAGGTAGGTTTCGAACATACGCTGCCATGGAGAATCTGATTTCTAGTCAGACGCCTTAATCGACAGACCAGGACTAAATCTGTTTGAAAGTGGAAATATTTCTGGTGATGTCCAATTTGAAATATAATGGCATTTTATTGTTATAAATGTATGCACTCAATCCCCATAATTGACAAAATTTTCTCTACTGAGCTGCTAATTATAAAAATTATATTTCAAGCAAAACAAATGGCCGTTTGCAGTAGGTAGGTTTCGAACCTACGCTGCCATGGAGAATCTGATTTCTCGTCAGACGCCTTAATTGACAGACCAGGGCTAAATCTGTTTGAAAGTAGAACTATTTCTTTTGATGTGCCATTTGAAATATAAGGGTATTATATTGTTTTAAATGTATGCACTCTATCCCCATAATTGACAAACTTTTCTGGACTGAGCTGCTAATTACAAAAATTATATTTCAAGCAAAACAAATGGTCGTTTGCAGTAGGTAGGTTTCGAGCCTATGCCGATAGAGAATCTGATTTCTAGTCAGACGCCTTAACCGACACACCAAAGCTAAATCTGTTTGAAAGTAGAACTACTTCTGGTGATGTGCCATTTGAAATATAAGGGCATTATATTGTTTTAAATTTATGCACTCAATCGCCATAATTGACAAAATTTTCTGGGCTGAGCTGCTAATTACAAAAATTATATTTCAAGCAAAACAATGGTGGTTTGCAGCAGGTAGTTTCGAACCTGGGATAAGCTGCTATTTACGAAAATTATATTTCAAGCAAAACAATGGTCGTTTGCAGTAGCGAACCTATGCTGATAGAGAATCTGATTTCTAGTCAGACGCCTTAACCGACAGACCAAGGCTAAATCTGTTTGAAAGTCGAACTATTTCTGGTGATGTGCCATGCGTTGAAATATTAGGCCATTATATTTCTTTTAATTTATGTAGTCAATCCCCATATTTGCGAAAAGTTTCTGGGCTTAGCTGTTAATTAAAAAATATATATTTCAAGCAAAATAATGGCCGTTTGCAGTAGATAGGTTTCGAACTTACGCTGCCATAGAGAATCTGAATTCTATTCAGACGCCTTAACCGACACACCAGGGCTAAATCTGTTTGAAAGTAGAACTATTTCTGGTGATGTGCTATTTGAAATATAAGGGCATTATATTGTTTTAAATTTATGCACTCAGTCCCTATAATTGACAAAATTTTCTTGGCTGAGCTGCTAATTACAAAAATTATATTTCAAGCAAAACAATGGTCGTTTGCAGCAGGTAGATTTCGAACAAACACTGTCACAGAGAATCTGATTTCTAGTCAGACGCCTTAACCGACAGACCAGGGCTAAATCTGTTTGAAAGTCGAACTATTTCTGGTGATGTGCCATGCGTTGAAATAAAATTCCATTATATTTTTTTTAATTTATGTAGTCAATCCCCATATTTGCGAAAAGTTTCTGGGCATAGCTGTTAATTAAAAAATATATATTTCAAGCAAAATAATGGCCTTTTGCAGTAGGTAGGTTTAGAACTTACGCTGCCATAGCGAATCTGATTTCTAGTCAGACGAGTTAACCGAGAGACCAGGGTTAAATCTGTTTGAAAGTCGAACTATTTCCGGTGATGTGCCATTTGAAATATAAGGGCATTTTATTGTTTTAAATTTATGAACTCAATCCCCATAATTGACAAAATTTTCTGGGATAAGCTGCTATTTACGAAAATTATATTTCAAGCAAAACAATGGTCGTTTGCAGTAGCGAACCTATGCTGATAGAGAATCTGATTTCTAGTCAGACGCCTTAACCGACACACCAAGGCTAAATCTGTTTGAAAGTCGAACTATTTCTCGTGATGTGCCATGCGTTGAAATATAAGGCCATTTTATTGATTTAAATATATGTAGTCAATCCCCATATTTGAGAAAAGTTTCTGGGCTGAGCTGTTAATTAAAAAATATATATTTCAAGCAAAACAATTTTCGTTTGCAGTAGACAGGTTTCGAACCTACGCTGCCATGGAGAATCTGATTTCTAGTCAGACGCCTTAATCGACAGACCAGGACTAAATCTGTTTAAAAGTGGAACTATTTCTGGTGATGTGCAATTTGAAATATAATGGCATTATATTGTTTTAAGTGTATGCACTCAATCCCCATAATTGACAAAATTTTCTGGACTGAGCTACTAATTATAAAAATTATATTTCAAGCAAAACAATTTTCGTTTGCAGTAGGTAGGTTTCGAACCTACGCTGCCAGGGAGAATCTGATTTCTAGTCAGACGCCTTAATCGACAGACCAGGACTAAATCTGTTTGAAAGTGGAACTATTTCTGGTGATGTGCATTTTGAAATATAATGGCATAATATTGTTTTAAGTGTATGCACTCAATCCCCATAATTGACAAAATTTTCTGGACTGAGCTGTTAATTATAAAAATTATATTTCAAGCAAAACAAATGGCCGTTTGCAGTAGGTAGGTTTCGAACCTACGCTGCCATGGAGAATCTGATTTCTAGTCAGACGCCTTAATCGACAGACCAGGACTAAATCTGTTTGAAAGTGGAACCTATTTCTGGTGATGTGCAATTTGAAATATAATGGCATTATATTGTTTTAAGTGTATGCACTCAATCCCCATAATTGACAAAATTTTCTGGACTGAGCTGTTAATTATAAAAATTATATTTCAAGCAAAACAATGGCCGTCTGCAGGAGGTAGGTTTCGAACATACGCTGCCATGGAGAATCTGATTTCTAGTCAGACGCCTTAATCGACTGACCAGGACTAAATCTGTTTGAAAGTGGAAATATTTCTGGTGATGTCCAATTTGAAATATAATGGCATTTTATTGTTTTAAATGTATGCATTCAATCCCCATAATTGACAAAATTTTCTGGACTGAGCTGCTAATTATAAAAATTATATTTCAAGCAAAACAAATGGCCGTTTGCAGTAGGTAGGTTTCGAACCTACGCTGCCATGGAGAATCTGATTTCTCGTCAGACGCCTTAATTGACAGACCAGGGCTAAATCTGTTTGAAAGTAGAACTATTTCTTTTGATGTGCCATTTGAAATATAAGGGTATTATATTGTTTTAAATGTATGCACTCTATCCCCATAATTGACAAACTTTTCTGGACTGAGCTGCTAATTACAAAAATTATATTTCAAGCAAAACAAATGGTCGTTTGCAGTAGGTAGGTTTCGAGCCTATGCCGATAGAGAATCTGATTTCTAGTCAGACGCCTTAACCGACACACCAAAGCTAAATCTGTTTGAAAGTAGAACTACTTCTGGTGATGTGCCATTTGAAATATAAGGGCATTATATTGTTTTAAATTTATGCACTCAATCGCCATAATTGACAAAATTTTCTGGGCTGAGCTGCTAATTAAAAAAATTATATTTCAAGCAAAACAATGGTGGTTTGCAGCAGGTAGGTTTCGAACCTGGGATAAGCTGCTATTTACGAAAATTATATTTCAAGCAAAACAATCTGTTTGAAAGTCGAACTATTTCTCGTGATGTGCCATGCGTTGAAATATAAGGCCATTTTATTGTTTTAAATTTATGTAGTCAATCCCCATATTTGAGAAAAGTTTCTGGGCTGAGCTGTTAATTAAAAAATATATATTTCAAGCAAAACAATTGCCGTTTGCAGTAGGTAGGTTTCGAACATACGCTGCCATAGAGAATCTGATTTCTAGTCAGACGCCTTAACCGACAGACCAGGGTTAAATCTGTTTGAAAGTAGAACTACTTCTGGTGATGTGCCATTTGAAATATAAGGGCATTATATTGTTTTAAATTTATGCACTCAATCCCCATAATTGACAAAATTTTCTTGGCTGAGCTGCTAATTAAAAAAATTATATTTCAAGCAAAACAATTTTCGTTTGCAGTAGGTAGGTTTCGAACCTACGCTGCCAGGGAGAATCTGATTTCTAGTCAGACGCCTTAATCGACAGACCAGGACTAAATCTGTTTGAAAGTGGAACTATTTCTGGTGATGTGCATTTTGAAATATAATGGCATTATATTGTTTTAAGTGTATGCACTCAATCCCCATAATTGACAAAATTTTCTGGACTGAGCTGTTAATTATAAAAATTATATTTCAAGCAAAACAAATGGCCGTTTGCAGTAGGTAGGTTTCGAACCTACGCTGCCATGGAGAATCTGATTTCTAGTCAGACGCCTTAATCGACAGACCAGGACTAAATCTGTTTGAAAGTGGAACCTATTTCTGGTGATGTGCAATTTGAAATATAATGGCATTATATTGTTTTAAGTGTATGCACTCAATCCCCATAATTGACAAAATTTTCTGGACTGAGCTGTTAATTATAAAAATTATATTTCAAGCAAAACAATGGCCGTCTGCAGGAGGTAGGTTTCGAACATACGCTGCCATGGAGAATCTGATTTCTAGTCAGACGCCTTAATCGACTGACCAGGACTAAATCTGTTTGAAAGTGGAAATATTTCTGGTGATGTCCAATTTGAAATATAATGGCATTTTATTGTTTTAAATGTATGCACTCAATCCCCATAATTGACAAAATTTTCTGGACTGAGCTGCTAATTATAAAAATTATATTTCAAGCAAAACAAATGGCCGTTTGCAGTAGGTAGGTTTCGAACCTACGCTGCCATGGAGAATCTGATTTCTCGTCAGACGCCTTAATTGACAGACCAGGGCTAAATCTGTTTGAAAGTAGAACTATTTCTTTTGATGTGCCATTTGAAATATAAGGGTATTATATTGTTTTAAATGTATGCACTCTATCCCCATAATTGACAAACTTTTCTGGACTGAGCTGCTAATTACAAAAATTATATTTCAAGCAAAACAAATGGTCGTTTGCAGTAGGTAGGTTTCGAGCCTATGCCGATAGAGAATCTGATTTCTAGTCAGACGCCTTAACCGACACACCAAAGCTAAATCTGTTTGAAAGTAGAACTACTTCTGGTGATGTGCCATTTGAAATATAAGGGCATTATATTGTTTTAAATTTATGCACTCAATCGCCATAATTGACAAAATTTTCTGGGCTGAGCTGCTAATTAAAAAAATTATATTTGAAGCAAAACAATGGTGGTTTGCAGCAGGTAGGTTTCGAACCTGGGATAAGCTGCTATTTACGAAAATTATATTTCAAGCAAAACAATGGTCGTTTGCAGTAGCGAACCTATGCTGATAGAGAATCTGATTTCTAGTCAGACGCCTTAACCGACAGACCAAGGCTAAATCTGTTTGAAAGTCGAACTATTTCTGGTGATGTGCCATGCGTTGAAATATTAGGCCATTATATTTCTTTTAATTTATGTAGTCAATCCCCATATTTGCGAAAAGTTTCTGGGCTTAGCTGTTAATTAAAAAATATATATTTCAAGCAAAATAATGGCCGTTTGCAGTAGGTAGGTTTCGAACTTACGCTGCCATAGAGAATCTGAATTCTATTCAGACGCCTTAACCGACACACCAGGGCTAAATCTGTATGAAAGTAGAACTATTTCTGGTGATGTGCTATTTGAAATATAAGGGCATTATATTGTTTTAATTTTATGCACTCAGTCCCCATAATTGACAAAATTTTCTTGGCTGAGCTGCTAATTACCAAAAATTATATTTCAAGCAAAACAATGATCGTTTGCAGCAGGTAGATTTCGAACAAACACTGTCACAGAGAATCTGATTTCTAGTCAGACGCCTTAACCGACAGACCAGGGCTAAATCTGTTTGAAAGTCGAACTATTTCTGGTGATGTGCCATGCGTTGAAATAAAATTCCATTATATTTTTTTTAATTTATGTAGTCAATCCCCATATTTGCGAAAAGTTTCTGGGCATAGCTGTTAATTAAAAAATATATATTTCAAGCAAAATAATGGCCGTTTGCAGTAGGTAGGTTTCGAACTTACGCTGCCATAGCGAATCTGATTTCTAGTCAGACGAGTTAACCGAGAGACCAGGGCTAAATCTGTTTGAAAGTCGAACTATTTCCGGTGAAGTGCCATTTGAAATATAAGGGCATTTTATTGTTTTAAATTTATGAACTCAATCCCCATAATTGACAAAATTTTCTAGGATAAGCTGCTATTTACGAAAATTATATTTCAAGCAAAACAATGGTCGTTTGCAGTAGCGAACCTATGCTGATAGAGAATCTGATTTCTAGTCAGACGCCTTAACCGACAGACCAAGGCTAAATCTGTTTGAAAGTCGAACTATTTCTGGTGATGTGCCATGCGTTGAAATATAAGGCCATTTTATTGTTTTAAATTTATGTAGTCAATCCCCATATTTCAGAAAAGTTTCTGGGCTGAGCTGTTAATTAAAAAATATATATTTCAAGCAAAACAATTGCCGTTTGCAGTAGGTAGGTTTCGAACATACGCTGCCATAGAGAATCTGATTTCTAGTCAGACGCCTTAACCGACAGACCAGGGTTAAATCTGTTTGAAAGTAGAACTACTTCTGGTGATGTGCCATTTGAAATATAAGGGCATTATATTGTTTTAAATTTATGCACTCAATCCCCATAATTGACAAAATTTTCTTGGCTGAGCTGCTAATTACAAAAATTATATTTCAAGCAAAACAATGGTCGTTTGCAGCAGGTAGATTCCGAACCTACGCTGCCAAGGAGAATCTGATTTCTAGTCAGACGCCTTAACCGACAGGCCAGGGCTAAATCTGTTTGAAAGTCGAACTATTTCTGGTGATGTGCCATGCGTTGAAATATAACGCCATTATATGTTTATAAATTTATGTACTCAATCCCCATATTTGAGAAAAATTTCTGGTTTGAGCTTTTAATTAAAAAATATATATTTCAAGCAAAACAATTTTCGTTTGAAGTAGGTAGATTTCGAATCTACGCTGCCATTTAGAATCTGAATTCTATTCAGACGCCTTAACCGACAGACCAGGGCTAAATCTGTTTGAAAGTAGAACTATTTCCGATGATGTGCCATTTGAAATACAAGGGCATTATATTGTTTTAAATTTATGCACTCAATCCCCATAATTGACCAAATTTTCTGGGCTGAGCTGCTAATTACAAAAATTATATTTCAAGCAAAACAATGGTGGTTTGCAGCAGGTAGGTTTCGAACATACGCTGCCATGGAGAATCTGATTTCTAGTCAGATGCCTTAGCCGACAGACCAGGGCTAAATCTGTTTGAAAGTAGAACTATTTCTGGTGATGTGCCATGCGTTGAAATATAAGGAAATTATATTTTTTTTAATTTATGTAGTCAATCCCCGTATTTGCTAAAAGTTTCTGGGCTTAGCTGTTAATTAAAAAATATATATTTCAAGCAAAACAATGATCGTTTGCAGCAGGTAGATTTCGAACCTACACTGCCACAGAGAATCTGATTTCTAGTCAGACGCCTTAACCGACAGACCAGGGCTAAATCTGTTTGAAAGTCGAACTATTTCTGGTGATGTGCCATGCGTTGAAATATAAGGAAATTATATTTTTTTTAATTTATGTAGTCAATCCCCATATTTGCGAAAAGTTTCTGGGCTTAGCTGTTAATTAAAAAATACATATTTCAAGCAAAACAATGGCCGTTTGCACTAGGTAGGTTTCGAACTTACGCTGCCATAGAGAATCTGATTTCTAGTCAGACGCCTTAACTGAGAGACCAGGGGTAAATCTGTTTGAAAGTAGAACTATTTCCGATGATGTGCCATTTGAAATACAAGGGCATTATATTGTTTTAAATTTATGCACTCAATCCCCATAATTGACCAAATTTTCTGGGCTGAGCTGCTAATTACAAAAATTATATTTCAAGCAAAACAATGGTGGTTTGCCGCAGGTAGGTTTCGAACATACGCTGCCATGGAGAATCTGATTTCTAGTCAGATGCCTTAGCCGACAGACCAGGGCTAAATCTGTTTGAAAGTAGAACTATTTCTGGTGATGTGCCATTTGAAATATAAGGGCATTACATTCTTATAAATTTATGCACTCAATCCCCATAACTGACAATATTTTCTTGGCTGAGCTGCTAATTACAAAAATTATATTTCAAGCAAAACAATGGTGGTTTGCAGCAGGTAGGTTTCGAACATACGCTGCCATGGAGAATCTGATTTCTAGTCAGACGCCTTAACCGACAAACCAGGGCTAAATCTGTTTGAAAGTAGAACTATTTCCTGTGATGCGCCATTTGAAATATAAGGGCATTATATTGTTTTAAATTTATGAACTCAATCCCCATAATTGACAAAATTTTCTGGGATAAGCTGCTACTTACGAAAATTATATTTCAAGCAAAACAATGGTCGTTTGCAGTAGCGAAACTATGCTGATAGAGAATCTGATTTCTAGTCAGACGCCTTAACCGACAGACCAAGGCTAAATCTGTTTGAAAGTCGAACTATTTCTGGTGATGTGCCATGCGTTGAAATATAAGGCCATTATATTGTTTTAAATTTATGTAATCAATCCCCATATTTGAGAAAAGTTTCTGAGCTGAGCTGTTAATAAAAAAACATACATTTCAAGCATAACAATGGCCGTTTGCAGTAGGTAGGTTTCGAACATTCGCTGCCATAGAGAATCTGATTTCTAGTCAGACGTCTTAACCGACCGACCAAAGCTAAATCTGAAAGTCGAACTATTTCTGGTGATGTGCCATGCGTTGAAATATAACGCCATTATATGTTTATAAATTTATGTACTCAATCCCCATATTTGAGAAAAATTTCTGGGCTGAGCTTTTAATTAAAAAATATATATTTCAAGCAAAACAATTTTCTTTTGAAGTAGGTAGATTTCGAACCTACGCTGCCATTTAGAATCTGATTTCTAGTCAGATGCCTTAATTGACAGACCAGGACTAAATCTGTTTGAAAGTGGAACTATTTCTGGTGATGTGCAATTTGAAATATAATGGCATTATATTGTTTTAAATGTATGCACTCAATCCCCATAATTGACAAAATTTTCTTGGCTGAGCTGCTAATTACAAAAATTATATTTCAAGCAAAACAAATAGTCGTTTGCAGCAGGTAGGTTTTGAACCTACGCTGCCATGGAGAATCTGATTTCTAGTCAGTTGCCTTAAGCGATAGACCAGGACTAAATCTGTTTGAAAGTGGAACGATTTCCGGTGATGTGCCATTTGAAATATAAGGGCATTATATTGTTTTAAATTTATGAACTCAATCCCCATAATTGACAAAATTTTCTTGGCTGAGCTGCTAATTACAAAAATTATATTTCAAGCAAAACAATGGTCGTTTGCAGCAGGTAGGTTTCGAACCTACGCTGCCACAGAGAATCTGATTTCTAGTCAGACGCCTTAACCGACAGACCAGGGCTAAATCTGTTTGAAAGTAGAACTATTTCCGGTGATGTGCCATTTGAAATATAAGGGCATTATATTGTTTTAAATTTATGAACTCAATCATCATAATTTACAAAATTTTCTGGGATAAGCTGCTATTTACGAAAATTATATTTCAAGCAAAACAATAGTCGTTTGCAGTAGCGAACCTATGCTGACAGAGAATCTGATTTCTAGTCAGACGCCTTAACCGACAGACAAAGGCTAAATCTGTTTGAAAGTCGAACTATTTCTGGTGATGTGCCATGCGTTTAAATATAAGGCAATTATATTTTTTTAAATTTATGTAGTCAATCCCCATATTTGAGAAAAGTTTCTGGGCTGAGCTGTTAATTAAAAAATATATATTTCAAGCAAAACAATGGCCGTTTGCAGTAGGTAGGTTTCGAACATACGCTGCCATAGAGAATCTGATTTCTAGTCAGACGCCTTAACCGACAGACCAGGGCTAAATCTGTTTGAAAGTAGAACTATTTCCGGTGATGTGCCATTTGAAATATAATGGCATTATATTGTTTTAAATTTATGAACTCAATCCCCATAATTGACAAAATTTTCTGGGATAAGCTGCTATTTACGAAAATTATATTTCAAGCAAAACAATGGTCCTTTGCAGTAGCGAACCTATGCCGATGGAGAATCTGATTTCTAGTCAGACGCCTTAACCGAGAGACCAAGGCTAAATCTGTTTGAAAGTCGAACTATTTCTGGTGATGTGCCATGCGTTGAAATATAAGGCCATTATATTGTTTTAAATTTATGTAATCAATCCCCATATTTGAGAAAAGTTTCTGAGCTGAGCTGTTAATTAAAAAATATATATTTCAAGCAAAACAATGGCCGTTTGCAGTAGGTAGGTTTCGAACATACGCTGCCATAGAGAATCTGATTTCTAGTCAGACGCCTTAACCGACAGACCAGGGCTAAATCTGTTTGAAAGTAGAACTATTTCCGGTGATGTGCCATTTGAAATATAATGGCATTATATTGTTTTAAATTTATGAACTCAATCCCCATAATTGACAAAATTTTCTGGGATAAGCTGCTATTTACGAAAATTATATTTCAAGCAAAACAATAGTCGTTTGCAGTAGCGAACCTATGCTGACAGAGAATCTGATTTCTAGTCAGACGCCTAAACCGACAGACCAAGGCTAAATCTGTTTGAAAGTCGAACTATTTCTGGTGATGTGCCATGCGTTTAAATATAAGGCAATTATATTGTTTTAAATTTATGTAGTCAATCGCCATATTTGAGAAAAGTTTCTGGACTGAGCTACTAATTACAAAAATTATATATCAAGCAAAACAAATGGTCGTTTGCAGCAGATAGGTTTCGAACCTACGCTGCCATGGAGAATCTGATTTCTAGTCAGACGCCTTAATTGACAGACCAGGGCTAAATCTGTTTGAAAGTAGAACTATTTCTTTTGATGTGCCATTTGAAATATAAGAGCATTATATTGTTTTAAATGTATGCACTCAATCCCCATAATTTACAAAATTTTCTGGACTGAGCTGCTAATTACAAAAATTATATTTCAAGCAAAACAAATGGTCGTTTGCAGCAGATAGGTTTCGAACCTACGCTGCCATGGAGAATCTGATTTCTAGTCAGACGCCTTAACCCACAGACCAGGGCTAAATCTGTTTGAAAGTAGAACTATTTCTTTTGATGTGCAATTTGAAATATAATGGCATTATATTGTTTTAAATGTATGCACTCAATCCCCATAAATGACAAAATTTTCTGGGCTGAGCTGCTAATTACAAAAATTATATTTCAAGCAAAACAAATGGTCGTTTGCAGTAGATAGGTTTCGAACCTATGCTGATAGAGAATCTGAATTCTAGTCAGACGCCTTAACCGATACACCAAAGCTAAATTTGTTTGAAAGTCGAACTATTTCTGGTGATGTGCCATGCGTTGAAATATAACGCCATAATATGTTTATAAAATTATGTACTCAATCCCCATATTTGAGAAAAATTTCTGGGCTGAGCTTGTAATTAAAAAATATATATTTCAAGCAAAACAATTTTCGTTTGCAGTATATAGGTTTCGAACCTACGCTGCCATGGAGAATCTGATTTCTAGTCAGACGCCTTAATCGACAGACCAGGACTAAATCTGTTTGAAAGTGGAACTATTTCTGGTGATGTGCAATTTGAAATATAATGGCATTATATTGTTTTAAGTGTATGCACTCAATCCCCATAATTGACAAAATTTTCTGGACTGAGCTGCTAATTATAAAAATTATATTTCAAGCAAAACAATTTTCGTTTGCAGTAGGTAGGTTTCGAACCTACGCTGCCATGGAGAATCTGATTTCTAGTCAGACGCCTTAATCGACAGACCAGGACTAAATCTGTTTGAAAGTGGAACTATTTCTGGTGATGTGCAATTTGAAATATAATGGCATTATATTGTTTTAAGTGTATGCACTCAATCCCCATAATTGACAAAATTTTCTGGACTGAGCTGTTAATTATAAAAATTATATTTCAAGCAAAACAAATGGCCGTTTGCAGTAGGTAGGTTTCGAACCTACGCTGCCATGGAGAATCTGATTTCTAGTCAGACGCCTTAATCGACAGACCAGGACTAAATCTGTTTGAAAGTGGAACTATTTCTGGTGATGTGCAATTTGAAATATAAGGGCATTATATTGTTTTAAATTTATGCACTCAATCCCCATAATTGACAAAATTTTCTGGGCTGAGCTGCTAATTACAAAAATTATATTTCAAGCAAAACAATGGTGGTTTGCAGCAGGTAGGTTTCGAACCTACGCTGCCATAGAGAATCTGATTTCTAGTCAGACGCCTTAAAAGACCGACCAAAGCTAAATATGTTTGAAAGTCGAACTATTTCTGGTGATGTGCCATGCGTTGAAATATAACGCCATTATATGTTTATAAATTTATGTACTCAATCCCCATATTTGAGAAAAATTTCTGGGCTGAGCTTTTAATTAAAAAATATATATTTCAAGCAAAACAATTTTCGTTTGCAGTAGGTAGGTTTCGAACCTACGCAGCCATTTAGAATCTGATTTCTAGTCAGACGCCTTAATCGACAGACCAGGACTAAATCTGTTTGAAAGTGGAACTATTTCTGGTGATGTGCAATTTGAAATATAATGGCATTATATTGCTTTAAATGTATGCACTCAATCCCCATAATTTACAAAATTTTCTGGACTGAGCTGCTAATTACAAAAATTATATTTCAAGCAAAACAAATGGTCGTTTGCAGCAGATAGGTTTCGAACCTACGCTGAAATGGAGAACCTGATTTCTACTTAGACGCCTTAACCGACAAACCAGGGCTAAATCTGTTTGAAAGTAGAACTATTTCTGGTGATGTGCAATTTGAAATATAATGGCATTATATCGTTTTAAGTGTATGCACTCAATCCCCATAATTGACAAAATTTTCTGGACTGAGCTGCTAATTACAAAAATTATATTTCAAGCAAAACAAATGGTCGTTTGCAGCAGATAGGTTTCGAACCTACGCTGCCATGGAGAATCTGATTTCTAGTCAGACGCCTTAACCCACAGACCAGGGCTAAATCTGTTTGAAAGTAGAACTATTTCTTTTGATGTGCAATTTGAAATATAATGGCATTATATTGTTTTAAATGTATGCACTCAATCCCCATAAATGACAAAATTTTCTGGGCTGAGCTGCTAATTACAAAAATTATATTTCAAGCAAAACAAATGGTCGTTTGCAGTAGGTAGGTTTCGAACCTATGCTGATAGAGAATCTGAATTCTAGTCAGACGCCTTAACCGATACACCAAAGCTAAATCTGTTTGAAAGTCGAACTATTTCTGGTGATGTGCCATGCGTTGAAATATAACGCCATAATATGTTTATAAAATTATGTACTCAATCCCCATATTTGAGAAAAATTTCTGGGCTGAGCTTGTAATTAAAAAATATATATTTCAAGCAAAACAATTTTCGTTTGCAGTATATAGGTTTCGAACCTACGCTGCCATGGAGAATCTGATTTCTAGTCAGACGCCTTAATCGACAGACCAGGACTAAATCTGTTTGAAAGTGGAACTATTTCTGGTGATGTGCAATTTGAAATATAATGGCATTATATTGTTTTAAGTGTATGCACTCAATCCCCATAATTGACAAAATTTTCTGGACTGAGCTGCTAATTATAAAAATTATATTTCAAGCAAAACAATTTTCGTTTGCAGTAGGTAGGTTTCGAACCTACGCTGCCATGGAGAATCTGATTTCTAGTCAGACGCCTTAATCGACAGACCAGGACTAAATCTGTTTGAAAGTGGAACTATTTCTGGTGATGTGCAATTTGAAATATAATGGCATTATATTGTTTTAAGTGTATGCACTCAATCCCCATAATTGACAAAATTTTCTGGACTGAGCTGTTAATTATAAAAATTATATTTCAAGCAAAACAAATGGCCGTTTGCAGTAGGTAGGTTTCGAACCTACGCTGCCATGGAGAATCTGATTTCTAGTCAGACGCCTTAATCGACAGACCAGGACTAAATCTGTTTGAAAGTGGAACTATTTCTGGTGATGTGCAATTTGAAATATAAGGGCATTATATTGTTTTAAATTTATGCACTCAATCCCCATAATTGACAAAATTTTCTGGGCTGAGCTGCTAATTACAAAAATTATATTTCAAGCAAAACAATGGTGGTTTGCAGCAGGTAGGTTTCGAACCTACGCTGCCATAGAGAATCTGATTTCTAGTCAGACGCCTTAAAAGACCGACCAAAGCTAAATATGTTTGAAAGTCGAACTATTTCTGGTGATGTGCCATGCGTTGAAATATAACGCCATTATATGTTTATAAATTTATGTACTCAATCCCCATATTTGAGAAAAATTTCTGGGCTGAGCTTTTAATTAAAAAATATATATTTCAAGCAAAACAATTTTCGTTTGCAGTAGGTAGGTTTCGAACCTACGCAGCCATTTAGAATCTGATTTCTAGTCAGACGCCTTAATCGACAGACCAGGACTAAATCTGTTTGAAAGTGGAACTATTTCTGGTGATGTGCAATTTGAAATATAATGGCATTATATTGCTTTAAATGTATGCACTCAATCCCCATAATTTACAAAATTTTCTGGACTGAGCTGCTAATTACAAAAATTATATTTCAAGCAAAACAAATGGTCGTTTGCAGCAGATAGGTTTCGAACCTACGCTGCCATGGAGAATCTGATTTCTACTTAGACGCCTTAACCGACAAACCAGGGCTAAATCTGTTTGAAAGTAGAACTATTTCTGGTGATGTGCAATTTGAAATATAATGGCATTATATTGTTTTAAGTGTATGCACTCAATCCCCATAATTGACAAAATTTTCTGGACTGAGCTGCTAATTATAAAAATTATATTTCAAGCAAAACAATTTTCGTTTGTAGTAGGTAGGTTTCGAACCTACGCTGCCATGGAGAATCTGATTTCTAGTCAGACGCCTTAATCGACAGACCAGGACTAAATCTGTTTGAAAGTGGAACTATTTCTGGTGATGTGCAATTTGAAATATAATGGCATTATATTGTTTTAAGTGTATGCACTCAATCCCCATAATTGACAAAATTTTCTGGACTGAGCTGTTAATTATAAAAATTATATTTCAAGCAAAACAAATGGCCGTTTGCAGTAGGTAGGTTTCGAACCTACGCTGCCATGGAGAATCTGATTTCTAGTCAGACGCCTTAATCGACAGACCAGGACTAAATCTGTTTGAAAGTGGAACTATTTCTGGTGATGTGCAATTTGAAATATAAGGGCATTATATTGTTTTAAATTTATGCACTCAATCCCCATAATTGACAAAATTTTCTGGGCTGAGCTGCTAACTACAAAAATTATATTTCAAGCAAAACAATGGTGGTTTGCAGCAGGTAGGTTTCGAACCTACGCTGCCATAGAGAATCTGATTTCTAGTCAGACGCCTTAAAAGACCGACCAAAGCTAAATATGTTTGAAAGTCGAACTATTTCTGGTGATGTGCCATGCGTTGAAATATAACGCCATTATATGTTTATAAATTAATGTACTCAATCCCCATATTTGAGAAAAATTTCTGGGCTGAGCTTTTAATTAAAAAATATATATTTCAAGCAAAACAATTTTCGTTTGCAGTAGGTAGGTTTCGAACCTACGCAGCCATTTAGAATCTGATTTCTAGTCAGACGCCTTAATCGACAGACCAGGACTAAATCTGTTTGAAAGTGGAACTATTTCTGGTGATGTGCAATTTGAAATATAATGGCATTATATTGTTTTAAATGTATGCACTCAATCCCCATAATTTACAAAATTTTCTGGACTGAGCTGCTAATTTCAAAAATTATATTTCAAGCAAAACAAATGGTCGTTTGCAGCAGATAGGTTTCGAACCTACGCTGCCATGGAGAATCTGATTTCTAGTCAGACGCCTTAAGCGATAGACCAGGACTAAATCTGTTTGAAAGTGGAACTATTTCCGGTGATGTGACATTTGAAATATAAGGGCATTATATTGTTTTAAATTTATGAACTCAATCCCCATAATTGACAAAATTTTCTTGGCTGAGCTGCTAATTACAAAAATTATATTTCACGCAAAACAAATGGCCGTCTGCAGTAGGTAGGTTTCGAACTTACGCTGCCATGGAGAATCTGATTTCTAGTCAGACGCCTTAAGCGATAGACCAGGACTAAATCTGTTTGAAAGTGGAACTATTTCTGGTGATGTGCAATTTGAAATATAATGGCATTATATTGTTTTAAATTTATGCACTCAATCCCCATAATTGACAAAATTTTCTGGGCTGAGCTGCTAATTACAAAAATTATATTTCAAGCAAAACAAATGGCCGTTTGCAGTAGGTAGGTTTCGAACCTACGCTGCCATGGAGAATCTGATTTCTAGTCAGACGCCTTAATCGATAGACCAGGACTAAATCTGTTTGAAAGTGGAACTATTTCTGGTGATGTGCAATTTGAAATATAATGGCATTATATTGTTTTAAATTTATGCACTCAATCCCCATAATTCACAAAATTTTCTGGGATAAGCTGCAATTTACGAAAATTATATTTCAAGCAAAACAATGGTCGTTTGCAGCAGGTAGGTTTCGAAACTATGCTGCAATAGAGAATCTGATTTCTATTCAGACGGCTTAATCGACAGACCAGGGCTAAATCTGTTTGAAAGTTGAACTATTTCTGGTGATGTGCCATTTGAAATATAAGGGCATTATATTATTTTAAGTTTATGAACTCAATCCCCATAATTGACAAAATTTTATGGGATAAGCTGCTATTTACGAAAATTATATTTCACGCAAAACAATGGTCGTTTGCTGTACGTAGGTTTCGAAAATATGCTGATAGAGAATCTGATTTCTAGTCAGACGCCTTAACCGACAGACCAGGGCTAAATCTGTTTGAAAGTAGAACTATTTCTGGTGATGTGCCATTTGAAATATAAGGGCATTTTGTTGTTATAAATTTATGCACTCAATCCCCATAATTGACTAAATTTTTTGGGCTGAGCTGCTAATTACAAAAATTATATTTCAAGTAAAACAAATTTTCGTTTTCAGTAGGTAGGTTTCGAATCTACCCTGCCATGGAGAATCTGATTTCTAGTCAGACGCCTTAATCGATAGACCAGGACTAAATCTGTTTGAAAGTGGAACTATTTCTGGTGATGTGCAATTTGAAATATAATGGCATTATATTGTTTTAAATTTATGCACTCAATCCCCATAATTCACAAAATTTTCTGGGATAAGCTGCAATTTACGAAAATTATATTTCAAGCAAAACAATGGTCGTTTGTAGCAGGTAGGTTTCGAAACTATGCTGCAATAGAGAATCTGATTTCTATTCAGACGGCTTAATCGACAGACCAGGGCTAAATCTGTTTGAAAGTTGAACTATTTCTGGTGATGTGCCATTTGAAATATAAGGGCATTATATTATTTTAAGTTTATGAACTCAATCCCCATAATTGACAAAATTTTATGGGATAAGCTGCTATTTACGAAAATTATATTTCACGCAAAACAATGGTCGTTTGCTGTACGTAGGTTTCGAACCTATGCTGATAGAGAATCTGATTTCTAGTCAGACGCCTTAACCGACAGACCAAGGATAAATCTGTTTGAAAGTAGAACTATTTCTGGTGATGTGCCATTTGAAATATAAGGGCATTATATTGTTTTAAATGTATGCACTCAATCCCCATAAGTGACAAAATTTCAAGCAAAACAAATATTCGTTTGCAGTAGGTAGGTTATATTTCAAGCAAAACAATTTCCGCTTGCAGTAGGTAGGTTTCTAACCTACGCTGCCATCGAGAATCTGATTTCTAGTCAGACGCCTTAACCGACAGACCAAGGCTAAATCTGTTTGAAAGTCGAACTATTTCTTGTAATGTGCCATGCGTTGAAATATAAGGCCATTATATTTTTATAAATTTATTTATTCAATCCACATATTTGAGAAAAATTTCGGGCTGAGCTGTTAATTAAAAAATATATATTTCAAGCAAAACAATGGTCGTTTGCAGTAGGTAGGTTTCGAACCTACGCTGCCATGGGGAATCTGATTTCTAGTCAGACGCCTTAACGGACAGACCAAGGCCAAATCTGTTTGAAAGTAGAACTATTTATGGTGATGCGCCATTTGAAATATAAGGCCATTATATTTTTATAAATTTATGTATTCAATCCCCATATTTAAGAAAAATTTCTTGACTGAGCTGTTAATTAAAAAATATGTATTTCAAGCAAAACAATATTCGTTTGCAGTAGGTAGGTTTCGAACCTACGCTGCCATGGAGAATCTGATTTCTAGTCAGACGCCTTAACGGACAGACCAAGGCCAAATCTATTTGAAAGTAGAACTATTTATGGTGATGCGCCATTTGAAATATTTTTATATATTTTTATATTATAATTTTATAAATTTATGTATTCAATCCCCATATTTGAGAAAAATTTCTGGGCTGAGCTGTTAATTAAAAAATATATATTTTAAGCAAAACAATGGCCGTTTGCAATAGGTAGGTTTCAAACCTACGCTGCCATAGAGAATCTGATTTCTAGTCAGACGCCTTAATCGACAGACCAAATCTAAATCTGTTTTAATGTCGAACTATTTCTGGTGATGTGCCATGCGTTGAAATATAAGGCCAATTTATTTTAATAAATTTATGTATTCAATCCCCATATTTTAGAAAAATTTCTGGGCTGAGCTGTTAATTAAAAAATACATATTTCAAGCAAAACAATTTCCGCCTGCAGTAGGTAGGTTTCGAACCTACTCTGCCATGGAGAATCTGATTTCTAGTCAGACGCCTTAATCGACAGACCAAATCTAAATCTGTTTGAAAGTCGAACTATTTCTGGTGATGTGCCATGCGTTGAAATATAAGGCCATTATATTTTTATAAATTTATGTACTCAATCACCATATCTGAGAAAAATTTCTTGGCAGAGCTGTTAATTAAAAAAATATATATTTCAAGCAAAACAATTTCCGTTTGCAGTAGGTAGGTTTCGAACCTACGCTGCCATGGAGAATCTGATTTTTAGTCAGACGCCTTAACCGACAGGCCAAGGCTAAATCTGTTTGGAGGTCGAACTATTTCTGGTGATGTGCCATGCGTTGAAATATAAGGCCATTATATTTTTATAAATTTATGTATTCAATCCATATATTTGAGAAAAATTTCGGGGCTGAGCTGTTAATTAAAAAATATAAATTTAATCGACAGACCAAATCTAAATCTATTTGAAAGACGATCTATTTCTGGTGATGTGCCATGCGTTGAAATATAAGGCCATTACATTTTTATAAATTTATGTATCCAATCCACATATTTGAGAAAAATTTCGGGGCTGAGCTGTTAATTAAAAAATATATATTTCAAGCAAAACAATGGGCGTTTGCAGTAGGTAGGTTTCGAAACTACGCTGCCATGGAGAATCTGATTTCTACTCAGACGCCTTAACGGACAGACCAAGGCCAAATCTGTTTGAAAGTAGAACTATCTATGGTGATGCGCCATTTGAAATATAAGGCCATTATATTTTTATAAATTTATGTATTCCATCCCCATATTTGAGAAAAATTTCTGGGCTGAGCTCTTAATTAAAAAATATATATTTCAAGCAAAACAATGGCCGTTTGCAGTAGATAGGTTTCGAACCTACGCTGCCATAGAGAATCTGATTTCTAGTCAGACGCCTTAATCGACAGACCAAGGCTAAATCTGTTTAAATGTCGAACTACTTCTGGTGATGTGCCATGCGTTGAAATATAAGGCCAATTTATTTTAATAAATTTATGTACTCAATCCCCATATTTTAGAAAAATTTCTGGGCTGAGCTGTTAATTAAAAAATATATATTTCAAGCAAAAGAATGGCCGTTTGTAGTAGGTAGGTTTCGAACCTACACTGCCATTGTGAATCTGATTTCCAGACAGACGCCTTAACCGACAGACCAGGGCTAAATCTGTTTGAAAGTTAAACTATTTCTTGTGATGTGCCATTTGAAATACAAGGGCATTATATTGTTATAAATGTATGCACCCAATCCCCATAATTACCAAAATTTGCTTGGCTGAGCTGCTAATTACAAAAATTATATTTCAAGCAAAACTATGGTCGTTTGCAGCAGGTAGGTTTCGAACCTACTCTGCCATGGAGAATCTGATTTCTAGTCAGACGCCTTAACTGACAGACCAGGGCTAAATCTGTTTGAAAGTAGGACTATTTCTGGTGATGTGCCATTTGAAATATAAGGGCATTGCATTGTTATATATTTATGCACTCAATCCCCATATTTGAGAAAAATTTTGGGGCTGAGCTCTTAATTAAAAAATATATATTTCAAGCAAAACAATGGCCGTTTGCAGTAGGTAGATTTCGAACCTACGCTGCCATAGAGAATCTGATTTATAGTCAGACGCCTTAATCGACAGACCATGGCTAAATCTGTTTGAAAGTCGAACAATTTGTGGTGATGTGCCATTTGAAATATAAGGGCATTATATTATTTTACATTTATGAACTCAATCCATATTATTGACAAAATTTTCTGCGCTAAGCTTCTATTTACAAAAATTATATTTCAAGCAAAATAATGGTCGTTTGCAGTAGGAAGGTTTCGAACCTTCGCTGCCATGGAGAATCTGATTTCTAGTCAGACGCCTTAATCGACAGACCAAATCTAAATCTATTTGAAAGACGATCTATTTCTGGTGATGTGCCATGCGTTGAAATATAAGGCCATTACATTTTTATAAATTTATGTATCCAATCCACATATTTGAGAAAAATTTCGGGGCTGAGCTGTTAATTAAAAAATATATATTTCAAGCAAAACAATGGGCGTTTGCAGTAGGTAGGTTTCGAAACTACGCTGCCATGGAGAATCTGATTTCTACTCAGACGCCTTAACGGACAGACCAAGGCCAAATCTGTTTGAAAGTAGAACTATCTATGGTGATGCGCCATTTGAAATATAAGGCCATTATATTTTTATAAATTTATGTATTCCATCCCCATATTTGAGAAAAATTTCTGGGCTGAGCTCTTAATTAAAAAATATATATTTCAAGCAAAACAATGGCCGTTTGCAGTAGATAGGTTTCGAACCTACGCTGCCATAGAGAATCTGATTTCTAGTCAGACGCCTTAATCGACAGACCAAGGCTAAATCTGTTTAAATGTCGAACTACTTCCGGTGATGTGCCATGCGTTGAAATATAAGGCCAATTTATTTTAATAAATTTATGTACTCAATCCCCATATTTTAGAAAAATTTCTGGGCTGAGCTGTTAATTAAAAAATACATATTTCAAGCAAAGCAATTTCCGCCTGCAGTAGGTAGGTTTCGAACCTACACTGCCATTGTGAATCTGATTTCCAGACAGACGCCTTAACCGACAGACCAGGGCTAAATCTGTTTGAAAGTTAAACTATTTCTTGTGATGTGCCATTTGAAATACAAGGGCATTATATTGTTATAAATGTATGCACCCAATCCCCATAATTACCAAAATTTGCTTGGCTGAGCTGCTAATTACAAAAATTATATTTCAAGCAAAACTATGGTCGTTTGCAGCAGGTAGGTTTCGAACCTACTCTGCCATGGAGAATCTGATTTCTAGTCAGACGCCTTAACTGACAGACCAGGGCTAAATCTGTTTGAAAGTAGGACTATTTCTGGTGATGTGCCATTTGAAATATAAGGGCATTGCATTGTTATATATTTATGCACTCAATCCCCATAATTGACAAAATTTTCTTGACTGAGCTGCTAATTAAAAAATATATATTTCAAGCAAAACAATGGTCGTTTGCAGCAGGTAGGTTTCGAATCTACGCTGCCTAGAGAATCTGATTTCTAGTCAGACGCCTTAACCGATGGACCAGGGCTAAATCTGTTTAAAAGTAGAACTATTTCGGGTGATGTGTCATTCGAAATATAAGGGCATTATATTGTTTTAAATTTATGAACTCAATCCATATAATTGACAAAATTTTCTGGGCTAAGCTTCTATTTACAAAAATTACATTTCAAACAAAACAAATGGTCGTTTGCAGTAGGTAGGTTTCGATCCTATGCTGATAGAGAATCTGATTTCTAGTGAGACGCCTTAACCGACAGACCAAGGCTAAATCTGTTTAAGAGTCGAACTATTTCTGGTGATGTGCCAATGCGTTGAAATATAAGTATATTCTATTTTTATAAATTTATGTACTCAATCACCATATTTGAGAAAAATTTCTGGTCTGAGCTGTTAATTAAAAAATATATATTTCTAGCAAAATAATGGCCGTTTGCAGTAGGTATTTTTCGAAACTACGCTGCAATGGAGAATCTGATTTCTAGACAGACGCCTTAACCGACAGACCAAGGCTAAATCTGTTTGAAAGTCGAACTATTTCTGGTGATGTGCCATTTGAAATATAAGGGCATTATATTGTTATAAATTTATGCACTCAATCCACATAATTGACAAAATTTTGTTGGCTGAGCTGCTAATTACAAAAATTATATTTCAAGCAAAACAGTGGTCGTTTGCAGCAGGTAGGTTTCGAACCTACGCTGCCATGGAGAACCTGATATCTAATCAGACGCCTTAACCGACAGACCAGGGCTAAATCTGTTTGGAAGTCGAACTATTTCTGGTAATGTGCCATGCGTTGAAATATAAGGCCATTTTATTTTTATAAATTTATGTATTCAATTCACATATTTGAGAAAAATTTCGGGGCTGAGCTGTTAATTAAAAAATATATATTTCAAGCAAAACAATGGGCGTTTGCAGTAGCGAGGTTTCAAACCTACGCTGCCATGGAGAATCTGATTTCTAGTCAGACGCCTTAACCGACAGACCAAAGCTAAATCTGTTTGAAAGTCGAACAATTTGTGGTGATGTGCCATTTGAAATATAAGGGCATTATATTATTTTACATTTATGAACTCAATCCACATTATTGACAAAATTTTCTGAGCTAAGCTTCTATTTACAAAAATTATATTTCAAGCAAAATAATGGTCGTTTGCAGTAGGAAGGTTTCGAACCTTCGCTGCCATGGAGAATCTGATTTCTAGTCAGACGCCTTAATCGACAGACCAAATCTAAATCTATTTGAAAGACGAACTATTTCTGGTGATGTGCCATGCGTTGAAATATAAGGCCATTACATTTTTATAAATTTATGTACTCAATCCCCATATCTGAGAAAAATTTCTGGGCTGAGTTGTTAATTAAAAAAATATATATTTCAAGCGAAACAATTTCCGTTTGCAGTAGGTAGGTTTCGAACCTACGCTGCCATGGAGAATCTGATTTCTAGTCAGACGCCTTAACCGACAGGCCAAGGTTAAATCTGTTTGGAGGTCGAACTATTTCTGGTGATGTGCCATGCGTTGAAATATAAGGCCATTATATTTTTATAAATTTATGTATTCAATCCACATATTTGAGAAAAATTTCGGGGCTGAGCTGTTAATTAAAAAATATATATTTCAAGCAAAACAATGGGCGTTTGCAGTAGGTAGGTTTCGAAACTACGCTGCCATGGAGAATCTGATTTCTACTCAGACGCCTTAACGGACAGACCAAGGCCAAATCTGTTTGAAAGTAGAACTATTTATAGTGATGCGCCATTTGAAATATAAGGCCATTATATTTTTATAAATTTATGTATTCCATCCCCATATTTGAGAAAAATTTCTGGGCTGAGCTCTTAATTAAAAAATATATATTTCAAGCAAAACAATGGCCGTTTGCAGTAGATAGGTTTCGAACCTACGCTGCCATAGAGAATCTGATTTCTAGTCAGACGCCTTAATCGACAGACCAAGGCTAAATCTGTTTAAATGTCGAACTACTTCTGGTGATGTGCCATGCGTTGAAATATAAGGCCAATTTATTTTAATAAATTTATGTACTCAATCCCCATATTTTAGAAAAATTTCTGGGCTGAGCTGTTAATTAAAAAATGCATATTTCAAGCAAAACAATTTCCGCCTGCAGTAGGTAGGTTTCGAACCTACACTGCCATTGTGAATCTGATTTCCAGACAGACGCCTTAACCGACAGACCAGGGCTAAATCTGTTTGAAAGTTAAACTATTTCTTGTGATGTGCCATTTGAAATACAAGGGCATTATATTGTTATAAATGTATGCACCCAATCCCCATAATTACCAAAATTTGCTTGGCTGAGCTGCTAATTACAAAAATTATATTTCAAGCAAAACTATGGTCGTTTGCAGCAGGTAGGTTTCGAACCTACTCTGCCATGGAGAATCTGATTTCTAGTCAGACGCCTTAACTGACAGACCAGGGCTAAATCTGTTTGAAAGTAGGACTATTTCTGGTGATGTGCCATTTGAAATATAAGGGCATTGCATTGTTATATATTTATGCACTCAATCCCCATAATTGACAAAATTTTCTTGACTGAGCTGCTAATTACAAAAATTATATTTCAAGCAAAACAATGGTCGTTTGCAGCAGGTAGGTTTCGAATCTACGCTGCCTAGAGAATCTGATTTCTAGTCAGACGCCTTAACCGATGGACCAGATCTAAATCTGTTTAAAAGTAGAACTATTTCGGGTGATGTGTCATTCGAAATATAAGGGCATTATATTGTTTTAAATTTATGAACTCAATCCATATAATTGACAAAATTTTCTGGGCTAAGCTTCTATTTACAAACATTACATTTCAAACAAAACAAATGGTCGTTTGCAGTAGGTAGGTTTCGAACCTATGCTGATAGAGAATCTGATTTCTAGTGAGACGCCTTAACCGACAGACCAAGGCTAAATCTGTTTAAGAGTCGAACTATTTCTGGTGATGTGCCAATGCGTTGAAATATAAGCATATTCTATTTTTATAAATTTATGTACTCAATCACCATATTTGAGAAAAATTTCTGGTCTGAGCTGTTAATTAAAAAATATATATTTCTAGCAAAATAATGGCCGTTTGCAGTAGGTATTTTTCGAAACTACGCTGCAATGGAGAATCTGATTTCTAGACAGACGCCTTAACCGACAGACCAAGGCTAAATCTGTTTGAAAGTCGAACTATTTCTGGTGATGTGCCATTTGAAATATAAGGGCATTATATTGTTATAAATTTATGCACTCAATCCACATAATTGACAAAATTTTCTTGGCTGAGCTGCTAATTACAAAAATTATATTTCAAGCAAAACAGTGGTCGTTTGCAGCAGGTAGGTTTCGAACCTACGTTGCCATGGAGAACCTGATATCTAATCAGACGCCTTAACCGACAGACCAGGGCTAAATCTGTTTGGAAGTCGAACTATTTCTGGTAATGTGCCATGCGTTGAAATATAAGGCCATTTTATTTTTATAAATTTATGTATTCAATTCACATATTTGAGAAAAATTTCGGGGCTGAGCTGTTAATTAAAAAATATATATTTCAAGCAAAACAATGGGCGTTTGCAGTAGCGAGGTTTCAAACCTACGCTGCCATGGAGAATCTGATTTCTAGTCAGACGCCTTAACCGACAGACCAAAGCTAAATCTGTTTGAAAGTCGAACTATTTCTGGTGATGTGTCATGCGTTGAAATATAAGGCCAATTTATTTTAATAAATTTATGTAACCAATCCCCATATTTTAGAAAAATTTTTGGGCTGAGCTGTTAATTAAAAAATACATATTTCAAGCAAAATAATTTCCGCTTGCAGTAGGTAGGTTTCGAACCTACGCTGCCATTGAGAATCTGATTTCCAGTCAGACGCCTTATCCGACAGACCAGGGCTAAATCTGTTTGAAAGTAGGACTATTTCTGGTGATGTGCCATTTGAAATATAAGGGCATTGCATTGTTATAAATTTATGCACCGAATCCCCATAATTGACAAAATTTTCTTGACTGAGCTGCTAATTACAAAAATTATATTTCAAGCAAAACAATGGTCGTTTGCAGCAGGTAGGTTTCGAACCTACGCTGCCATGGAGAATCTGATTTCTAGTCAAACGCCTCAACCGACAGACCAGGGCTAAATCTGTTTGAAAGTAGAACTATTTCTGGTGATGTGCCATATGAAATATAAGGGCACTATATTGTTATAGATTTATGCACTCAGTCCCCGTAATTGACAAAATTTTCTGGGATAAGCTGCTATTTACGAAAATTATATTTCAAACAAAACAATGGTCGTTTGCAATAGGTAGGTTTCGAACCTATGATGATAGAGAATCTGATTTCCAGTCAGATGCCTTAACCGACAGACCAAGGCTATATCTGTTTGAAAGTCGAACTATTTCTGGTGATGTGGCATGCGTTTGAAATATAAGGCAATTATATTTTTATAAATTTATGCACTCAATCCCCATATTTGAGAAGAATTTCTGAGCTGAGCCATGGCCGTTTGCAGTAGGTAGGTTTCGAACCTACGCTGCCATAGAGAATCTGATTTCTAGTCAGACGCCTTAACCGACAGACCAGGGCTAAATCTGTTTGAAAGTAGAACTATTTCTGGTGATGTGCCATATGAAATATAAGGGCATTACATTGTTATAGATTTTTGCAGTCAGTCCCCGTAATTGACAAAATTTTCTGGGATAAGCTGCTATTTACGAAAATTATATTTCAAACAAAACAATGGTCGTTTTCGATAGGTAGGTTTCGAACCTATGCTGATAGAGAATCTGATTTCCAGTCAGATGCGTTAACCGACAGACCAAGGCTCTATCTGTTTGAAAGTCGAACTATTTCTGGTGATGTGGCATGCGTTTGATATATAAGGCCATTATATTTTTATAAATTTAAGCACTCAATCCCCATATTTGAGAAGAATTTCTGAGCTGAGCTGTTAATTAAAAAATATATATTTCAAGCAAAACAATGGCCGTTTGCAGTAAGTAGGTTTCGAACCTACGATGCCATAGAGAATCTGATTTTTAGGCAGACGCCTTAACCGACAGATCAAGGCTAAGTCTGTTTGTACAGACATTATATTTCAAGCAAAACAATGGTCGTTTGCAGTAGGTAGGTTTCGAACCTACGCTGCCATAGAGAATCTGATTTCTAGACAGACGCCTTAACCGACAGACCAAGGCTTAATCTGTTTGAAAGTCGAACTATTTCTGGTGATGTGCCATTTGAAATATAAGAACATTATATTGTTATAAATTTATGCACTCAATCCCCATAATTGACCAAATTTTTTGGGCTGAGCTGCTAATTACAAAAATTATATTTCAAGCAAAACAATGGTCGTTTGCAGTAGGTAGATTTCGAACGTACGCTGCCATAGGGAATCTGATTTCTAGACAGACGCCTTAACCGACAGACAAAGGCTAAATCTGTTTGAAAGTCGAACTATTTCTGGTGATGTGACATTTGAAATATAAGGGCATTATATTGTTATAAATTTGTGCACTCAATCCCCATAATTGACAAAATTTTCTTGGCTGAGCTGCCAATTACAAAAATTATATTTCAAGCAAAACAATGGTCGTTTGCAGCAGGTAGGTTTCGAACCTACGCTGCCATGGTGAATCTGATTTCTAGTCAGACGCCTCAACCGACAGACCAGGGCTAAATCTGTTTGAAAGTAGAACTATTTCTGGTGATGTGCCATACGAAATATAAGGGCATTACATTGTTATAGATTTATGCACTCAATCCCCGTAATTGACAAAATTTTCTGGGATAAGCTGCTATTTACAAACATTATATTTCAAGCAAAACAATGGTCGTTTGCAATAGGTAGCTTTCGAACCTATGCTGATAGAGAATCTGATTTCCAGTCAGATGCCTTAACCGACAGACCAAGGCTATATCTGTTTGAAGGTCGAACTATTTCTGGTGATGTGGCATGCGTTTGAAATATAAGGCCATTATATTTATCCGACAGACCAGGGCTAAATCTGTTTGAAAGTAGATCAATTTCTGGTGATGTGCCATTTGAAAAATAAGGGCATTTATATTGTTATAAATTTATGCACTCAATCCCCATAATTTCTGGTGATGTGGCATGCGTTTGAAATATAAGGCCATTATATTTTTATAAATTAATGCACTCAATCCCCATATTTGAGAAGAATTTCTGAGCTGAGCTGTTAATTAAAAAATATGTATTTCAAGCAAAACAATGGCCGTTTGCAGTAGGTAGGTTTCGAACCTACGCTGCCATAGAGAATCTGATTTCTAGTCAGACGCCTTAACCGACAGACCAGGGCTAAATCTGTTTGAAAGTAGAACTATTTCTGGTGATGTGCCATTTGAAATATAAGGGCGTTATATTGTTGTAAATTGATGCACTCAATCCCCATAATTGACCAATTTTTTTGGGCTGAGCTGCTAATTACAAAACTTATATTTCAAGCAAAACAATGGCCATTTGCAGTAGGTAGGTTTGGAACCTACGCTGCCATGGAGAATCTCATTTCTAGTCAGACGCCTTAACCGACAGATCAAGGCTAAGTCTGTTTGTACAAACATTATATTTCCAGCAAAACAATGGGCGTTTGCAGTAGGTAGGTTTCGAACCTACGCTGAAATAGAGAATCTGATTTCTAGACAGACGCCTTAATTCTGGTGATGTGCCATATGAAATATAAAGGCATTACATTGTTATAGATTTATGCACTCAGTCCCCGTAATTGACAAAATTTTCTGGGATAAGCTGCTATATACGAAAATTATATTTCAAACAAAACAATGGTCGTTTGCAATAGGTAGGTTTCGAACCTATGCTGATAGAGAATCTGATTTCCAGTCAGATGCCTTAACCGACAGACGTGAATATAATCTCCTACTATTTTGTTTCCTTTACCCTTTTTCTTTGTTTCTGTTAAGGTACAGACATCCATTCCTTTCCTTTGTAATTCTTGGAAGACTTTTGCGTATTTAGTGCGTATATATTCCATGTACCGAATCGTGATGTCCTTTTTCTTTGCAATTTTCGTCGTCGTTTAATACTGTCTTGGTTCCGAGGCAAATTGTCGAAATTTTTAGCTATGGTTTTTTTCCCGGGGGATAGGGAGCTGGCCTATCGCCCCTTTATCCGGGCTTGGGACCGGCAGGGACTACTGATGAGGTACTCAATTCACGCACCAGCAGTCGCAGGTGGAGTTCAATTATCAAACTAAAAATCACCATCAACTAAAATCGACCAAAAACATCATGTCGCTCCCAAGCCCATGACTAAAGTACTTTAAATGTCCGAAGTTGCTTGCAACCGTGGGTAACCAAGCTGACGTCCTAAAGTCAGTACGTTTGATCCGCGCATAATTAAGTTTACAGCCAAATTTAAACCTTTAATTTAATGACGCGAAAAATTAATAATAATGATAATAATAAAATTATAGTTAACTATTCGTTTATCTGTGTAAATAATCTAATTTGCTTTAGAAGGAACCTCAGATGTTTTTTTAATTAATAACGTCTTTAAGACAAACCAAAATCAGCTACCGCACACAACAAAAGATAATAATTACTAAAGCGTCTAATTTTAGTGGTGTTATCATATTGCATGTCGTGTGCAAATTTTTTGTTATTTTAAATTTGATTGCTATCTATCAATAGTTTGATAACGACATGACTAGTGAATAAATTCAATTTATAACAAAATTACTAAATGTGACAAAATCTACCAAAGAACTTTCTATATAGCTTAGTTGTCAACGATCAGTAAACTAACGGTTACTCAAACTCTTTATTCATATTTAACAATAACATTTAAATTGGGAATGAATGGGTATTCAAAATGTTATTATAGGTTTAGTGGCGTACGTATCATATACGTAATTCCAAGTAGCGTATTCTTTCACTTTTCGATTAGGTTTCACTTCCAAGGTATCGTCTATATCCAAATACTGTATATTATCCGGGGTTACTGGGCTCCAGATTACATTTTGTAAGAGTTCGTCGCCCGCAGGTGTAGGATTTCTACAATTTGTGAAAAATACTCATTTAATTCGGCCCTTATACTAATTAGTGGTAACTCACAATGTCTTGGCAAAATTAGTCCAAAGTCTACTAATTTGTTTCCTGCATAAATCATCCGCGTCAGTGACCAATGGATAGGTGGTCATGTTGAATACATACGGTACATCATCAAAATGTCCCGCTTTTCCACCTCCTAAGAGCACACGCAATATTAAAAAATACGTTTTCTTAAATTGACTGAAAATATACCCTCAATATTGTAGTGTCCTTGGGCCTTACTTCCGTAAAACGAAAATTGGAATAAATAAGCCGGGTTGAAGGCTGAGTGTAGCTGAGCCATCTTTATAGCAGCTTTGACATTTATGTTATCTGAGTAATACTAATCAAGATCAAGGCGTTAATAAACTTAAAATATATGGCGAAACTAGTTTTAAAAAATACAATCTATAACATTAACAATTTTTTTCTGTCTGTCAAGTAGGTAAAAATTCCATGCTATTATTGATCCTTAAAATAATATTGAATGACATTATTTGACAGCTTTTTGAGCCACCAAAAGCCGTTTGGATATCCTCATATCACACAGAAACCTTGTTTAGACGTCAGTATGACGAGAATGGATATATTTTAAACTTAGACAAATCATAAATAGTTAATGACAGTCTTGGCGGAGTTGCAGTCGATATGAACTGTCTCCAGACAGACTAGTCAAATTTATAGAAGTGTACAGGAATAAATAGTACCAGAAATAGATCTGTATATTATATTATTACAAGTTTATTCCGATAAGCGATATATAAAAGACAGCTGAAATTCTCAATTCACAGTCACTGCCTACGGTTCCAAATATCTCTTTATACTTTCTATCTTCCTTAATCACGTCAAGACACAAATATATTCTAAACAGATTTTGTCGACACTTTGAACACTCTAAAGTTCATCCTACCACAGGATGATATGACGAATAAATATGCCGAGACACAACGAATTACTTATTACATTTTCGTGTTATGTCTGTTTTACCTATAATAAATGAATTCACCGGACTATCGTTCCGGTAGACATAGGAGCGAACGCGGACAAATAGAAAGTCACAACTTTAGTTCCAAGTTTGCGTGACTAGTGACTAAAGAAATTTATCAACGGAACCTAACTTAATCCATTAGAAAATTCCCAATAGTTGTCATGTATTGTTGAACATGCAATTTAATATAGAATTCAATGCTATAAAAAAATATACATGTTAAATGTTAGGCATGGAGCTATTTTTTTTTGGGGGGGGAAATTGGAAACTGAATATAGCTTCAAAGACTTCAGATCTTTCTTTAAAAAACTGATTTTTAGAATTAGAATTAGAATTAACTGTTTATAAAAAGATAAAATCGCGTTAATGCTGCGGCGAATTTTTAAAAAGTTACTATTTATTTTAATCTAAGTCGTTCCTTGTTCATGAATTTTTGACAAAATGTTGTACGTACATCTCACCAATCAATTATTATTAGTTTTTAACTTAAGAGCTTTCGAATATTTATATATGAACCTAAAAAGTGCCGCAAGGTACCATAAAACCCAACTCGGCATATAATAGACAATTAAACTTTTAAAAACTGCCCCAACTGAAAAAACAAATTTTGAACTATACGATGCACACTATTTCCAGAGAGCTTTTATACAATTTGTTCAACGTATGACGTGATGATCCCAGATTTAATTAATGTTAAAAAATAAAATAATATTGTACAGATATTATTTAATTATTGAAGAGTTAGATTGATTCAATGTTTTTGTTGTATTTTTCAAAAAAATATTAAATATTTATTGATCGTTTTTGAATTAATGTTTATGTTATTTTGTTATTATTATTAGTATACTATTAGTATTTCAATTTTACATGCTTTTTCTTACATGTTAATAAATGGAGTACTAATTCTGGAAATCTTCAGAAGCCAAAATTTTTTTTGAACGGCATTTTTTACAATCCTGTCAAGTTTTGCTTAGATTCAAAATTTTAGATAATTTACTCTGAAGTAAAGAAGAGACGCCTTGATCAATAATCGCGTTGACATCCGATATATTCAACAACATAATCAACAATTTAATTATTACTTCCATTTTTTAACGATATTCTCGGCTACTACAAATTTTCAATTTGGGGTAAATATGGAAGTCTTTTTTTCTCCCTACTCTTAACTACCCAATTAGAGAGGTAGGTTTTAGCCATAGTAGTATACCCAAAAATTAATGATCGTAGAAACAGTATAGTATATAAAACGTTAATAAAGTTTTTTGGACACTCTTTTATTAAGCTCAATCTTGCCAAATCAAACTCGTGACTAAAGTGACATTTATCAAACTTGTTACATAATATATTGAACTTTATACTAGTTAATTAATATATTCATTCTAATATAATTTAGATCTTATCTTTTATCTTAACTTTATCATTTATCTTTCCTAACTTAATTTCCATTATACTCCATGCTTTGAAATTGTTTAGGGTCTTAAAAAAGTTTTTACTACACTACTGATTTAAGGTTATATTCTAAGAGTTAGAATACGCCAGCAGGTAATAATCACACTATTCTTAATACTGACTCCTGACATTGGTTGGTGTCAGCAGACATTTTAAAGTAGCTTCATGTTATCCTAATGTAATTTCGACTTTCGTCAAGCTTCTAAGAGATCAGAGCAGAGCTGCGGTTCTCTTTCTAGGATCTCTTTTTTCCCATCACTTGATGGACTATTCATTTAGACATTACTTCGTTTTCATTCAAAAAACGAACCACAACCAGGTACACCTATTAAGCTATTAATGATAAGTATATATAGGACTTTAATAAATGACGTGGCATTTAAACCAAATGATAGTACGGTAACACATACAACTTACTTCAAGGGTTGCGACAAGATCATCAGCGAACGTTCCGTTTACGCCAACGTAGGTGTTCTTTATAAGTTCGCCTATCTCAGTCAAATTTGAACCTTCTATCGGTCTTAAATGTCTAGGAACTAATGTTGACCAATCTTCGTCATAACCCTCGGCAACGCCTGCAAGTTGGTCTTCATCTAAAAAAGAAACAAATTAAATTTATAAATATGTGACATTGATTGTCAAAATTTCATACTACCAATAAAACCAAGAGCTTCTTCAGACGTAGCTCCAACAATAAGTGCGACAGGATTTATATCTCCTGCCTCTACAAGTGCATAGAACGGTTGTGTCAAAAAAGCTTCATCGTCTTCTACTTCAAGAACTGGTCTAATCTGGGAAATAGAATTTGAAATGAAAATTGAACTCAAAAACATCCGATCACTTACACCAGAAGTGCCTACTGCTTTTGCGGCTATTACTAGGGTTTCTGCGGGTTGCTTCAACAAAAAGTTCTTTAATTCTAAAGAGGAGTTTTTTTCAGTTATGGTTTCATCGATTTGTTGAGCCACCGCATACGCATAAGTCTTTGGGTCGGGTTGAAATCCATCAGTGATCGAGCAACCACTTTGACATATTGCAGCTCTGAACAGCCCTTAAAAAAATTCATAGCCTAAATATCAAATTAGCCTACGAGCTCGAATATAAATGAGCCTTTTTACCCAGTACGCAACAATACATTTTTCGTGTAGGCGCTTTTCGGTGTACAGACACTATTTTGAAGTAATTGATGTTATTAATCTTTCATTTGGAACAATAAATAGAATGCCACCGACTTTCCATATTTTGTTTATATCTATAATACCATGGCGAACAAGACAACATTGAAATTACTTATTACCATTTTATTTCTGCATTTTAAAAAATCATAATGATTGTTTTACGGTTACGCTAATCAGCTCCAAAAATACTGCCATTTCACTAATTTAAATGGCGTCGTAACTTTTAGAGTAAACAATTTTGGTGTTGAAGTTCAAGTCATTTGAAAATAGTCTATCGTCGAGTTTTTATTTTTAAAAAGTTGTAAAAGCAAAAGTAAGAGACGAACAAATAAACAGACTTGTTTGAAGTGATTTGTGGTGCTCTCGAGAAAATTTGGATTACTGTATAATAGATGGAATTCATTATTATTATAGTATATTATGCAACAAGGGCGGTAAACGGCATTCGATTCACAAGTTTACTTGACACGAGCGGAGCGAGTGTTTAATATACGAGTGACTTAAGAAGTTTACCGAACGTATTGCATACTTTACTTTTTCTACCACCGTTGACCACTGACATGACGGTCAAGATTGTCAAACGTCAAAATTAAGGCGTGGGAAATATCTCCGAAAACATCCGATTGCTTCCAAATCTGTGCGGTAAAAAAAAAGATATTTTACAGACGGGAGAAGAAAAAATAATTTATTAGAGATCTGTGATAATTCCCTTTATCTATGATTGAGAGTGAAAATTCTACTTAGTAGATCCGGCAATAATCTATATTATATTAACAGAAGATGTTGCTACTTAATCACACTAACCTCTAGATTTTTTGCTTAGAATGTGAAGCCCTGTAGATTGTCCGCCGGAGCTTTCTCCGAAAACCGTTACTTTCTGAGGATCGCCACCGAAATATTTTATATTGGACTGCACCCACTGAAGAGCAAGATTTTGATCTTTCAAACCCATATTTCCCAATATGACATTATCAGCGGTAGATAAAAACCCGAAAGGACCTAGTCTGTGATTAATTGTGACTACAATCACGTCATTTACGAGGAGAAATTGCGGCCCGAAATATCTGTAATCCTTGCTTCCACCTACGAATCCACCGCCAAAAATCCAAAACATGACTGGCAAATTGGCGGATTGCTATAAAAGTAGACGAGTGTTAAATTATAATGCGACGTTTTTGGGACTGCTTACATTTAATTGCGGCGTATATATATTTAGATATAAACAGTCTTCGCTTTTGGGTCCCGGATTAGGATAAAAACTGTAATTGCTAAGTGGAAGGCATCCATCTCTTTCCTGAGTAGCGTCAAGTGTTCCATTCCATGGGAGAGCTGGTTGAGGACTCTGCAAATGAATTTTCTGTGATTCTCTGTCGTTAAACAAATGGACGTTTACCTCGAAACGCAAATCTCCTATTGGCGGTTGTCCATATGGGACCCCTAAGAAAGCATAAAACTCATTCAGCTCTGGTGATTGTAGTTGCAAACCTTGCAATTCTCCGTTTGGAATTGAAACGATAGGATCAGCAAACTGTAATTGTAAATGTTATTTGTCCGTTGATGTTTTTCACTGGTTGACCCAAAATTAGTGTCTGTTTCATTTTCGAAAATTACTGAAGAATAATTGTATCTAAATATTGTTAGGTCGTTTTTGTGTTGTGTATTTTATTAGAATAATATTATTAATTATTCTCAACTAACTAACTAACCAAAAATAAAAGTATTTTCCACTTTGTGTCTAGTTTTTGATATTCAGTGTACCCATATGAAATTATCGTAATTATTTTTGCACGACAATCTCAAAGTTGTTAATCCTGCTCAAAAATTAACTAATTTATATCATTTACTGTGAAGCTAATCTGTCTTTCAGTTTCGATTTTAAGAACCTTTTACGTTGCAAAAAGAGGTGGCAATCGAATAGAGGATATTCATTTTTTTTTAACGAAAAAGAATTCCTTTGCAACCACTTTAAACTGCAGAAAAAGAGACTAGAGATTACCCGACCTCGTAACTTCAACGCCCAAACTTTAATGAATAAGTTCATTATAGTTTCGGCTAGCCTGTATATTAAGAAATATTTTATAGCATTGATTTCAAACAATAAGCACCCTTCCCCACCGCTATTAATATATTTAAAATGTTTTGAATAAGACACAGAACATGATTCTATTAAATAACACTCATCAGTTGAAACATCTGAAAATATCCCGAGGAAACTAGTACCTCTATATTACATTTAATAAAAAATTCAGTATTTCAGTATATAAAAAATAGTATATTATGGAACAAGTGCGGTAAATGACATTTGACTCACGAGTGTTTAATAAACGAGCGACTTAAAAAGTTTACCGAACGTGTTAATTATGTGACAGAATATGCTGATGAAATGCTAGCTTCAGTATTCCCAGTATCTGCGACGCGACGCTTGCATAAAAACTTTATATATATGACCACTTAGTACTTTGGGTTTAGTTCTCCTTGTAACGGGTTAAATAAAACCTCGTAGTTCTGTTTGTAAAACAAAAAGGTGTTTTTTAAAAACGAGATCCTTCGTTCGAAAACCTTAACTGGCGCAGTCGGTAGGATTTGGGGTAGTTTTCGGTCAAAGCCACGTCATCGGGACGATTTGATCGCGAAACATGGGTTTCAACCCTTAGACTCCAAAACGAACCAGTGATAGACTGTCTGACAAACCCAACGTGATTGAGTTCGACTGAGGGCAAGGAAGGCAAGAAATCACCCCCGCAAGCAGTGCTACGAAAGGAAAATTCCAATAGGAAGAATAGGCTGACGACTAAGAGAAATCAAGGTAGGTGCCCAAAATTCCTATTGTTCTCCTTTCATCTTCCCTGGTTAGGACGGTGGAAATAATTTTAGGATTCTTAGTTTTAAGTTCAATTCTAAGAAATTTCAAAATCAATTAAATTTATGAACGAGGATAAAGACGTCGACAATTTAAGTGCGTTTTTTACTTCGTTAAATTTAGTGGAAAAGAAAGTAGAGAATAGTCAAATCAATTTGAAAATGAATTCTAATCAATCGTCGAATTCAGGTGTAAATTACACTTTGTTAAAAATGTTTATAGATAGTATTCTGCCATATAATGGTGATTCCAACACTTTAAATAGTTTTCTATCAGCTGGAGATTTCCTTTTTGATACATATGGCCAAGGAAACGACGAAATTTTAAAACAATATTTGTTAAGAACTACAAGAATGAAACTTGTTGATCGCGCACAAATTCTAGTAGGCTGTAGAATGGAGTTAGTAACGTGGGACAATATTAAAGGAGCTTTGTTAAATTGTTTGGGCGATAGACGAAATTTAGAATGTTTAGAACAGGATTTGTTTATTTCCACCCCCTTTAAAAATGAACATCCTTTAGATTTTGGGAAAAGATTACAAGTTTTAAGAAGTATCCTTGCTCAAAAAATTAATTCATTTCCTGCCGATACTATGGATAATGCAAGCAAAGTAATTCATTTACGTCAATACGATCAAATTTGTTTAAGGACGTTTATTAGAGGATTACCAGGACAATTACAAAGTATTATAAGACTTAAAAATCCGAGCTGTATAGAAATAGCTATGACCCAAATTATTGAAGAGGAAAATTTTCAATATACACAAAATATCTTCAGAACTCCAATTCAATCAAAAGTTTTGCCTAATACTTCTATCGAACCCGTTAAACAATTTTCACAAAATCCAAATTATTTTAGTAACCAAAATTTTAATTATGTACAACCGATTCGCCCTACAAATTATTTTCAAAACAATAATCACCATAATCAAAATTTTAGAATTAGGCATGATCAAAATCAGTTTACTCCCCAGACTAATAGTTTTCCCAGAGGTCCAATTAATATGCCTCAACCACGCGAAGTTCCAAGAAATTTTCCTACAAATAGGCAAGTTTTTGGCCCACCTAAAAACGTATTTAAACCGACAGGTCAGGTGCCTAACAATAAACCCGAACCTATGTCAACAAGAACAAACTATACTATACCACGTCAAAATAATCAAATTAACCATTTCAAACCTACTGGCCCTAGAAATTTTATTTCGCAAGAATTATACCAAATCGACGAAAGTAACGCGGTACAAACAGATGAAACATCTGCGGTATTTCAAAATGAAAATATTCACCAAGAGGAATACTCTGAAATTGAATTATCAAATCAAATTGAATACCTTAATGACACTCAAAATTTTGACGAACACCCTGATATTGAAAATCAAATCTCTCAAAATTTTACAATAACGAGCCAATGCGACTCAACGAAATGACATTAGAAATGTATACCCAAATTAATAATAGTTTACCGTACATCCAGATTAAAGAACCCGCAATTAAACTTTTAATTGATACTGGTTGTTTTCACTCGATTCTTCGACCTTCCATTGCAGAAAAATTTTATTGTGAAAAAATATATCATTCCCCAACTATTATTAAAACAGGAACTGGTGAAAAAGAAACTCTATTTAAAGCAGATATTCCGGCTTTCCCAGAATTAAAGGCTAATACCAACCTATCTTTTATTCTTTTTGACTTTCATAAATTTGTTTACGGTATAATAGGATTAAACGACCTAAAACGTTTTAATTTTTCTATCGATATTGTCAATAAACAATTAAGGAATAATACAACTAATATACCAATTTTATTTAGACAACCACAAAACGAAATATATTGTATTACTGTGAATGCACACGAAATTGTTAACGTAAGAATTCCAGTAACACAAAACAATGATGTTATTATTCCCGAGCAAGTCATTGAAGGTCTCTATTTTCCAGAAACACTTACTACTGCAAAAAACGGTTTTGCGCAAACAGAAGTTTTTAATTACACTGAGAAAAATATAACGTTAAATTTCCCACAACCTCTAAATGTTTTATCTTTTCCGGACTTTCATAAAGAAAATTTTGAACTAAATATGATAGATAAAGAGTCACTGGAGATATTAATGAAGACATCGATAAATACATACATGAAGAAGATCAAAATATAAGCCTTGAACAATTGGAACAAATTGAAGACGTGTTTAACCCTCTAGAAAATGTAAACACTCCAAAAATTAATATCATCTCGGACATTCAAATTAAACCGCCAAATATTCCTAATACTGGTGAGACAGTACACTCAGCAGCTGAAGATCCAATATTAAATATACCAATTACCGAAAATTGTTTAAATACTTATTCTAATCAAATAATATTTAACCAAAAAACAAACGGTCGTTATCACGTGATTAGGAGTTACCCATTTCAAAATAAATCTAGATTTTCTGTTTATTTAAGTCAAAACTATCAAAATGAAATAATTAAATTCTTTTTAGATTATTTGGATCCAACAAAAATGTACTGCCTTTATGTACAAAACACCGAAATAGATTTAAATCGAGAACTATCTGTTTTGTTACCAAATACATTTAAAAACCGTGCTTATAAATTGGTAATATCGAAATCTCTTTTAACTGACATCACTGACAGGACAAAACAAAAAGACCTAATTACATATCATCATGAAAAAACCTGTCATCGTGGAATTAATGAAAGCCTAATAGCATTAAAAAGGCTCTATTATTGGCCAAATATGAAAACTGACCTAACTGAATATATTAATAATTGTGACACGTGCCAACAAACAAAATATGATAGACATCCACCAAAATTAAAGTTTATGTTGACACCGACCCCTTCTGAACCATTAGAATCCATCCATATGGATACTTTTCAAATATGTAACGTAAAATTTCTTACAATTATAGACGTATTTTCGCGGTACGCCCAAGTTTATCCGTTAGAACCCGCTTGCACAGCAATGGCTATCTTAGACGGTTTAGCGAGCTTTATAAGTCATCACGGCCTACCTCAACAAATAACGTGTGATAATGGTACGGAATTTAAAACGTCTTTGCTTTTAGATTTCTGTAAATTGCATAAAATTGCAATTCATTTTACAACTCCTGGCAATTCTAATAGTAATAGTCCAATAGAGAGATTTCACTCTACTCTTGTTGAACTATATAGGGTACTAAAATTAAAAGAACCAAAAGAAGCCCCTAAAAATTCAATAAAATACGCAATTATAGGTTACAATTCATCAATGCATAGCGTAACAAAACAAAAACCTTTTGACGTTATTAATGGAAAAGTAAACGGTTTAGATCCCTTTGATTTAACGGATGAAATCATTGTAAATAATTATATCGCAGATAGACGTGAAAGACTAAAAACTATCTATCGACAAATCTACGAAACATCGTTAGAAAAAAAAATACGTTTAAATGAAAAACAAAACGAAAAACGAGAAAATCCACCTGAAATGAAACAAAATACAAAGGTTTATGTTACTGACAAAACAGCAAAACGTAGTAAGGACAAACCCCGAAGAAAACCTGTTATTATAGATCAAGATATTGGGAATAAAATTATCACAAAAAATAAAAAAATAATTCATAAATCTCAGATCCAAAAACCTAAAGCTTTTTCTTCTTCGCAGGTTAATGAACCGGACAACGCTGTTCCTCCTTGCAGCTACGCTGTTATTAGTGATAGCGAATAATGATATTGAAGTTATCCCAATTAAAACACCACTTCTCCCCTTCCGCTTAGGAAATGCTCGAATAATTCCACATCAACATACATTTTTGCATTTTGTAGAAACATCTCAATTTTTTAATCAATTACGTAATTTAGAATACGCTTACGCTGTAACCTCAAAATCATTAAACTATACAAATAAACATAATTATCAGAATGTCCACTATATTAATGGAAATAATTTACTTAATAATGTTCGATATTTAATTACACAAGTAAAATTTAAACTTGGTAACATAAAACCTAATAACCATACAAAAAGAGGTTTAATAAATGTTGTAGGTAAATTATCGAAATGGCTTTTTGGCACTCTCGATTCAGAGGATGGACAAAAATATGATAAAATTATCACAGAACTTGTGCGTAGTAAACATTCATCTGACATCCAACTAAAAAAGCAAACCTCGTTGATTCAACAGCTGATTGACAACTATAATGATACTATAACACTTCTACAGAAAAATCAAGAAGCTATTAAAAAACATATAGACATTTTTGAATATAATTCAAATAAAACTATTACTGACATAACTACTTTCATTAAAGCTCAAAATACACTAATGCAAATAATTCTAAATTGCCAAAGTTTTATAACTTTTTTGGATAATTTAGAAAATGCCATTACATTTGCGAAATTAAGCACATTACACCCTGTAGTAATATCGGCGGCTGAATTAGAACAAATAATTTTTAAATTGACTGTTCTCTATGGTGATAATCAAATTCTAATTTTTGAAAATCAAAATAATTATTATCAGTTAGCAAACTTACAAGTTAAATTTACAAAAGATAAAATAATTTTTGCCGTCCATATTCCGATTTTTCTTAAAGATATTTTTGAAATATTCCACCTGTTCCCAGTACCTGTGAATCACTCCTTAATTATACCTAATTTACCCTACCTAATATTGGGCACTGACATGCAACAATATCAAGAATCAATCTGCCCAATCATTGAAGACACCTACGTTTGCGAAAATCAACTTACCCAGCTCATCGGTGATTGTGTGACAACCCTCATTAAATATGCCGAAAACAAAAATTGCCACGTAGTCAATGTAAATGTTTCAACGTATATAATACGACCAATCACTAGTAGATTTGTTTTGATAATACCATCGGAACAGAAACTTAAATTACAAATGAATTGTCGAAACAAAGAAATAGCTTTTATTGAAGAAGCCTGCCTAATCAATGTTCCATATAATTGCGGTATAAGTACCCAAAATACTGAGCTTTGGAATAAAGAAGAAATTTTTAAAGCAAACCCATTCTCACTGCCACCCATTAAAATTGAAAATATGGAACATCACGATGTGAAGTACCAGCCACTCCAACTACAATCGATTGATCTCAATATGATCAAAAAACTACGAGAAGCTGCGAAATCATCGATCCCCGACATTGGTTATGAAATTCATCCAGTCACTTGGAGTCTCGCCACTTCAACAGGAATGATGTTTATTTTAATCTTGTTAATATTTATAGCATGGAAAATCTACAAGAGCCATTTGCTGCAAGATTCCAAGAAAACCAAGAACGACCAGTCTTCCGAAAACAACCCTTCGTCCCTGTTGTTTTCCACTTTTGGACATTTGACTCACGAGTGTTTAATAAACGAGCGACTTAAAAAGTTTACCGAACGTGTTAATTATGTGACAGAATATGCTGATGAAATGCTAGCTTCAGTATTCCCAGTATCTGCGACGCGACGCTTGCATAAAAACTATATATATATGACCACTTTGTACCTTGCGTTTAGTTCTCCTTGTAACGGGTTAAATAAAACCTCGTAGTTCTGTTTGTAAAACAAAAAGGTGTTTTTTAAAAACGAGATCCTTCGTTCGAAAACCTTAACTTGTTACATACTATACTTTTTCTACAACCGTTAGTTTTTGGGTACATTTTCGCAAAAACAACACGAATACATTCACTGACATGAGCGTCAGAATTGACGTCAAAATTCAAAGAGTGGGAAATATCTCCGAAGACATCCGATCGCTCCCAAACCCGTGCGGTAAAATCTCGGAAATGTCCGAAGGGGCTCGGATCCGTGGGAAACGAAACTCACGTGGTAAAGTGACGCTTCCCGCACGCTACATCGGTGTGCAATTAGGTATTTTACAAACGGGAGTAGAAAAAAAAATATTTACGAAATTGCACGGATTATCTGCTGCAGACTGTTGTAGGTATATCAATATAGTTACTTTTTCGATAATTTTTTTAAGACAAGGTAAATGCTCTTTATCTATCTGTAAAATTATAAGTTGATAAGTAAAATATTTTTTAAGGTAGAAAAGCTGAAGGAGAAAAAATCAATTAATTTTTTTCTTCCGTTATGTGTGTTGACTATTTTATAATAACTATAACTTTTGTTGTATATTATATCAAAAATAACATTATCTCTATCTATCTATCTATCTATCGAATTAATTCAAATTCATATTCTTGATGAATAAGAAAACGTTCAGGTGTAAAATGTTGGCCGTTTTCTATTTTCGTCTTGCTGACTTTTCTATCAAATACTTACAGCAACTGATGCCAAACCCAAAAGCAAGCAACACAAAACCGGCATATTGGGCAAAATCATGTTTGGCCTGGCGCGGTTGTAATATCTACCGCGATGTACTTGTGAATGAGAATTTGCTTATCAATTACTTCATTTATATATTGCCAATTGAACAACGCAAATGACACGTACTTTGTTATTTATCTTTGTAATGGCGTAAAAAAATAAAATATTGGGCTGAGCGAAAACTAACATACTTGCATTGCAAAAATTAATTTCAGTTCAGAATGATATGCATATAGTGTCCAATTCAACATTTCGTAACTCATACTTCATCAGTTTTTGTTGAAACGATCAATAATAAAATGTTTTCTCTTTAAACACTAGTTGTAACTCATTTGTGATTTAGTTTCCTAATGTTTCCTTAAAGTTTTGTTGACAAAGTCACATTATATGCAAAATCTAAATGCTTGTTTGTAGTTACATAGGACTGTTTAAATGGTTTTTCAAAAGTATATATTAATTAGTTAATGTTGTAAAGCAAACTGGGTGCACTGGTGAAAACCGTTTCACAACATCCCAGGACACCAAATGTATTGGTAATTGTTTAGATTAAGTTAATTTAATAAGCCGAGAATTGAACTTAAAGATTATTTTTGTATTTGCAACAGATAATATATTGATACCACTACTACTATCTATTCTACTACCACTATTGTTGAAAGTGATGGAAATTTTCTATAATAATATTGGTACAGTTCGTATTTTTAGTTTCTTATTTGTACTACTTTAAACTTGTTTAAAGTTCGTACAAGTTTATTGAATGGTTTTTCAATAGGTTCCTGCCGAAAGAAATTGAGAATTGGCAGATTGGATGGTCCCTGATTCCGTATTACACAGCTCAATCCACGTTGACTGTTGAAATATTGCAGAAATATGAAAACTTGCTCATGTATTTTACCCCATTTCATTCGCAGCATGTAGTATGAACATTTTGCAAATAAAAAAGTTTTTCGCTTGAGGTTACGAAAAAAAATGGAAAATAAATTATGAAAATTATATCGCCTCAGTTATCATCGCTTATGTATGATCTTAAAATCAAACACAAAATCATTCGGATATGTTGAATATTTTCGGAGTTATTGGAGGGTGAATGATAATTTTTTTTTTTAGTTTACAAAACTCGGTACCACTAAAAAAAAATGTAATTACCCATTTCGTATGTGCAATAAGCTAACTAATGATTTCAGTCAAGTTTCATCTCGTTCTAAACTTACTGTTCCTTAGAAATATGACTACTTCGAAAAGGCTAATTGATAGGTGTCAATCTACAAGCTTTCGCCAAATAACTATAGCCACTCTTTTCTTGTTTTCAAAGATCTCCACACCAGCTGAATAAACTTGGCTAAAATATTTGTCAATTCACACATAGCTACTAATATTTCAACGATATTTTTATCTAGGCACTACAATTCTATATATGTAGCAATATGAGCATACACCAAAATTTGACAGTATTAAGTTTTTTTATTGTTTACAGTCAGCATTTTCAAATTTATTAAAATAACACGGCTTTTAGAAATAATTTCATTATAACATACTATATCAAAAAAAATTTCATGAATGTTAACACAAGTAATAATAGACAAAAGTTAGCTTAAATTGGGAGTATTATTTTTGCCATTATCTTTACCATATAATATTATATAGTATATAGCTACTTATCCTGGTGGCCTAAGTGCTTGGACCCCCGCGAGGGCGAACCCCTTTAATACCAGTACCTACTAATCCGGTTATTTAAAATCTCGCTTTAAACCAAGGACCTCGCGGCGTGCAACAACCAACATGGCCGTTGACAATAAGTTTGGATGCGACATTTTTATGGAAGTATTTTCTCAAAATATGCCTAGATCACGATAAAATGATCCAGTTATTGCTTCCGAAGGGCGAGTATAAATGTAGATTAGATACAAAGAATTTGAGTCCAAAAATTTCGTAATCTTACACGATGATATCTATTGTTAAATATTTTTTATTATTTGTATTTAATCAAGTACGTACTTATAGCTAAGCTTGTTAAGAGTAAACTCGTGGTATATGCTTGTAACCATGAAACGGTTTTAACATGCAATAATGTCTCAGCCAGTTCAATTATTGTAACAAAATTAAACGAAAGCTTCAATAAAATAATTGGACACCACTTCAACTCTGTAGTACTTGAGAAGTAAGTTACTGCAGCATATCTTAATATTAAGCCCTATTCGCAGAAAAATAAAATATATTGTTACATATCACTTACACGAATCCAAATAATACCTAACATATCTATCAAAAGGGGGCTAAAAGCAAAATAAATTTGATCCAAGTACATCCCTTAAAATACCTACAACAGTAGAAGGAAAAGTTGTCCACAAATTGAAAATATTGAGATATATATATTTTTTAATTACATCAAACAATTTTTGGTAAAACAACAGAATTAGCGTGCAAAACTTATAACATAAAAGTATAGATTATGTTTAAAGGATAAGGAGTAAGGAGAAACATCATAAGTAAGAGCACAGGTAAGTAAAAGCCTGCGAATGCACACCAGGTATAATGTATACTTCTTTTGAAGGAATTTGCCTACATTTGGAGTTTGGCTATTGTTAGGAACATTGTTGCATATTGTACATACGTAATATGAAAATAATCTTTCAAAAAGTGAGGTATATGGCAAAGTGAGACATTAACATTTAGATGGCGTACATCAGTTTTAGATACGGTGGCACTGGTTATACTCGTATGTAAAACTATGAAACAATAATGCAGAGTCTGCATTCAATTACAACAGCAAAATATCATAACACTCCGGAGGACTCACGAATCACACCAAGTTCTAACTTTTTTGAAATTAACTTACGACTTGTAAATAAAAATTTTAGATTCCCGCACTTTTTTGTATGCACGTAACATGTTTTTGTGTCATCCCCAAATGCAAATTTAATCCAGGTTCAATGTTCTCCTTGTTCTTGTCAAATATCATATTCGATGATTTAGTTGCATTTACAAGTAAAAACTAGTGGAGAATTTATCCAGAAGTTTTAAATCTTGAATTAGCTTATGTTGGGCAGTTGCTGTTTCATGAGAAATGAAGGAAAGAAAAACCTGAACAACATCAACAGTTCTAATTATGTCATCGGTTATAGGTAGCAGCGCAGTTGTACAACTATCAACATTTAACCTACCCAAATGCTCCCGCAATTGGCAATTCATATTTTTTTTGATAATCTTTGAAAGGAATATTAATATGCCTCAGTTCATTATAACTATCAGGATGTGTTATTTCAGGCATCCGAATTACGAATTAATATTTTTAGGAAACACTGCAATGAAGGAAATTGAATTAATAATATTTGTTGGAAGAAAAAGAATTATATGACGACTTGATAATATTATACCCAAATTTATTTCATTTCTTTATTGACTGCACACAAAAAATGAGCATATAAAATCTTAGAGATATTGAAATTATTATTTATGCTATAAGTAAAATAGTGTTTTCTTTATTTATACCAATATTTGTTTATTTTTCAATGTGCTTGTAGTTGTTCCAGTTTTGTTGTTTTTTAAATTCATTTCGATCTTTAGTTTTAATTTGAATTATTGACTTAATCAAGAAAATTAACCAATGCAGTTTTGACTTTTTTAATATTACTTCATGCACACTCCAAAAATTTAAAAGTATTAAGAATATTACGCCATCCACGTAAATCAGGATTTGAATTGGTATGTTCAGCAAAGAATTGTTTTCTTTTTTTGTCACTGGGTTCAATTTATGTGTCTGAAATACGAAAGACCAAAGAGTTATCGGATATATGATCTGTATCCATTAACCTACAAAAGTTGAATAACTTTCTGTGATTCTTATATATTTATTATATTTATTATAAAAAGTACTCAGAAAGTTATTATTGGTTTCTGCGCATATGTATCGTAAATATAGTTCCAGGTAGAGTACTCCTTCACTTTCCGATTATATTTTACTTCCAGCGTTTCATCAATATCTAAATACCGGATGTCATCAGGCCTGACTTGGGTCCAAGTAACATTTTGTAGCAAATGATCCTTTTCGGGAGTTGGATTCCTGCAACAAAAATCACCGCCTTGAAAAGCCAATTATATTTATCTCATTCCTTCAGCTTCAGGTAATAGATCAAATGTATTTACTTAAGGTTGAGAAACCAAAGAAATACGTACAGTGTTTTGGCAAAATTTGTCCAAAGTTTGCTAACCCTTCTACTGCAAAGGTAATCCTCCTCCGTGACCAATGGAAATGAGGTCATATTGAATACGTACGATACGTCATCCAAATGTCCTACTTTGCCACGGCCTAAAAGAATTGGGAATAAAGATATTACAGAAATTAATACTAAGTATTTAGTTACTTCACCTGCAACGTAGTAGTGATCCTGAGCTGTAGTTCCGTAAAATGAAAATTGAAATAAATAAACTGGAGCATAAGCGGAATGCAACTGAGCCTGCTTTATGGCGGCCTTAACATTAATCAGGTCGCCGTAGTACTAAAAATAAGACTTAGTAGGAAAATTATTTTTTATTTAGAAAAAATATCAGTAACATTTTTCAAGTACAATTTTAGAGCTGTATTATTATTTGTGGTAAGAAATTTGCATGACTAATATGAAAAATGGGGTATGAAGATGAAGAGGACAAAAACAGATTACGTATATGCGAATAGGCGATGAGGGCGAAGAACCGGATCTGGACATAAGACAATTCCAGAAAAATGAAGAGTACAAATATTTGGGAAGTATAATCTATAACAAAGGATCAACAGAAAGCGACATAAAACATAAAATTCAACAAGGTCAGAAAACTGTTTAGATTCTTAATTCCCTACTCTGGTTTAATCAACTCTCCTTAAAACAGCATTCCAACATTGCCAAGGAAACAACCGGAAACTGGAAAGACCGATAACCTAGTGGATTAGCAAAATGGAAGATAGAGCCATAAGAAGCCATAAGAAAAAAAAGAAGAGTGGCGATTGAAATGCGGGATGCGGCAAAAGCGATAGGACCCCCGCTTATATGTATATTATTATTTGACACCAATTCATAGCAGTCAGAAAACTGATTGGTAATAAGTGAGGTATGTCCTAGAGAGTTAGGCCATCTTCCCTTATATAACATGAGAACATGTTCAAACAATCAGCATTTTACTTCGCAGATCGCATATTTTTAAATCTTTTCTACACCCTACTCCCGAATGCCTGTATGGTTAAAGCAACGTGGATTTAACATTTTTATAGATATTGACCGTATCACCAACGTTGGGTCATCTCTCAGGGAATTTCCATATTCCATAGTTGTTCTAAACTTACTTCGACAGTCGCTAGAAGATCACTGGCAAAGGAGCCGTTTTCTCCAACGTAGGTATTTTTTATTATCTCACCGATTTCGGTCAGATTCGCGTCCTTCAAAGGTCTCAAATGTCTGGGCACTAACGAGGTCAAATTTTCGTCATAACCAATTCCATAAGGGGGAAGTTGGGTCGCTCCTATGAAACCAGATTTAGAACAAAAACAATGAAACTGTCTAAGAATAATACATTGGCATATATCACCGGTTTTTTTAATAATAATAAAAATAATTAATATTAAATTTTGTTTGAAGAATTAAATTATTATCAATATTAAAATAATTTATTAATTTATGGAGGAAATGCTGTTCTCTGTCTGCGCTAACAAAAAATACGGAGCGCGGGAACAAGGAAGATTACAAAGCTCGTCAATCGAAATACAACTCGCAATCTATGAAAGCGAAACACGTCTCGATAGAGGGCAGTAAAAAGGCGGTATTGCTCCAGCAATTTTGATGCGAAAACCTAATCTCTAAAGGTAGACAAGGATTTGATTCTCGTCAATACTGATGTTCCCAACTTCCATTGACTAAAAACACTTTTTTTAACACGATGTTTCAGCTAGAATGGATCACTAGCCGTTGTCAAGTGGAAACTGAGGGCTACGATGGAAACTACCCATATTTGTACGATTTGACTGATTGAGCAGGTCCTGATGCGTGACGGCGCTGGGATTTCTACTCTTGGATGAGTAAAGATGTTGTTGTGTTGGGTGAAGGCCGCTTCTATGAACTTCCTCTTCTTGCAGTGGGTTTTCTATTGTGTGCTCCGCGAAATGAAATGACTCCCTTGCTACCTTACACCTAATTGCCAATTGACCACTTCTTAATTGACCACTCAAACAATGTTTTAAATAACATCTTGCAATTGTAAAATGTTAAATGTCATTATTTAATAATAATATGTATTTTATAATAAATTATTATGCATTTGTGATGTCCAATTTGCCTCTGCAAGGAATATCCGCATACGATGCGTAGCGATTCAAGGAATTCCAATAATAATATCGACCCCCGAATTTTGTTCCCAAAACGACACGACAGCGACATGAAACACAATATAAATTAATATAAATAAATAAATATGAATCTCGGTGTATTTTTAAAATTATTTCGGTCAATTGACTGGTCAATTGACAGGGTCAATTAACACAAAAAAATGACCGGTTAATTCCCCAACCCAACTTACACCGGGTTGCTTCAATAGTAGCGCTCAGTTTCCACTTGATAAAGGCTAGTGATACTTGCTAGCCGAAACGTTACTTAAAAAAAACGTTTTTAGACAATAGAAGTTCAAAACGCCAGTTGTAGACTTGATATAAATTATTAGTAGTGGGCGCGTAGTAAAGAGTACTATGCATAAAGGTTTGCTCTTAGTGAATTTAATTGTTATTTTAGATTAAATAAATATTTAGTTCTATAGTTTACGCCGTTCACTATTGACAAACCCGAGTTGTCTTAACGACGTAACAGAAAGCATGAGAAATAAAAAGCTTTAGTCCCAGTTTACAGTTACAATCGAGAAATTCGGTTTGACCACTGGATCGAACAAATGAAGTTTCATTATGCTTTTTAAATTCAATATAAAAGAACAAAAGTGATTAACTTTTTTTACCAACGAAGCCGAGAGCTTCTTGAGATGTAGTTCCAATTATTAGGGGTACGGTATTTATATCACCAGCTTCGAGTATTCCGTAAAATGGCTCCGTTATAAAGGACTCATCGTGTTCTATTTCAACCATTGGCCTAATCTGCAAAGTAAATTGTTAATGGGATGGATAAATGACAATCAACATTAGTTACCCCGGCCGTGCCAACTGCCACTGCGGCTTTAACTAACGCGTCTGCAGGCTGGGCCAATAACAGATTCCGGCCTTCTATTGAAGTGTTTCTATCAGTTATACTTGGATCGATCTGTTGAGCCACAGAGTATGTATGGATCGGGTTGTAATCCGTCGGTAACTGAACAGCCACTTTGACAAATAGCTGCCCTAAACAATCCTAAAAATGAAAAACAATGTTTTAAAAGCATACTTGTTCTCGTAGTGAGGAAAACCTCTAGATTTCTTGTTCAATATGTGAAGCCCCGTAGATTGCCCTCCGGAACTTTATCCAAACAGTGTTACTTTCGTTGGATCACCTCCGAAATACCTAATATTTGACTGCACCCACTTCAGAGCTAGATTTTGGTTCTCCAATCCCATATTACCCAATATCACTTTGTCGAGAGTTGATAAGAATCCAAATGGTCCCAACCTGTGGTTTATAGTTATATGGGTCCAAAATACTTGTAATCCTTGATTCCGCCTACTCCACTCAGTATCCACACCATGACCGCCAGGTTTGCTGATTGCTGCAGTAATTAACAAAAGTCGGAATATTTTTCTCAGGAATGCAGAACTTACTTCCAGGTTTGATGTGTAAACGTTTAGATTTCAACAATCTTCGCTTTGAGGACCTGGCTCCGGATAAGCAGTATATTGGATAAGTGGAATGCAACCGTCCCTTTCTACGGTCGCGTCCAAAGTTCCATTCCAAGGCAACGCAGGCTGGGGACTCTAAAAAGGACTGCCGTTTAACTACCCATCTAATTAATGTTCCAAGTTTTAATTATTGCGCGACTTATTGCTTTATGGTGACTTAAACACCACGATTGCAAGTGTGGAAAAAACTTTTCTTTGCTCGACGACTGCAGCAAAAGTGAAACAGCGAAGGTATATAATCCAAAACGTGGTTACCGGTGGCCAAAAGAAACGTATCTAGAGAATGTACAGAATTCTTAAATTTCGTATTATCCGAAATCTCAACAATTAATAGCAAACATTGTACCAGCGAAAAATTTCCGAATGATAAACGATTTAACATCGTTTATTATACTCGTTCAAGATGCCGCGGCGAGAAATGAACTCTTTATTATGACATAACTCGTCGTACAGGGTGTCCCATGTTCGATGTTAAAACGTGAATCTTCATCATTTTTGAAGATAGACTTTCTGAGATACTTTAGTCACGAGTGTTTGGCACGAGCAGAACGCAGCGAAACTAGATTACTTTACACACGAATACATTCACTGTCGTGCGATTTAACCGTCAGAATTGACAAACCTCAAAATATCATGGCTAATATCTCCCGGTCGCTCCCAAATGCTGACGACATCTTAAACTGACAGTTTCCACACGTGCATAATTGGGTATTTCAAGGTAGGGAGTAGAAATAATATATTAGGGTAGACAACCGAATGTAAATCATGAGTTTTTACAAGAGTGGAGCGCAGCGAAGCAAGTGTTCAATAAAGAGATCCCAAACACTTAAGAGGCTCCATGTTTCTTGCTTAACGTAGTTTAAAATATAGTAGGGCATTGGGCAGTATTGTAATTACCAAGAAATTAAAATAGAACGAAATAAAATAAAGAAATAAATGAATTCTAAAGAAGCCTTTATAAATTTCGTAAGATAAAAAAATAGTTTTAGCAACAGATTTTACTTAATTAATTAATATAATTACCTGATTTTAAAAATAAAAAGTTTGGGATCTTGTTTATTTCTCGATATAAGTTTATATAGTCAGGGAGCCCTGAATCTTTTCTCAAAATGATAAGCAACAAACTAATTCTTTGGGAAGGGCTTCATTCCTCTACGAAAATAGCTATATCAGGTAGCTAACTATTTTTTTAAATTAAATTTGTCCTACAAACAAATAGGCTTGGTATAGGGTGGCCAACCCTTAAAGTTGTACCTCATTTATAAAAATTGATGAGCAACATGCTGAATTTTTTACTGTAGCTTGCTAATAGTCTTAATAAACAAGTGGTCACATTGATCCTACAAATAAAGTGGTAGGTTTTTTCAGTCCCACTCTTTAAAGTTGCTGTACAGAAATATTTATAAAAACCATCAGAAAGCGCCTAGATTTTTATGAGTAGAATCGTTTCAATAAAACGCCCAGCTATTATTTTGCGAAAAGGTTATACATATTATACAAAAGCGATAAGCGACACTTTATTTTTTAACTAAATTTTGAGATAATTGAAAAAATAATCTAAAACAATATTTGTCCTTTTGTCCTACAAAAAAAATGGTAGGCTTATTCAGTCCCATGCTGGAAATTTTCGAAAATTTGCCGTAACTTATACGTGGTTATATATGCATACGTGAAAAATTGGAATATATTAAAAGGACTCAGTATACTTGCAGCGTGTGGTGTAATTCAGACATACAAAAACCTACTGACAAGCAACCTGAACATTACGGGTGGTCAATTATTAACGGAAAATTGGTTCAACGGCCCGCAAAGTCCATCTTTTGGTGAAGTCTCTGCTATATATCCAGGTAACCAATAAATAAAAAAAAATCCGTAAATTATTCTGCAATTAACTAATTTTCTAATTATTTGTTTATAGAATCCATCTTTACGAATGACGGATACCAACGAAACTGATGATGACGACTTGTCATGAAATATATTTAAGTTAATAAATAAAAGTTATTTTATCAATTTTGTTTTTTATTGTTTTCTATAAATATTTGACGTAAACAACCAATCTAATCTAAGCCATGAAAAAATAAAAATTTCAATCTTATTTACCGTTCTTATTTACTTATTACTTGTTTTATAATGAATGGGTGTACCTCATTACTTTTTATCAATTAAAGTCAATGAAAAAAAATGATTCATTTACCCTCTCCTCTCAAACTTCGCCCATATAATCACCCACTTACTTTTTCAATAATTTATCGATCTAATACTGTCATGAGTTATATTAAAAACAAATATTATAAAATAAATCTGACGTGAAAACTAATATAAAAAATTATAAATGTTGATTCATTAAATTATAAATAATAATGAAATAACTTAATTACATTTGGCCGTATAAAGCAGCATCAATAGATACGGCTGTATTAATATTTTAAGAACAAAAAAACGTTAAGCGCACAATTAAATTTATAGGTTAGATCATAATTTAGAGGTTAAGCAAGTATAAAGTTCAAGAGTCGAACTTGCAACATATTTTTGTCGGACTAGCGATATCTACCTATTTTTATGTAGGACATTAATTGATTTAGGTAGAGAATGTCATAAAGTTTCATTTAATTTTGTGTCCTACAGTTGCTGATGAATTATGTATTATCGTGAGGGTGTGACTGAAAAAATCTACCACTTTATTTGTAGGACAATGTGACCACTTGTTTATTAAAATTATTAGCAAGCTACTATATATTACATATATAATTTGTAGATTTAGCTAAAAACTAAACTGTTGCTGATCATTTTGGTATGACAACTAAATTGACATGATTTGATACCTGTGCATTTAGTTAGCTACCTGAATAAGAATTGCTTGTTGCTTATCATTTTGAAAAAAGGTCTAGGGCTCGCGGAGTAATATGTAAATTCCGAGGAAAGGGCTACTATAATATTTTTAAATAAAATTAAAATTATTGAAAATTAAACATTTTTAATTACCTGAAACCTTAAGCTACCTATTGGAGGAAGTCCATATGGAATGCCTTTAAAAGTGTGAAATATTTTGCCATCATTAGTTCGGAGATCTAGCCCTCGCAATGTACCCTGTGTAATTCTAATCGCAGGATCTGCAAACTGTATATTAATTCAAATTTAACGGATTTCAGTGCCAACTACGCAAGTCTAAGGAACAAAGTAAAATTCAACAATATCTCGCGTTCCAAAACGAACAATTTCATAGGCGATCTGATGCCACTTTAATATCTATCGCCATAGTCAAGACCACAGTTTTACATGAACATTTTCAGAAAAAAATATGGTCCTATTTAGAAAAAGGTGAGTATTGTTAATGATAAATCAATGAAACAAATTAAGTACCGTACGTCGAGTAGACAGCAAGTAGCTCCATGTTGTTTATTTGATCTAATTTTTATTATTTTATTATTATTATTATTATATTTTATTATATATTTATTTTATTACTAATTTTTATATAATTTATGTGACTATGGTTAAAATCTGACGATTTCTCATTGCTATTAATTATACATTACAGAAGGTAGTAGAGATAATTAAGTTTCACGTAAAAATATTAATTACTGAATAGAAAAATCGTGTATTATTTTTCATGTTTTTATATAAAGCTATATGCAAAAATACCTAGTTTTACCTAGTTCCTTCCTTGAATGAACACAGTTCCTCCTGCTTATCCTATCTACTTACCGCAGATAAAATCAATCCTAGGACCAAACAGTAATTCTCAATCAAGCAAAGCAACAGAAACAATTTTATTACAAAAATGATTTGACATTCATGCGACTATATTCCATTTTTCAATGATGTACTTATAATATTAAATTGCATTTGTTTGTACAGGGTGTTCGCTAAAGCATTACTGTGTAGATATATTGCATTTAAGTTTGCTGTAATAATTCTACACCACATCCACTTCGTTTTCATTTTATAAAAAAAAAACATACGAATTAGAAATATTTCCATGACTTCATAAACCAGGACTGCTGGGACAAATTCAACGAAAACTTTTCGTGCTCTATCTGGTAAGTAATTTGGTAACATTGTGCTTTTATTGCAAGAATCTTTAAAAATAGGGAAATATTAATACGAGAACGTAATCGAAGATGAGAGTGGGCAGAAGTATGGAAACAGTGTAGGTAACTTATCGAGTGCGCCATATAATCCAGGCTGAATTTACCTCACTACTGTACTTTATGTGGTTGGCTACTATATTACTATAAGACCACTACTACCAATTTTGTTAGTCCCTTCAAACTTTCAACGTCACCCTATAACCTACTTGTAAGTTATCACATAGGTACCGAAAACCTTTTGATTATTTGCTCAATTATCATATAATGGCCGCCGAATTCTACAATTCTGGTAAGCATAATTTTATATTTATCACTTTACTTTCACTTTTAAAGTGTCCCCCAAAACTAACCAAAATAAAGGGATTTAAATGATCTAATAAATTGTATAATCACTAATATCTACGTGTTTCATTTTAAATCTCATTTTCAACCAATAAGTCCTAGTAGCGTTCAAGACGTGGCCAATTCCACAAGATGCAGTTTCAGACTTCGTTAAACGTCCTGGGAAAACGAGTTAAGTGCGTGGAAACATTTTAAAATTCGTATTCTCTTAGATACAGTTGGCCCTCCTTATCTTACTTCGATCTAGCTTTTAAATACAACTGATCACTAGTTCGTGCAGTTCTTATTTACTTATTTTACTGTCTTTTGAACAGGTTTTTTTTTATTAAATTACGCCAGAAATAAAAATTCGGATGGGTAAGATCACTGAGCAATACCGCGGGTGGAACAGGTGTGAGAACGAATTTTCTCAGAAGACGAAAAATACAGAAAAGTTTTCTTGATATCCGATTTGCTTCATATCTGTCATATCTATAGAAAATTTAGCTTCTGTCCAAATAATTTTCTTTAAAAAGTAAGGATCTAATTAGGTAAGGATCAGAACCGTCCAACAAATATGAATTGTTTGATAATCCTCTGGTTTTAAAATTTGCACTTGCGTAAATTTGTAGGAATGGATGTTATGCTGACCGAAGAATTCTTTGACTTTAACTTCTTCTCGTTCATTGGTTCCAAATCAGCATGTTTGGTTGAACTTCTGGAAGTTCTTGCTATAATTTAACATTATCCTTAAAAAATGAACAAGGTCATCAACATTTTATTTGAATAAACATTCCTTCCATTATAAAAGTTTGGAAACTTACATAGGTATTAATAATAACCCGTAAACTGTCAAATTTTCTAAATGTTCAATCGAGTTGATTAACAATGTCATGGTTACTTAAGGCAAATATACTTTTACAGAAACTGGCTTTTATTTCAGAATCGTTAATATCTACGTACATGAACATGATATATCATTTGAAGAAGTTTTTAATTATCTTCCAGAATGGTTGAAAAATTAAATTTTCATTATTTTTGTTTCCCTCGGTGTATTCGCATATTTTGAACGCCCCTGTGGAATTCACAGTGAACTTGTCTGCATAAAACTATTGCATGATACCTTTGTAAAGTGTATCCAAAATTTCAGTTCAATACGAATTAAAATAATAATAAAGATTTAATTATTATGTTGTGAAAATAGGGAAAAGAGTTAATGTATCGTAAACCGCTTTAGATATTGGACCGTACGTCAAATCGACAGTTCTGTTTGGATGTAGCATTTTTTCGACAAAATTTTATTGAAGTACACCCAATTTAGTAGGTAGAGCTCGCTGTTTAGACATGAAACAAATAAGTGTACGTGTTGTGAGATGTAACCTTGCAATTATTTGTGATCTCTACACGTTATCTAATATGTATATCTTGTTTTCAACGATGTGGCATTTTTTCGACAGCAAAAGTCAGCTGAGAATGTTACCGCCCAGTATCGTAGAAAGAAATTTATTTCAAGACAATTCACAACATTTTTGATTTTCATCTATGTTACTTTGTTGAGATATTTTTAGAATTTAAGACATTGCAGAAAAATTAAAAATGTTAATTACCTATTACTGTGTGACTGTGATATGTCATTTAGCGTTTCCACTAAGAAGTCGAAAGTAGATGTGCTGATACGAAAATAATTTAAAAATTTATTGTTTTCTTTGGTTACTTTTTTAATAGGGTGTAAAAACTGCCTTTTAAATATCTGACAGTTAACAGAGATGTACCCAAAATTGTATTTAGGGTTTTCTCTTTTGATATTTCTTTCTTTGGTACAACAACCCAAAAATATATCGTCTGTTAAAAACGTACATCTTTGTTTTACCACGTAAAAAAAAAATCGTTTACTACGTATACCGGCAACTGCTTTACCGTTGTGTGTAAAAACGGCTTTAGTGTGTATGATTTTTTTGTATAGTTATATAACCCAACAAAACCTTGTAAATTGCTAACATTTACTAATGATGTTAGCGACTGGTTCGCCAACAAAACTTTTGCTTCAACTGTTGTATTTTAAAACTTTTCCGCGGCACGAACTTAAGCTTTCAAAATTATTTTTTTATTCAAAAACCAAAATTACTATTCTTTTATTAAAACTGCGCGTCATCAAATTGGGTGCCTTTTTAATGAGTCAGATATCTAGTAGTGTAAAAAAATAAGACGCAGTTTAGAACGAATTCTTAATGTGTGGAGAACTTGCCAGAGAAAATCGCCACGCTCGTTGTCCGACAACCGGCCATAAATTTGGGTACACCGACTTCGTAATTATTTCGCATTGGCCACCGTCAGACAGTTTCCCGTCTTAGAACAACGTAACCATTACATAATTAACTAAATAGCCCTCTCATGTAATACACATAATTTGAACCAAATAAACGCTTCAAACTTCGTCATTAGAATTCCTTGAGATATTTACTTCCCACTTCGTTGTCATTGCTAAATAGTTAGAGTTCTGTAGCTAAATGTCTACCATAACTTTTGTGGTAGTGGTAATTTTATTATATTATTTTATTTTACAATTTCTTGAGATGGTTTGTATTAAAAATTGCGAAAATTAATCAGTTTCCAACGTACCAAGTATTTTTTTATAAAATAAACCCAAATAAATTTGATTCATTTTTATTCAGAACAATTGACAAATATGCAAAATCTCACCTCAGTCCAATACAAAATGTATTGACTTGTGTGTCCCAAAAGCTCTGAGAAGCTCGGTCTGCGGTAGTGGTAGTTGCAGTTAAATACTAGCAGGTTTATCCAAATAGTTAAAATTTTAAATGTTCCTAAAGCACCCTATTTTATTTTCGATAGTGTGGTCTTTCTCATAAAATGTCACTATTAAGTATCACCTTAACTGACGTTACTGTAACTTCTCAAAGATATATAGAAACCCATATTATGTAGATCAAGGTATATTACAGTACCTATTCCAGATAATTTAATAAAAAGAAATGTACAGTGGACACTCATTTTTGGAAAGGAGTAAATTTTGTTGAAAGAAAAAGTTTTATTTAAAAAAAAACAAACTATAGAAATTTGATAATTATTTTCCGTATTCTTTTTTTCAATAAATTTTTTTTTTTTCTAAATTCAATCAAACATAAAACTTTGGTACTCCATGCCTCTACTATCCTAGTCTTAATGCTTAAAAAATACTACTCAAAAATACTATTAGATTTTCACTTTAGAGCAATATATTCAAACCAAATTACATTTGTATTACTTAACTGTAATTAGTTACACCTTACAGGTAATGGATTTCTAAATATGACAAAGAGAAATATAAATAATTGTTCTCTACCAGATTCACAATTTAAGACAACTTTGGCAGTACTGGCTTAAACCATAACATGCCTACACTGAAAACACAATATTTGATGGCAACTTATTGAGGTTTACGGAATGATTTTCCTGCATATTTAGCGGCTGATCCCAATTCCTCTTCAATGCGAAGAATCTGGTTATACTTCGCTAACCTTTCAGATCTGCATGGCGCCCCAGTCTTGATTTGGCCTGTCGACAGACCAACAACCAAATCAGCGATGAAAGTGTCCTCAGTTTCACCAGATCTGCAATGATTCTTAATAAGTATTACATACAAAAAGTTTAAATGTGCAATAATAATGTTCAATTCAATTCTACTTTTTGGTAAAGTCCTTTAATCTATTAAGGTCAAAAAGTTGCAAATTATAGTAACAACTGATTTAAATTGTATAAATCTACATCTAAAATCTAGCACAAATACCTATGAGAGACCATTGTTCCCCATCCATTCTGCTTAGCTAGCAAATGAGCCTTGATGGATTCAGTAACAGTACCAATCTGATTTACTTTAAGCAGTAAGCAGTTGCAAGCTTTCTTCTCAACCGCAGTTTGGATACGTTTAGGGTTAGTGACAGTAAGATCATCACCAACAATTTGAATGTTGGTGTTGGCAGTGATGGCCGTCCATGCATTCCAATCATCTTGATCAAAGGGATCTTCAATTGAAATAATTGGGAAGTCCTTGATAAATTCCTGGTAAAGTCCCAACAGTTTCTCCGGGGTCAAAAATTTGCTCTTGTCTGATTGAGGATTTTTAAAATCCAAATCATACAGACCTGTTAAGATAATGAAAAACTTATTAGTTATTTTATCAACAACAAATGCACCAGCTACCTTCTTTATGAAATTCTGAAGCAGCAACATCCATGCCAATTTCAATTTTGCCTGTGTACCCTGCTTTAGCAATTGCTTCATTGATGAGGTCAAGAGCATCTTTGTTATTCAAGATATTAGGAGCAAAGCCACCCTCATCACCAACAGCGGTTGCATCCAGACCAAATTTATCTTTGATAACTTTCTTAAGGTGATGATACACTTCACTACCCATGCGCATAGCCTCAGTAAAACTGGATGCACCAGTAGGCAGAATCATAAATTCCTATATCACAAAAATATCTTGCAAACCCGCTTATAAAATTTAATTGAAATTATACAAGTCCACAAATGGTTTGGTTACTTATTGGATAAATGGATAGTTTCTTTTGAAAAGGTTAAAAGTGGAAACAAAGCAACTGGCCCTTTTTTTATTACAGCCACAAACAAACTGATTTTGTTAAATTTTTCCAATTTTTTTACACAAATATTCCAGTCACATAATGTAATTCAATATGAAGCAAAAATATTTGACAATTAGGTGTATTTTAGTTATTTGCTTTAGTAACTTAATGACTACATGAACTTTTTCTAATACCTACTTAATAAAAAAAGATTACTAATTATTTTGAGTATTTTTTCAAATAATTAAATATTGCTTTAATTAACAATTTAATTTTCAATCAAACCCTGTTCATTTCAAATTATTAATAAAACTTAAATTAATTAATAACCTAACCAATAACAACACCTAAGAGAACAAAAATTATCCAAATGCTTACCTGCATAGCCAACTTATTACCAGCATGAGAACCGCCATTAATTACATTAAACGCGGGTACAGGTAGGATAATATCTTTATTTCCAGCAAGATCTGCTAGGTGTTTATAGAGAGGGACACCTTTCTTGGCTGCGCCAGCCTTGGCCACAGCCAATGAAATTCCCAGGATGGCATTTGCACCGAATTTAGACTTGTTTTCAGTACCATCAAGTTTCAGCATGAAATCATCAATTTCAGTTTGCTGGGTTACTTCAAGCCCAGATTTTAGGACCTCTGGGCCCAGAGATTTGTTAATGTTATCAATTGCTTTCTGAACACCCTTCCCATGGTATTTTGATTGGTCATTGTCACGGAGCTCTAAAGCTTCATAAATACCTACAGGTTTTCAGGAATTTAGAACTGAGAACATCTCTATTTTGAAAATAAAAAAATTACTTGTAATGGATAGAACATACTACAAACAAAATCACCACAATAATAGATAAGTGATCTTAAAAAATTGACCATTTTCTAGCTGTAATCTAAACCAATATTCAAATTGTTTCATACTCACCAGTACTAGCACCTGAAGGAACTGCAGCCCGAAACAAGCCCAAGTCAGTAACAAGATCAACTTCAACTGTTGGATTACCACGAGAATCAAAAATGTTACGAGCCAAGATGCTTTTGATAGGCATTTTCGTTATCCTGGAACCAAGTTCATAAATAAACGAATTAACTGCTAAATGCAGTTGACATATTTTCATTTTTGTGAATGCATTTATTAAGCAAAGCTTCTATGAGGGATAGTATACAATTTTGAAAGCCTTACCTGGAATAAAACCTGTAGAAACTTATTTCCAAAATTCCACAGAGCCTACTACACCTAGGAACCGGCTGGAAATGAAATGTCAAAATTCCCGTGACTTTTTTAACCTCTAAAAGGTCGAATTAAGGTCGTTCCCATTCGAGTTGAAGGAACGATATTCAGAGGGCGCTGGGTCAGCTATTTTTAACCTAGTAAAAAGAGATTTGATACTTATTCATATTAAGTCACAAAATGTGATAGTAAGAATCTATCTACGTAGGCATAAAAAGATAATTGATATTATCATTTCTGCTTATCTTCGCTTGATCACTCCAAAAATTATGGAGTTTTCTATTTCTTACTTTGTGCTCATCTATACAAGCGTCGATAGATGGCACAAAATGGTATTTTACAGATTGGTTGCTTGAACTTGCACCAGAAATACGCTGCCCCACAAAAAAACAGGTACACAAAAACTGCTAGTAACTGCGCTTTCAGTCGGTTGTTCATTATAATAAAAAACGCAATTAGTTTAGATCCTAGTATTTATTGTCCAGTTTAACCATTTATTACGAATTCGCCTCTGGATGATAAACTTGTACTAGTTACAACACTAGATATTTACTCAAATCAATAAGTTTAATGAAGATACTATCCACATTTGAAAGACAAAGTTATTATTTACACTTGGAAGAAAAATTGATAGAATTACCTAATTCTTATTATTCTCATGTAAGTTAAGTACAAAGAACAGTTTTTTACTCTCTACTATAAAATATACAATTATGCACGGATCAAGCCCTTGTTAATTGTTATGTGTACAAAGAAAATATTTGGCCAGAAGGGATTTCAATTATCAACATCTCCAGTTTTATATGCATTTTATATTCAACACTGCGAAACAAAGTTAACTTAAATGACATCCATTTAAACAATCATTTACTAATTAAACAACAGCACAAGCTTGTGTAAAGTGTCTTTACCTACTTTAACAGATCACCTGTATAATAATAGAGGCACGGATTTGGAAACATTCGGGTGTTTTCGGTAGATTTTTGTCTCGGATATTTTGACGTTTCTCAATTACGAAGGTCACATCAGTTTTGCAAAAATGTATCAAAAAACTATTGCTAGTAAGAAAACTAAAATATGCAACGCATTGAGAATATTAGGTTGATATTAGATGGCAGCAGAAGGCCAGATTATCGGTGACACAAAGTAAATACTAACTAAATGGTGTTTATCAAAGTGCACAATAATATACTAATGTCAATGTTCCAAAGCATTTAAGAATAAAATAGTACGTTGATGAGTTTCCGTAAAATAATTATCTGTGTATGCATAACTTATAAATTAACCTAATGTTTTTTCTCAAAAACTGTATACTTTATTTATGCTCTACTCCTTAAATGTTGGTAAATAAAGAAATATCAATTAAAAAGTCAAAAATTGATGAAATTCACTCCTTTAGACGGGTTAATTATCTCTATGTTAAACAATTTGTGTTTAGTAAGCTTCTTCATTAAAATTAGTGACCTTGTTTAGTGTTTTTAGAGAAAGAATATCTATTATGAACTTTTCAACAGCGAGTTTACGGCAATAATTACACTACCAATGCAAAGTTTCAAATGCGCGGTTCAAGTTCGTATAATTCATCAGCGGAGTTTGATCTGATAGGAAGCCTCTCATCATTATGACAGTTCGGAGCTAGTTGGGCACTCTGATACCACCTATTGGTCCTAAATAAATACCACTTCTCTCGCTTTTCTTTCAGTATGTATACCCAGATAGTTTGAGTGTTGAGAAGTGACATTCAACATGCGCATAAGTAATTTATTTTGAAACTCGCTTTTGGCCCATAACACCTGTCATTTGAAACCAACCAATAAGACTTTGCGACATTGGACAATTATCATGGAAGCTGATAGTGTCATTTTTCGTCAGTATTTTATCATCATATGCCCAGATAAATAAATGTGTCTGGAGTTCGCAGTTTAGAAAGAAAATTGCGCAAGTGTGTAAAATTTATAACCCCTTTGCGAAAGTGTCTTAGCTATCAGTTAGTGGATAATAGAGCGGCAGTAACGGCATCCATGCATGCCCCCAAATTTAACATACTACCCTGAACTTTAAGACATTCTCTTTCTAAACAGCGATCTCCAAACACTGCGCTTAATTATCTAGCCGCTTGCTACTTGAGAGGTGTAAAAAGTTTGTTCAATTGGCGGTAAATATTTGCTAAATAATAAACAACAAATAAAAACTTAATAATAGGCTTCCATTTTTAAATGATCCTATTTCTTGTACGTCATGAAACACAATAAAATCACGCGTCGTTAAAAACGGGTTTAAAATGAATACGTAGGTAAATTATTTCGTGTCAATTTAATGGAGCAAAATGTCGAAATAATAGTTCTGCGGCAACCATGCATAGTTAATTTTGAAAAATGGAAGCAGTGTTTGTAACAAATAATCGGTGGCTACCTGTTTGAGAATATAAAAAGGAACTTGCTTTATGTAATATGCATAATTAGATTGCCCTTACATCGCATCGCGTCATTGGATTATTACTAACTGAAAATTCTTATTAAAAAGGATGTTAAGTTAGGTTGGAAGTATTGAAAGCTGAAAAACAAACAAACCACTGCTTGAATCACAAAGAATAACTAGACAATAATTTAGCTTTTACTGGAAAATAATTTAAAATCTCAAAACAATTGACCAATGTTGTTTAACCATATCTCCATGAATCCTCTACAAAAAGCATTCTCTACGAAAAGGAAGGAAAAAATACAGAAAACTAATAATTCTACGATGTCCACTTAAAAAAACTATATATTAAAAAACAAAGAAAATTTATTTATAAAAGATTAACTTAAAATAAACTGTTTATATTGGTATTTAAATGCGCCTCTGTTTTTAAATTGTACGGAATATTTTTAAACAAAACATAAATATTATAAGTGGAACACCTTTCATAATATACTGTGCTATGGGTTGGAGAGGATATGTAGCCGCGAAATCTTATATTAAGAGTGTGCACATATGTACGATATTGAATTTTATTTGTTAGATGCGATGGCCCATCTGTATTAATAATTTTATGAAACAACACTGCTGCATGTAAAATTCTGGGCTTCTCCATAGCTTCTCCACAGCGAATGCCATAAATGAATTGAAGGTAAGGTTCTGGACGCGCTGTATTCTGTGGCTGACTGTACTAAGGAGACAGGTAGATATGCACCATGCGCAAAATTAGTTTCTTCTTGTCACTCCTAGACAAAAGATGTTAAGGAATAACTTTAAAATTGAAATATGTCATTTGGATACATTTGTTGACTTGAGATTTAAATATTAACTCAAAATCAAAAATTAGCCCAAGATTCCTGCTCTCATTGGATTATGAGACATCATAGTCACCGATTTTGATTTTAATATGTTGAGACCTTCTATCATTATGTGTATCACAAAAACTTTGATTTAGTGGCATTTATTAACATGTTATGTCTTTCAACAAAACGCATCAGATTGTTTAAGTCCTCGTTAATATAAAGTTGAGCTATATTGTGTCTTTCGGGAAAAATGAAATATATATTTGTGTGTCATCCGCGACAAATAAAGTGAGTTAAGACAAATAAACTCATCAGCTGTTGCCGAACACACTCATGAAACCGGACATAACATTTTATTCGATATGGTGTTAATGCCTCTTTTAGCTCCGCCCCCCTCAATATATAAGCAAGTACAGAGTAAAATACGAGCCACTTTCAGTCTAGCTCTGAAGAAGCCAACAGGATAATTGGCGAAACGTCAGCAAGTTCGACTCGACTCGATTTTAATGCAGTTATTAATATTACATGTGTAAATTGAAAATAATAACGGGCCCAAAATTGACCCTTGTGGCACTCCATACATTTGTTTAGTTAGCGGTGACACACCAACATTTGTTTCTCGATGCTGACTCCATCCTCTGAAATTGCTATTAGTATCGCTTGCATTAATGATATCGTCAGTTATACTTAAGAGAGCAGTGGTACATCTGAATCTTGCCCTGAATCCAGATTGACACGTTGGTAAAATGCAAAATTATGTTCCCTCATTTTATAATTCATAATTTTTTCTATTACTTTCGTTCGTATCGGTAATAGAGTTATGGAAATAAATAATTCTGTTAACGCATAGTAAAATTATTTGCAGATTGATTTGATCTGACCCGATAGCAGTATTTCAAACATGTACTTCCTCGGAGATTGTATGGAATTGAAATTTGGAGTAGTTATTTCTGTTGGATTTTAAAAAGTGTTTATTTAAAGTTATGGGTTTGTTAAACTCGTCCGGAATTTTATTTGGTTGTTTTTTGCAATGTATATTAATTACGATTTAAGTGTATTTAAATTCCAATTCGAGTCGTTGCGCCGGTTTTGATATTTTTTATAGGCTTTATTTTTTAGGAGTATCATATTATTTATAGTGTATGTTAACCAGGGCGGTTTATTATTTTATTTTTAAAATGGGAGCCAATGTATCAAAGATATTTATTATGTAAATGTTTAATGTTGTGATTTTGTCATTTTTATTTTTTATATAGATGATCCTCGAACGCAGTGATAGTCAAAAGATTGTTTAATAGGTCCCTCTCGATATTTTTCATGTTTCTTCCATTTATAATCTCGTTATCACTAATCTTAATGTTTTCTAGATCACAATATGTTAAAAAATGATCAGAAATACCAATATCCTTCACGCCTGTATCAAAATGACTATTTCATTGGGTAGTAATATAAAGTCTAGTAACGTGAAAGTACAGGTAGTTACCCTGCAAAATGTTTAAATTTATATCGCCGCCGCAAACAATTTGAAAAGGTTAAAAATGAGCCAGACGTTTCTAAAAGTAATTTAAAAATTCACGAATATTACCCTACCTTTTTATATATAAAGCTACACCTTCCCCCCTAGAATGTCTGTATCCGGGAATAGCAACAATATTATCACTAATATTTGAATTTAGCCAAGTTTCTGCTACATCATAAAAATTCTGCACAACAATCTCAGTAAAATCAGATAAACGTGGTACAAGAGACCTTATATTAAGGTAATCAATTTTAATACCCTTCATCAGCATGCACTCCTAGGCAAAACTAAGTTATTTAAATTTACTTAAATAATGAAAAAAGTATACGAAAAAATGTCTGTTTCTTACGCGTGAGAGGATCCAGGGGCTCTGGCCTGTTCGTAATAACGCCTGTGTCTATTACTATTACTATTGCTTTCAGGAAATCCATAAATTCTTAATTGTTTTAATATAATGTTTTGTTTGACTTTAAATAGTTGTTTTCCTCTTACAATATACCCATTTTGAAGTATATTGAGTTAATTTTTGAAAATATATTATCTAGTCTTGTATTCTTTGTGACACCCTGTCTGTGTATTTAAGAACGATGTATCGGACATAGTGTTTTTTATTATATCTCGGGCTGCCTTGATTGTTAATGTTTTTAGCTCAGTTTTTGCCGCTCGGTAAATACCATCGTATTTCGGCGTTTGTTGGAAACAAATTATGTTAATCTATAACGCTTAGTCGATCCCCTTGGTACTTGGTTATAGACCTTCTTTAACACTTGTTCGGCATGTATCACAAACTTTTTGATTTTTAACCAACTTACCCATTCATCGGCCGCCGCAGCCACTAAAAACACGTTTATTCGGCACGGACGCATATTCTATTTTCTAAAATATACAGGCGAACATCATATTTGCAATAGACTTTTGCTCAAAATAAGTGTCAAAACAATATGCCAAATCTAAACTTGTTATAATTATACTTAGAGATTCAGTAAGTTTGATTTATTATAACGTCATTATAAATTCGTTCAATTCATAATTTTTCCCTACATTCTTATATTTTTCATTGCTATTCTCATCCAGTTTTTACCAAAACAACTATACATTATATTTTTTAAATCAGGTTTTACCATACTTATCGATCGGGAAAAAAAGTTCTATTAAAAAGGCACAAAATATACAGGGCGTTCCATTATAAAAGTCATATGTTGCGGTGTTCCTTACGTTTACGATAATCGCTGATATGTTTTGATAGGTAAAAAGCAATGGCCATAATGAAAGAGACTGTCAATTAATCCATTGAAAATTTATTAATCTGGTTATATGGGGAAGGGAGAGGGGTTTAAACTTTAAATTTCCGAGTATTTTTATGTACAATATAAATTTTATATCAACATTTGTTCGAATTTAATAATTCAAATTAATACATTAATTGATTTTTTCTCCCGAATTCACCGGTTGTTAGAGTTATTTTAGACATAGTATTCAAATTGTTAATACAATTTAATTTCTATTAAAAATCAATCTATCAAAATCATGGATCAAGGATCGCACCTTGCAAGGATCACGCACGAAAGGAGATGGAACACGCCTTCGACATTGCGGTGGTGCTGACCCAATGACCATCCCAAAAAACCCTGGATAACCCCACCAACATGGAATCTCATATCCGAAAGGAAAGAGCTCTAAATTAAAGGCATCAATGATGGCGACAATAAACAGAAATATTAGCAAAAAGATCAAGAGTATAAATAATTATAAAAAATCATATGTAGCGTCAATGTACATACATTGAACAGCATGCTAATTCCAACCACCCTCGACATCTTCCCCCGCATGGAGTTAGGTTAACAACAAAACCTGAAATCATAGAACGAATAGATGCAATACTGTGAGAATCTGATGGCTTCTGAAGATGAAGACGCGCAGGACGACGAGGATCTAGAACTTATCCAGGAACGCGAACCACCTATAGCACAAATCTTCTCAGCGGTAAGAAAGGCATGGATCTATTGCATAAAAAGGGAGCTAAAGACAAATGCTGCTATTATAGAACCATCACTCTGATCATACCACTAAAGTTCTCTTGCAAATTATACAGGAACGATTCAATAATTACCTTCTACCTCAGATCCCCCAGGACAGGCAGGATTTGTGCCAGGTCGTAGAACGCGAGGCCTGGCAACTTGTAAACGTACGCCAAATAATAGAAAAAGTGTACGAATACAATGTACCAGCTATGTTTTGCGTTCTCGACTACACCAAGGCATTCGACATAGTACAGTAGAGATGACTATGGAACATCTTGAGCGAGATGGGGGTCCCGAAACATCTCGTAGATATCATAAAAGCCCTATATGACAAGAACAGAGCACACATACAAATAGGATTCAACGTTAGAAAACTGGGTTGGCTGAGTCTCTATTGACAGGAAGAAAGTGTCAAACTTACGATATGCGGATGACACGAGAGTTCTGGCCTAAACTGAACAAGAAATGTTTCAAAGTGTAAAAGCTGCTAGTTTGGAATCAGGGCTACCTCTGAATAGGTACAAATGCTGTGTGATGATTGTGGATAGACCTCGGACAATCCCAATACCACTTCGACACATTCATGATATAGAAACCAGGGACACTGTCATATATCTTGGGGCAAAACTAATTAGGAAAGGAGGCTCCGAGCCAGAAATCAAGAGAAGAGTTGGGATGGCAAAAGAAGCTTTGGGTAGACTGGCCACAACATTCAGAAAATGACCAAGATGAGACTTCTCAAAGCGCTAATATTCTCCATCGGAACTTATGGGTGGCAATCCTGTACATTAAATGCAGCATGACGCAGGAGAATAGAAGCGTTTGAAATGATATGCTACCCCAGGATGTTAAGGGTCCCTTAGACGGCTAACAGAACAAACATTTCCATACGCAGTGAACTAAATATTCGGGATCATGAAAGCATGCTTCCAACAATCCAGAAGCGTATACTAAAATACTTTGGTTAGTTAGAAGCGTATACTAAAATACTTTGGTCACGTGATACGGAAGGATGGTAGGGAGACGAGTGTGATCCAAGGGCAAGTGAACGGCAAAAGAACGAGAGGCACATCACCAATCAGATTTATACATCAGATCACGGACCTTACAAACATGTCAGCAGAGAAGGTATGAGAACCTTATAGGATAGAGAAGCATGGAGAAGGAGAGATAGAGAGAGAGAGAGAGAGAGAGAGAGTGAGAGAGAGAGAGAGGGAGAAAGAGTACAACAACTACTAGTTTTAGTTACAAATCGAAACGGGGGGTTTTCCTGGATCTCTCGTATCGTTATGGGTCAAGATGGCATCGACAACAACCTCTCGCATGGGACATGCCTTGGTCAAGATTGGAAACCCCCCACCCGCCCAAGTTACGAAAATTGTAAAAGAACACTGAAACATACAAATAATCTTAAAGCTATGGCATTCTTTATCTCAAAAATGAAGCTCTCAGCCTTCTTTAATCTGTCAAAGTACAGCTACAACAGATCCACTCACCCACATATAATTAAAACATAAAACTATTTTTCGAAGAACATATTTCGATAATATATATCATTAATATTTTGTTCATATAATGAGAAATAGTCCACGTTGTTCGAAGATCTTTGATGTATATTGACGTTATTGAAAATATAAGAAAGTAATTAAAAGAAAATAACTTAAAAGCAGGCGAATACTATAATTTAACAGCAACAGCAAAAATGAAGCCGTCTCGGCTAACTTAGTAGTGCATCAATTGCAATATTCGAATAAATTCCGGAAAATTTTATCGCAAATACCTCGAAAACTGTAACTTTGTAATCGTAATTGTAAAAAACCGAGGGTGCTAATTTTTATATTGCTGCAAAAATTAATTATAGTTTTTAATAATTTAACAATTTACAATTTTTTCTTTTATTGTGTAAAGGAATTTTGTCATCCTATATCTCATTAACTAGCAAATTTTGTACAGGGTTTCCAGTTTCAGAGTTTCAAGGTTCCCCTTTTTGAATAATCCTTTATATTTCAATATGTTTCAACTATTCGAGTATACCAGCGTCAGAAATTGTTTTCAAGATTTTTGGTAATAAGTGCAGGAGTGCAGGTGATTATTATTATTATTATCCTCGACGACTTGCTATTTTCTGTCTATTGACGTCTAACGGTAAATGAAACGAATTCTTGGTTTCAACTATTCGAGTATACAAGCGCCAGAAATTGTTTTCAAGATTTTTGGTAATAAGTGCAGGAGTGCACTTAATTTATATTTTTGGATCGAAAATCATGCCATTTTATGAAGTAATAATCATGATGCGAGGTCCGAGTGAAAATAAGCGGAACATGCTAACTGTGGAATATATGTATAATTGGCTCCGTTCAGTCTGGTTGGACTTTATGTTAGATAAAAACAAATAGCTGGCCGCACTTGCCAAAACGGATGCAATAATTTAAGAGATTATACTTTTATGTCAGGTTTTAAACGTTTACGGTATAACATAACAACAAAATCGTACAATTTAATCATTTGATTTATAGTTATTACTGCTACTTATTTGTCAGCCAACAGGAGGATAGCATATTGCCTTTACTGCCACAATCCAAAGCAACATCTAGATTCTAGAATAAGACTTTATTCAACTACAGTTATAACTCCATTGTACTAATTTACTACCTCAAATTTAAAAATCCATTATATATTGCCTGCATATCATAAGGTAGAATAGCTAATAATTCCAAGATTTTCATACAGGGTGGAATTGACCACAATTTTAAAAAACATTTTTAATAGATGTTACATAAAGTCAAAAGCCATTTTTTTTATCTAAATTATACAGGGTGTTTCAAAAAAGAATCGTTTTAATGTTTTAATGCATCGCCCTATATATTTTTGCGATTCCTACAACAAATGTATATATGGCACCATGCATATCAACTTATTTGGAAAAAATCGAAAGTTAAACAAAAGCATGTTGTCCTATGATATTCTATATCTTATAATCTCTTGTCAGTTTAAAAGCGGGCCTGGGAGATATTTGACTATCTCCAGACCCATTTTTATTAATATTTATTACTAGAAGAAATAATCATTCCATGCGGGGAGCTGAGGAACTTTCAACTAACACTCTGTGTCCAACTATTAAAAGTATAGTATGCAACACGTTGATAAACTTGTTCGGTCACTGTCATTCCTTTATTAAGCACTCGCTCCGCTCGTGCCAAATCAAACTCACCACTAAGGTAACAGTAAATTTAATGTTTTTTGCTCATTTTTCTCACAATGCCCTGCCATGCACTATTCAGTTTTATATTTAAAGAGTTGTTCTCTGATCTCCTTATCCTAAAGTTAGATTTGATTGAACAATTTTGAACAATTTGAACAATTTGAACAATTAACAATGATCCCGAAATATTTTCACAACTACGTTAATAGCTTGCTTCTTAAGTCAAAGAAGGAAGATATTACTAGATATACTGTTGCCCATGCGCTTTATTGCAACTTAGTTTATCAAAATATTTACATACCTTTTGGTGTCTTATTCATACTGAATTAGATGTGAGTTTTAGTTTTTCTAAAATGGGTATTTTAAAAATTGACACACCAGGGTTATGACCTTCAGCATGAGAGTAGCGTTTATCTAAAATGTCATGCGAAACCATTCAGAATATTTACGCCTGAAATACATGTGCCGGCGTACCCAAACAAATGAAAATAACGCATTAGTAGTTAAGCAATCAATGTTGTGATTGAATTCGTTTTTGATAGTACGCCGTTTCCTGCTGAATTGATAAATACCACACATAAATATTACGATAAAGAAGTAAATTAATTGATCGGAAAGTCTGGATAAATAATCGATATTTGTCGTAAATAAACCAAAAAATCAATTTTGACTCTATGTATGACTCTATATGTAATAAATAGCTTATTATGTTGATCGTATTATTTATTCGAACATTTAGGGTTCTTGAACCATCTTATTCTTATCAACTTGTATTTCTGACGTCAATAGAATTGAAGTCCATGGTGCTAACGCGTCACAAAGTTCGTAGCGATGCGTTTGTTACGTTAAATCCTTTATCTACAGGGTGATACGCTTTTACATATGTTAAGTCTTGCCTACAACAAAAATAGTACTTTGAATTTGTAGTCAACTATTTTTTTTCTAAATTTTTCTAAACTGTGTTTTACTAAAAACTTTTTACATATTCTGATATTTCATAAAAATTGGTAACGGCGTGGAAATCGGGATTATTCCGGAACCTTTTTAGAGAGTGGTTGTAAATTATTATATTACTTACTTACTTAATATACAGGGTGTTTTTTAAATTACGTCATATCATTTAATTGTACTGAAGTGGCTTTTACTTGATGAAAATCCATTTAAAATAGTTAAATAAGAACAAACGTTTGTTCTTATTTAACTATATAATTTAATGAATAAATCTCCTGGTCAAAGTACAAATAGCAAAAATACTCGCTATTACGGTTGCTGCAGTATAAAATGCTTGTCGGCCTCATTGGATCTTTTAAAATTAATGCAAAATGTTCTTATAAACATAGACCGGCAGTCGCAGACACAGAGTGTACGTTAAATTTAAAAAAAATATGGAGTCAATCCGCCAAGACAAAATGCTGGAAATTATTTTTGCGTCTCTGAAATGGCAACCAGGGAGCATAATTTTTATATTAGATTTTAAAATTCACTTTCTACGAAAATTTGTAACGTTGCAGTGAGTACAATCTTAAAGCTGAGACAAACTTAAATCTTTTTTGTTTAGTGCTTTTTCTTCTATCTCTGCAAGTAGTGGGAGGTGCTCGAAAATTTTCTTAAATAAATGTACATATCTCCAAAAACATTAATACTTTTTAAGACACTCGGAGTCGTTAAAAAAATGAGTTTCCTAGGCAGTAAATAGTTACGCGATTGAGGTTGTTTACTTCGCCATCAGGTTAATATTTCTGAAATGATCGCAAAAAGAATTTTTATTAAAGAATAAATGTCATTAGAAAGTCATAAGAGCTCAACAACACAGTGGAAACTGCATCTCAATATCAATATCAATATCCCGACTTTACCAAATAAAAGATTATGTTTTAATTAGGATGCCAAATGATATTTAAATCCAAAATGAAATGTGAAAACATTTTTTTACAAACATTCGAATTTCTGCGCTTTTTTAATTTTAGTCGTTTCCAAATATTGTTAAAGTCACCTTGAGTGGTCGTTTTCGAAGTTCAAATACTAGGAATTATTAATTATTATAAGAAGCGATGTGCAGCATATCATAAAAGACTCGACTCCAGATTTAAACCCGTTGATTTCAAAAAATTCTTTCAAACTTGTGTATAGAATTAGGGATGCGTTTGGTCCGCATTCCTAAACATTCCACGGTCAGTTTTTCGGCCATATGACCTGCCTTTAAATTTTTTTAAATCAGTTTTATTTACAAATCTTATGGATTCCTCCAACCGTTCCGCCCATCGTCGTCTTGGCTTCTTCAGAGCTTAACTGAAACGGATCCAGAAAATTTGTAAATAGTATTATAGTAGCCTGTGAATGTATCTTTGAAAAATTAAATTAATTTTGTTTCGAACGACTCTTACATATATCAATTTGTTTTATTTTGTACTAATTAATTTAAACTTTAAATAACATTTATTTTATTTGAATTTACGTTTTTCTATTAGCCTCAAAATAAAAGTCATATTTGTATATAAACTTTTATTTTACTATTATTTTCAGTTTCATAGCACACATGGCACATGGAAACCCAAAACGTTCGAAGTGGCTCGCCACAGGGGTTAATAAAGTTGATGTCTTAAAGTGACACTTCGAGCATGCTTGACCACTGTCTCGTTAGGGGGTAAAAAGCATATTAACATTTAATTCCCGGATCCTACTATATGATAACTTGAAAATCATTAAAGAGTAAAGATTTCTATGTGGCTATATGGTGCATTCTGTACAAACATAGGTGTAAATTGTTGCAAAACAGCACGATTATATTTACTCAGTAAAGTGTGACGTGAGCATGAGAACTGACATACCATCCATGACCTACCGAAAACATCCAAACCCGTCACTAAATTAGCGGAATTCTCAAAAGGGGCTCGCGATCGTGTGTAACGTAGGGAGAACATTTTTTAACAAAACCAAAAAAAATTGCTAACTTTTGCGCAATAAAGGAAAAATATAATAAGGGAGATTTTTGGTGTCTTTGTCAGTTTAAAAAGAAACTAAATTTAAATCATTTCATTACTTAAGTAAAATTCAAGGTGATGTCTGAATAAACACAATCAAAGGAAAAAAGGTATATTGTCACCATTAAAATTAATAAAATTTGTGAACTTACCACCACTTAACAAAAATATTTTAAAAACATATCAGTCGCGTCAAATGATAAGGTAAGTAAATTTAATCTTAAAAAAATGTAAGAAAGGTATATTTATCGAGACATGTAACTGTTAACTAATACAGTGATCCTGGTAGAGGAAAAATTGATGAGCCTCGGTCGGCTATGATTTTTTTCTAAACAGCGATCTTCACAAATGTAACCAGTTGAATTGACGAAATCTCTACACCGTTCTGATTGTTGAACGCCACTGGGTCTTATTGGTTGAAAACAAGATTTCAAATGACCACGCATTCGCATATTAACTGGTCCATCTCAATATTTTTGTCAATATTGCTTCAAAAATTAATTACATATATGGATTTTCCAGAACATTTAACAAGGTCTGAGCATATTTCGAGAAAATACTGGAAATTTATATGGGTCTAGATTTCCATGTCTCTCGGTTTTATTAGATTTTTTTGTTGTTTCAAGTATACCAATGCAACTTTTTGAAAAATAAATCAATAATCAAGCATAATCAATATCTTTTAAATAAATATTCCATTCATTCATAGTCCAAAACAACTTTATAAAAAGTTGTCTACTTTGTTAATGTTAAACTAGACAGGATTATATAAATTGAGGGTTGAAATTTAAAAAATATTGATTTTGTCAATTGTGATGCTTATTTTTGTATTTATAATTATGAAAATCATATATATAACATGTAAAATAAATCTTTCTGGTTCCAAAAAAAGTACCACTTATTTACGCTAACGATTTGGCGGGTGTTTTATGGACAAAATAAAAATCAAACTACTTAAAATGGAAGTTTGAAATCTTAGTAATGTAAATAGTAGAAAATATTTTTTCTTGAAACTTTATATAATATTTGAAATTTTTATATTTTACATCGTCTTTTTTTATTTTCTGAAAACACATTTTTTCTACTTCCATCTGTAAAATGCCTAATTACACAATTATCTAGCGTGCGGGAAGCGTCACTTTACCACGTCCGTTTCGTTTCCCACGAATCCGAGCCACTTCGGACATTTCCGGGATTTTACCGCACGGGTTTGGGAGCAATGGCATGATTTCGTGTTGTTTTGCGAAAATGTACTCAAAAACTGAGAGTCGTAGAAAAAGTATAGTATGCAATACGTTAGGTACACTTTTTAACTTAATAACTTTGAAACTTTTTAAATACCGTTTACCACAATTGTTGCATAATATGCTTTTTTTTTATTGAGGTCGGTGTCAATTTTCTGATTTTTAATAGAATACCTTGTCTATTTGCATTTCAATTATAATGTCCAAATACTAACTAAAAAAACAGATTTGGATTTAGAAAAAAATTCAAATTATATTCACATTGAAAAAATCGACTAAATTATTTTTTTTAATGGAAACCACCCATCGTTTAAATATATTCCAATTAGGAAACATCTACAATGATCAAAAGTGTGCAAACGTTACTTCTGACAGAAAATATTAAGTATCTAAAAACTTGCAACACTTAAAGCTACAGAATTTTGTACAGAATTTTTGATTAAAAAATCAACAACATTATATAAAAATCAAGCTAAAAATAATCAATTTGACAACTTTAGTTTATTCCTAATTTAATTTTCAAAATTATGGTAGTTATTTTCCCATAAAAAATATATAGGCCGTTATGTTGAAATTGTCAAGTTGTTTATTAAATTTTAAAATTTTTAAATGTTTGCTGTCGTTTATTCTTATAAATATTATTTGTTTGTTAAAATAAATAAGAACTAAAAGTTCTTATTTATTTTGATAAATGGATTTTCATCAAGTAAAAGCCACCTCAGTTCAATATTTGTTTGTTTATAATCAAGTAATTTATTTACCATGCTCGTACAAAATCAAGATATAAATGCAAGAAATAGCGTGCACAAACGAAAAACGTTTGCAAAACAAAAAATCCCCATCGTGTACCGGGCAAAAAATTGCAAAGGTTGCGCGCGCGTCTCCCAACGGTCCAAAATAAAATTATATATATATAAAAGCGCATAAAACAAAATCTTAAGATTCACGCGTAAAGTTGGGAGACAAAAGTGTAGAGTTGACGCGTTGCTGGTTGATAAGCGCAACGGTGTGTTTTGTATCTTGTTGCACTTTCCCGTTATTGTCGGCCTGCTTCAACTTGAACCTATAAACGCGAGACGGGTTGATCGAAAAAAAAATTGACAATGATAATAATGATTCCGATAAGCAAGAAAGCAGCCTTCCCCATTTTTTTCTGCTGCCTCTTGATTGTGTCGTCGGTGATGCCCAAGTCATTGGTAAAGGTGAGAAAGTTATTCAATTATAGTCATGTTTGGTCAATAGGTTTAAAAGAAAATTTCATGTTCGCAACTTACTAAATTAGCAAAATTTATTGTACGTTTTTTATGTCGCCATTTGTTTGCAGTTTTTTGCGCTAATTTTATGTTTTTTTTTATGCTCATTTTGCGGTCCGAGCGATAGTGTTTTTGTTTCTTCGCACTGGCAGACTAGCGAAAAAGGTTTTGCGTTTATGCGTTTAGAATAAATTTTCTGCTCGGTTTATTTTTGGGAGAATTGTAGAAAAACCCATACTATAATTTATTAGTAAAATCTTTAATTTATATGAATGAATTAAAACCAGAAATAAATAAATAAACGGATTTGCAACAAGATATTTCGCATTACTTTCTTATTAGTTTTAAATTTTTAAAAATCTATTTTTGTAGTACAAGTACAATTTAACCGCGTATAAAACTTACTGTTTATAGATTACAATCGGACTGCTTAGTATTCGCCACATTAGAATAAATTGAATAACCAAAGTATATCTTGGATTAATGTGTAACAGTGTTATTGAGCGAATGCAGTTAGAGCTAGAAAGTATTAATTTTTGGTAGGGTCTGGACCGGTCCAGTTTCGCTATTTTCTATGCGTATAAGTCAGGATTAACGTGCCAGGAATTAATATTACAGAATGTAGCAGAAGAACTTCAATTTACAATTGGTTTGATTCATTTTTTAAAACAATGTTCCAGTTATTAAATCGTCCATTTTTTTTTGTCAAAAATTCGATACTTCGTCTCGAACGTCGGGAAATGAAACAATGACGAAAAATAATACTCACCCAGCTTGCTAACAAAGTATTTACCTAAGTACATAGTTTCTGTTAACATACCACAGCATAAAGCTTATTCTTCAGCGAAAAAAAAAATATATTTCAGTATTGAGGTGAAACTTGCTAGATCAAGTTACAAAAATTTACTAAGGCTGTGATTATTAATTCATTTACATTAGTTATATTTTATACTACGGCTGTAAATTAGTCCATGCCTATTTATTTTCGGAAATATTCTTAAGTTATTTTGTTTTATAGATGATACTACTGCGCCTATGGACTGAATGGGGGTAGAAATTGGAATTAGAACTGACACATGTCAAAATACCAAACCCGTGGCCTAAGTTCTGGAAACACCCGAAAAGCGATACTTTGGCAATCCTAATCAACGCATAATTAGTGCATAAATATTTCTTCTACTTCCACTCTATTATGGACCAGTCGTGCGCAAAACGTCACCTTCAAAAAGGCTTTAGTCACGGGTTTGGGAGCGATCCGATGTTTTTTGTAGATTAAACACGTTGATGGTATTTTGGAGTTTTTCACTTCTGATGATCACTTCACTCTGCAAATGTATTCATGCTACTTTGCAAAAATATACCCAAAAACTAGTAGTAGAAAAATTATGCTCTACGTTGTTACATAATATACTATTAGGGACGTTTTCTTAATGAAAGTACCTCTAAAATGGGCTAAATTACGACCCCGCATGGACCATTTCATAAAAATAATTTAAGGAAGTAGCCGTTTCTATTGTCACACTCAAAAATTTCAATTTTATATGTTCAATGGAAAAAAACGCACACATTGTATGGTTCTATTTTGTGTCTCTCAGAATGATATATCCAATTTAATTTTATGTAATGTAATGTAATGCAACCAATGTAATAGTTAGGTATATAAATAAAATTTTGAACATTAAGTTCTAGAACACTGTCCGACACAGTACCTGTAGTAAATACAACAATTACTGGTACCGTTGAGTAATTGGATATGACGACTAAATGTTGACAAAATAACTATTTCTATCCGATGCACTTCTCTATTTCACAATTTATTGAATCGCACGCGACATTCTAAGTATCATCGTCATTCGTCAAATAATAATTTGTTTTCTCGCGTAGCGATAAGGGGAATTTATCTGACCTAACCTAAAATACGCACACGTGGTTCCAGGAAAGATTTTGCGTCTATTGTTTGTTTATAAATAAATTCAGGTCAATGTCATGGACGGCAAAACGGCAAATTACAACTCTGCAAATATGCAAATAGTTTTTCAGTAATTTGGCACTAGGACAAAAATATTTAAACGTATGATCGTTTAGTGCTCGCAGCATTAAAACAATTCCAAACGGGCATTTGTAATGCGAAAGTCGATTTGCTATCGACAAATCATAAACCACCGTGACGAAAACAAACAACATTCTAGATGCTCCAGATAAGACCAGCACTTAATACGCAACTAAAGCTATTTCCCATGCAAATTATATTCGATAGATAGATGATAAACATCGTATCATAATTTGATAAGACATGTGTTACCACACATTATCCAGCTTCAATATTTTAGTCAACGTCGCTGGCCGCATTAAATTCATCGACCTCATCGTCGTATCGCATATAGTATAGTCAATACGAACTTAATTGGGACTGCATAAAAGCAGAAAGTTCGATTTAATTCCTTTTATTGTTTATCGGAAGTCGAACATGAATATTTTGCATTAATCCGTTCCCCTCCGAGATAATATTGGAATAATGTTAGATACCATCGATAGAAAAGTAACGAAAGGCGAAAACCAGTTTATAGACTCTGCAAGTTTGATTTGATTGTTAAAAAAACGTAAAAGAATCCATGCGCGGCCCTTTTAATTATAAATAAAATATTAATTCATTTATTATTAATTTTCTTGTATCGATAATACTTTATGATTTCTATTCATAAATATTTTTTTCTACTGCCGTTTGCAAGATATTTGCAATTTACTACAGTCACCTCTACAAAAAATCGGCCACTAAAACAGATCCCCTTCACGAAATTCGTTTCCTCGCGAACCGTTCGCTTTATTTTGATCACATTTTTTCCAACAATTCAACATTCTGCAACAGTGCTATATAACAACATTTATTTAGAATTTGATTTGTCTATATATAGGGTTTAACAACACGTCACTCTGTATCTCAATGAGCGACATTTTATTAACACATATTTTATATATTGAAAAACGAAAATTTTATATGCATTGTTTTAACCAGCGGTTTGACTTCATTATTTTTACGAGTATAATCTAGGATCCTTGCTTTGGGCATTATCCTGCAACAATCCATTCAAACCTCTTTCAGGATATTACTCGCATGTCCCGGGAACACATTTTTGCGATATTATTTTCTCTTTATCTATATTTGTATTACTTAAATTTTACATTTTTATATAATTTAAAATAGCTGTCCAAAACATTGCTTCTCTGAAGTTTTTCTATCGCAGAAACCTATAGCGGTGTGTTGGAACATAAAGCCAATTCTACCTTCGGCATTGCGGCCGGCTGTCTTAATTAGATTACAATTTCCACGCGAAGCGATTGCGGCCAATAAAAATAATCGTCTGGCGGTTAGTCATCAAGCAGACCTCTTTGAATGATCAGAATCTTTTTGTTTTGCTCGTTCGCTAGACAAAACATAATTTGGATGTGTTCCAGATAAAACGCAGACATTGTATACTACACCAGTCACGTGCGGTCGTAAACTGCAAAAAAAAACACGTGTATGATCGGAACATCCGCACAATGGCGCGTTTTGCGAAATCATCCAAATTTCATAGAGGAAACTTTATTAAACTTGAGTGTTAACTAGGAATACTTATTTTCGCCGATTTAAAATAGCAAAAGCGGTACGATCAAAGTTTACAGATATGGCGGAATAATGTAGCAAAGTACTATATCTCCCTTCGTAAAAATATTATGTATTTTTGTATATTTCGATTTCTCCAGGGATTGTTTGTGGGAAACTGTGGCGGCTTTCGAAATTTAATCGAACGTTGCCCACTTATTGGGAGCAAAATATTTATTTTCTATAATCTTCTATATTTCCAACTTCCAATGCTAATTACTTAAAAACTCGTTTTTGGTCAATCAAAATTGCAGATTGGCTTAATTCTAGTTTTTATTTCCGAAAAATAGGCCGTTAAAGAGCTATTACAAAAATTATTCGTAATTAAATGAAGATACACATTGAACTCGTAAATTGAAACTGTAATTAATTTACTAATTTCAAATCTTTTGGGTTCCTTGTTGATGATTCAAATTTGCCTTCGTTTCAATCAAGCCCTGAAGAAGACAACAGGATCATTGGCGAATCGTCGATTCATGAACAACCAAAGGAGGAATCCAGATGACTTGTAAATAGTATGACAGTAGCCTGTGGCAGTTTCTTTAAAAAAATTAGTTTTCAATAATATTACTAATACTTCTATTAAATATTTCTCTCGACATAGTAAATGAAATGTCGACATTTTGAAAAACATTTGAAATTCTAATTCTTATTTCTTCCTTTGTCGTAAACGGTAGGTTATCTTCATTTGATGTTATAATCGTTCTTCTTATTAGATAACAATAAGCTGGCGTATTTTTAAAAACAAGTGAATAAATAAAAACAAATATTACAATAGAACTTCAGTCAATAGGAAAATGGAAAGCTATCAATCAAAAGTAGATATAATAGCTGATCACAATGAAGTAGTAAGATACAAGGTTTATTTAAAATATCAAAGAAAGTTTGATTTAAATTTCGGAAAGTTAGTAAGAGCTTAGAGAACTTTCAGTATCATGTAATTACTTAGGGGCATTAATATAATTTGGGCAATGCATTTAACTATATTAAGGACTATTTTTAATATCATAACAGCAGCTGATTAAAAGATAGAGGAAATTATGAAAGAATATATTTTTTAATATTTTAGATCATTTCTAATCGGTTGGAACCGTCCTAATAAAATCCGAAAACAATCACAGTCACAATAAACATTTCTTGGAGTAATTGAAGTCTGCAAAAATATATAGAATGTTCCATTTTGAAAAATATATTTTTACATTGTTGCCATTTTATGAAACTCTCCTTTAGATTTTGTGCAACATCTATTAAACAATAGACAATAACGAAGTCTTTGCCACTATAGCCCCACAACTATATGCTCGGAAAACTTTGGTATCTTTGACGAGCTGTTTACGAGAACGTTGGGTTTTACATTCCCCCATTGTACTTAGCAACGTTAAATATGACATTAAGCAGCAGAATCTCTCAACGGACTTCCTTGAGCGGACACTTCCATCAAGTCCCTGCGGCTTTTATATGAAAATCTCTCCGGGACACAGCTTAACTTAACGCGTTAGAGAAGGGTGGGGAGGAATGAAAGTCAGTGTTTATCCAGCGCTTATCCAACAACCACTGAAATATGTGGTTATGTTAAAATCATTTCTTTTATATTAGTGGCCACTACAAATTTATTCTGTTTAAATATGGGCTTGGGTTTCTTATTTTATATTCTGATAGGAAACTAAAGTTTCACTCTTCACTACACTCTCTACACCTCGTCGTAAGTGGAAGTGCTCTATGGCAATAGGTCGCTTGATTTAAATGCCACCCCCTGTATATAATTTCATTTACTGTTCTTTGATATATGTTCCTCAATTTTTTGTTTCAAAAATTTGGTTTTTAAAATAGATTATTTTTCTGGAGAACATGGGCGCCCTTGATAAGATAGTTTCAATCTATTTTTGTAATAATTTTCATCCAGTTTAAACGTTGTGGTTTCTCTAAGATAAGTCGGCGACTTAACAAATGGTAAAAATATTTAACGAATTAATCAAATTAAACTTAGCTCATCCCATAAGTTTAGATTTAAATGCACCTCAGGCAGCATATATTGTTGTAGAGCAAGAAATGACCTTCCGCACGTGTCCCGTATACTAAGTTGCATTTTGCCTCCCACATAACTTGCAGTTTCCCTGAAAATTTAAATGGGCATATTTCCAGAAAAGACACAAAGTGTGAGCAGTCATTCATTGATAAACGCCGCAAGGTCTGTTGATTGAAAACGGGGTTTGAAATCACAGGTCTAATTGAAATTTGGTGACACTTTAAAAAAGAATAAATAAAAACAAAGATTTTCAAAAAATACTTTTTAGTTGTCCCTATAACGTAAATATTATTTCTCATAAAAGATTCTTGTCAACATGCGTCTGCATGTATAATTGCATATTTTCGCAACACATATCTATTTACGAAAGAAACATCGCGAGTTTCATTTCTAAAAGACAGATAACGATAAACTTACGGATAAACTCTTGGCATCGTGTCACCAATTGCAATAAAGATACGGCCGCGATTGTTGCTAGAATATTTCACCGATAAAAAAGAGTGAATGAAAGATAGTAGTAAAATTATATATAACGTAATCTAATAAAATAAACTGTTCTGCAGGTCACGGTACTACTGAACTCAAGAACGATAGAGGCTGTCCAAGATATACATACATAAAAAAGTTACTAAATGAAGTGAATTTTGATTGTTATTGAAACGAATAAGTATATGAAATTCACCCTTTTAATCATAATTTTCTTTAAAAAAATAACGCATTAATTAATCATTAATAATAAGAAACGTATATTTTTTTGTTGCAACTGCATATTATTGTTTACAGTTTAGAGATTTCTAAGGCTAAGCAGTTTTTATAATTTACTCCACAAAATACAAAAAAGTTACATCATACCTGTAATTGAAATGGCAATGTTGCATTAGTAAATGAAAATACCAAAAAATAAACTTGCATTTTACATATGTGATATCAAAAAAAAAAAGAGGAAAAAGTTTCTTCACCCCGGGAACGAGTAGACACTAAATAACTTCGGAAATTAGGACCCGTTGAAATTAATTGTAGTACAATTATTAGTTTTGCGCAGTGCTTTATTAGAAGTACGAATTTCCTAAATGTGTAATACCATAACCTAATTATAACTCATATCTTATAACCAAAGTATGGAATTGATATTTTAAAGAAACTTTTATTTCCACAGGCAACAGTAATACTATTTACACATCTTATAAAAACTTTATTTGACAATTTATTTTATCTAATTTTTAATAAAAATAGATTGTCAAATAAAGGTTTTATAACAAGACTATAACCACGCTCTTTCCGTAACCAACACTGCTTGAAATATTTTATTAAAAAACTAAGATCATTAAAAAAATTAGATCAAATTTTATGTTAAAATGATTCAGGTTGTAATAATGGAAATTTTTTTGTTGCAGAGAGATGACACCCAATTTGTATGTAAAGACAGAGTTCCTTGCGGATGGGCGGTTTACAATCAAATCACGAGAAATGTGGACTATTTTATGAAAAATACGTAAGCCCATCATCCACTCATTTTTTCTACATCGGAGGAAATTTGTATGTCGATAAAAAATACCTTTCGAAGTAATTTGACGTCCCGTTGTAACTATTACATCCAGATTCTTTGACACTATAAATAATAATAATAATAATAAAAAACTGATTGTTTTAACGTTGCGGTATTAGTGATAGTGATACTATCATAATGGTTATTTGCTAAATCAGTAGGTTACTTATATATTAAATTATATTATATTAATATTATTATATTAAATTACGTAATAATACATGTGCCTAATTCAACTTTATTTCCAAAATCTACTTAAAATACTAAAATAATAAATCAAAATTAGCAAAAATTACAATGATATATAAATGCTGTCATTGACAGAAAACATAATATATAAAACGTAAAGGATATATACGAGTGTCAACCGATATTTTGCAAGTTTTATAGGTCACTATTCAATTATTTATGGCACTAGTGTCTGATAACACACGAGTGAAGTGAGGACATGATTATTGATATAAATTATTCAAGGGGTCAAGATAAAGGGAATTAAAATTGATCAATCGGAAAGCAGAAATAAAAAAAAAATTGTGCACATAAAAATGCATCTTGATGCACAAAATTCACATAATAAATTTCTTTTCTTGGATAACATAAAAAACTAAATTTCCGAGTTATTCGTTTCGCTACATAGTGGCCGTTTAAGTCAATTTTACTTAAAATTGATAGTTATCTTAAATGTGCGATAGTTATTTTAACGGTTGTATTTCAGATGTGAATGCCCCCAAAGTTTAACTTGTCTGAAGGCGGATGAGGATATTTCGATCCAATCTTATGTGTATCGATGCCAGCAGACGGAAGAAGAATCTAAAGCCACGTGATACTACAAGACCAAATACCCTCTGTCACTAACTTACCAGACGACCAATAGTATTTTAACTTAAGATTTCTTAGTTTTTATATTTTAACATTTTTTTAACGAGTTTGAGATTTATAAGTTTCTTACCTGTATTTTAACACATCCTATCATAACATATTCAGACGTTTCCAAATGGGATACTTTGTCCTACAAAATACAGAACAACTAGATTCACTTTGTCTATGAAAATAAACATTTTCTCTGCTCCTTTATTAGTATTTTGTAGGTACTATATATGTATTCTTAACTAGTTTTGATAATTTTTCGAAATATCTGCATAGATGAAATTAATAAATAAGATATATAGATTGTAACCGAATGACTGATAAAATTAAGCATATTTTTGTATTTATTTGTGCACCTGTATATTTATATAAAGTTTACAAGTATTCCTACATTTAACTATTAAATTATTTTTAACATTAGAAAAGGACGTTTGGCATCTAATTCATTTAATAAAAATAAATAAATAAATTTGCTTTTGTCTATTTATTGTTGGCTTATTATTTATTAATAGGTAAAAGAGAATAAAATCACCATTTACAATTAATAAAACATTCACGATGGAATACAATATATTTCTTCAATTAATAATAAATACAGACCTAACCATGTTTTTGCGCCTGCGTTCTATCGGATTAACTAACAATTATAAATTATCACTACCAACTGTAAGATTCAAAGAACGGAAAATTTGAATTTTTTTTCTTTAAACATACAAACATGGAAATATTTTTTCAGAAAAACAAATATATCAGCTTAGCATGAACCGTGAGTTGGGTAAATACTATTTACATCGCGAGTAATATTAGCGCCCTTTCTTATTTTGCATTACTATTATAACAAAACCCCTTCTAGGATAATAAAATTAAAGTCATGTTTTATTTATCATGGTAGTCGGAAATTATACAATAAAAAAGACAAATACAACCATAACCTATTCATGTATAAAAAATATATTCGGGAAAATTAAAAAATAATGCACCTTATAAAAAATACCGATAAATGACACATGAACTAGTAACGAAACATACAGTCTGAGATATTTTTTTTAAAATAGGACTCATAAAGTTAGAATACAAGTAGTTACAAAATATGACAGAAATTAGCACCATATATGATGAAAATACACTCTCAAATGGAATTCTCCTTCTCCTGAGCTTTGAGTGAAATAATGAACCTTCACATCTTGCATAATCACAAGTGTTTGACAAGTTGTCATAAAACTCCACAGATAAAATAGTTTCTGAAACAACTGCAAATTCCAAAAGTGGGGCGAGAAATTTTGAAACACAGTTTTATCCATATATCTCCTGCTGGTACTGGATACTCTTATTAAAGATGGTAATTTTTATACAAGAAAAATTTGGAATTACATCAATCTAAAGATACTCAACCTGTACTTTTGGAGATCATGTAAAAGATGTAAAAAATCAAGCAAAATCTTCAGTATCTTCTTGTTCTCCTGCCACAATAGAAGTCTTTCTTTAATTGTATTATTATTTAATTACATAAGAAAGAATATGTAAAAAAGTTTCAAGCAATAGCAACAGATAATTACTTAAATATGTTAATCGTCATATAAGGTACATTAATGTTCCATCCCCTTTGTCAGAATCATTAATACTCTATGTATAAAAAACTAATAGTAGAATATCACAATATTATTCGTTGTCAATTTTTGGCCTCTGTAATTTTTCAGGGTGCGAATATGCCAGGCGAGAGAAATCGCGCACTACATCATTAAACATATCATCGCCCGTGACCCCTGCCTCAGACTCCTTCATTTCCTCATTAAGACGGCCCAGCCTCAATCTGTACAAAAAAAACAAATTAATAATTTGCTAGGGTCGCCCCTTAATCGATCTGAGAATTGTTTGTTTGAATTTTTGAAACACTTATTTCTTATTTTATAATGCACAGAAAATACTTGCAAAGTAACTATGTCAGCGTGCTCTTTTTGCTCCGCCATGGAAAGGGGTACTTTTCCCTCGTCATCTTCCAAATGCTGATCCGCTTTGTATTTTAAAAATAGGCACACCTGCGCTGTATGTCCTTCCTGCGTAGCCAGATGCAAAGGAGTCTTTCCACTCTGATCTTGTGCATTGATTTTACACCCATTTAAAAGCAAATAGGCACACGGCATCACCGAACCCTATCAAAAAACAGAATTACCTTTGTTCGGCACATATTGCCATGGTCTTACACTTAAAACAGCGGCGTGAAGAGGAATTCTGCCCCGGTCGTCTGGATTGATCCAATTCTTATCAGCACCTAGAGCGAGGGCCTCACACATCACAGGCAGATTGTGTGCAGCAGATGCTTTGTATAGCAATAAATCAGGTTGCAATTTGGATATGTCTTCCTCACCTTATTTTTCAGAAAACAATACAAATTTATCCAGAATTACCAGCGCAAGAACACGAAAACATTAGTTAATTAATCTTTTCTTTAATTACAGAACTGCTTTTAAATAAAAATTGGGAGTTAAATACTGGAGTCCGATTGGAAGAAGAAAGAAAGGGCGGCCAAGAAGATCATGGAGAGATGAGATAGAAGAGTCAATAGAAGGATCATAGGAAGGTAGATCTGAATGGAGGGCCCAATTAAAGGAAAGAAGATGGCTACGGCTGTTAACCCCTTGGATATATATGAAAGCTTACCAACTGTTTCACTTTCTTCCCCTTCTGTAGATTCTTGGTCACTGCTTAAATCAATAGCACCATCTATAGATTGTTTTTCCAAATCTTTTCCAAAAAGCAAAACGTTATCATTACTTGTGGGCGTTATCTCATTATCCTCCTCATCTTCAACACCAACATTAGAAATATCTGATCCCTTAGACAACACCTCAAGCTTTGTTATGGTTTGATGTCCTGTCCGTCGTTTTCTGCTTCTTGCGTCGCAACTTCTAGGTCTGCGACGCATTTTTCTGACACTCCACTTCCGAAATTCCATCATACTAGCGCGTGATTGACGACTTTGTGAAGGTGATGTATCAAAATGTGGCAACTCCCTAACAAATTTCTTGTCCACATACTTTGCTTTTATCCAAGTCTCCCGTACTGACCTATGTGATGTGACATCACATCCACAATAAAACTTAAACAATTATTTACATACATTTCAAAGTGCACAATGCCTCACCCAGTACAATGAAGTGTAGGACGAACACAATCATCAGGTATATTTGCTTCGTAGATTTTGTTGACAACTGAATTTCCAAGTTCAGCCATCACTTTCACAATTTCTGGCTCCCAATCATCAAGCGTCAGAGATCTAACTTTACTATAATGAACACCCAAACTCCTATGGACACCTGAGCATTCTAATGAAGGAAAAACAATTCTTAACTTTTCTATCAACAAATAAAGTCCACTTTTCCAAAAAAAGAAACATTATATGACTGAAGTTATTATTATTTCATTATTATAGAGCACCAGAATTGTTGTACAGAAATGTACTCACCAATACATAAAGTAATTCCCAAGTTGATGCTAGCCCAATGGGGGTTGGGGCTACTGCAATCACAACAATAATTATTGCCTGGTATTTTCAGTAATTGTTCCCACATTCTACAAACATTTTAAAAATAAAAAAAAAACACATAACATCTAAAATGAAAAGAAATACAAACTTCACTTTCTTAACTTTGTTATTATTCAAAATTGGTTCGGCATGGTCTCTCTGGATGTGAGCAAAACCTTTCCCATTCTTCTTGTGCTCCTGAATTTCACAACTCTGTACTCTTTGAATAGCGGCACCAATTCCTTTTTGAAGAGCGTGTATCCATTCACTATACATTTCTTTTGAATCAGCTTGTAATATGTGACTTCTACAAATATATTTTAAATGATAAAGGATAAAAATAGGAACTTAAGTGAATTCTGACACAAACTGCGTAACAGATATCTATTTAAAATATACTCGCAAATTATTAACGCTATCAAAAAAAAAATCATCACTTACTTTGTGGGCGACACTACCTCGAAACAAAATCTTCGCTCGCCATCGGTAACTGGTTTCACAGTACACAATCTCAAATCATCCTCCATTACTGTTTCGTGCTCTTCTCCAGATCTTTTTCTAAAATAGCACAAAAAATAAAAACTTCCAAATCTCCGAATAGTTGGTCTACAGTCCAATATTTCCTAATTATTGTATAGAGAATGAATGACATCTTGTTTAGACAAAAAAGCGAATTCAAAACACAAAAAGTAATATAGCAAACAATCTGTGTTATTTTGATTTAAAATCATATTATCTATCTTTATAAGAATTTTTTTTTATTTTAATTTTTTATTTTTTAACTAATTATACTCATTTGTTGCACATAACTGTGTTTTCAGAAATGTTACTCAATGTTAGCGAATTCATGTGTATCGGCGTCAGGCTTAAAATTTTAAACTTTACATTGAAAATAAATATGTCGACAAACGTTCTTGGAGGAGAAACAACTTAATATTTGTAACATAATATTTCAATATATTGTTTTTTATAAAAATCACACACCTGTACACTAACTTGTTATCAAAAAGATAAAACCATCTCCTGTTCCATGTTTTGAATGCATTTGATGTACGTTTGAACAAATAACCCTCCATTTTTGGGGTACTCTTATCGCCCACGAGCGGTAGTTTGTCAATATTGGATACCACAGCATGTCTGTTTTCTAATTCTTTTTCAATTTTATACGTTTCATCTCTCATATTGCCTATCTATAATAATTTTTGTTATACTCACGTTCTAATAGTATTCATAGTTGTTTATTTATTTTACTTCCACTAACCTACCTCATCAGCTAATGTTTTGAAAAATGGTTGCAAATCATCGCACAAGTCTGACCCTTGATGGTAGTATGTCGTACATGCATGCATGTATGACAAAAGCTGCAAACACCAATACAAAATTATGAAGAATGATGTCATTAACATTTTGCAGCTAGAATAACTTGTGTTATGCCAATTGATATAACAGTATATCTCAATAATTTACATAGGAGCTGTTGAAATGATTATGTACATATAGAAGCCGCTTTTGAACCAAGTAAACTAGGGTTGATATTTTAAAACATAAACTCACAATGAAACAACATGAAAAGTGCCAGTGTGCAGCAATGACAAACCAGACGACAGTCAATTAAAAAAAAAAACAACTTACAGTACTCAAAATTTCATGCCTCTTTTTAGTTTGCAACACACAAATACTGTTAACATAATCCAATGTCTGATGTCCGAAGCAAGATCTTACAGCAAGAAGTATATTCTGAATCTCTTCAACCTCTTGCGTTTTACTGCGTGGAGTGTGAGAGTTTCTTATCAATACATTATCATATTCATTTGATATTTTCTCAAAGTGTTGCTTGTAATCCTTGACAGACTTTATATCGCTAAAATTAATGATTATCACTCACTTAAAAAAAATCAGTTAATTGACTTACTTTTTTATAAAGGATGTGATATTTTTTAATATAGTTCTTGATGCTTGGTCAAGAAGAATTGTATGAAATTTATTCATTTCTTGTAGGCTATGTATCAACTTATTTAAAGAAGACAACACTTCCGGATCTTCTCTAAAATGAGTACTTAGATCCCATAAACTATTGGCGAAGAGGCTGAAAATATCTGCTATTAATGACTACCAACTGAATTCGCCTCTTTTAGAACAAATCTTGAAAAAGTTATTTTAAAGTTAACAGTCTAACAGATAACACTGCCTGAGATTGTGACATAGAATAACATCTGTAATATTATAATACATCTAGACAAAATCAACCCAAAAGCTAAAAATGAAATAATACACAAGTGACAACTGCAACTGCTTTGAGATACTCTGTAAAGAATGCATAGAAATATAATTATGGGGAAACAATGCACCTGACTTGACAAGTCCCATTGAAGTTTGCCCTGCTATTAAATTTAGTTTAATTTAAATGCTATATACAGTAGAGTATTATATATATTTAAAAATAGCATTTGAATTTTCACTACAAACTACTAAAATGTCTGACGGAACCTTGCCTTATTGTATTGAAGGAGACAATTTTCATAGTAACTCTAGATTTTTTAAGTGCTGAAATGCAGGGAAATAAATCATTCCTGGAAAATTTCTTTAACATAGAGCTTCAACATATGAATTTATTGATTTCCAACTGCATGGTGCTGGAGCCATTTGTAGCGCTGCTTCTTCTGATTCGTTTTTGACTACCTTTTCTTAAATGGGTCTGCTCTCTGTACATCCAAATTTAGAAATTTGTCAACAGCCTGTTTTTCTGTTGTTATATTACCATCTAAGTTCATGCAATCTTTTATATGTTAGAGGTCTGTTGCTCCTAATTGTTTGGCATGTCTCAATAACACACTGTCAATAATGGAAAATCTTCATTATCTTAATCAATTTGTATACTACATTCTAAATTGCATTCACTAATTCTTAATCAAGTACAAAGTACAAGTACAAATAAGTACAAAGCCTCTAACACATTGATGGACTTTGTAAGTTGAGATAAACTTTGAACAACTTAAATTTTGGTTAAGACATGTTTTAAAATCAAGTATCAACAATTAAATTTGAAATGTTGTATGATGTGTTTTGAGGCAAAAATATAATTTTCACATTTTCCAGCTTCCGGATGTTCTGTTGGTGATTGGAAAAGTGCTCTAAAAAATGTTGCTATTAAGAATCCCCCAGCGACTTGCAAATCAAACAAAAAGGCTTTGTGACGCAATAAATCATATATGAATGGTTGCTCCAATTCGACCGAAAAGTGGGTATCCAAAAAAGGCAAGTGCTTTTGTCCCTGAACAATGCCGGCTCTCATGGCTCTCATCCTCATGAACTGAAGCTAAAAAAATTTGAAAATTATATATTTTTGCTGCAAAACATAACTTCAGATTGTCAGCCCTTGGATCAAAGTATCATGCAAAATTGCAAATTTAATTATTGACACTTCATTTTAAAACATGTTTTAACCAAAATGGCTTTGTACTTATTTGTACTTGTACTTTGTACTTGATTAAGAATTGTTTTGCCAAAGCAGGATTTAGAAAAAGTGAATGCAATTTAGAATTTAGAAATTGATTACGATAATGAAGATTTTATATTATTGACACTAGCTGTGTTATTGTCACATGCCAAACACTTAGGAGCAACAGACCTCCAACATATAAAATATGTCATGAACTTACACGGTAACATAACAACAGAAGAAGAGGCTGTTGACTAATTTCCAAATTTGAAAAAGTAGTCCAAACGAACCAGAAGAAGCAGCAGTAACAATATTGCATGTATATGTAGTTCGAAAGCAATAAATTCATATGGTGGAGCTCTAAATCATATTTCTATGTTAAAGAAATTTTCCAGGAATGATTTCACTGCATTTCAGCACTTAAAAAAACTAAGTTACTATGAAAATTGCATCCTTAAACACAATGTGGCAAAGTTTTGTCAGACAAACATCTAAGATTTTTTTCAAAAAACCAAGGACTAAATAATATTTTAAAAATTTACTTACTACATATTTGTCCTTCATATAGTCATATTAACATATGGATGCAATAAATAATTTAAAAATGCAGCATATTCACTGTTTTTTTTTCACGGTATGTATGTACATATATACTTATGTACATATTGTATATGCATACACATTATCATTACTTATTATAAGTCCTTAGTCCTTCAAACGGATACTTCCCAAAAGCGGACAAAATTAGTAGAACCGTAAGTGCCCGTTAAACATCTTAAAATATTAACTTTAATTAACTTTTAACTCAAAAAGCGTGAAGACATTAGCTGAAGAATATCAGGAGTATCCAAGTTTTCTTTCTAAGACACTCACTTGCACCAAATTATATTAAACATTTCCATCACATTAGTTAAAAAAACATTAATCATAAAGTAGATTACTATTACCTTTGCTGTCCAACATATGTTTTTCCGGAATCTATCATCGATCCACACACCTTCAAGATTTTGTCTAGTCGTTGTTCCAAATGATCGATGCTTGACTCTTCCTGTTCGAGCAAACATCTATAATAATTCCCACATAATAACTAAAATTGCTAAAATAACGGCTCATAAAATTAACCTGAATTTAGGAGAATCCCTTAAGACCTCGTGAAGTTCGATCTTTACCATCATTTTAACGAGTAAAAACGAAAAAATTAAATGGTTATTACTACAAACATTAAAATTAAAATTCTTTGTTTATGACTCACTAAACGCAATCCGAACACAAACATTGAGCACCAAACTTTTTTCCACATGTCAAAATACCAACCTCAGCTGACCCTAAAATCGCTAAATGGTCAAGACACGACCTCCTTACCTTAAGGTTAATTCACACGGAACTAGTCTGTTACAAACACAGACTGCTCCGAATAAAGTGAAGTTCACATAAAAGAAAATTATCTGGCAAGGTGATGTCGGAAGTTTCAAATAATCGGCATAAAATTAGGCGACTACACGAACCAAATATTTTTTAATGACTACACAACGACCATCCATTGTTTCTTAAATCAGGATCCGTCTTGTTGAACTTTTTGCATATTCTCGTTTTAATCGTGTACATTATCCATGAAAAATAAACACGTTCTTCAGAACTCAATGTTTCTCCGAGTTTTAGATTTAGATTTGATATTACAAACAGTTAACAGATGCCAGTTCTAATCACATTACCTATTAGATAATATACTGGCCCTACTACAGTAAAAATTGATGCGCTGCAGGCACATTGATATTTCCGTAAAAAGAATGATTTTCCGAGCATGCAAGCAGGGCAGTAGACAGGGCCTATTCCGATTATATCTCTAGTAACTATAAGGGCTGGATCAAATAAACTTTTAATTATGGTCGACAAAACGCCTACCGTTGTAGCATGTGAAACTACCAATGTTATGTGATTTCAAGATTTCAAACATAGCATTAAATATTAAATATAAAAAAAAAGTAGATATGGAAAATTTATTTGAAGAAATACTAAAATAGCACACTTAAGGTCGTGTTGTGGACAAATAGGCTGTCGAATAGAGTTGTGTCAATCGCGATTGATTCGGTCACTTTGAATCAATCACTTCATAGGATCGAACGACCGCATCCCGCTTGTTGTAACTATTCGATCACCTTGTTCGCTCTCATTGCCGCCCTGACCGGTCTGAAATGACCGAATACAGTACGACTGATCGACCAAACCGTACTAAAACAAATCGAATTCGCCTTGCGGAATACGATTGATTTGAATGGTTTAAGATTTGGATAGACCACGGAATAGTATATTATGCAACAAGTGCGTTAAACGTCATTTGACTCACGAGTTTATTTAACACGAGCGGAGCGAGTTTCTAATAAACAAGTGAGTTAAAAAGTTTACCGAACGTGTTGCATACCATATTTTTCCTACGACCGTTAGTTTTTGGTTACATTTTCGCAAAACAACACGAATACATTGACTGACATGACCATCAGAATTGACAAACGTCAAAATTCAAAGCGTGGGAAATATCTCCGAAAACATCCGGTTGCTGCCAAATTCGTGCGGTAAAATCCCGGAAATGTCCGAAGTGGCTCGGATTCATGGGAAACGAAACTGACATGGTCCCTTGACCCTTCCCGTATGCTAGATCGGTGGGTAAATAGATATTTTACAGACGGGAGTAGAAAAAAGGAACGGGAGTATTGTTATAATTATTCTATAGTGTTGAGTTGCGACATCTATTGGTAGATTTGCGTATGTGTTGACTTGAACATTGAATGAAATATCTATTTTCACACAGGTATTTAATTTAAACAAATTAATGTATTACTGGTACAATCCAATACGTAGCACCAATTTTGATAAAATCGTGATTCAATAAAAAGCAGAACACAGTTAAATATTATACTAACTACAACAAAAAACATAACATATAGACACAACAATAATTCAAATTCAAATGAAACTGAATCGGTGTTCGGACTGTTCGGATTCAGTGACTATTGCCGCTTCTGTTGGCATCAAAAAGTATTGAAATGAACGATTGATTGAAATGATTCGGACCTTTTGAAATCGGCCACTGATTGATTCGGTCCTCGTAAAATGAACGATTGACACAACACTACTGTCGAATGGATGCCCGGGATCTCCACTTCTGCTAGCTTCTGGAAATCCGTTGAACTCTACCAATGTCACACTTCTGGATGTCATTTTGGAATCCAGACATGTAAAACTTTTGGAATCCAAGTATGGATTACTTTTGGAACCGAAGTATGCTATTGAAACACAAGCACAACACAAAAAGGATCTTTTAAGAAAGATCGGAGAAAGGTATATTCAAATATTAAAATTTTTGAACCATACTAGTAATAATTAATGTGTGCTTATTATACATCCCATGTAAAATTGGCTCGAATAAAATGGCATGACGAGAATCAGAGTTAGGATGTTAAGGTTTAACCAAAGTATATAAAGTCTAGTTTTTGGTAAGTAACGATTCTTCGTATTTTGTGACGTGTTTTCAAAAATAATGTTTCATAAATAAAACATTCATTTTAACATTACGTAAAGATAGTCTTCAACTACAACTTACAATTCAATAATTCAACAAAAACATTCTTGGAATCTTTGAAATTAGTTCTGTCATTACCCCGATAAAAGATATCCATCCGCTCCGTGTGGTATCTGGGTATCGTTTCAAAACAAATCTAGTTGACCATCGTTATTTAAAAACGAATGAAAATTGTATCGCGGAAATTTTGAAATCGGATACCAATTAAGAACACTACAGCGGTTGTTTGAAATTACTTCTGTATTTAACCAGTCCATAATTCGTGACGGAAATAACTATAACTTGATTTCTTAATATCCACAGCCTGCATCTTTTCCTTTTTTTAAATTTTATCTTATCTTTTATAATATTTTTAAGAGCATAATCTTGAAAAATATTTTTATTAGAACTTAATACATTAAAGATTAATAAAATTATGGATTTTCAATTCTTTTGCAATCAACCAAATGGTGAAGTTCAGGAGATGAACATACCCTAACCATTCGACCGGAAGTGGAAGATGTTGGGAATATTGTAGTTGATACTTGGAAAAGATCCAGTTTCGAATGGGATTGATTTACAATGTTGTTTATTAGGGCATTGTTCCTAATTGATTGAATAGTGGATCTGGAGTTTGCTCTAATTTCTAGTTCATCCAGAATATGAATGTTGGGTATTCCAACATCCTCGTTTCTTTCGTATATCTTTAAAACTTCTTTGCTGGTTAAGGGTCTGAAATCCTTTTCAAGTTTCTCAGGTTTTTCGTCTCTAATCCTAACTTTTTTGGGATATTCATCCACGAACTTTTCGTTTTTTTTCCTTCCGTGTTCAATGTATCTGAGTCTGCTATTGCTTTCACTTTTGGTCCTTTGTAACCTAACCTTCTCAAATTTCAGATTAAGATTATCTATTTCTAGTTGAAGACAAAGATTTTCGTATACCAAACAACTATTTTGTTTCACCAACTAAAAAATGGTTAAGAACTATGGATTGTAAGTATAAGTTTCATATATATTACATGAAGATATTTTTTGCTGCTGCCTGAAGTTGTGCTGCTTAGCCGGTCATTGATAAGATCATTCAAATCATCAGACAAGTTTTGAATTTTGGATTTGTAACTGGTGACTAACTACAAAAATAAAAAATATTTTTTTGCTAAAATATATATATATAACGAAATTCAGAGTATGTTACTTTCTCGTGCTCTAGTTGCATAGTCTTCAGTTGTGTCTTTAGGCAAGATTTTGTATTTTTCATTCTAAGAAACTTTATACTTAAATTATAATTTGCTTCTAGTGTTTGGTTCAGTGTACGCTTAACTTTCATTAGTTCATTTCTATAATGTTCAGAGCTCAATTCATTACCAGCTGCTGATGTTCCACTAAGAGCTTTTTTCATTTTTTTAATTTCGTTCATCTCTTGACAATAAGTTAATTTTTCCTTGAAGTAGAAACTTCTTTCTTCTTCTAATTGTTCCAGCAGCTCTATATTTGAACGTCTTTGTTTTAGCAATTCTAATGTAATCTTCTCTTTCTCCCTTGCAAGTTTTGCTATGGACACCTCTTTTTTTTCGGTGTCTCCTTTCAATGCTAATACGGCGGCTTTCAAGTTCTCTATTTGATCTTTTAGTGATTGTAGTTCGTTCGCTATTTGTTCTTCTTCACTCGTGAGCACCGACATGCATTTATGTGACGATGTGTGCGTTGTGTTTGATGTTTTAGACAGTACGCGCCTGTAATTCAGATTGTGATCAAATTAATTTTGCATGTTTGGATTATGATAATAGGTACCTAACCAGTTTATTGGGACCAACCGCAAACTTATCCTTAAATATCTTTTTCATGTAGGGTATTGCTTCAGAATACTTCAAGTTACTGTAGAATATGACGCTGTCAATACTTACGATTTTGACAATATACTATTTTCATTTTGTCGTTTTTGTTATAAGTAGATATTTAAATATCTACCTACAATATTTTACTTATTACCGATTATTCTATTATACCCATTAAAAGGACCATAAAAAAAACTCTCATAAAACTAAAGGCTATAGTGAACCAGGAGATTCCTTCAAAACCATCAGCTGAATTAAATTTTTTCTGATGGACTAGACCTTTTCTGGAGTTCATCAAAAAAAGCATAAAATTAATATATTATTTCTTTAAAGGTAAAAAGCACATGGCATTCCTCAAGGTGGCCATCGTTTATAGCTATTTTTCAACCTTTTATCTTCTTTCATCAGTTTTGGCTGACGATATCCATCTACATAGATATATCAGAGACATATTAGATAAACAATTCATTTAGATATACTTAAGAAATAAAGAATTTGACATTGGAGGAACTTAATAACAAATGATATTAATATATATCTTACAATTTTTGCGGACACAAACTGAAATAGATTTCATCCATTTAAGCAAAAAAGTTTATATAAATATATCAGAAACATGTTGGTTAAATAATAGATAGACTTTGTCATGTTTGTTTTTTTAAGAAAAGAAAGCGGTGGCGAGCAGGCTGAACCCGGCCCGGTCCCGTGATTAGGCGGTCAGGCATTGTGTTTTAATCAACCGGGTTTGTGATGTGATATTGTCCTCGATCACAATTTGATTATTCTGTAAGATTTTTACGTTCATGCTTATTCGAGTTGAAATGAACTATCCAAAACCATACTTTCACAGATTATCATCCTTGTGATTGTACCATGAAATGTATCGAACAGTAAAAATTCTGAAGAACTAATAAAATTACAATTGTGAAAAAAATTGACAAAAATTGGAAAAAAAAATCCAAAGTTCATATACTGAAACTTTTCCAAATTTTGATGTACTTTTCTTTGCACTATTTCTGTTTTGCCAATGTAGTTGTTGAATTGACTTTGCTATTCTCTCGAGTTATGACTTTCTCACTGGCATTGACATATTGATATATTTGTCGTCTGGCCGTGTTATATGTTGTTTGTATTGTTACCGGAGATACCGATATAAACAAAAGTGCGCAAAAATAGTTGAAAAAAAATGTCGTTAATCTGGCGTTTGTAAAATGTGTAGTTAGAATGTAAAAAGCATACTGCACCTATTATCACGGAATGCTGACTTCGCCGCACAGCTGAACCAAATCGGTAGGGCCATGCCAACACAGAATATATGCGTAACTGGTGGCCTAACCACGTGGCGTTACATTGATCATAAGAAAGAACATAAATGTCCATCAACGACGCGATAATATCTTAAACATTTGAAACTAAACTCGCCTCTGAATCAATGGAATTCAGAACCTTACATATGGACTCCATGAAGTTAATACTCTAATTCTATGCCGCATACCCTTACCAACGTCTGCGTCCTGTGTGGTCTGTGAGTAAATAAGTTCCATAAAAACAGAATTAATATCAATGCTAGTAGCAACATTGCGAGAAAAATTTAAGCATAGAAATGAATAATTTAGAATTACCTACAGAAAAAGATCCAGACATCACATCAACTGATGAAACAAGCATTCTGGTTGTAATTGTAGATACAAACCCTGGCCAAAAAATGTTAAGAGAAAACCCCAATGTTTTAACTCATGTTGTGGATTCTGTTATTGGGTTCGCAAATTCACATTTAATGCAGAAAGCGCCAAATAAGTTAGCTATTATGGCCTGCCATTCAAAAACCAGGTACTTTCTATATAATTCTGGAGTCCTTTGGTTTTGTAATTATTTGCTATGCCCATTTAGTGACATGGATGTTGTAGTAAATTTATATATCCAGGATCCACAAAACCACTTGATATTCGGCAAATAGACGGGCAATATGAGGCATTTACCTCAGTGGAGAAAACAACAAAACAAAATTTAAGTAGTCTATTAAATACTGAGAATTCAACAATAGCTACAGAATCCTTATTGGCAGGAGCCATGGCTATGGCATTGTGTTTTATTGCCAAAACACAAAGAACAAAACCTCCAGGAGCAAAAGTATCACATTAACGCAAAGAAAGAAATAGCTTAGCTTGAATATTCCTGATTTTAGATCAACTGTCGAATGTTAGTTGTAACAGGCAGTGGTGATTCTGCCTCACAATACATGAATTATATGAATGTATTTTTCACCGCCCAAAAACAAAATACTGTCATTGATGTTTGTGCTCTGGATCAACATCTCAGCTTATTGCAACAAGGGTGTGACATAACGAATGGCTTGTATTTGAAGGTGCCGCAACTACAAGGCTTACTTCAATATTTATTGGTAAGAACTTGATTCCTTATGTATACTCTTTATAATAATTTTCTATTCTTAAAACTCAGTGGGTTTTCTTGCCGGAACCACCAGTTAGAGAAAAATTGGTTCTTCCTCCTCCAGTAAAGGTGGATTATAGAGCAGCTTGCTTCTGCCATAGAGAATTGATTGACATTGGATTTGTTTGTTCTGTGTGTTTATCAAGTAAGGCTTGCATTTAAAAAAAAAAAAAATTATTGTCTCTTATTTTAGTTTTTTGCAAATTTTGTCCTATCTGCACCACTTGCCAGTAAGTACATTTATAAGGACTAATAAATATACAGTATCAAAGGTGCTTAATGTTTGTGAGTTCATCTAAATTTCGAATGTTTTGTAGCACTGTTTTCAAGATACCGGGGCCTCTCGCGGCAGTGAAACCCAAAAAGAAGAAAATGAAAATATAATTGAGTAATTAGTTAAGGAAAGCGCTTAATAAAAATTGTAGAAGTTTTTTATTATGGGTCTTTTTGTAAATAAACCTTTCCATGATCTGATTCAATTTAGCTCTAATTAGAAAAGATGAATATTATTTAATATTTGCTTTTCCATAATTATTTCATACCAGTAGGTCCCAGAAATATAGCGTATGAAAGCTATAATAGCATCCATATATTCACAAAAACATGAAAATTTTCGAGCTTTCTAGTGACTGAATTGGCGGAAATAATTCGCTCTTTAGTATTCCGTGACAATAGTCCAATACTTACCAGAAGTTTTATAATCAATGCGTCTTGGTTATATAAATCTGTGAGTCATAGAACACACATTAGTACGGTAAAATCATATTTATAGAATTTTGTTTATTGTCCCAAAAACGCGGCGGGAGACTCTATGTGGGACACCGATGTATGGGTCTGATTTTAATTATTGAATAAAGAACAATAAGTGCCCTGCAGGAGATCATTGCGAAAATCTTAATTTTAAAACTCGGAAAATTATGTTAGTTTTGATCATGTGTTATTTGTGAACGCACGCTTGCGCGGTTTTTGTTGAAAATCCGAACTTGTAAAAAAAGATGACAATTTTCATGAGCAAATTTTATCATTGGAAAATATCGAAATTTTTTTGTTGTCGGTAGTTTTTAATAATTATGTGGTTTTGTTTTAAACTGTAATTTAGTGATGCACTTTGCAGCCTTGCCTGAAAAAGAAATTTAATGTAAATAAATTTCAAAGGTAAGAACTAAATCAGTTTTTCAGTTCTGCAGGTAAAATGGTATACTGATATAATTTATACTCTGAACCACATATCGTTACATATAATAAAGTTTTTGGTGTGTCTCCAAATATAACAAAATACAGATAGTGAATGAACTTACGTGAAATCTAACCTACACTTTTAGGTTTTCTGAAGTAAAAATGGTTGTAAAGTCTCATTTGAAACGTACCGTACGCATTCTACTGGTTGGCGATAGGGGTGTAGGCAAAACCTCTCTCATATTATCCCTTGTAAGTGAAGAATTTCCAGAAAATGTTCCCACTAAAGCAGAAGAAATAACTATACCAGCTGATGTTACTCCTGAGCAGGTTCCAACAAACATTGTTGATTTTTCCTTAGCTGATCAGAACGAAGATGACCTCCATGAACAAATTAAAAGAGCTAGTGTTGTATGTGTTGTTTATGCTGTTGATGATGATGAATCAATCGAGAGGATATCTTCATTCTGGATGCCTCTAATCAGACAAATTCATTTTGATATTCAGTGCCCTGTTGTTCTTGTTGGCAATAAAATTGACCTAGTGGAATACTCTACTATTGATGTAAGTTATCTATTTATTCCAAATATTTTATTGAATTTTAAAAATTATCTGCATATCTTTTGTATGTATTATCTGGTAGTCAAAGTAGATCTCTTATTGAACCACACTAAGTAACTTGTTGAGGAATATTAAGGTTAATTTTCCAATGAAACTCATGCATGTGTGTCCAACATTTTTTGTATATACAGGGTGTTTCAAAACAAATGCGAAAACTTAAGGGGGTGATTCCTTAAGGAGATATCTCTTATTTTTAATCTTAAACAAGAAAATAAATAGATTTATAAAATATGCAATTATTACTATTATAAAACACACATTCTGTATATATATATATATTTTTTTATGAGTGGAGGGGATTGAATTGGACTATCCTTTCTTGCAGTTTTTTATAAAATAAAATAAAAAATAATTTACTTGGTTGCTGTTAAACAGTTGTATTTTGTATCTTATAAAGAGTTAAATTCTATAAATAATTTATTAATAAACATTTCTGACATACCTTCTTTAAAAACATTTTATTGAAACAATGTAACTCAAATAAAAACAGCAGATTAGCAACACATAATGAAATACAAAAATGTAGTTTTTGTAGTTAGTGTAGAAAGAGTCTGCCGGGGAATATAACAAATTTTTGATTCAATTAGTCATATTTTGTATTTAACCCAACTGAGTAATGTCAAATAAAGCAATAATGAACCCCTTAAGAAGTGACAGCAGCCTACTAGATTTTTTTAATCAAATAAAATTTTCTGTAACGTAAGTATTATGAAAAAATTGCAGCAGTAAAAGTTTCTAAATAAAATCTAAAATTTAATACATATTTTTTCAAATTCAATTAAGGACAATGATAGGGGTAGTCTAATTTAATCCCCTCCACTCATATAAAAAATGAAGAAATATGCAGAAAGTGTTTTTTTGTAATAGTTATAGGTCCCTAATATTTTATTGTTCTATTTTCGTTTTTAAGATAAAAAATAAAAACATTATTTTTTCGCCATATTTGTGGCGCATTATCTCCCAGATGGTTGGCTTTCGATCTAATGTTTATATAACAAACTGCTCTTTATTTTAAACAAGGAAACACCCCTTCAGTTTTTTGCATTTGTTTTGACACCATGTATAAAAAAGCATTGCGCTGGCAAATTACATTAATAACAGCACCAAAAGATTTAGAGGATTAATGGATCTTTTGCAAACTATTCTTAAAATAGAGATAATGATAATTTTCATTCCATTAATCTATTTTATTTAACATATGGGTTCAAAAACTAGATGATTATAATTTTTGTCTAATATTAAAGTTGCACCTACTAAAATAGCTATTGTTTGTTTTTCTATCAACAGTAATTTAAGAGTGTGTCAAGTATTTTATATATGCCTTACAGAAGCATAAACTGACCTTATGATAAAAAGTGTTTTAAAATAATTTAAATTTTAATATTATAAGCATATTTCTTGGACTATCTTATTTAGTTTCATAACCCGTTTAAAGTAAAGCATTTTTGGAAATATGAGGACTTGTTTTTAAGTATCCGATTTTAAAATTGTAATGTTTGTTAGGCAATTTTAAATTTACTTTAAGGGCATATACGATATCATGGAGGAGTTTTCAGAAATTGAAACGTGTATAGAATGCTCCGCCAAAACTCTTAAGAATATCTCTGAGATGTTTTATTATGCACAAAAGGCTGTCCTTCATCCCACTTCGCCAATATACTCAATTGAAAATGCAGATGTGAGTACAATATACCGTGTGTTTAAGATAAGAATGCGCAAGAGGGCGATTTGCGATTTAAAATCGACCTCCTATATATTAGTGTAGCGTCTTTATCTTGTACAAGGTCTCTTTTCGTTCTCAGGATAAGTATACAAGCTTGGATGAAAAGGTTATTCGAGATTATTTAATTTTTTTTAAAGCCATTATTTTTTACTTTGACTGAGAATGACGCAGTTGGAAAAAATAGATAGTTGTATACACAATGGTGCGAAAACCGCATATTTCTTTTTTTAGAGTGTCCCAAAAGTGTCGAAAATGGGATACTCACATTGTTTAATTGTCATTGTTTGTAATAATTTTGAAATACGGATTGTAAGATTCTCTTTTAGTTAACTGATGCTTGCAAAAATGCGTTAGTAAGGATATTCAAGATTTGTGACATTGATTGTGATGGCCTTTTAAATGATATTGAGTTGAACAACTTCCAAAGCAGATGTTTCAATGCCCCCCTTCAGCCCCAAGTATTAGACGATGTTAAAGCAGTTTTACGGAAAAATACTGAAGATGGGGTCCTTCAAAATAGTGTCACTCTAAAGGGTTTTTTGTACCTGCATACTCTGTTTATCCAAAGAGGACGAAATGAAACGACATGGACTGTTTTGAGAAAGTTTGGTTATAATGACCATTTGAACATGTCTAAAGATTATTTATACCCAAGGTAAATCAGAGTGGTCAAATAAAAGTAAACCTATATTTAAAATTGACTTAAATTTTAGTTTAAAAGTGCCGTCAGGTTGTACAACAGAGCTGTCACATAGGGGCCAACAATTTTTGACCCATCTGTTCGAACGGTATGATAAAGACTGTGATAAATCATTGTCTCCTAGTGAGTATGAAGAGTTATTTTCAACATGTCCCACACGAGCGTGGCCACTGGATGTGAGTTCCATGGTACAGACAAATGAGAAGGGTTGGATCACCTATAAGGGTTATATGTGTCAATGGGCATTGATGACACTGGTGGATTTACCTAGGACATTTGAGTATTTGGCATATCTAGGGTATAATATATATGAAAACGAAAATCAGGTGTCAGCAGTTGTAGGTTAGTTTCTTTAATAAAACTATATTTTGCTTTCGTTTAAAATCCATCCCTCCATTCCAGAAATAAACAAAAATCATAAAAATAATCATTACAAAAATGTTGAAATTCTACTGTATGTTTTGATAGGTTGCTTAAATAATATTCGCAAACCGCAATAAAAGATACAGTTAAAGTCAAAAGTTCTACCCACTTTTTCGATTAATTAAACGATAAATAAAATTTATAATGTATGATGGAAAGAATAAGTGTTTTTGACTAGAGAAGAATTGAAGGTCAAACAGATTCTATGATAGTGAATTTTTAAATAAGTTAAAATTGAAAGCCATAAGTTTTAGTTTTAGAAATATCCACTATAGATTAAATTCAATTTATTAATTTACTTCTCCCTTTTAAATAATTTTCTTTATTAACGTATTTCAGTAACTAGAGAAAAAAAATTGGATTTGGCAAAAAAACAGTCGACAAGAAACGTTTATCAGTGTCACGTTATTGGCCCAACAGGATCTGGAAAATCGGCATTCTGTAGAAGCTTTATCAAAGGCACGGGAGATGTAAGTAGTTGTCGAATATTTTGAACAGCAGAAAAGTCCTCATTATTATTTGCTCAGTACCCAATAACATGTTGTAATTGCCTTCAAAGTAACTTAAAAACTCACTTGTGCCTGAAAACTTACTCCATCAATTACACTGGCAACATTCTGAAATAAATTTTCTACTAATTTTGCAAAATTTGCTATTGATTATAAGATGTTAATCATTATCATGACTGGGGTAAAGGTCTTGTAAGCTGTGCTTTATTTGGAACACTTAAATATAATCAACCCAATGTTGCATTGTCCAAGTTATATTGTTAGCGATTTAAAAAAATGCAGTAACTTAGTAACGACTCTTCTGTTGTGCAGTTGTTAACATTTTATAACATTCTATATTGTTGACATAAGCATCAGATTCTCTTGTTAGAATATAGTTGGCAAATTTCAGGACATTTTTTTGAATTTTCAACCATTTGTACACCTTTAGTATAAAAAGGCGACTAAATTATTCTACCATAATCAAGGTTAGACTGCGCTAGTTTGAATTTTTTTGCATTTCTAATTAAGAATCATTCATTGTACATTAAATAATCTTTAATCAATCATCAATCAAATACTTGTTTTTTTTTTACATACGTAAATGACGTAGAGGTACTGTTTTTGACATTAAAATCTTCTTTGACAGATTATCTTCTGACCACTTTAATAAATTATTAACACACTCTTTCAATATCCTACAATCAGTTTCAGTCTCTGCTTTTCTGTATTTCTGCTTATCTGTATTTGAGTGTCTAATGCTTTAATATAATAATTGTGCCTTCTTATTGTTAGGTGCTTTTTACTTTTTGATTCTATTTTGTAGGTTAAAGATTTGTTGGTAGACAAATGTGGCACTCCAAATTGTACAGTAAATACAGTGCAGGTGTATGGACAAGAAAAGATATTGGTGCTCAAAGACCTAAATGTCCGTAACATGTCAGATCCTCTGCTACCTCATGAAGTTCAGTGTGATGTTGCTTGTTTGATATATGATATCAATAATCCAAAATCTTTTGAATACGTCGCTAGGATATACATTGTAAGTCCTTGGAGTTCTTACTGATTCGACTGTCTCACCAAATAACTAATAATAATACCATTATTGAATTTTAGAAGTATTTTGCTGAAAGCAAGATCCCTGTATTGGTTGTGGCTTGTAAAGATGACCTGGAAGAAATACGACAGGATTATCTCTTGCAGCCAGCTAGTTTTTGTCAGAAATACAAAATTCTTCCGCCACAGAGATTTAGCGTGAAGGAGCAGTACAGAAAAGATGTTTTTGTCAAGTTAGCAACAATGGCCGCATTCCCGTAAGTTTGTTAGCATACCATATTTCTGCTTTATGATTAAAATATCAAATTTTGAAAAGCTGAATTTATATCTATATGAATTTGACATTCTATAATTAGAACAAAATATTTTAAGAACCTGCATCATGCTTTTATGTAGTATTATGTTTTACTTATACTGGTAAATTTCGTATTATGCCCGCGTGCGATTAAATTAATTTCATTCATCTTCCAATACATCAAAATTGTTGTTTTATTGTATCTATCTATATTTTGACATGTATTTTGTTAGTCGGTTTCAAGCAGCCTGGATGTTGTTTTACAAGAGAAGGTTTGTCAGAGACTTTACTATATCACCACCATTGCTCATGTTTTATTTTAATTTTCTTAATTTTAATAATTCTTGTTTGAGTTTCGTTAATTTTGAGTAGAAGAAAATTATTTCTGTCATTAATGTGATCAAGTGTTGTAAAATGCTAAAAATCGGATGCATATTTCATTAGCGAAATTTGTTGATATAATTTTTTTATTATTATAAGTGAAAAATGATGTCATTCATATATATATATATATATATATATATATATATATATATATATATATATATATATATATATATATATATATATATATATATATATATATTTTTTTTTTTTCTCATATAGACTGTAAGATTCGCGATTCGTGTACCATTTTGTTTAGCTTTTCCTTATTGATGTTTTTCTGTTTTTCAGTCCCTTGCGCCGCATGGTACACATGCTGTTGTTGCGTCCTCAACCATCAGAATGGTTGTACCAATTTTGCAGGTTAAGACAGTACACATAGAGTTTATATTCTTTGTTATGTTGGGAATTCCTGCCTTGATTGTTTTGTCTCGTTTAATACAAAATATTAGCTTACCTTTGCCTGATAATTGAATGTTGCTAGAGAATATTATTGCTTGGGCATGAAAGACTAGTGTTTTAATAATAGGTCTATTGATTCTACCTCGAATGAACTTGTCGCTTATATATTATTGTGTACGTTTATTACTTGTTCATAATGCCTGTGTGTGGATACCTAACAATATATTTTTTTTCGTCGCCAGTTAACCAATGCATCACCTCCAACTCTATAGGCATTTTGTCCTGTTACCTTGTTAACTTTTTTTTATTTTTTTGTTATTATAACCACTGTAGCAACTGAAGTCAGGCATTATTCTAACCTAGTTTATTTAGTCGTCATTAGACCGATGCTTTATAATCGTTATTTTTAGTGATTTGATTTGCTTGTGGTCCCATTTAAATACTGAAGTGTGGATCCAATTTAGCAGTTATTATTTTCACATCAAGACAATATATATTTCTGATCGCCCCTTCAATGTTTCTTTCATTCTCAAAACTAACCAAAACTATAAATATTATAATAAGCATGGTATTAGAATGATAAGCAGCGTTGACATCGAACTGATTAAGAAAAGTTTGAAAAAACGTGAATTGATAGTTATGTGCCCTTCTAGGGACATAATATATATAAATGGGACATCAGGTATTCATGCTTCCTTTGGATATATTCTCTTATTGGTCTCTCCCCACTAAATTAATTATTGAAACCTAGAATTAACCTAATTTTTTAATAAAGGTAAATTTGATTCTAACAATTTTATATATTGCGCAATATTCTTGAATTCATTATACCTTTAGTTTCATTCAAGTTTATACAGGGTGTACAAATAGCGTATCAAAGTAATATATCTCATTTATAATTTGTTTTAGAAAAATATGTTAAACACAAAAGCTATAAATAAAGCTAAAGGAAATAATTTCAAAAATTTCAAATATATAGGGTGATTGATAAATCGGTGTGAAACCAAATGTATATATTTTTAAATGGAACACTACAGGATATTATTGCATCTATACTCAATCACACAATGTAGGGTTGGTATGGTGTATATCTAGTGGCATTTTTTCGTCAAAATGCTCAGTGTTTAACACTCTATATTTTTAACGACATTTCCGACAACTGATTTTATTTTGCCAACAATTTTATACAGTAGTACAGTCTTAGCCTTGAAGTTAATTCCAATCGTTTATACAGGGTGACTCAAAAGGAAAAATATTAATTTTCGTGAAAAAAATCCTTCCATTAATTACTCCTATTAATGCTTTTTCAATCTTGTTAAGTATTTCCTATACATAAACAAAGTATTTTGTGAGGTATACAGATTTTTACGAACAAAACTCCGAAAATTTGTCAAATTATGACAAAATATCACAATAAGCCAAGAAAAATAATAACAAATAGGTAAATGTTTAATTTTGTGAAAACAATGTTTCCTTTCTTTAGAAATTCTTTTTCTAAAGCCCAACATATTATTGAACTATGAACAATGTTTTCATGTCGCGTCTTTTAGCTCAAATGTAAGTTGGCCGTGCCAATCCTTGTTTGCCATGCAAATGTAGGTTGGTCATGCAAATAAATAATTATTTGAAACTTTGTTAGTTGCTTAACTTGAAACTCAACCATAAATTTTTCAATGGAAGAAATGCATTATTATCTATGAGAATTTGCAAGCAACACTATCCCGATAGAAGGCAGCCCCCTAAAAGAACTCTTGAGAATTTGATCAATCGTTTCACTTCAACTGGAAGTGTTGCTTATGAAAGAAATGAAAGAATCAAGACTGTATTGAATAAGGAAAATAAAGAAAATTAGTGTCATAGGAAACGCACACGATACTTAATAATTTCTAAGAGTTCTATGAATATTATTCTGTGAAAAAATAAGATGCATCCTTATCATGTGCAATTTCATTAAGAAGTCAATGAAAATGATTATCAAATTAAATAAACATTTTGTGAATGTGCACAAGAATTTTTCGAATGTGTTATTTACGGATGAATCGACATTCCATGAAACCGGCATTATGGTAATAATAGTTCCCATTTTAAAATGGCCTTTAAGTGTTTGGGGTGGTTTATAAATAGGAAATAACATTATAGGGCCTAATTTTTTAAAAAATATAGTGACTGGGAAAGTTTACTTAGACTTTTTAAAGCCAAGGTTGCAAAATATCTTAAGGACTAGTTCAAACGAAGGCAGATAATGTGGTACCTTCATGATTAAGCTCCTGGCCGTCATGCGGATCAAGTTACGAACTATTTATGAATCACCCTGTATATTTGAAAATAATTTTAAATTGTCTCCTTTAGTCTCATCTGTAACTTTTGGATTTAACATTTTTGTCTAAAACAAATAATAAACGAGTTTTATTACTTTGTCATACTATTTGGATCCCCTATATTGTGCCAGTGTAACTGTAAATTTAACCGCATGTTTTCTATATCATTTTATATGCAATTTGCGCAATAAAATTCTGCACAATAGTGTGTCGGGCAGCTTTAAATGGCTTGTTGGTGCGGGGGACAAGTTTTTGGGTGTATTATTATAAAATATATATAAATAGAAAGTACGTTAGGGAAAACTTATTTTTTTAACGTTATTTTTAACTCGAGTTAACTCAAACTTTGTCTCGTGTTTCAAAAATACATAAATTTAAATGAATAACCGATTATTACTATTGGTTATTAAACTAGTTTTAATAAATCTAAAAAAAAAAATGATGTCGCAATAAGAAACTAAATAAATTGATAATCATTTCATCAAAAGGTCGTAAGGGATTTTTACATTCTACAAAAAATTCGTTGATAATAAATTATTTTTGTCATATTTCCAGAAGTCCTTCGAGAGTTCAATTTGAAACACCCAGTATGTCGAATGCGCCGTACTTTTTAGCCTTTATTTAAGGAAATAATCTAAGGGCTATTTTTTATACATTCCCGACACACTCTTGCAGAACGCTATAAACATTTTGTTACAAGGTGATCTAAAACAAAGTTTACTTTTTTTGTTAGGAATTTCCGAGAGTTTGGAGTAATAACAAACGATTTGACTGTGTGGTGGAAAGCTGGGCTTAGTCTGGCAGCTGTCACTGCCCTTGGATTCTTTGTGGCTAAGGTCATACACACCAGTGATAAAGTGAGATAAGAGTGTGAATCCCTATGTTAACTTTGTATTATAGTGTACTTTAATTACATCGCGACTGTAATTCATTCTTGTAGTTTCCATGCGTGCGTTGATTAGTGTAAATATTGTAGATGGTCGAATATTGAAAGATACTTCATTTTTGTGGCGCTGGATTCTGCAATATATTTATTATTTGGTATAGTGAGAACAGATGCTATTCGTACAATGTCATGAAATGTTCCTGTACACCTATAGGCAAAATTCCCTTAAAAGTTATCTTTATTACCAGTGTTAATTATAGAAAATATTTTTACTAATATTACAGTAAATAACAAAGTTTCAGTTTAAAACAACGTGTTTTAAACATTGCTGCAAAGGTTATATTTTTGAAAATCTCACTAACCAATAATTGATGTAAGCCACGCTTCTCAAGGTTCAGCAACTCCAGTGACTATGAAGCATTAAGTCCTTCTTATAATGAGGTTAACCATTGAGTGATGTATGAGAGATGTTACTGTATATGCCTCTTTGAAAGTAGTTTCAAGGCCCTTTTGTGAAGTTTGTTATAAATATGTTAGTCCAAACTTCACGAATTTTTGATATACATCAACATAGATATTATGTTGTATACAAAGAGTATTTGATCACACATCCGGTTAATAACTGCATAAGTCAATTTTAAACTAGAGAAAATTAATTTTTACCAAGTACCAGGGAGGGGTTTATCTCCAACAGGGCATGTCATTTGCGAGATATGTCAGTATGACAACAACCTCTCGTATGTGACGTGTCCTGTTCGAGATTCGAGAAATCGCCCATCCAAATTGAACATTCACAATCAAATTTTAGGTATCGAAATTAATACCATGGCATAGATATACCAAACCTACCGTTTGGCTTTATCTGACAAACTGACCAGGACCCATAATATTCCGATATTCTCTACGGACTTGTGTGGAAATTTCGTAATAGTTCCAAAATTGAAAATCTTTCTGATTCTGTTTAAAAATTTAAGGAATAATCTAAACAATTTTTCGGCACTTTTATAACAACAAAAGATTTTTTTATTGCAACTGACAAGGAACATACTTTTTTTATTTAAAGTTTTAATTGAAGAATCAGTGTTTTTTGAAGCACATCGAAGCGTTGAAGCTCTAGTCTTAATTTTCAGTTAGTATATTTTAGCAATGTGTATAGATTTACGTTTTTTTTGTGTTTTATAATGTTTAAGTTGTAAAATGACAAACAATAAATATTGATCAAGAAATGCAAAACTGAGGTTTTGTTACCCAAATAATAAAATATGAGATATATTTTAAGATTTGTTATTTCTAAAAATTGGTTTTTAACGCTCATACAGGCACCCTGCATTTTACTATTCATCATTCATCGCAGCTCCCAAATAATCGCATCCACACAACTTTGAAGTAGCTCTTCTTGACCGCTTTGATTCCATTGGCACTCGTTATTTATTTTTTTTATTAGATACGTTAATAGGTATTTTTCAGAACAAAACTACAGGTATAGGTTGTCCATTTTATTCTTTTCATATTGGAGTATACTAAGTAAACACAGACTGACCATTAATTGAAAAAAGTACACTTTTACTATTTACATGCATATCACTGAGATCGCTGGAAAAATCAATGGAATATAATTACAATAATCTTAAAAGGCATTCCAAAGAAGAAAAGACATTAAGCATGTATAAAGTGAAATTTTAAAAATTAGGAAAGGGGGATAAATAATTCAGAAAAACATTTTTATGCAGAACGTTAAACCTAGCGGAGTAATCAAATTATTTACAAAAATATCCTAATACCAAAGGCATCGGTAAAAAATATTTCTTAATTTGCCAGTCAATAATATTGGTCGCTATTTGGCAAATAAAATAGCAGTCGGACAAATCATCCGCAGTACCTGCGAACAATTAGGGTTGCTGGTAATGGGAACACCATTTCTCTGTCAATAGTTATGAAGTAGTTAGTTTCATGTACATAAACAAAACCTTAAATAAAATTTTCTAGGAGTAATACACAATTATCATTTAAAATTATTTACAATTGGATTAAAATAAAAATTAACTATTTAAACAAATATGTTCACAGTCTCTATTTTACCTCATTGCACACATATTTAACCACACTGAAGACACTAAACTACTTCGTAGAGTTGGCAATTTTTTTTTGTTGATTTTTATCTATAGGTATCTTAAATAGAGCTGCAGATTTGTATTATTTCTATAATAGCTAATCTATTCACAGTCTTTAACTTATATTAGTCTTACTCCTTAACTACCAGAGTCTGCAAAACTTGGCGGACCTCTTTGCAGTTTTTCCTGATTCAAATTTGGAGAAGGTCTAACATGTTTAGGTCGAGTCTTTTCCAAACAAACATTATCAAGCCGCTTAGCAAAGTTCCATGCCAATTTGAGATACATAGATTTTAAAAAATAAAAAGTTATTGTTTTATTTTAATATTTGTAAAATTTTAATCTAATATAAAAATAATTTCTTTATTTATCTACTACAAGCTTTTCGCATTACGAAAATTCTAATATAAACATAACACATCAGACCTTCCTATGGTACTGCAATGGAATAAGATTTGCTGCAAATCTTATGGTAACTGACTGAATAAGTTACATTTTGAATAGAATACTGTACTATTGGTTTGTAAGTAACAGTTTAGATATTACTTTAAACAAAAAGTAATTTTAGTTTTAGGTCAAATTCGAGCCGAAGTAAAATACCACATATATTTTACTTTTAAAAAGTTCACAAGATACTTGATTTGGCTGTCTAAAAGATACAAAGTAAAAATATTTTTTCTCATTACTAATTGTTCTATTCATTTATCACAGCATTGTAATTGTTATTACTTATAAAAAATAAGAAGTAAAAAAAAAACAAATTAGCTCTGAGCAGCCTAATCAAGTTTAGTGGAGAAGGTAGGGCGCATCCAACTCTGAAAAGGAAAAACTGCTTCGATCTCAAACGAAATTCTGCCAGTCTTAAAAAAAAATCAAATACTCTATCTGTTTAATCTACCTATTATTCTACTCAAGGCAGTGACATCTGTACAACTGTATCTACAATTTAATATGTAGGGCGTCCCGCTCAAGTACGTAAACGTTTCTGAGGGGCATCCTGCATACGTAACTACTGTTTTTTGCGTTTGCAATGACAGTCCATCGGTATTGTACATTAGGCTTTCTATCCAAATATTATTTTTGATTTTTTTTTTCTAAACAACTTGTTATTCGGAAAGTAATGATAATCTCAATGTTACTAAAATGCATGAGACTGTTTTACATTTCAAAAAATTGTCCTTCCACAATCAATGTCAATATTGTACTGTTGATCATTACTTACTGAATAGTATTAATTTCGACACAGCGATGAAATTATTAATAGACTACACATTTTGAATCATTTTTAATGCAATATTTTTTTAAATGAGCGACTAAAAATATTACACAAAAACACACACATTTGCTGCAGCGCCATTGTTTTTTTTTGTCTTTGCATTGCATAGAATCCCTGATTAATATTTGGTGTATAGAGTTAAATCTTACAAACTATGTAACGAGGGAAAACATCCTAATACGGATTTAGAGAGATTTGTTTGAAGGAGATGGGCGTTATCTGTGAACTGTCGCGCCTGTGGGTCGGTCCCATTGATGAGGCGATGGAGGCAGTTCCGATTGGTGGGCAACAGTGGAACTGTAACAAATAACGTTCTTGCGTTAGAAGAAAGATAACGCTTAGGAGTTTATCTTAAAAAAAAAAAGAACTGACCTAAGAAAGAGTCACGCAGCACATAGAAAGATGACGGGTGATAAAAGAATTTCGAGAGTCTTCTTAAAGGGTGCACAGGCAACTTTTTCCTTCCTATATAACAACCATCATCTTACTCTCGACCACTACCTTTATAATAATTTAAAATGTGTTAGCCTCAATGCAACTATAGAAACAAAATAAATCGGAAACAATTCAAATAATGACAAAAAATCTCACTAAGACTAACAACTAAATTTATCTCAAGCTATATGCTTAGTAAAATCTAAATACGGTTGTAGAGTCAAAAATTGGCCTTAAATTTGTATTTCGAAATATGTAGTTGAATAACATATATCGGAAAAATAAATTGACGCAACTAATTAACCAAAACTTCTACAAATAATTAAGGTTTACACAGAATCTGACAAATAATATTACATCCAAAGCAGATTCATTTGCAAAAGACCTCAAATCCTGCAAACAATTATTATCAAACTAACCAATTTATTTATGAAACCTGTTACTCCAAAAGTTTACGCCAATCGAGCTAGGGCGTTCTTCAGGTCCCACAAATTTTGCAAATTGCCGTTAACTATTTTGAATCAACTTAATGAGTACTCAGAATTTTTTTCATTCTCCATTTTTCCACCAATGAATACAACTTTTTTATTTTATGTGCATTTACTTGTGGTATATACTTATAGTAGACGTCGACTCTTTTCATTCACGTTTATGGTCCTTGAAATGCATGATTTTTTTTGTTTGTACAACTAGGCTGCGTATAACTGACA